>NC_041722.1:12029485-12629485 GCF_900700375.1 Denticeps clupeoides
TCCATCTGGGTACTTTATTATTATGCAGTAAACCATCTGGTGCAGACCCATTCAGGGCTCAAAATCGTATTTAAATCCAGAATACAGTACACACACACACACACACACACATATATAAAAGATTTTGTGACCAATACAAACCAGTGAAAACAAAGACACTTAAGTAACAAAAAACCCTATTTCCCCTAAACTGATTATTGCAGAATTTCCTTAGTTTCATTAAACAGTGACATCATATCTCTATATAACAGTTTTTCTCAAATTAAATTAAATTATCTTCACTTTCCTTTTTTAGTCATTATCACACACACACAGTCAGGTCTATAAATATTGGGACATTGACACAATTCTAATCTTTTTGGCTGTATAATGGCTTTGAAATAAAAAAAATAAGATGTGCTTTAACTGCAGACTTAATTTAATCACATCCAGTGTATAAGTTTGTATATGTGCCTCACACTTTTTAAGGGATCAAGTGTAAAGAGACAAATGTTGTGATGATGTCCCAATATTAATGGACCTGACTGTGTGTGTGTATATATTCACACGCACACACACACACACACACACACACAGTGTGAAAAAACTTTACTACTACACAGACAAAAATCAAATCAGATAGACAATGAAACACAAATAATATGACTCTTAGTAGTTTATGAGGCTCTCACACACAGACACCCCTTCTCAGCATTTTGTCTAGATTGAAGTCTTTGTCAGATAGTTCAGAGGCCTGAACTATCAGAGGAGGTGTTTTGGTGCTCCTCTACCAGCATTTTTATGATCTCTACCGGAAAGCATCTGTGGGGAATTCCCCTCAACACAAACACTTGCACTATAAGTGTGGACTCCTGTAGTTGCTCAGATGAAAGTGGAAGTGGCTGAAAGGAACTGCCGGTGCCTCTTGGTTGTGGGCCAGATCAGCCTGTCGATCAGAGAGACTGTCTGTCGTCTGTCTGTGCCACCGTGGGAACGACTTGCACATGCATGGAGGACATGAATCATCATCTGCCCGTGTTGCTGTGTAAAACTCTGTGCATCACCGGGAAATCTTACAGCTTCATATTGTTACTCAGAACAGGAGTGATAGATCAAGGATTTGATTGACAGACTGTCTGTCTCACACCCAGTCTTTATCAGCTGAGGGTAGGTTCTCAATAACTTCCCAAATAAGAACCACAAGCGTTACTCTTTCTCTAAATAGACCAGAGATTACAGGGTGTTGGCAGAGGTGTTTTTTCATCAGACTTACAGAAAACCCAGGAAAGCAAACCACAGAACTGAAGGATATAAGAGAAAACATAACAAAATCTGAAAAGAAACTAGAATAAATTCCTCTTCTTGTGCACTTAGCATGCGAAAAATTGGATTTTTCTCACATTCTTTTTCTTTTTGAGATTGAAATTAAAGAGCGAATAGTTACTACAAATTAGGCCACCGGGATGCCATCTCAAAAGGATGTCTTTCTGGAAGCCTAAAAATGACTAATAACCCACACACAGCCTTCGTCTCTTACCTGTTTTGAGGTGTTCCAAGGAAGCACGACAACGTTCCGATTGGCACTGAACTAATCCAGGCCTAAATCACCCTGTTTAAATCTACAGTCTGACTAAAAAAGAATGTTTGCACTTGATCACCCAAAGCATGTAATCTGGGGTGTGTGATACAGAGCATATTAATGCCCAGTTGCCGGTTGATCCGTAATGACCTTTACCACCGTCCCTGGAACTACTGATTGTAAGTCGCTCCGGATAAGCACGTCTGCAACATTCCGTAAACGTAAATATAACAGGCTTGTTCGGCGGCAACACTTTTTGCCGTCCTGTCGCTCCTTGGCCTTGAGTGTTTACTCGCTTGAGGCAGCTTTTTCGTCCGCCCTCGTATCTCGGCAGTCAGATTAGAGCGTCTGTGATTACGTGCCGTGGTCGCACTGCTTTTTTAATAAACACTTTCACCACCTGCTGCCCCTGTCTGTCCTGTGTGTTGCCCCTTGCTGGCACGGCCCACTACGCTGTGTATCGTCAGCTCCAGAGTAATGGTTGTAATGGTCGTGCACGGTGGCCGGTGCTCACAATGCCAAACGGTACTGTCAAGCCTGTGCTCTGTAAAATGCCTCTAGTAACGCATTAGTAATTTCTCGTTGTAAAGTATAAACACACCCATGCACACAACTACACACCCTCGCCACACAAGACGGACACAGGCGGCCTTTGTTCGGGTTCAGACAGCCGTAAGACCCCGGAAAGCCAGGTGATCCTCTTTAGATCCAACCTCTTCCCGCTTTCCTTCTCTTCGCTTAATGTGTAGGAACCTCTCATTTGTACTTAATTCTGGCAACTACGGGGTTTTACTTTAGCACATGACTCTCGTCTGCTCGTCGCATCTACTTTTTAATATGTTAAATGAAAATGATTGTTCAGAAGGAAGAAAAGGAAGAGTACAAACACATTCTAAACAAACAGCAAAGGCTGCGATTAATTTTTAGCAGAGGTTATAGCCTGTTGGCACACGCAACACACGCAAATCATGTCGTCGGGAAAGTCCACGACTTTCACGTCCTATTTCATATATTCCATATTCAAATAAACAGCAGGCCAACAGAGCCGGTGTCCAGAGCTGAACTTCTGCTCTTTTTTTCTTTCTTTCTCTGTCGGTGGCAAGTGATGTAATTTGGTAACAACAATAATACACACACACACACACACACACAGATCCCTCCCCTCGCATTAAACACCCGGGGTCATCGTGGACGCGCACCTTGGCCGCGCCGGCAGGATCGGACCCCAGGAAGCCCCTGGACTTTTATTTTTAATTTTTTTAAGATACATATAATATTTCTATATTCGTAACGCCGAGCGCGGCGCGGCGCGGGTGTTTTTTTTTTTTTTTTTTTTTTTGAAGGATCGCGACTCCCACGATGCGAGCAAGTGCAGCGGCGGATTCACACTGAGTCCACGACGCGAGGCGACCGTCCACGCACACGAGGTAAAATATGACTGTTTTCGGTCGTTTCTGTGCAGGGTGTGAAAATTATCTCACTTTCGGAAGTTGAAATAATGCGTTTCTGAGATGGAAAGGCAGGTGCGGTGCTGTTTGTCAGAATCGGACGTCTTTTCATACCTTTTCATCCAGGCTTTTCATGATCGAATGAAGTTTATTTCTTCTTTCTGTGATGTATTTAAACTCATATGAACGTTTTTTTTTTTTTACTGCTGTAGTTATTTACGTTAAAATGATGACGGCTGGTCCACGTAAATGAATCGTGTTGTTGCTCTGCCCAGCATCATATTCTGCGAGTCTTAAAAACTACGAACCGACGACCAGTCAGACGGAATATCACTGGAATATTGAAAAGGTCAAACGCGCGGAGGGTTTATTTTTTATGGCTGGTTAAACAAAATGTAGCTTGGATCCAGCCTTTTGTGGCTTGAGGGGTGAAAAGAAGAATGCTTTTGCCCTGGCTTGAACCCTGCAACCTTCACGTATAGTCTTTCTGTGGATGGAATGCTGTTCTTTGTTTGTGCCTGTATGTGTGTGTGTGTGTGTGTGTGTGTGTGTGTGTGTGTGTGTGTGTGTGTGTGTGTGGAAACCCCATTTGAAGGGGTTTCCGGGGAAACGGCATTGCAGGTGGTGTACAGATACTGTAGTCTACAGTTCAAGCATGTGCGGTTTCAATAAAGGGGTATTGGCTTAAAAAAACTAAATCATAATGATTTCATTTTTGAGCATCGAAAAGGAACAGCCAGAATCTGTGGAAGTGACAGTTGAGCTTCATTTCCCCGGGGACTGACATTGCAGAATAAAGTTCATAAATAAACCATATTGTCGGCTCCGCCTCTTTGTCCGGCCCACCAGCCCCCATACCTCGTAGTTCACTGGGAAGGAATGCTGCCTGGAGGTAACCGATTCTCTACCGCCTTTCATTCCGAAAGAGAGCTTCTCCTTCAGCAACATGTCAGACCTTGCGTTGAAGTCGAGTGGAAGAACCAACCAGTGATCAAAAACAGTTCATAAGCTATGCAATCGTTCATTGTCATTGTGGACTGTTAGTGATGTTAATTTTATGTTAATTTTACATTATTTTGGGCTGTACCTGTTCACAGCCAGCCCTGCCCCACAGTCTGGTCTGAACGCAACCAATAATAGAAGACATATGACATTGTGCTCGAGCAATGCAACAAAAGGGTACTATACAACTATATTGGGTAGAAAACCCCCTGGGGCCTCTGCGTCGCACGGACGTGTGTTTGCTTTTAATCGTGGCAGTTTTTTAGGGTTCAAGCTGAGTTTGTTCCAGTAACAAGATGAAAGTTACTGTACACAACTGCTCTGAGAAGTTGCATGTCTCTTCTTTCTGGTGAGGTGTGAATTTATGCCACATTCTGCCAATGCACTTGATCGAAAGTGACAGCAGGTTTCACCACTTTCACACATTTTCCTGGACACTGTACATTTTGGACATGGCAAAAGTCTGAACAGCAAAATCAGCAAAAACAATCTGATTAGGCAGCACATTGTAGGTTTTGCTAGTTTGTATAATAACCTGAGGAACTCAGCTAGATCACAAGCGATGACATTTTGCCTTGAAGCGCTGACGGCACAAGAAATATAAATGGAAAATATGGCTTTTATGTGGTATAAAGAGGGAATTACATTTGTCTGTTTATTAGAAGATCCTTTGATGCTTACCTGATGTTTAAGCATGTGTATGAAATTATGACCATATTCTCATATTTTACAGGTGTACAGATACGCATTACAACAGATGTGCAGATTACATGCATCTTAAACAACTGGTTTTTATGGCTTCTTTTGCACATGCACAAACGCACACTGTGAGAAGTGAAAAGGGCCATGATTTCGCTCTCTGAGGCCTGAATAATAAAGAGGAAAGAGGGAAGCGGTTGTGGGGCTGGGGTGGGGTAGGGTTTGAAGGCAGGGCCCACCCTTTTCAGATAAAGCCGCTGCCGAACTGAGCGCTCCCTTTGTGCACACGCTGGCTGGGGGAAGTTACCTCCGCACAATAGCCCATGCATTCTTGCCCTTGGTGAGGCACACTGCATGAGAGTCTAAAGTCTGATAACCGAGCCCAGCTGCAGAGCGCTGTGACACTGAAGAAATGGGCAGAATTTTTCGACGCAAGCCCTTTGCGGGGTGGTGGCTGTGACTCAGTGTTTCGAAGCACGCGAATAGAGCCCCATTGTTCGAAATGATACGATTCTATCTTGGCATTCTTTAATATCCTGTTTTTTTTTTCCTTCTCTGAATCACTTATACTGGTGCTGCTCGCATTTTTGCGTAGATCCCCAGCACTGCGTCATCGTTTATTATGATTCCTTCACAGCAGTGGCTGATGATAACTTATCTAGAGCCTTGCATGGGACCTGTAGCAGCATGCAGAAATGGAACATAATCCGTCTAAAGGAATGGGATTACTGAACCCCAGACAGACCAGAGGAGGAAAGAAGTGCCTGTAGGTGTGAATGAGACGTTTTTTTTTTTTGTTTTTTTTTCGAATGCCTGATATACGTATTGCTTGGTTTTGAGCATGAAAGCTCGTGAGCAGAAGTGTGGCGCTATTTTTGAAAGGCACCGGGGTCAGTTAGTATCAGGTATGAGTTATGTAAGAGTTAAAACGCCTCAGATCCCAGGCTAATTTAAGACTGCGCCGGGGCACTGGCTTCTGGCCCTTGGAGCCGGACCATGGAGCGATAGCGTGTCATCCCCGGGCAGGAAACCCACCGAGATGGCATCACAGAGAGAAAGGTCTGGGTGTCGCTCCTGTTCCAGCCAGATGACCTTCCTGATATTTCGGCCCTATCTCCAAAAGGAAATGCTAACTCATTTTTTAACTAACAACAAGAAACAATCGAGTTCCTGCATGAAGCGAGGTCACGAATGTCTGCAGATGGGGGAAAACGGGAATGTGGAAAATGTGTGTGCATCACACAAAACGTAACTTTTGGTCGTTATATTACAGTAGTAATTGCAAGCAATAGGTTTCTCAAAGGTTTGTTTGGATTGGTAGAACGTTGGAAACTAACAAGGTGGTCATTTCAGACTGCTTTGCACAACCATACAACAGCATTACACCCCCCCCCCCCTGTTGCTTTCAGACGTGTGTCCTATGTGATGTTTACGAGCATCTGACTTCGTTTCTGGAAGATCTGTGGCTAACCAAAAAGACGTCTGCTGGTTAACTGTGTCAAACAGGAAGCGTTCGTTCTACAAAATAGCCTGTAGTTAACGTTTATAAAAGATGATATGAATTCTGTCTGACGTTTTGGCACGGCCGAGATTGTTGTGTTGGTCAGTGCTGCCTCAGTGTACCTAAATGTGTTTAAATCTCACTTTTATTTACTGCTGCTTCCAGGTCGCTTGTCTGGGCTGAAGTGAAATGTCTTGTGAGAATGTCCAGCAATGTTCCCTCCTTTCGTGCTCACCGGGGTTTTTCGGGAAAAGTGAGCGCGCGGTTGGATAAGACCGGAAGATGGCACAGGATGCAGAATGTAGTCTTAGTGAATGTGTTTTCAATGATTATATCCCCTTCGGAGAGAGTCGTGCGAGTGACAGTCCAGCGCTGCTGCGTGTAGTATTTTCCTCAGAGATAAGCATAGTCCTGCTGGTCTTGGTTTGAAGGAACATGATGTGGTCTGTTTTGCATATGTTCCTCATATGCAAAATATGAGGAACAAACAAATGACACTTTTGTTTTTGGTTTAAAGAGAACAAGCAACTTTTTACTCATCATATCTTGTAGGAGTCGAGGTTGAGGAACGGACAATGGCACGAGATCTGCCCGTGGGAACTGCCCTGAAAATAGTCTCCCTCTTTTTTCTGTTTGGACAAGGTAAGTACACAGACTTAAAATTTAACTTGCGAGCATGTTCCTAGAATCGAATTCATAAAATGTTCATTGGAGAATACTTTAAAAATGAATCAACATTAGCTTTGGCACAGGCCTGGATCCCAGTCCCAGTGCGGCCTGGTGCTCCTTCACTAGGTCATCTGCTGTGATTGGTGCAGCCATATGGCCCATGGGAACATATGGAAATGGATTTCTGTCTAGCCTGACATTTGACACATTGAAGACAGCGGGGGCCACAGAATCAATCAAATATCCATTTACTATGTTTCCTTACCCATAAATCTTTAAGGCCGGGCTCTTTAAATGGTTATAATCCGTTTAAGTAAAACGTGATTTGTGCTCTTTACTGGCAAACTTTTTGGTTTGATAATCTCAGTGCAATGTTTGTCCTACCAGGTGAATCTTTTAACAATGATAGACACTGGAAGATGTGTGGAACGTGGCAGCATGGCAGTGGAAACAAAACCTTGGAGTATGACTTGAGGAAGGGCTGCAGCAACATCACCATCACAGCCAATGAGAGCAGCCTCTCCATACACGGTTACATCACAGCTCGCCACAACAGTTCCAACCGCTTCGATCTGGGAGATATCGGGCAAGACACCAAGTTCTGTCTCTACTGGGATCCGTTGTTGGATCAGCTGCTTGTGGAGGTGGACAGAAATAATTACACGGTCCTCATAGCAAGTGGACTGCAGGAGAGCTGCTGTACTGACCTCTCTCATAAGGCCCAGCAAAACAAGGCAGATAAATATGGCATCAAGGATGCCATGATCTGGACTGACCCCTTCAACAGTGAGCTCTATGGATCCCATTTGTTTTTTGGAGACATAATAAATTGCAGTGAGTGATGGGAACTATTTCTGATATTTACATTTAAACCAACATACAATTGAACATACAATTTTATAATAACAACAAAAAAACATTTCTTTCTTGTAGAAAGGGAGTTTTGTGAAAAGACCAGCCACGATTCTAGAACAGTGAACATGTAAGTTTCATGTTTTCAGCAGGTGACTGCTCATGTTTTGTGCTGTGTATCACAATGACAATCGCTTCACTTTGCACTTTGCTTGCTGCTGCACATAGTGTGACTGAACGCAAACAAGAAGTTGCTTGCTCAGTCAGAATGGGTGGTGGTCTTAACACCTATAGTGAATAATATGACTCTATTTTGCATCATCAAGAAATTTTTGCTTTGCAGATCATTGTCTTGGTGCATGCGTGGGGCTGAATGGGCGTGTGCTGGAGTGTTTTGTTTGCTGTGTCAGTGTTTCAAACCCAAGAAGAGTAGGAGTGCTAGGAACAATTTATAGATGCATGAACAGGCAGCTAAACATTAGCATGAAAGTGCATGGACCTCCTACACTCTTCTAATTCTGCCGGGACAGATTTCTTCTTGCTCGTGGGATGATGCAAAATGCATTTACTGTCCATCATTTTTGATCATTTGTCCTTGCCAATGAGTATGCATTTTCAATAATAAGTTGCCAATTCAGAGGATGGTGACTGCATGTCTCTCCATCCATCTGATGTTAAATCAGTTGGTAAGTTACATGTTGCCCATGGGAATAAAGTAAAATTTCAAATGGCATTAAAACTATATAAAGTCTATAAATCAGTAAAAATTGACTGTATATGAAACAAACAACATTTGCATTTCCCTCTCATGCCTGAAATATTGACAAATTCACTATAAAGTGAAAATCCAGAATCTTTCATGCCAGCAGTTTGCCCTGCTTTTTTGCAGTGAAAGAAGTAATCTACAGAAATAGTAGGGACAATTAATGGATGTAGAATGCATTGCATATTAACTTTGTTTCTTTGTATTTTCCTTAAACAGGATAGAGGAAGCCATGATGGAGTCACGTGTCGTGGGAAGAGTGAATTTAGAGTGTGCTCAAGGTTCTGTACTGGAAATGAGCAAGACTTTCGAAGGCCAAAAGATCACTCTTCTTGTAAGGAGCAAGTGCTGAGCAAATGCACATTGAAATATACCCAAACATTGTATACATTACAACAATACACTTGCAAGGATACACGTGTAGGATTCCCCACTCATTCTGTTATTGCAACATACATTCTTTATTACAATATACATTTATTACATTTTAGCAATACGTGTGCCTCCTTTCACTATTCACAATCTTCTAGCGCAGGCTTTGCGCATATTATTTTGAGGATTTGTTCCATAGAAACTGGTGACTATGCACGTAATACAAAAAACATGCATGCCACACACATATATTTCTTGATGTTCACACGCACACACACAAATGCATGTGAAGTGAACCAGTTACTTATTTTTACCTATTGTTAAAAAGTCTTGCTGTGGAATTCTAGGAAACCCTGGTTCCCACAGTTTCATCAAGACTAGTCTTGAGTACTAGTCTTTCAAACAAATGTTGATATGTATTTTTTTACTATTTACCATATTATTTCTTGTTTTCACCCTTCTTTTAGAGCCCTCGATCAAAAATGTCCCCCACAATTTATCTGCCTGCTGGTCTGAGGCCTTTAGCTAGAAATAAGGCCAAAGTGGTGTGCACCTATTTTAGCAACAACACCTTATTCAAGGTAAGACCGAATATGTAGCTTAAGTGAGTGTATGAGTGAGTTAGACATAACTTTCTTCCCTGTCTGTGCATTTGGGAAATATTTTGCATGGCACAAGGTTCTAATATGAAAGGGAAAGTGATCGTTTTTGTCATTGTGATGCACTGTATGTGATCTTTATCAGAAAAGTGTTCCTGCAAACAACCTAATTCTGGATGATGTTGTTGGAATCTCGGTGGAGAATGAAGTCATCACTGACCTTTCTGAGCCAATAAAAATTGGTTTCCACCACTCAAGCCTGTCAGTAAGTGTGAAGTGTTATTTTAAGGTTGTGTAAGTGTGGGGACACAACTGCAATCTGGTAAAAAACACTTCAAACAGAAATATCAGCATGACAACAGTGTGGCCTTTTTAATAGTGTTCTCGCCTTTTTAATGGCTATCTGCGTGTTTAATACAAGGTCTTGTTTTGTCTTTTGAGTGTTTGTTCCCAATTTTTCTACTGATTAGCATTTTCTCAAGTACCACTGTTGTATCTCTGCCCATTTGTATCTGTTCTCCCATCTTCCACCAGAATATATTTGGTGATGTAAATTTAGCAAAATTGTATACATTTTTTAATAAAAGTACACTTAGACAGAATACATTGCAATTCATTCACTGTTGTCTACAGTCTAATAAAACAACTATATTTGTGACAAATAAATGTTTTTTTAATGTTCATAGTAGTATTAAATTGACCCCCCATTGGTTTTAATATGCACTGTTTGTTTTTTTACAGACACATTATTTAAGACAATGTGTTTCCTGGGACACAAGAAAAGGTGAGAGGCTACACAGGGCCCATAGTATCTGTGTACCTACATTTTTACATATACACAATAACATCCATTCACAATGTTGTGTTTTCATTACAGAACCTAATGTGGTCACCTGGTCAACAAATGGATGTAAAACTGTTCTATTATCTGAAGATAACACAGAATGCCACTGTAACCATCTCACTTACTTTTCCATTCTGGTGGTGAGCATTTGTCTCTATATCACCTTTTGTATATAATATAACTTATATATAATCTATAGATAATATATCTATAAGTACTGAATGTTGGGCCAATATCACAGGCAAAAATGATTCTAGAAACCTGTGAGATTGTTGTTCATTTTTGCTTTATATTTCAGCAACTCGAACAAAATGATGAAGTGCGCCATCTAGAGGCCCTGACCTTCATTAGCACTATAGGCTGCACCATATCTGCCATCAGCTGCTGCATCCTGTTCTATTCTCTCTGCAAAAAGAGGTAGCGCAGTGGCACCCATGCACTTCACACTCACACTGTGGGACAGCTGAAGGTGGATTTACAATTTTAAAATAATAGTTAATAAAAGTGAATTCGCCAAGCTGGGGTAGTTTTCACAATTTTGAAACAAATTGTCATTGAACACTAAATGTCTAAATATACACAAGTTGGAATAAATTAAACACACATTTGCTCTGTCAAAAATGTCCCACTCACCCAGTCAGAAATTTCACCAAATATGCAGGCACAACAGTGGTGAATTTTGTCACTGCTGATTCTATTTCATGTATGTAATATAAAAAGCAGCCTTTGGTCCAAATACTATTGACTGTTGAAGTGAAGTGATTGTCACATGTGATACACAGCAGCACAGCACACGGTGCACACAGTGAAATTTGTCCTCTGCATTTAACCCATCACCCTGACTGAGCAGGGGGCAGCCATGACAGGCGCCTGGGGAGCAGTGTGTGGGGACGGTGCTTTTGCTCTGACTGGCAACCTTCTGATTACGGGGCCGCTTCCTTATCCGCTAGGCCACCACTGCCCCTGTTCTATACAGACAATCTGGACAATCTCTGAAGACAATCTTCATAGAAATCAGACAAACACATGCATACATTCAAACCTAATGGCAGAAATCACTATGATGACCTGCACCTAATCCCATTTCACTGGGGCAGTGGTGGCCTAGCGGTTAAGGACCTGGAGGTCACTGAGGTGATGGGTGTCACGGGGCTGAGGTGTGACGTGATGAATGTCAGAGGAGACGCGGAACCAAATCGCGAGATGACGCGAAGTGGTGGGTGAGG
Organism: Denticeps clupeoides; assembly: GCF_900700375.1. Lineage (NCBI taxonomy): Eukaryota > Metazoa > Chordata > Actinopteri > Clupeiformes > Denticipitidae > Denticeps > Denticeps clupeoides. The sequence goes on from NC_041722.1 coordinate 12,041,019, forward strand.
GCACCGTATGTGTGCTTGCTGTGCATCGACAATCACTTCACTTTCACTCGTGGAGCATTACGTACAATCCAAATACTCACTGCAACCTCACTGCATTCATGTGGAATATCAACTGGACCTGCAAACTGAATTACATTGATTGTATTCCTCTTTGTTTTGCGTATGTGTGTCTTCACAGTAAGAAAGCTCAGGACCGCTCAACCCCAGTCCATCGTGGCCTGGTGGTAGCACTGTTCTTCCTCAGTGTGTTCTTCATCCTGACTGGTGTGTTTGCCAGCGTTGGAAAAGAAAGTGTGTGCCGCATTGCAGGAGCGCTGCTTCACTATTTTCTACTGTCTTCTTTGTCCTGGATGGCTGTGGAAATATTCCATACTTTCTGGATGATATACATGGTATTCAGCACCTACCGACCCACCCTCTTGTACTTTCTTGGCTTTGGTGAGTGCACACGTTGAAATATGAGGCAAACAAATATAGAAATATTATGTGTATGCTGAATTAATACTGAAATGCATCTGTTTTTAGTTATTCCAATGATCCCAGTTGCTGTTTTGAGCTTCAGGAGTGACATCTATGGTGTCAGAGAGATTGTACCCAGTGATAATTCCAGTCACCCCTTTCATATGTAAGTCATCTGGAGTGTTTTACCTAAGAACGTTAAGTGGGATTTGAGTATTGAGTAATGAGTATTTATCTGCACATTTTAGGTGTTGGATGAAAGACTCTGGCCCCGCCCTTCTTGCCAACTATATTACCAACATCAGTTTTGTGGCATTCATTTTTTGTGCTGGACTGGTCATGCTCTACTTGGTCTTCAGAAAGATCAGAGACAGAGAGGAGTGGAGAAAGAACCGGATGACATTCCTAAGCATTTTGGCCCTCAGTTGCCTTTTCGGATCCACATGGGGTCTGACCTTGATCAGCTTTGGGCCACTCTCAACACCTGTCCGGTTCCTGTTCTGCATCTTAAACTCCCTGCAAGGTAAGTCATTGGGCAAGGATCATTCTGTTATTTGGATCAAAGAAAAAATGGTGGTGCAGTACAGTAACACAGTAGAATGCAATAACAATGCATAACAATGACAAATAGGATTATAGGCAGAACATTTATATTTATGGCATTTATCCAGAGTGACTTACAACCTGTAGTTACAGGGACAATCCCCCCTGGAGTAACTCAGGCATAAGTGACTTGCTCAGGGAGGCAATGGTAGTAAGTGGGGTTTGAACCTGTGATCTTGTGGTCTTTAGTCTTCTTTTTATGCTTCATACAGCATGAAAAATCTGTTTAAATCATTATGAAATTACAGTCTCAGTTGCACCATACTTCACAGTGGCGTATACATACTGCAAAGAAGTATGGGTTGAATGAGTGTTAAAAGCAGCACTGAAGAAATCAGCAAGATTAACAGACGTGAAACATCAATGAAAGAAAGATGTCATCATCATATCCAAATTACCATGGAATAAAAACAAATAGACCGCATAATTACCAGTCCACCGGGCATTTCAATTAGACACTTCACTGCTTCCTAAGTAGATGTCTTTCTTTAAACGCGTGTCCATGTGTCCTGCAGGATTTTTTATCATGTTGCGGTACTTTGCACTGGAACGGGTACGGAAGGCGAGGGATTCTGTCTTGGATGGCAGCAGCACAGGATCCACTCGACAGCATATGCTGCAGACCCAGGAGAAGAGCTGAAATGTGTACTCTGGAGCGCAGGTTAAAAAGCACACAAGGGTTCGGGTGAATTTGTATCAGTGAGGAGTCACTCCAAAAAGCCTGCTTTTACTGGGCTGGATTCCAGGCAGCTGGGCACTCAGACCACGCCAAACTGTTATGGCTAATATACCATAGACAGTCACGGGTATTTCTTAAGCATTTCCATTTAATATAATGTCATAATAAGCTCATAGTGTGGATAAATATAACTTTTTAAAATATTGTTTATGATTACGGTATAATTTTTGAAGTAGCACTTATGCTATCTACAGTGAGTTTTGTATCTTACTAGTGTTACTGTGCAAAGCACTTGTATCTTGTTTTATGTGTTCTTTTTTGTGTCTTATAAAACATATTTTTGGCTGGTCCTTTATTTTTGATCTCAGTTTAAAGATTAAATAGAATATTGTGTCAAATTAAATTTTTGTTTTAACGTGTCTGTGCAGCTGTAGTTGTCTTTGAGAGTACGGGGTATTTTAGTTCAGTGGTATATTTGGTTTCAACCAAATTTTTTTCAGTCATGTAAACATCAGCCTACATTTTACCACATTGGTTCATCCCATCACACTCGCCTGGGCAGAGCACCTTGAATAGCCAGTAGGAGGTGGGTACTGGCTGATAAGAAGAGAATTGAGAATTGAGTATTAAATTGATAAAATATTGTTATTGCTGCATGAATTTCTATATCATAGCCTGTGAATGCTGGTCATATAGAAATTCCAAGTGTTTCTGTAAAATGGTTTTCTGATCATGTGCAGTACTACATTTCTCCAGTGTAGTACTGGTGTAGTACCCAGAGCTCGAGAATCCCAGTAGATACTGTTAGTCATCTGTCTCATTAAAAAATTCTGATCATCACACTGGATACATTTTTAGCACTTTGTAAAATCTAATTCTGTATTGTAAATATATTTATCATATATGTCAAATTGTTCTATTTCTTGTAAGTTTTTTAATGTGATTGAATTTCAGCCCATGATCCCCAATAAAAGCTTCAACTATAATTGTATGTTTTTATGTATACAAATTTAATGAGTATGGTGATTTAAACTTGAAGAAAAAAATTGTGTTTCAATCGGAATATCATCTCATCATCTTATTTCTTCATCTTCTGTCACAAGACGCACCCATCAGTGCATAGGAAAGTTGTGCAAGAGGGGTTTTACAGCTGACCCTGTTGAGTGGTCAGAGGGGAGGAAAAGGGAGTTTTCTTCATTACTGCAGGACTGGAGAAATTCATCATGAGTTAACAGAACATGATTGATAAAGTAAGACAATTTAAATGGAAGGGTCTTCTACAGAGGTATTTTACTGACACCAGTCAAGGGTCAAGAGTACGAGTACTGTAATACATACTTCATTTACACTATTATGCCAGTCAATAATAATAAATGTATATTTATAGAGATGCTTAAATTGGTAATCTGCTCTGGCCCATTACCCCAGATTCTGCCTAGCGACGGACCTGTAGCAGGCTCCTTGATATAAAACGCCGGATGTCGGAGTGGTGACCAAAAAAATTAAGTCAGTTTTATTAATAACTGGCCAGCATTTCGGGGGCCGCCTTGTCTTTTTGGCCAAGATGGCATCCACCCCAACTGGTAGGGTCCCACTCGGTTATCTAAAAATCTGGCTCACCACAAGCATATTAAAGGCGTACGCATGTTTTACATGTATGAACGATCTTGTTTTTAATCCATGACATAAACAACTTATAATGAGTAAGAAACAGGATCGATCCAATTCCAAGACACAGTCCGCCCATTTCAGCTGATTCCTCCTTGCCATTCTTGGCCATTTTTACCAAACCATAGATGGGGCAGCATTTTGTTGTGTCACCATGTGCTGTGCTGCAGTGTTTCACATTGACGATCACTTCACTTTGCAGTTGACTTTCTGCATTTTAGACATATTGTTTTAGCATTGACAAATTAGCATTCATTTGTACAAAATAAATCAACGTTTTTTTCTTAATGTGCTGCACTTTATGAAATTTGCAATGTTTTATTATACCTTTTATATAAAAAATATCACATGCAGCTGTACAGTGTTACATGCATTTTCATCCATGAAACTCACTCCACTAGTCACTATTACTACAGTAAACATACTCTAAAAATTATATCATAATGGGACCTTCAGAAGCTCACTTATTGGGGGTGCTTTTTATGGCAACCTACCTGCTACGAAAAGCACCCCTGCTTATCTCCTACTAGGAAAGGGTCACATCAATAAAAAATCACTCCACTAATCACCATCACTACAGTACATGCGAACTCTGAAAATCATTTAATGCCGGGACTTTCAGAAGCTGACTTATTTGGGCGGGTGCCTTTTATGGCAACCTACCTGCCACAAAACCATAATGGCTAAAGCTTCAGGGATCTTCAAATGGACCAGTAGCTTTGTAATGGACATGCAACATCAACCATGACACTGGATTAAAACCTACTCTGCACTGTCCAGTACCTCCAAACATGGGTAGATTCTCTAAACAGCACTTTGGACTTTTCCCCAACCCTGCACTGACACCAATTTTTTTCTTTGTGTGCAGAAGGGTTTGGGGGGGGGGGTCAAATGTAGGGCCTGTCAATGCCCATTGAGATATACTTTATGTGATTATGGGTTATATAAGAAATAAATATTGTTGATGTTATTTCTAGCTACCTGTAAATGGATGTTGACCGTCTGGACAATGCTTCAGCGTACCTTCAGAACGTTGTAAGTTGAACGTTCAAAGATCCCCCACTCATTATCCATAACCACTCATTTCTAAGTGGGGTTGCGGCTGGCGAGGCCCATCTTGGTGGGGGTTTGTGAAATAGTGTGTTAAATACATTGCATACATTGGTCCAGCCACAGGAAAAAGTGTTTTCATGACCAAACGTAGTCAGTATGAATTGCACCTCAGTTTGCCATAGAATATGTATATTCTGAAAATGTTATTTTTGTCATTTTATACAGTAATAGTGATGTGAAATGTTATTTATTGTCCCAGCCAAGGCTCAGTGTTCTTGCAGGCATGTACGAAACCACTTTTTACAGTTATGCTCATCAGTGCACTTTTTAATCTAAGCACTGTATTGAGTCTATAATATTCTAATACTCTAAACTGCTAGGCAATGTAAAATAACACAATTTCTGACTTCAAAATTGCAAAGAAAAAACATGATTGTGTTAAAAATGGTAGTAGTAGCCGAATGGATAATACACTTATCTATGAACCAGAAGACCACAAAGTGACAGGTTCTATGTCCACTTACTACCAGGGACTTGTGTCCCTGAGCAAGACACTTGACCCTGAGTGTCTCCTGGGGGACTGTCCCTGTCCCTACTGATTGTAAGGTGCTCTGCTAAATGGCATAAATGTAAAAACAACAACAACAAAAACTAATTTTTATTTAATTGTGTTTGTTTAGCTGTTTCAATAAGAGCTAAATAATAATCTAAAATCTTTAGCATTCAGAGCCTTCATTTTGAAACTCGACTGTGGGCATCCCCTTGCTGCCATTTCCTCTTTACCTGAGTGACAAAGCAGTTAAGATGACCCACAAAAAATGGAACAAAGTAAAGTAAAGTCAGATGTTTTGAAGAACTGGTGCAACATTGAGAAAGAGAAGAGACTCATCATGCACTGACCAGGCATGGCGACACCCGTAACCACGCTACCACTGTAAGCAAATTGCCAAGGCCATGATTTGTTGGCGTGTGTGTAACAAAATTCACAGTTGTGTGTATTTCTGTAGCCAAATTTGCTAAATGCATCTGAAACTTTTGGTTCTTTTGTTCATTTGTTTTTGCGTGTCTTTATCTGCAACGTGCAGCTTCCTCAGAGCAACTTGAGCAAACCAAGTGTTTTCAGCAGGTGTTCTGCACAAGAACATAGGTTGACCTGGTACTTCCTTCAGCTCCATGTCCTCAGCTGCCCACATCTCAAGGGACATAACAGGGAAAATCCTCTTTATTTCTTTGTTCTGTTTTTGTTCACATCTGTCAGATCTTCCTCTGATGAAAATCCTCAAAATCATTTGTGGGGAAGTTAATAGAAGTTACTAATAGCAGATGGCTACTATATTTACATTTTTAAATTATGCACAACCATATACCCATACAGGAACAAAACCACTTCAACTATAACAATGACAATCACTTCACTTTCACTAAAGTAGAGTGCGTGGAAGTGTGAATTTTATAGGACAACATATTACTGAATCATTGCATCGATGGTTTGAGGTGACAGACATAATGACAAAAATACAATAAACCACAAATTATTATTTAGGGTATTGGTGAGAACCCAGTGCATGCATGAAAGTACGGGTCAATGGGGATCAACCCAGAAAACCCAATGTCACATTAAAATTTATTAAAAATGCACTCTAAAAACACACAAGCACATTTATATTACAGTCCAAAAGTTTACTGTAAAAATGTTATTTTCCATGCACATAGAAAATCTTCACCAGATTTTAATCATTGTACTAAGATGCCATTTATCAACAGCTATTTCCCGGTCCGGTAACACCACCAGCACAAAAGTCTGTTTATTATAATCTGTATGTCTGTATAGTGTATGTCTATTGTACATATTTGAATAATTATCTATATGTTTGTATAGTGTATGCCTATTGCACATATTTGAATAATTATCTGTGTGTCTAAATGTTGTATGTCTATTGTACATCTGTATATTATAATCTGTATGTCTGTATAGTGTATGCGTGTTGTACATATTTGAATAATTATCTGTATGTCTGTATAGTGTATGTCTATTGTACATCTGTTTATTATAATCTGTATGTCTAAATGCTGTATGTCTATTGTACATCTGTAAATTATAATCTGTATGTCTGTATAGTGTATGTCTATTGTACATATTTGATGAATTATCTGTATGTTTGTATAGTGTATGTCTACTGCACATATTTGAATAATTATCTATATACATCTGGGTACATTACATACATTAAACCCGCATAATTCATAATTAAATACACTGACAGAAGATGTCATCAATAGGGGGGAGATTTCGGGGCTTTCTGCGCAGCCTCGTCCAATGAAACGCGACACGAGCAGCGTCGTGGGCGCTCGTCTGTCGTGGGTCCCGCCCCCTCCGAGAGGCGCTTTCAGTTTCCAAGTGAGTCCGGTGGGGACCCGCTCAGGGTTGCATCGTAGCCTGCATGCGTGAGAAAGAAAAGAATAAAGCCGAGAGAGGTTCGGTGGGAGAATGTCTGCTGGGACGCTGCGGGAGGAGGACGTGGAGAAGGTGGAGGTCGTGTGGACGCAGGCGGGCTCCTGTCTGCGGGCCCGTCTCAGGACCACGGGGCGGCCTGTTGCCATCCGGCTGGTGACATGTCGCTCCGTGGCACAGAGGTAAACGCCCTCGATCAGTAACTGAAACTGTGCATTGTTAAAAAAAAAATGTTTTTTTCCTTTAAAACAGCTATAGTTTATGTAGACTGTGCATTCATGGATGCATGCTTATGTCACTAGGGTTCTGGTACCAGTGCACTCAGACCGGGTTCTTGTCCCGCTGGGAGTGTTACAGACCAGGTTCTTCATGGGACTGGTGTGTGACTGGATGCCTGAAGGTTCCCTGCATACGCTGCTGTATGAAGTAAGCAGAAGAGAAACGAGAAACGATCACGCACGGTTCTATTTTTGACAGCGGCCACAAGTGGGAAGTTGGCCTTATTATTGGCCATATTGACATTAACAATAAGGAAACCAGAGAAGATTAGTCAAAATTGCGTCGCTCACTAGTGACAAACAAAACACATATGACAAGACATCAGACAATAGGTTGAAAGTTGGGGAGGAGTAATGCACGTCCAGCCCATTTACTGAACCTTCCTGTATGTCCAGACGCTGATTTATCCAGAGGTTCCTCTTTGCCTCCGACTGCGAATCCTCTCAGATGTAGCCGAGGGTCTGTCCCACTTGCACGATATTCCCGTTTCGCACCAGGCCCTGAAGGCCACCAACGTTGTCTTGGACCACCAGTACCGGGCCAAGGTACCGATTCAATTGCAGGACATGATGAAAGCCTGTTTTAAACTTTGTGTACGGCAGCACTCCATCTGTGCCCGTGTCTCTCCAGTTGTGTGACTGGGGCGTATCCGGCGTGCCGGACTGCGGCTCACCTTCCTCAGAGGACGTGGTGTACGTGTCCCCTGAGGTTCTGACTGGAAGCGTGCCTTCGGTTGAGGCTGACATGTACAGGTGAATAAAACATGGCGATTCCTCCATCAAAGTTCACTTTCAGACAAACAGGTTTTAAGATTTAAGATTCTGTATATTGGTTAAAATATTTTGAACACTGGGCTACCCCCTTCTAAACGGTAGATTTACATTTTGCTCTTCCCAGCTTTGGTGTTCTCTTCCACGAAACGCTAAATGAACAGCGACATCATCATGGTAAGATTTATTGCGATTTTGCTCATCCACTCTCTCTAACTCTCTCTTCTTTTTTGTCACTTGTCACTTGTTAACATTTCTAAGAATATTTTCTTTTCATATCAGTATGCACACGGAGACTTATAATTTACCCGAATACCTCGCCCACTGTTTGTTTTAGCTGGGCACTGCACCAAAGTTCGCTGCTTAATCCCAAACCAGTGACAGGCCTACTGTGTCATTTAGTGGTATGTGATGTCATTCTATTTATCGAACACATTCCTGCTGGCTGATTCAGGCATCACGCAGATGAAGGAACTGGTTCTCTACACTAAAGAATGTAAAAGATTGGGGGAAGAGTGTCATATTTTGCCCAAGGATACACCTCAGGGTCACACCTTCAACCAGCTTGTAACCGAGTGTTGGAACAGCGATCCACAATGCCGCACATCAGCTAAAGGTTGTGGTTGAATGGTGTAGAATTTAAATAAGTTTCTCCTGCTGTTGAATGGAAAGTCTTAATGTTGTCCATTTTTACTCAGAATTTGTTCTTGAATTGAAGAAGGCTTTGATGACCTTTGACCCTGTGGCTCCTCACAAAGCAGCTCTCCAGCTGAAAGAGCGAAAGGTGAATTTAACTCACTCATCGACTCTTCAAGAACGAAGCCACGTGCCTGTCTGCTAGAACAGTGTTGAGTTAAGAGGTGCTGTGCAAGACAAACGCTGGGTTGGTTCAGATAATATCAATTACTATCAATTACTATACAGTACAGGCCAAAGTTTGGATGCACCTTCTCATTCAATGTGTTATCTGTATTTTCATGTCCATTTACATTGGTAGATTCACACTGAAGGCATCAAAACTATGAATGAACACATGTGGAGTTTTGTACTTAACAAAAAAAGGTGAAATAATTGAAAACATGTTTTATATTCTAGTTTCTTCAAAATAGCCGCCCTTTGCTCTGATTACTGCTTTGAACACTCTTGGCATTCTCTCGATGAGCTTCAAGAGGTCGTCACCTGAAATAGTTCTCAAACAGTCTTGAAGGAGTTCCCAGAGGTGTTTAGCACTTGTTGGCCCCTTTTGCCTTCACTCTGCGGTCCAGCTCACCCCAAACCATCTCGATCTGGTTCAGGTCCGGTGACTGTGGAGGTCAGGTCTCCACTTTTTGTTAAGTTCATAACTCCACATGTGTTCATTCATAGTTTTGATGCCTTCAGTGAGAATCTACCAACGTAAATGGTCATAAAAATAAAGAAAACACATTGAATGAGAAGGTGTGTCCAAACTTTGGGCCTGTACTGTATATCCATGCCGACCTTGTGAGGGCACAAATACACTTTAAAACTTTAAGATGGGTTTGTCTATGCTAACATATAGTTTCTGAAATGAATGGCATGCTGATGTGTATTTTTATCTCCAGGAGAGGGCACTGCTCAGTTGTAAATATTCACTTTCCTACGAGCAAACAATTGACCTCAACAACATGGAGGTAGGGAGGACGTTCATCTTAACGTCCAAAGGTTTTTTAGCAGGGCCATAAAATCTGTTTGCTTTTATTGTACAGTCCTTAGTATTCCACTCACTAAGTCTGTTTGCTTATCAGGGCTGTGGTGCTTTCAAGAATCTCAAGAAGATGATGATCAAGACCCTACCAGTGAATGTGCCAAAATCCACTCAGCAGTCCAGTAGCAACAATCTGAGCAGCCACCCTGTATTACACTGTCGCAGCCACCGGATCAGATGCTGCCTTGGTATTTTATAATAATTCTTTAATTTAAAACTCGCTTTCAGAATAAATATGGGGGTTAGACTGGAAACCTTTGGATATATCAGTATCTGCGTTCTAAGGGACATGTTGTCGGTATTCTCATTCCCGTGTCTTCAAATGAGCTGTGTGAATGTCTTCAGACAGAGCAACACCTCCAACTGGACTTTCAGCATTTCCGTCCGTCCCGGTGCATCGTGGGAATTCTGCCCTTCAGCCATGCAGTCCAGTTTGGCCACGCTCCACCTGCAGCTCGCCCTCATCCCCAAAACACGGCAGCCCCAGCCCACCCAGCGCATACCGTGAGTCCTTGGGCCGAAATGGAAGTGCGTGTCACGTGAATGACTCACAAGGGACGGCAGGCCTTGGAATCCTGCAATCCGGTCTGTTTATCAGAGACAGGCATCTGGCTCAGGCGGCAGGACCAGGCCTATAATAATGTCACGGCGTGGCAGCGGGTCCTCGCGCTTGCACGGCCCCGGCGTGTTTGTTTGTGCGTGGTAAGCAGTCCTCGGCGTTGTGGTGTCCAGCTTCCTGCATGGCCGTCCCTGTGCCGCCTTATCGGAGCCTGGTCCGTTTCCTCCCACGAGGGTCGCTGTTTTTCTCCGAGCTTCTAATAGGTTTAAAGTGCAGTTGTTTTGTGACTGGGCTTTTGGAAACACTCCCCCCATATCTTCATGTAGTTTAGCCGCTGGCATTATGTACTAGTTAGACATCTAGGAGGTTGGTCAAACTGGTGGACAAGTCCTAGTTCGTGTTTTAGAAAAATGCTGAACTTTGCCTCAAATTACAAATTCGCCCCCCGGCTGTAAAGTGGAGAGCAGAAATATGTAACACAACCTTCTCGTCTACTTCAGCCTTTCCTCCACAAAGACGCTCGAGCTGCTGCCGCCTGCTGCAGGAGAAGCGTGGCGCTGTTATACAGGCCATGACGGAGGGACGCCTTAACCACATCCTGGACGTCCTGAGGTCCCGGCAGGCGCTGACCCGGGAGTCGTACGAGCTCATCCAAGCGGGTCTGACGCTGGACGCGCGCACCCGGGCTTTGCTGGACACCTGCGAGTGCCTCGGAGAGAAGGCCTCCGCACTGGTCGTCAGCACACTCAGACAAGTCGGCCACGCCCATCTGTTGTAGACACGCCGAAAGCACCATTCGTTTATATTTTAACGTCTACTGTGTGCTGAACGGCTGCAGAAAACCCCAGATTGTATCAGATCAAATCAAATGAGGTGAAACCTGTCAGAAGTGTTGACACGTCGGGGAAATGAACAGATTTAAACAGCACTGATGAAAGCTTTCAAATGATGGTGATGCAAATGTTGATGAATCACCGGTCACCATTGATCACGTTGACCTTTGGAGGTCGTTTAGGCAAGCTTTATGTACTACTAGCACGTTCAGAGTTTAGACTCGGGTTCTGTAGTTTTTATAAAACACACCTTACAGTTGACGGTGCCAGTTTTAAGTCGCATTTTTCATTTCCAAAGGAAAAAAGGTGATAGTTATACTAGCTGGAGCAATCGCAGTGTACACAGAGTATACTCCCTGTTTTTCACCGTTTGTATTTATTCAACTATGGTTACTAAAGTATTTCAATGCAAGTCTAATGAGGCATGTAATTCATATTTTATTAACATGCCTAATATTTTTTGCATGATTTTTTGCATTAACGATACGATGTGTGTGGCACTGTTTTTTACCATTGTAAACAATCAAATGCAGAGCTTGTGTACACGTGGATGTTTGAGTGAAACATATTTCATCGTTGTCAGATTTTTATGTATTACTCTGCCTTCACACGCAACCACTGCAGAGGAAATACATCATTTTAGAGACTTTTGACTACAGTCAAAAACATGATTGGCTTCCGTTTCTTATTCCGTACTTATCACTGGACATTTGGATCTGAGGCCAACGAAAATATTTTTTCCCCTTATTGTGAGAGCAGGGGAAGCAGAAGCAGACTAATTCCAATTAGTCTACATTTTCCTTTTCTTTGGTACACAAAATATTATGCATTACGCACTATATATTATATCTGTTATATAAATAAATATTATATTTTACATGGTTTGCACTCTCCACCATGTGCCCTTATTTGTGTATTGTGTTTTTAAAATTGTATACATTTGCTTATTTTTATACCTTTGTGTTTAATGTTACTGTTTGTATTTAATGTTACTTGTAAGCACCATGGGTCTGAGAGTAACGCAATTTCAATTCTCTGTATGTCCTGTATATGTGGCAGAATTGACAATAAAGCTGACTTTGACTTTGATCTACTTTTACCAGAATGTTTCTTACATTACAAATTATTCAGTCATAAGACCTATAGGCCTTAAGGAGCAATAAGTAGGGTAATTTAGAACCTTTGGGTGATGTACTCTCTTCACACAGAACTCAGAGGCATTAATTAGGCGTTATTAATGAGTCGCGGATTCCTCGGCTCCGCGACAGAAGACCAATGGGGTGGGCGGGGCTAAAATCGAACCCCCGGTAGACTCCGCCCACACGGGAAAGACCAGCTTCAGGTTACCAACATTTAAAAGGCAAAAACAGGTCCGGACAATTGTTAGGCAAGCGGGGAGACATGAACCAGTAGTGTAAATATCATTTTTTTTTTGGCACGTTTTTATGTCTAGCAGCCGAAATATTTTTTTAAAAAAGTGTTGCCGTTGTCGTTGTTTTTTTTAAAGAGATATTTAAAAGAGTTGATGCCAGCGATGCCGCCGTAGCGACAGGTCAGCAGAGGAATAAAAGGTAAGGATGCCGCCGGGCTTTTGTCCTGGTTCCCTCCCGCGTTCGGCGCGGATGAAAGTCGCGGCGACCGGCGCGGCGGAGAAAAACAGGATGCGTTCATCCCCGCCGCCTGGCCGGGCTCCGTCCCACCTTCCCTGGCAGCGGCGCGACGCGGTGCTGACGATGAACCCGGCCGCGCTCGGAGCTCGTCTTTTGTGCTCCGTTCCTGACGTTGGAAGCCGCTGACAGTCGCCAGGACCGACGGGACACCGAGCGGCCACCCCCCCGGGTGTCGTGTCTGTCCGCGACACCGCTGCGTTATAACGCCGCGCCGCTCCCGTTCTTCCCGTTTCTTCTTTCTTTCTTTCTTTCTTTCTTTCTTTCTTTCTTTCTTTTCCTTTAAGCGTGAAAATAGGCGGGGGCGCGCAGCGGCGGCGCGCACATAGCTGCACTGATGGTGCAGTGCACAGCACCGGCTTCACTCATCTAAAATGGCATCGTGTCGACAATCTTGAAAGGTCTGGAATTAGTTCCCGACAGATTTCTTTCAAATAGGGAGAGTGAGTTTTTTTTTTTTTTTTTTTAATAATACATTTTTAATTTAGAAGTATTTCTCTGTATTGGGTTGAGCGTGTTTTTTCCACAGGGCTCTATGGGAATTAAGTTGCCATGGGGCTGGTGCAGAAGGATTGCATACCTCAGAGGACCCACTGCTATTCTCAGTCTGTTTCAAATTAAGGACGAAAATGAAACACTTCAGAAACGCTGCGTTCCTGCGAGGACGTATGTGAAGACGCGGCGAGGGCAGCAGAAGAAACATTGTAAATGTCTGTCTGTTCTGTCAAATGTTCCGTCAGAACGTCAGCTCAGAAAGTTGACTGAATTGAATGGTGATAGATCCGGAGGTTGTGGTGATTGAGCAAAGATTTCGAAATGAAAAAAATATAGGGTTGTGGCCAATGCCCCAGAGCACATTTAACACCGACTTAACGCATGGTCCACTTCACACTTCACACCAGTGCATAAGATTTGAGAGAAGCTGTGACATTGTTCATGTGATGGTGAATATCTTGAGTTGTTGAGTGTGTGAAGTGTCGGGTTGTTGCTGAATACTTTAATACACAATCTGATCTAATATTTGACTTTTTTGCAGGTTATTCTGCAGGTTTGTTTAAGGTTGACTTTACCAGACTCTGCTGCTTCTCATTAACACGCTAAAAAAAGTTGGTGCTATGGAGAACCGCCAGGAGGCTGAGAAGCTGAATGGCGTGGGCCCTGTGTCCCCCCTGGCCCAGGCAAATGGAACAGAACCAGACCCTCAACCCAAGGAGGCCATGCAGCTGAAGAAGGAGATCTCGCTGATTAACGGTGTGAGTCTCATTGTGGGCAACATGATCGGCTCCGGCATCTTCGTGTCGCCCAAGGGTGTCCTCATCTACAGTGGCTCCTACGGGCTCTCCTTGGTCATCTGGGCCATCGGCGGCGTCTTCTCGGTGATTGGCGCACTGTGCTATGCTGAGCTGGGCACGACCATAAAAAAGTCTGGCGCCAGCTACGCGTACATTCTGGAGTCTTTTGGGGGATTCGTTGCCTTCATCCGCCTGTGGACGTCGCTCCTCATCATCGAACCCACCAGCCAAGCCATCATTGCTATCACTTTTGCGAACTACCTGGTGCAACCGCTCTTCCCTACCTGTGAGCCACCATACTCAGCGTCACGACTCATTGCAGCAGCCTGCATATGTAAGTTACCATTACTGTGTACTTCCCCTGTGAAATGTGTACAGCTGTGGCCAAAATGACACAAATACTGGTTTTCACAACGTTTGCTGCTTCGGTGTTTCAAGGTCTGTTTGTCAGTTGTTTCCTGTGGTGTATTGAAGTGTAATTACAAGTTTCAAAGGCTTTTATTGACAATTACTTCAGGTTTATGCAAAGAGTCAATATTTGCAGTGTCGGTCCTTTTTTCAAGGCCTCTGCAATTCGCCCTGGCATGCTGTCAATCATCTTCTGGGCCAAATCCTGACTGATGGCGACCCATTACCTTCATAATCGGTGCTTGGAGTTTGCCAGAATTTGTGGGTTTTTTGTCACTTATTATCACTTAGGTGCTCCATCATGTTGGAAAGGGTATTGGTCTTCACCAAACTGTTCTTGGATGGTTGGGAGAAGTTGCTGTTGGACGATGTTTTGGTACCATTCTTTATTTGTGGCTGTGTTCTTAGGCAAAATTGTAGTTAAGCCCACTCCCTTGGATGAGAAGCAGCCCCACACATGAATGGTCTCAGGATGCTTTACTGTTGGCACGAGACAGGACTGAAGGTAGTGCTCACTGTTTCTTCTCTGGACAATCATTTTGTCCAGATGCCCCAAACAAACGGAAAGGGGTTTCATCAGAGACAATGACTTTACCCCAGTCCTCAGCAGTCCAGTCCATGTTCTTTTTGGAGAATATCAGTCTGTCCCTGATGTTTCTTCTTGACACCAGGCCATCCTCCAAAAGTCTTCACATCGCTGTGTGTGCAGATGCTCTCACACCCGCCTGCTGCCGATCCCGCAACTGAATCATCCTTAGGAGACGGCCTTCTTCACAACATTTGAACACTTGATTTAGGTGCAATCTTAGTAGCAGCAATATCGCTCTCAGTTTTAAGCATCCAGTCTGCTATTCTACCAGGGTGGTAGTAGCCTAGTGGGTAACACGCTCGCCTATGAACCAGAAGACCCAGGTTCAAGTCCAACTTACTACCATTGTGTCCCTGAGCAAGACACTTAACCCCCTGTCCCTGTAACTACTGATTGTAAGTTGCTCTGGATAAGGGCGTCTGATAAATGCTGTACATGTATTCTAACTCAATCAGCAGGACAGAATGATCTCCAGCCTTGTGCTTGTCAAGACTCTCACTGAAATGATCTCAGCAGAGTGGAAATGGTTTTTTGGGGGATTAAGTACATTTTCAATTCATCTGATCATAACATTCTGGACTATATGCAAATTGCCATAATAAAAAACTGCCAGCCACTGGAGCAGAAAACTTTGTTAAAACAGGTATTTGTGTCATTCTCAAAACATTTGGCCACGACTGTACACCCTGCCCAAAATAATGCTTTTTAATCATATTTACTTGCTCAATATTTGCTCAAAGCACTTAAGTGACTTGTTCATCTGGTTCTTTGGATTGTTTGCTCTTGTTTTTAAGAGCCCTGTCATGTTCAGTACAAACCTCTTTAGAATTTTTCTTCAGTGTGAGCATTCAGAAATGCAGCATTAATTTCCCATAGATGAAGCCTGTGCTGGGCCAAAACTCACTTTTCTCCGATTGTTTACTCAGGTCTGCTGACCTTCATAAACTCTGCCTATGTAAAGTGGGGCACCAGAGTGCAGGACGTCTTCACATATGCCAAGGTCATCGCGCTCATCGTCATCATTATCACCGGGATCGTCAAACTGTGCCAAGGTGAGTTTTCAGTCATCAAATCAGGAAGCTTTCTGTATGATGCAATTTGATACTAATCCCTACAGAAGCATCTAATTTCAGTGTAAATAACTCGTATAAAAAACAACCTGATGGGCATGTTCCTCTCTTTTGTTGCTTATGTCGGTGTTATGCGTGTGTGTAATTATTGCAGGGTACACCACGAACTTTGACGCTTCGTTTGAGGGCTCGTCTGTGATGCCCGGGGACATTGCTTTGGCCCTGTACTCCGCACTGTTTTCCTACTCTGGCTGGGACACGCTCAATTTCGTCACTGAGGAGATCAAGAACCCAGAGAGGTGTCGTACATGTACACACTTGAGCAAAAATTTTCTTTCCCCTGCGCTGATGAATTAGGCTGCTATAATGCTTTAATTGCCCAGCAACTTAGGCTGAAGCCCAGTAATCTGGATATTCTTGATATTCCTGCTGCCTTGGCTATAACCATTCATCTCTGTCATAGGAACCTGCCTTTGTCTATCGCCATCTCCATGCCCGTTGTTACAGTCATCTACATCCTGACTAATGTTGCGTACTACGCTGTGCTGGACATGAGCTCCATCCTCGCCAGCGATGCAGTGGCTGTGGTGAGCTCTTCATTTAATCCACTGAAATGTTTAAGCGGGCCTTTGGTTACTCCTGCTGGGTTCAGTTATTTAAAATAAAGTCATAGGATGATATTCAGTGGCGGCTATTTGTGTGTTTCTTCACAAGACATTTGCGGACCAAACCCTGGGGGTCATGAGCTGGACCATTCCCATTGCGGTAGCACTGTCATGCTACGGAGGACTCAACGCCTCTATTATCGCTGCGTCTAGGTAAGCACACAGAGACAAGGCAACTACTGCTGCATTTTATCCTTTGAAACTTGTTTGAACAAGTTCATTTTGACCCACGGCCAAGTACACGAAGTCAGTACAACTGCTGTACGGACTGCTGCTATCAGGAACCATGTGATCATTGTATTGTACTTTTTGTTTTCAGATAAAGTTGATACATTTTATTTATTACATTTTATCTTTTTATATAGATAACCCTGTTTGTGGTGTATTCCCGGAGGTGTTAAGTGCATCTTCAGTTCTGCTCCTCTGTTTTTTATGGGAACCTTATAATAAACACCATCTGGATTCATTTTGTCTGCGCCAAAGAGGATCTTTGCACTCTCCACAGCAACTAAACTAAATGCCCAGACATGTCAGTGTTTGATTGTCCATGGGTGATTCCAGAAGGAGACTCGGCAGCGTAAACAAAAACCATCCCAATATAGTTTACATAGGTATGCAGTGTGCATTCCAGCTAATTCGGACTACAGTAATAGAGGTGGTTCTGGGATTATAGAACAATACTGAAACTGGATATGTTGCTAAGCTTCCTTCTGTTGGAATCTTATTGTGGATATTAAACAACAGGCTATGCAGTTGTCTCCTGTGGATATGAATGCCTGTGTCTTTAGTGATGGTTTCTCTGAGCTATGATCTGTTTCATGGAAAATCACATGTCCCGACATGCATCAGTGTCAGTGTTCTGCATAGGTTGTGTTGCATGATGACTGTGTGACTATGACTTAGTGTTAATCATGTGTGTGTGTGTGTGTGTGTGTCATTGTCCATCAGTTTGTGCGCTTCGGCCTTGAACTGTGATCACTGTGTTCTCATTCGTGTGTAATACTGTGTTTCAGACTGTTCTTTGTGGGGTCTCGTGAAGGTCATCTCCCAGATGCGTTGTCCATGATTCACGTGGAGAGATTCACCCCTGTGCCTGCTCTGCTCTTCAATGTAATTTGTAGTAAATCTTCAAGACATTTTGGTTCTTTTTAACAACTAGCGATGTTACAGTAAACGCCTGTAGAGGGGAAATATACGTCCTGTTATGTCAATGCAATTTTCTTTTTCTTTTTTGTCAATAGTGTGCCATGGCACTCATTTACCTGGCTGTGGAAGATGTGTTCCAGCTGATCAACTACTACAGTTTCAGCTACTGGCTTTTCGTGGGCTTGTCCATTGCAGGGCAAATTTACCTTCGCTGGAAGGAGCCTGACAGACCAAGACCTCTGAAAGTGAGGCCAGTTTTTATGAACTCCTGTCTTTTTTGGGCTGTTTATTTATTTATTTATTTTTTCATGTGACTAATTGTTCTGACCCAACTTTCATTTGTGAACAGTTGTCACTCGTGTACCCAGTCATCTTCTGCTTGTGCACAGTGTTCTTGGTGGCTGTGCCCCTATACAGTGACACTCTGAACTCCTTAATTGGCATTGCCATTGCCCTGTCTGGAGTTCCAGTCTACTTTCTGGGCATTTACTTGCCAGAGTCAAACCGGCCACCCTTCATCACCAAACTTTTACGTGAGTAAATCAAAGATCACACATTAATTTTCAAAGACAGCTTAATACACTGCAGGGATGGGGGTGATTGGGGTGATGGGGACCATCCTGGGTGGTAGTAGCCTAGTGGGTAACACACTCGCCTATGAACCAGGAGGCTACAGGTTGAAACCCCACTTGCTACCATTGTGTCCCTGAGCGTCAAACCCTGAGTGTCTCTAGGGGGACTGTCCCTGTAACTACTGATGGTAAGTCGGTCTGGATAAGGGCGGCAGATAAATGCTGTAAATGTCAAACCTGGAACATGTCGACCACAGAAAATAAGAGTAGTTGAACTGAAAAACCCTAATTGGGTGTAGCTTGGTCGTAAAGGCCTGTACGTGTTTACTTTTAAAGAAATGTAATCTATAAAACGGATAGTTTCAGTGATATCTGCTGATTGATCATGCTTGTCTGCTTGCCTCTCAGGTAACATCACCCATTTCACTCAGCTGACCTGCTTCTGCGTTCTCACTGAGTTGGACCACAGTGAATAAGCGGCTCTCAAATATATGCCACTGTTGTTCCAAGTGTTCCTTTCTACACAGTTTGCCTGTTGTACAGAGGAGGCCTGAGGGACTCGTCACTGTTTGGGTGGGACGGTGACCAGTCACGCTTCATTCACTGAAACACTGAAACTAATTGCATCTTTTTTTCTGTACACCGTTTGAACACTGAACTTGATTTATGGAGGTCAAGTGCAGTAGGCCATGTTATCTTATTGGCAGACAGTGCTGCTACTGTACTCTACACCTTTCAACGCCTGATTCTATACTATACAGAATTTTTACTACGTTTCACTAAGCTCACCAAAGTGATTTTACTACTAAATGCCATCGAGTCCACATCGAGTTCACTACCACGTTGCACTCACCAGATAGAACACTATGCAGTAAATATACCTTCACCGGAAATTGTGGACTTAATGGAACCTTATGAAACCTTGAGCCTTATTCATTTGAACCATTTAGGGAACTGTTCACTGGGCTCCTCTTATGCTGCTATACTGTTCACACTTAGCTCTCTCAAGAGGTGTCTTATGCCTAGTGAAAGAGGGTTTTAAATGCATTATGGGAATGGCTCCCAAACCAGTGCTAAAGAAGAGTTCCACAGCTCCACCCATAGGCTGATCCCCACCATGCCAGGAATAAAAATGGAACAAAGTACAGAGGTACAGCAGAAAGGTTTGAAGAACATGAAGACTACTTATTTTGTTCATATTTCTGACCTTTCGCTTATTCACTAGTGGGAACTCTTCTGCCAATTTTCATGCATTCATATTTCAAGTAATAGTAATAGCAACACTTGAAAGGAAATGGTGAAGGCAGATCTCATCCTGTATTTCTGTGCAGAGATGGAATTAAATCTAATGCTGCTGCTTCATGAGCAGAAATGAGTATTACCCATTTTCAGTGGTTAAATGTTCCTCTGTAAGGGTGTTAAGTATAGAAAGGTGGTGGTGTTGATTATAATAGCGTTTAATAAAGTTCATCTTAAACAGACAAGGCACAAATGTGATACCCGGTGCCACCCATTTTATCCCTAATTTATTGCATAGATTATCAATAAAGAGAGTTTATTCAAGTGTGCGTTGCTTCATGTAAGAAAACCAAATGGACTGAAAATGTTATTTTGAAAGCTTTATTCTTTTTATACACATCTACATATTTACAAAATGTTTGAAGTGTTTCAACCATGTACCAAATGGGAAAGCTGGTACAACACGCAACATAACACACACAGAAACAGCACTTCACACTTTCACAAACTGAAATGACTGCCATTCACATACTTAAATACGCCGTCATGCACTTCATCACAACTTAAACACTCATCTCGCTAACACGCCCACACCACAATGCAGAGCACACCACACCTCAGTTATGCATAATAACCACACACACAAAAAAGGTCACACACCACACTCACTTTGACAAATTCTCAGTAAAAAAAAAAAAGAAAAAAAGTGGCCCCCTCTTGCACACAACCACACACCAAACACACAGAGGGCAAGGAGTTCAGTCAGAGTCAAAATCCTCCTTGTCTTCTTCATCGTTGTCTTCGCCAAACTCCTGCAGCACCTCCCTCTGGTACCTCTCCCACGTCCTCCGGCTGTAAGAGTGCTCCTCGCTCCAGCTCCCTGTAGACACACAAACAAAATCACAGATCCACCAATACGACAGGTTCACAGACACACACACACACACACATCACATCACATCACATTGCCATAATACTTCAGTAACAGATTAAATTTTATGATATGGCATCATGTAACCAGATACAGGCTGGTATACAATAAATATATCTAAAAAAACAAAAAGAAAAAAACCTGAAGACATTCCCATAACAAATAACAACAATAGTCAGCTTCACCCCATTTCAACCCAGAGGCTCATGTTGCTGGGACAAAGCTGCTTGCCTACCTGTATGACCCACCCCACGAATTACCAAACTACAATACATCCGGGTCCTCAGCCTGACTATGAACCAGTCCCAACTGCTGAGAAGAGCATCCGTGCAGATTTACTAGGGCTGTGCATTGGGAAGGATCTCTTGAAACGATGTAGCACGATACGCGAGTCATGATACAATCATGATATACTAAACGTAAAAACAGAGCTGATATACAAGATGTCATGTACGACCTGGGCGGATCACATTACATAAATAAGTTGTTTTGGCTGAATTAACTCAGAACTGAATTTGTGCACCAAAATATCAAGATCCAATGTCCCTGTAACAATAAAATATCACCACGTAAAGTATCATGATATATTGCTGTATTGATATTTTCTAAAAGCCCTAAGCTTTACCCTCATAGCCTTGGTCATAAATCAAAACCTAACCCTATTTACCATGGTATCGGAGAAGTTAAGATAGAATCTGCAGGCAGGCAAGGTTCTGTGATGAGGCACATGATTTTTCAAAACCTTTTTGTATGCAAGCTTTTCTTGCAGTATGCAGTCTATCTCTGCTGGTGAGAAGAGCACGCTTGCTAGTGCCTAGAGGGAGGGGGCGGGGCTTCACAGGAAGCATGCATGTTGCCAGAGATACCACACTGGTGCCAGTGCTTGGCCGGTGCTGAACGGGCAACTTAATTCCTTCAGCGCTACATGTTACTGGACTATGGCTCTCCGACACTTTTGTCTTCTAAAGCTACCGTTCACTGTGACCGCCACCGCTTGTGACGTTACGTGTTCTCGCTATTAGACCAGCAAAGTTTAGAAGCCGCTTCGGTGCTTGTTTCAGTGCGCTGACACCAATATTTTTTTTTTTAATGTGGAAAAGCGCGGGAACCGGCACAGGAACCAGAGCAGTGGAAAAGGATTAAAGAGTGGACACCTGAATAATGAATAATAGTTTTAGGAACAAAAAAAAAAATATTCCTGTGGTTGAAAAAGTGCTTTTTGACAGCCAATCAACAGAAAATTATTTACCTCCATAGCGCTCCTCTGCATCACTGCCAAGGTCACTGTTCTCCTCATCTGGGTAATCATTCCTCCAGTTACCTTCCTCATTTTCATCATCATCATCTTCATACACTTCCTCCTCCCAGGCCACCACTTCTGGTACCTACAAAAAGAGACAAAGAAAAATTTGTTGATGCATATAATTTAATTTTCTCAATTAACTTGAACTGTGGGCAGAGAAAATGCATCACAACAGTCTTCTAATGGCAAAATGCCTCACCAGCTCGCCCTCGTCCTGATACGGTCTGACATACAAGATGTCAAGAATACAGCCTGGAGCTGCAGTCTCCTGGTAGTACAGGTCATACACATAATCATCTTCCTTCTCCCTGTGCTCCATCCCCTGTCCATCGTCTGACACGGCCAGCTTCTCACGGATCATCTTCACAGAGTTACAAAGGATGGTCTCTGTGTCGGCAGATTTTTTCTAAATGGGGAAAGACCAGCAATCAATACCTCAACTAACAATAGCATTTGTTATATAATATTAAAAAAAAAAAAAAAAAATCATGCAAGTATGTGTCCTGCTTTCATGTTTCTATGATGACAGCAGCATCACAAGAAATTTTGGAGAAGCAAGGCATTGCTTTCCCACACCTAGGAAGGGCAACAGTCACAGAAGACTGTTCCCATGGTAATGTGGGGTCAGAGGAGAGAGAGAGAGGAGAGAAAGAAAAAAAAAAAACAAAAAAAAAAAAACTAACTTTAGCCGTTTTCCCATCATCATCTTCTACTTGAACAATGTCGAAGACTTGAACATCTCCAAGTGTGGGACCAGGGCTTTGCTCCTCCTGCCCAGCTTCCTGGCCGCCATCTCCCGCAGCCGGTAAAGATGACACGGGCGGCCCTGCAGGAAGCCCGGTCCGATGGCTGGAGAGGATTCGGTAACGCTCCTCGCGTCTGGTGCTCCACTTGGCGCTGCGGAGGTCTCCAATGACCCTTTGCGAACTGCCCACAGAAGGTCGCAGCGCATGAGCGACACGTGGCCGAGACAGAGCCTCCCTGACCTGTGTCTGCACAGGGGTGTCCTGAGGGAATAGCAGACAAACAGTAACGCAGCTTTATATGTAATGTACATGAGCTCAGTTAGGACAAGGGGACACAATATTAATTATGGGGGATGAACATAGGGTGGAGGTTTTAGTCTTAATGCTAAAATAAGCCCCATAACACGATCGCTCACTTTAGTAAAATATATTCTTGCAAAACAAACCTCAATTTACCCCACGTTGTCGTATTAAAGAAACGTTTTGTAAACATTAATGTGACGTACAACTATATAGTTTTTGCACATGCAAGTATGTGTAGTTAGTTCCAGTTATTATTAACGTTTAACTCGCTGCGGCACGCTAGCGATAAAGTAGACTAGCTACTGTCCGGCTGCGTTCCAATATGAGTACAGACGCGCCCTCGTTCACTAGTCCTCGTCGGAGCAGCCATTTTGGAGTCAGACATGGACACACGCGCGTCGGAGAGCGCTGCATCCCAGCATGCATTTCGCAAACACCACACAAGCCACACCGCGTTTCCGCTAGCGAGGTGGACAATTGAAACGCGGCCCATTCAACACTTTCCTACAGCAAAACACCAAGCTGCTAAAGCAACGACGTCACCAAATACCAAAGCAATAAAACAAACACATATATCTCCAATTTAATTAAAGACACAAAGCGACCGGAAGGCGCCCTCATCTTGGGGCCACAGAACGCCCCGGGCACTGGACCCCGCTAGCTCAGGCAGCCATACCTGGGACGCTACAGTGGCGACGAGTTTGAAGACGGAATTTTCGATCTCCGCTTCGGGCTCCGGCACCGTGTCTCCAGCAGGCGGGGTCGAGGCCTCGGGCCGAATCCGCTTACATGCCAGCAGGAGCGCGTCTGCGGGGTCAGTGCCCCGCTTCCTTTTCACTCGGAGGATAGTCGTGCTCGGATCCATGCCGACCGGCGCTGCTCGCAGAAGGGGCGACACGACAACACAACGGCGCCCTTTCTCCCCCCCAACTCGCGGCGAGAGTCTCCTTCTACCGTTTACACTCACCCGGTCGCGACCAACACCGGCGCCACCTGCTGTACTGGAGTTCGCACAACGCGGCCGAACGTCTGGGGTTCTAACACAAATGACACAATTCTGAGCTCAATGGCAGAATAAAAATATCAATTAGCAGCACATGCTGAAATCATCGTGTCAGCGCAATGAGATTTCGTAGCAATAGTTGACAAGGATACGCATTGGATTGGGGAGAAATGCCCAGTAAATCCATTCACACATACAGTACAGGCCAAAGGTTTGGACACACCTTCTCATTTTGTTTTCTTTATTTTCATGACCATTTACGTTGGTAGATTCTCACTGAAGGCATCAAAACTATGAATGAACACATGTGGAGTTATGTACTTAACAAAAAGTGGAGACCTGGCCTCCACAGTCACCGGACCTGAACCCAATCCAGATGGTTTGGGGTGAGCTGGACCGCAGAGTGAAGGCAAAGGGGCCAACAAGTGCTAAACACCTCTGGGAACTCCTTATAAAACTGTTGGAGAACCATTTCAGGTGACGACCTCTTGAAGCCCATCGAGAGAATGCCAAGAGTGCAAAGCAGTAATCAGAGCAAAGGGCGGCTATTTTGAAGGAACTAGAATATAAAACATGTTTTCAGTTATTTCACCTTTTTTTGTTAAGTACATAACTCCACATGTGTTCATTCATAGTTTTGATGCCTTCAGTGAGAATCTACCAACGTAAATGGTCATGAAAATAAAGAAACACAAGGTGAACACAAGAAGGTGTGTCCAACCTTTTGGCCTGTACTGTACATTTTGATGTCACAATGATTTTTGCGAGGCCATAATTATCATCTCATCATTTATTAATGCGTCCTCTTGAGGCATTAAGACAACAGTATGGTTTTATTTTATTTACATGTTAGATGTATAAAACATAAAAATATAGATATTAATTTACTCTAATACATTGCTGAACCCTCAATGCTATTCACCTGTACTCTTGTCAGAAAAGAAATGAACCACCATGAAGGTGAACTGGGCAGAAAAAAAAAAAAAGTAAATCCTGTAGAGAACCTTAAAAAAACAAAATGTCAACAGTTATGAACGTTATTAACATAATCGCATTGGCAGTTGGTGATCGATGAATGGATAAGAAAGACTATACATGATTCAGGCATACATGCTCTAGCTCTGCAGACCTATGTGGTGCATTTTCAGCAAAGCAGCTAAAAAAATATAATACAACCCATGACAGCTGGACAACTTTTTTTTTTTTTTTTTTTTTTTTTACATAATATACAAGGATTTCAATTGTTTTAACTACTACTTGTACTGTAGTGCTCAACGTTTGTGAAAAAGGGGTCACGTGTAACATAATGTGTATTATTCCAGCACAACGATCTATCATGAATAAGGCAATTCTCCTAAGTGAGAGTTTCACAAACCAGCTAATCAAGTTCCTGTCTAGCTGTTTGGCCTAGCTCATATGTTCTTGATGTTTTTAAAGCATTACACTCTTTTACAATCTCACATGAAAACGAGGATGGACAAATGCACTGAGGTCAGCGTCCACTTCCATTAAGCAGGGTCTTTAGCGTCACAACTAGTGTGACACATGCTCGTCCTCTTTATAGTGCACTACACAGAGAATCAGACAAAATGTAGGAAGGCCAACACCTTTTTCCCAATACAGCGAATGAGTGGATCTTTCAAACACAGTGGGAGAGTGCTGTCCTTTGTTCCGATGAGAACGCGCAGAGAACATGTACCAGTCCGTTCGCTGTAAGTCCACTCTGTATAAAAATAATGACTCCAGACAGGCTGGTGAGAACGTCTGCTATCTTCTACGGCATCTTTGGGTGGCAAGTTGAAAACGTCTCTCAGAGTCTCATCTTTTGTGTCCTCACAGAAGAAGTGTTTTAGGAGTTCTCCACTCTGGGTCCTTTTGCAAAGCCTTCCTAAGGACGTAAGAACCTCAGAACCTTGGAGCGCAGGAATCGGATGAATGATTTCGGAAACATTTCTCTGGACTCCTGTGCGCTGTAGTTAAAAAACTTTTGTGGATGTGCAAGGACATCAAACAGGGCCTTCATTAGCTTCTTGTCCTAAAGGGAGAAATTAAAATAAATGTCTATAATGTCTAATTAATTCACTGATTTAAATAAACATTACAGACTTCATGAGATTATCCTATTCCATTATGTACACAAGAGGGCGCTGCAGGCCAAAATGATGTCAACAGATGGTACCTTTAGAATCTCTTGGTGATTCTCTGATGCATACAATCGTCCATCCCTGACTATGTCTTCAATAAGCTCTTGGTAGTCCTCTGCGAGAAGGAAAAATCAGAATCCTGTAGTGTAATTGTAAATGTAGCTTTTTCAGTCACATGGCTCAGAATGTCTACACCTTTCTTACCATCGTACGTCACATAAGGAACTTGAAAGCCCTTCCCACTGTTGCCTTCATTTGATCTGAACTGGATCCACAACTTCTTGGAGCGCGAGGTGAAGGCGATGGGCCGTTCATATGTCTGGCACGTCTCATACGTCGTCACAGAGTTCGGGAGGTCTGGGGAAACCGTAAACTATTGTACCATGCTCGTTTTCCACGTGCGAAGCCTTTCTAAATGGCCTCCTCTATCACCAACAGTGTAAAGTCATAATGGCTCAATGATGTAGCCGGGCACTTCCTCCCGATTAACATACAATCTGCAAACAAAGTCAGTTCACACAAGCCTGTCCCTTCACGTGTCGCGGTGTGAAACGGCTGCATGGGGGCGGGGAAGGGGGGGCTAAAGCCATGCCTCGCGAGTCCTGGTCTCTGGATACTTACGGGTCTTCCTCATAACCAGGTAGTCGCCACACTCGTCCTCGATGGGGAGGTAGATCTCTGGGACCACTATGAGGATCCTGCGCTTCGGGGGAGGAGCGATGGTCCAGGTGCACTCCACGTTGGCCGGGTAGTTGCCGGGGTAGTTGGGCGACTCGATGTAGCCGGTGTAATTCCCTAGCTCTCCTCCGCAGTGCCTGTCTGTTGCATGGCAGGGGAGTGCCAAATGGTTTGCAAGACTTTAGTGAAGCGACGTTAATTTGCCTCGGCTCAGCTGCACGGTGAGTGCGAGGTGCGCCTTTTTCATGTGGCATAAATTACGAACCAGGCAAGTAAAAACATGTTCAGGTTTTCCACACTTTCTTTCTTTTAATACTAGTGCTAAAGACGGGTGACTAATTAAAGGAAAACAACATGATGATGATTCTTTAATCTGACTCTACTGGAAGGACGATACATTACTTGATGGCGTTAGTTCGTAAAAGGTCTTTACTCATCAACATACTATGGATCAGGCCACAGTCAACCTGGATACCACCACCACCACCCATCATGATAGACATGAATCTTCATAAGATAAAGGGATCCTGGGAACAATTTGAGCTGATTCCAGTGAGCCTCCAATGAAACGATGGTCTCATATATATACACACACACACACACACACACTTAAACAAAGCAGCTCCAGACTTACTTTTGCATTGCATTATATTGGTGGAGCCATCAAAGTCAGTGGTGGTGTTTCCTGGACAGGCCACGCAGTAATTCTGCCCAAATTCCACCTGATAGGTCCCAATGGGACAGCGGATACAGCGGTGGGTGCTGGTGTTGTAGTAGTGGCCCGGTGAGCACTGGACTAAAACAACACACACACACACACACACACACACACACACACACACACACACAGTCAGGAGGACTGAGTACTATTTTCCTTGCTGGGCTATTCTAGGCACACAACCCAAAATGTTCCCCTCACCCTTGGTCTCGCAGCTCTGAAAGGACATGGCGCCATCGTGCTTGGTTACCAGATTCCCTCCGCATGGGAAACAGGAAGTGCGGCCCACCTCGGGCTGGTAGGTGCCCATGGGGCACGGCTGACACGGCACGAAGCCATCATGGGAATACTGGCCGGGGGAGCACTGACCTAGGAGCAGGAGAACAAAAGAAAAAAAAAAGAAAAACCAACACGTGCCAGGCCTGGCGCAAAGCAAGTTCGCTATCTGGCGGAGAGCAGCCTCCTCCCTATCTCCTGAGTGACTTCAGCAAACCGCCTGCCACTGATACAACCTCGATAGCCCCTTCTGTTTAGTCTATCCGAGACTGATGGGATCTGGCCTGCAGTGTTTAACAGCTGTGATAACAGCGCTTCGAAAACTGAAAACATGGTGGTTCTTTTCTTTCCTCCGAGGAAAAGGGCTGACGGGACGTTCTTTGTCAGATTGACTCCTGTGGGCAAAGAACTGCTCACAATGAGTTTTTTTTATCGAGACACATAAGCTTCCTGCCTAGTTCTGAAGCAGAAACCGGACGTGATTCACCGGCGGTCAGTCATTCCGCGAATCACTTCGGTGAGGTGTACTGGGACGTGGACGTTTCGGGGATATGACGGTGTAAATATTGCACATGCGGCAGTAATCCCGCGCTTTCGGTGCGTGCGGCTTCATTTACCTCCACACTCGGAGATGTTCCGAGCCCCGGCTGTTCTCGAGGTGACCTTGCCATCAGGACCCGGACACGGCTCGCATGACACCTGCCCCTCCTCGTCTTGGTACGTTCCGGCCGGGCACGGAACGCACCTTCCCTGCTCATAGAACGTGCCAACGCTGCAGCTCACTGGTGGAAAAACAGAGAAGAAGCGAGGGGACAAAATGAAAGGCCGAGCTCAGAAAGCCCCGAATTAAGCCAGTTAAAGGTGCATCACAAATCAGCCCGATGCCGCTATGCTAAAAATCCAGGCAAAATAAGAGTGGCGCGCCCCTGCAGCTGCCCGGCATCCCACATCAAACGCCGGAGAATCCCATCATAAGCACCTCACGAAAGCATACGCCGCGGCTTCTGAAAAAGGGCCCGCGCCCCGCCCTCACCTCGCACGTATCTGTAAAAACTGATTACAGGGGCGCAGCTTTTTTTAATGCCTGCTTCATACGTTTCGGCGATTCTGTGAAGCTTAGCGCAACGCTCACTAATTACAGTTTCCGTGGCGGTAGCCTGATGACGCCCCAGACTCTACACTTTTTTTTTTTTTTTCCCCCGTATGCAGAATAAGAAACAGCAGGAACGTGTTTTATTTTTGCATCCGTTTTTGACTTGATATCAGCACTGACACGAGCCATTCAAGAATGGCGGTTTAGTACCTTAAACACGAGACTTCGTCCGACAGACAACAAGGCGAAGGCAGTTACACGCCGTCTGGCTCCCGTTTTTTTTTTTTTTTTTTTTTTTAACGTGCCCCACGCCAAATTGGTTTTTTTTTTCTTTTTGTTGTTGTTGCTGTTGCTGCCAAAGGAAAATGTAACTCTCTCAAGAGCAGTTCATTTTTTTTTTTTCTCTTTCGGCCTTTTGTTTATCCTGAATAACCATGAAGAGCCAGCGCTGCATTGTCTCGGCTGCTTTCATTTGAGCAAAAGCAGAGCGCAAGAAAGTGGAGGAAAAGAGTGAGGTTGCGAGAGGGAGAGAGAGTGAAAAAAAAAAAAAAAAAAAAAAACTTTGAAGCTTTTCAAATGCAAAGAGGCCATTCTATTGAGTCCTCGAATTGATGGCCCCAAAGAGGTTTAAAGGACCTTTCACCTCTATTCAAGCCCCCAACTCCTGCCTATTTGATGACATAGGCAAACACTATGGTATCACAGTGGTAAGGAGCTGAACCCAATAAAAGAGGGCAGGATTCTGAATCCCCCCATTCAATGCTACCCCAATCGTTCCTTGCACTATCAGGCCGGGGCCCAAACAGCTGATGCTAATTGATTCCCGCGGTGTCGCCGGAGTCAATTCTCCCTGGAAGTTCACTAGCTGGGGTCACGCGGAGCGGTCATGGATGAGGAGGAATTTAGCACTTAAACTGCCTGTCTGAATAAACAGCGCTGCCAAGGGTCTCCGTCGGGAAAAAAAAACAAACATGCAAACAAGGCTCGGCAGCATTTACGGAGACAATGACGGTGGCGTTGGAAGGCGTCAGTGCGGATGCACACACACTCTTTCTGCTGGGGCTGCTCTTCTGATTCGCTTGGTTCTCCACATCAGACAGGAATTAAAATAAGCATATCGCATTATAGGATCTCATCTTGCGGCTTTAATACGATCGCGTTTCAGTTCGTAATGTGATTAGAGGGCCCGGTTTGAGAGGTTGGGCCAGATTCTGGGAGAAGTAAGCAGGCCTGTGAAGCCTACTCCTCTCCCACAGTGAGAACAAGCCCCACTGGGATTCACAATGGAGTGGGCAAACTGAAAAGCCTAAACTGCACTTAGCGACCTGGGCCGGTGGGGGAGGTGGGAAAGGGAAGGAAAAAATATAGCTCTTTTCAGGAGCTGGGGGGGGTTAACGCTCTCTTTGAGCGGCGCTTGCAAATTGCACGTCTGTTCCACTCCGCTCTACCCGGCTGCTTAATGATGATCCTGAATTGCAGCGCAAGAATAGCAAGATTTGGCCCACGCAGCTGGACGTGAGGTGCGCAAGCATTAGGTTTACTTTAACTTTTACTGAATGGAAATATTTGCAAGGCAGTAAGATAAAGCCGGTGGCTGTTGATTTCTGTCGCCCCGTTCTCTCTTTTCTCACTATGCAGCAGAGAGAATGAAGTGGCCCGTGAGACGTTTAAGACTTGAGTCCACAGATGCTGCGTCCGGTTAAATCCCGGACAGAGGTGTGTGAGGGCAGGGCTATAAAAAGATACTGGCCGTAATGCCATTGGTACCCTGTTTTACAGCTCCGAGAGAGGGCGGCGAGCTGCAGGCATACAGAGGGGCCTTCAGCGGGGGTCTGGGGGAAAACGTACGTCGGTATGCTGCTGTTGTCCCACGCACACTGTTTTCACACAATTTTTGTTCTCCGTGTAGTCATTAATGCCCTTCTTTGAACAACCCTGGTCCTTAGAAAGTCATTATGGTTCTGTTATGGTTCCATCCCTCCTTTCTCTTTAAGCTCTAATGCAAAATTAATTTGCAGTCCACCATTCATTACTTAGTTCTGGAAGAGAAAACTGATGTCCAAATGTAACATTTGGAGACAGGATTTGATATATGAGGTACTTCAGTACCACCGTGGCAGCCAAGGCCTAAGCTGAGGACACTTTTTGCAAATAAACGTTTGAATTTGGCAGAAAAAGGGCAGCTTTCGCTTGTAAAGGCATCACACTCTGCCAGCACAAACACTCAGATGCAGCTTAATAAATTCACAGCCGTCAGAGCGCCTCGTGTCCAGCCCCACATGTTGGAGACCAGGCCAAGTCTCCGACATGTGCCCAAATACAGCAGTCAGCTGGCCATTCCACCCCCCCCCCCAAATCCCACTGAACAAGCCTGTCGGCAGTACATCCCACAGTCAGAGTATTCTCCAAACACTTCGGGAGTGTATAACCAGCAAGGCCTCTTCACTGCATCCATGCTGGGTATATCTATCATATATACCCAGCATGCACATATGCACAAACAATACAAAAATGTATAAATACATTATAATTTTTCTTCGTCTAGCACCTAACAATCTCTGAGCATGCTCTTCACTGACAAGTCTGAGCCTTATCAGGGCTCTTAGTTTGTAAACTCAATATTCTATAGAAATCGAACGAGAATTGCTGGTGTCTTCCTCTTGTAAGTCGCTTTGGATGAAAGTGTCTGCTAAATAAAGTAAAGTAAAGTAAAGTAAAGTAAAATCTCTCTATGAAAATTCACATTACAGCAACCGATGTCCACAGATAACATAAAAATGCTCTTTTTGCGTTAAAGGATACTTACAGAGCAAAATGTCGGACTAATTAGTTCAGGTATTAACAAGCTATTGTATCTCTTTGCAGCACAATCAAGCCTTCTGGCAAGATCATTACAAATCTCAGTGAGGTACGTAGACCAGCACCAGCAGAGTTATGTCCACCAGCAGAAATATTTCTTCATTCCGTCACAATGCTGTTGTGGTTTGGAATTTCATGCAGACATAGGTCATGGCAGCACACGCACTCTGAGCAGACACTGTCAAATTATCGCAGGCCACTGAAAATCTTACCCAGTAAAACATAGGCCCAGTATTTTTGGACAATTGTCACCTGGGATTGTCCCGTCACGCAAACTATATACTGCGCTTTGAAGAGCCCAAGTTTATCATGTTTTTATGAGATACTCACCACATTTTTTGTCCATTAACACCTGACCGGCGCTACACTGTTCTGACACATCCATGGGCTGGATGTTCTTTTTGGCCAGTTCGTACTCCGACCCGGCGAAGTGGATGTGGAACTGCTCTCGGTTGATGGACTTGCGGAGGGTACGGATGGTCTTGCGAAGCCTCTTCTCTGAACGCCGCCGTGCACAGGCAAGGTCACAGCTCTCTGCTGAGAACAGAGCCAAAATGTTGCAAAAAAAAAAAAAAAAAAAAAAAAAACACCCACACACTCATTCACAGACACCAAGACACCCACAGCACCGAAAATCATGCTTGTGTGCAGAAGGAGCCACCAAAAGTCTCTCGCGGTTATAGACCACTACCCCGACCATGTCAAAAACAGGAGATACTCCTTGAAAATGTTTAGTTAAAAGCCAAAGCGGCAGCAGAGACAGGACAGGGAAGCGGAGTGTTGTGAGACAGGGGGGTTACAGGAGGCACCGCAGCGAAACCAACCTGTTACCTCCTCAAGGTTCACATCCAGCTCAAACTCTGCTGTGATGGAGGAGACCTCCTCCTCCCCTGCCTTCCGGCCGTGGCGGCTACGTGGCCGCCTGCTCGACGAGCTGCAGCGCAGGCTGACAAAGCTGAACTGGACGTTCTCAGTGCCTGACTTCCTGTCTGTTGAAACACAAACAAACAGTATACAGTAAAGGCCGTCTCAGACATAAAATAAACACTAAAGTCTCCACTGTGTTTATCCATAAAAGCGAATATGTGGAGGATTGTGTGAATAGATGGCGGTTTCTTTTTCTCTAAAAAGCCGAATTCATTCCTTTAATGCGTTTTTCCCCTCATCAGAGCAAACCGAAAGGCTTGCCGTGACCCCTTTGAGGAACGAGCGTATTCAACAATCGGAAGTCTGCGTGATTGATGATTGGGCAGGGCCTGCTGAGAAAAGCCGGCTATGGGCAATTTCATTTTCTCCTGTCACCGCCGGACAATACGCAGCGCGGAGACGCGCAAAACATCCCCCTGGTCCTCCGGCCAAACACTTCCATCCTTTTTTTTTTTTTTTTTTCAATTGGTACACGGCCGGCACTGAAGCTCGGTTTATTTGGTTAAGTTCTTTGTTTAAAATGTGGTGACGTAAAGGTAAACTTGTGCTGCTTTTGAGAGCCGAGTTGGAAGGCTTTGCCGATTTCACTCTGGTCTCGCCAATTTTTAGAATACACACAGTAAGTGACTGCATTGGGCTCTTGTGTACCTGATAGAGCAGCATTAATTCCTTCCTCCAGTTTCTCCTGACTCTTTTTCAGGTTGCACTTCCCTCTGCCCGATTTAAAGGTGGCTGTGGTCTTAATTCGGAAAGGGTAAGCTGTGTCTGTACCTACTGCAGAACAGAAAAGAAAAAAGTTACTTTTATTTAAATCTGAATTTGATTTAAAAACGGCACACATTTATAATATAAATGTAGTGTTATTATAGTGTTATTACAAGTATATACAATATCAAAATTACAGTTCATAGCAAATGATTACTATTTCACTTTTATTGCTCATTACATTCACACTGATGTTGATGTGAACAGGAACGATGAACATAGAACATTTAACAATTTGGTAAAATGTCAATATGGCTTTGATGTTAGAGTTAGCAGCTTTAGCATCTCTAGCATTACTTGCCCCAGCAGTGTGACCCAGTTTCATTTCTTCGTCCATCATGGAAGCAGGGTAAAGGCATTCCACAGGTCACTGTATAAGAATCCTCTGTCCCTGAACACAAACATAGGGACTTGAGGAGACATGAGGACACCAGGATAAGACCCAGCCAAAACGGGGACAGGCCAGGACTTGAGCAAGAGTTGTCACTTACCGCTTCTGACATGAACTTGTGATTGGCATGTCAGGGAACAATGATCACCTCCTTGCTGCTTGTTGCAGTTCAGGGTGGGTTTCTCAGGTGTCTTCACAGGAGCTATGCTTTCCACCTCTAGACAAAACAACCACAACAAGCTCAAAACATAAAGAGAACCCACAAATAGTGCCATCCTAGTGCAAAATAAAAAAAAATGATCAAGGTTATACACCAAGAAAGCGAAGCAGAGTTAAAAAAAAAAAAAAAAAGCACACATACTGGTCACTGATCCAACCTTGATCATTTTTTGCTGGTTAATTGATTCACCAGACAGTGAATCAGAATGAGAGTTGGAAACGATTAGATTCAGAGTATCTCCTGTTTTCACCTCCCAAAGGTGGGGTAAATACTTCACCTGAGTACAACACCCCGACTGCACACAGACAAGAGCCATCACCATTGTTTTAGAGCTCTTACCAATACAGTCCTTCTTGTTCCAGTGCAGCTTGTAGCCTGGGTAGCAATGACACTCAAACCCTCCCACGATGTTCTCACAGCGGTGCTCACACCCTCCATTATTGATGCTACACTCATTTATGTCTTTGAGAGGAAAACGACAGAGAAATACAAGTGAAAGTTAATGTTTTTGTCATTGTCACAGCACACGGTGCACAGAACACGATGTCCTCTGCATTTAACCCATTACCCTTAGTGGGCAGCCATGAAAGCCCCTGGGCAGCAGTGTGTGGGGACGGTACTTTCCTCAAAATTTGAACCCTCTACCCTTCGGTTACGAGTCTGCTTCCTTAGCTGCTAGGCCACCACTGCATGCATAGGGGTTAACATATATGCAAAAGCACCATATAATTAATGTATATCAATACCTGAAATATGGGAAATTCCAGGTAACAGTTTAATTACAGTGCTTTTTACAAATGGTGACCTCCGATGTGATAACCTGTATGGATGTGGATCTGTGACTGTATCTGAATTTTACTGCATTTTAGTGAGTAATACAATCTCTTTAATTTGAATAAAAAGAAATTAATTATCAATTAATTAATTGTTGTGCATATGACAGATCCAGTGACAAATAAACTAATGTAGAATTATCAACTTGGGCCCTGCTTTGTGCGCTTACCTCCACAGCGTGTGAGTCCATATAGAGTATAGCCTTTTTTACACATGCAGGCAAAGCTCCCAGGGGAGTTAACACATGTGTGGTCACACGTCCTTTCAAAGTAACACTCATTGATATCTGAAACGAGTGTAAACACAATGTCAAGAGCACTACTGTTAAAAAAAACACTCTTCCAAATGAACTGGACAGTTCTCTATGTGATGCACAGAACATTTTGATGACACAAGTTTCTTTATGCCCATAACTAGTGGTAAGAACTATGAACAAGTGTGACATGTATGTAATACTTGTCGTGCTTTACTACTGGGTACTTCAATATAAAGTTATGATAAAAGACATAAAAGCAGTTTGCAAACTTGTGATGCACGGGACACAGAAAACTGGTCTCACTTGTTAAAACAAATACTAACAAAACAATACTATATAAGCATTCAGACAAAACTATTGAACCAAATATTTCCATGTATAATGGGTGTCAAAACTGTGCATCAAAAATGAATGTTCATACAATACCGATATATGCAACTAAAATGACTGAGATGGTGTGATGCACAGTACAACAATGTCACTGGTCTAAAAGCTACACGAGTGCTGTTAAGTTTAACATATGATAACCAGTATTTGAAGAGTTCAAATGTGGTCAATTGTATGAATATGATGCACTTTTCCATATAATAAATATAAACTGAACGGTGAAAGTCTGGGTTATGATAATAATTTGCTTTGAATTTAATAAAAATTTAACAAAACAGTTTTTAAATACATTAAAATTATGGTGTACCACATTATCTGAGTACCCATCTTAAATATTAGGACAAGTAAGTGCAAATATTACATAAATGTTTTTAGCATTTTGGTTTAATTTTTCAGAGAAGCACCCTACTACTGAATGCAGCCGAGTGTACGGTTTAATAATATCATGGGAGGCACATTCCTGCTAGAGTTTGTATCAGGACAGAGATCTGCATGCTCCAAGGAAAGGCATTATTCAAAGCTAATCTTTATACCGGCTCATGTTAAGAATCTTCAAAGGAGTCCTGCATGTCGATACTGGCACCATCCTCTGTATCCCACACAGTCTTATCTGCTAGAATATACACACAGACACCCTGCATTGTGTTTAGGACCAGAGAGGCCTACCCTGACATGAGCGTTCGTCTGTCAGCAGCTTGAAGCCCTTGTGGCAGTTGCACTCAAAGCTGCCGATGGTGTTCCTGCAGAAGTGGTCGCATCCACCGTTGTTGATCTCACATTCATCAATATCTGAGGGGCACGGGAGATGTATTTGTATTCTAAGAGCCAAATATTGTGAAATATTGTGTGTGCAATATTGCAAGATCCTGTTTTAGAACAACAGGTCCCACCTTTGCAGGTTTTGCTGTCTGGTTGTAGATTGAACCCGACTGGGCAGCTGCAGTGGACCCCCGTGGACGTGTCCTTACAGGTGCAGTCACATCCTCCATTGTTCACGGCACACGTCTCTGGAAACACAACATCTGTTGAAGTAAAACTGCTGTTGTCTACTCATATCAACCTAAATAAAGCTCATCTAAATAAAGCTTCAACAGCGAGGTGAGAAATTTACGGAAGCCGTGTGTCAGTTTGCAAACACTCCTGGGTAATCATTAGGCCTATATTGTTGCCATGCAACCCCACACCTTCCCCCACCCTGGCGGAAGGAGCACATGTGAAATGTGCCACACCATCACCACAGCATATTTTACAGGTGAGAAGCCTGAGGTGGGAACGTGAGGGTTCACAGTCATTTCACAGTTTGCTCAGAAGGCTGAGGAATGCCCGAGCCCCGCAACCACTGTATTCCAAAAATACCGGCACGTTTCTCTCTCTCTCTACTGAACTGGGAATAAAGAGTTACCCATCAGAAGGCGCCGCTTGACACGTTTGTCCACCTCAGCCAGGGACGTGGCGTTATGCTCCGTGGTGTCTGTGGTGGCTTCGTCTCTTTCTGGAAAGGAGGGTTTCAGGCAATGATTTATGTGTTTTCAGCAGTAATGAATAAACTGGACTGGTAGTTAATGTAGTTAATGCTCTTATGTACATGCCTGCTAACAAACAATGTAAAAAAAAAACCCCAAATGTATTCATTGATATTTATTTTGTGTGTATTATGGCCATCTCTAAGAGCCATCTAGGCTGTTATGTGTTTATCAAGCACAATTCTGCTTCAGACAAAACCAGAAGGAACGGACCTCCCTGACGGCGGCTTGCCGTGTAGCCGCTGCAGTGTTTACAGCCATCGTCCGTCCGCATTATGCGAGCGGGGAAGATAAGGCGGGAAAAAAAAGAGCAGGGGAAAGCACCATGCCCCGCACACACACACACACACAAACACGTTCTGCCACACAAGCCGATGCCGGCTGGAGGCTCCAGCTGTTACCGCTCACTATCTGATATGTGATGGGTATCACCTGCTCGGCGGAAGGAACGGGGATCAGTGGAAGAAATAAAAGGCCAACACAAGAGCCCCGTCTCCACAGTCCCTATATTCATAAAAGGGCTGCTCGACAACAAAGAGCTCAAGAGGGCGAATGGCTGGCCCGAAATATCCGGTTTCGCCCGCGTGCGTTCCCTTACCTGCACAGGACCTCCCGTCAGGGTGCAGCGTGTACCTGGCGTGGCACCTGCAGATGGGCCCCTGCTCCGTATCCTCGCAGGTGTGCTGGCAGCCTCCGTTTCCATGGTTACAGGTCACTGTTCAGTGGCAACACAAACAGCGGTCGGCTGTGTCGTCCGGGCTAGCGACACACTTTTGGGGGAAAGAGGAGGGCTTTTTTCCGGGCTCTGCTCACACTTACGGATGCAGCCGCGCTGGTTTTTGGCCAGAACAAACCCTGGTCGACACTCGCAGGCCACGCCGCCCTTCGGAGTCTCTTTGCAGATGTGGGCACAGCCGTGGTCCTTGTTCATACAGCTCAGGCCCTCTGAAACGTCAAAAATATACTTTGATACCATGGAAATGGCTGTCAATAAAAGGAATATCTGCATAAATGTTGAGAGTCTTATTACCAGCAAAAGTTAGCCCTGAGTTCCAATTTAAAAGTTGCATTTTTTTTTTATTAAAAAGCACCTGTTCCACAGACTAGTTAACAGTCCCCTACTATGATATTTTCACTTTGTGAGATCATTTAACATTAACACGACTTCTCGTAGCCTGTCTATGGTCCTGTAGTGGCTAGACGTGAGACTCCGAAGAACCAATGGGTTAAAAAAAAAATTCTGGAAAAACGGGACTGGACTTCCTGTTTGCGCCAAACATTTTGATTGGTAAATGATGTTTTTGTGAATTTTGCGAATGCCCACTCACAACGTGTGACTGGCTTAAAGTGTCAGTACTTCTGCACCATGGCTGAATTTCGGAAAGAGACTTCAGATACATCATTAGGGGAACGCTAAGACCGATAAAGCAAAAAAAATGTTGTGCCTCATCAAATGTGGGTTCGACTTCATCGTTATTTCTAACTTTGGCAATAAGATTTTACAAGGTAAACACGGGAATGAAAATGGCTCAAAAGTTTGAGCTTTATGCACTATTTACCAATAGTCAATTTTGTAAAAGATTATCTGCATATTTAGAACAAAAGTTCTTCTTTTTTTTTTTTTTACAATAAATGAATAAATAAATGCTGGTGATAAGAAATGGCTACTTGCTAGCTAGCTGATTTACTAGTCAGAAAATTTGAACAGTGAATTCACAGTGATACTGCCCAAACTGAGGTTTAAAATAT
This sequence comes from Denticeps clupeoides, assembly GCF_900700375.1. Classification (NCBI taxonomy): domain Eukaryota; kingdom Metazoa; phylum Chordata; class Actinopteri; order Clupeiformes; family Denticipitidae; genus Denticeps; species Denticeps clupeoides. Next base: position 12,079,854 of record NC_041722.1, read on the forward strand.
AACTTTTCTAAATGTATATCTCCTGCAGACTTGCATTCCTATTTTATACCATTAACAAGCATTTCTGGGGAAAAAAAAAAAAAAAAAAACCTCTGCGGAACCTGAGGCCGGAGTCACCTGCTGTAGGTAGACTTTCAAAATCTTCTACCGCTTTCGGGGCCCGCGGTGTTTTTTAGGTCACCGTAGGGAGCTGGTCTGGCTCATTCCTGTTACAGCCAAGTGGATGTGCTGACAGGACTTAAGCAAGTTTGTCAAGAGGAACCCAATGGGGTGGAAAACCTTGCAAACTCTCTTCAATTTACCGAGGCAAACAACAATACTTGCAGCTGAGAAGCTACAGACACATAAAAAGGTGCTTTATTCTCATCAGTGACACAACCAACAAAGCACCAAGTGTTGCAGTTATTAACTTGTTTTGTTCCTGGGGACATGGGGCTCCCTTTCCCACAGCATGAGCCCTTTAGAGGCGAGCTGCTTTAGATAATGCTGCAGAAAAAGAACCCAACTTAAAAGCTGTCATCTCCTATTGTGCTGTCAATCACATTCTTATATGTGCCCAATTACAAATACGCTTGATTTTTAGGCAACAGTAGGCCGGGCTGCAGCATCAGGCAGCGGTGCCCTAGCGGGTAAGGAAGCGGCCCCATAATCGGAAGGTCCAAACCACCAATGGTGCCACTGAGCAAAGTCCCAACACACTGCTCCCCGGGCGCCTGTCATGGCTGTCCACTGCTCACCAAATGTGACTGGTTAAAAGCAGAGGACACATTTCGTTGTGTCACCGTGTGCTGTGCTGCAGTGTTCCACAATGACAATCACTTCACTTTCACTTAAAACATTCACTGAAACCAACACATACAACACATAAGTACATAAAAGCCATTCCTATTCTGCACTGCATCTCGCTTTTTTCACCACAAACTAAACTAACTTGAACTTCAGAAAAGACCCGTCCCAGTCCTAGGATGCACTTGAGACAACTGTTCAGATGCAACGCGGGGACAAAAAAAAGAGCAGCATTTACACTCACCGACAGAGCGATGGATGCAGGTGTGCTGGTTGTTGCTGAGAAAGAATCCTTCCTTGCATCGACACTCATAGCTGCCCATGGTGTTGACACACACGTGTTGACAGCCACCATTGTTGAACATGCATTCGTCCACATCTAGACAGAAGGGCATCGCAGTTTACTGCACTAGAAAGATCTATATTTCATGAAGAGTATGTAAGAGCAATGGGCATTTAAATGCAAATAAGGATTTTTTTTTATTAATTGTTCACTGTAACTTTGGTATTAAATTATGAGCACTGTATCATCGACTTAATCAGAGCTCAAGTCCAATAAGCATTCAAAGTATTGACTCATCTGAACATTTATTGCAACCCTTATTAGCAGTTTATGACATTTGTGAGCCGCACCGGCTCATGAATCAAAATTCCATCCCACTCCAGACAAAAGTCCGCTTACCTAAGCAATTATGCCCGTCGTGGGCCAAATTGAATCCATCGTGGCAAGTGCAGCGGTAATTGCCCGGTATGTTGTAACACTCGTGAACGCAGCCACCATTGTACTGCACGTCGCATTCATCGGTGTCTAGGACGTGGGACACAAAGTAAGAGTCGACGAGCGTTCTTTTCCCAACAGAAAAACACACCGTGCACCGGGTACCGGGCACCGTGCACCTGGCACAGGGCACGGAGGACCGGGCATCGTGCACGGGGTACCGAGCACCGGGAACCGGGCCGGAAGTTGCATCGTAGCAGCTGCACCGTCCACGGCGCGTCGTTACCTTCGCACTGTTTACCGTCGCCTTTAAAGCCCGTCTTGCACGTGCACTTGTACGAAGTCTGGGTATTTTGGCAAATCGCGTCGATGTGACAGGCGTCGCTTTCTTCAGCACACTGGTCTGCATCTGGGTACGAAGCGTTTTATTCATTCAAGCATTGTCATTTCTAAGTATGTGGGAGTTCTTTCGAAACCAAAAATTACAACACACACACACACACACGTGTATATATATATATATACATGCATGCATATATAATAGATTATAACAAAGAATTTTATTGCAGGAGAACGAAAGACGTAAAAACTGAAATAAAGAGGGGGAGGTCTGCAATTTACTACCGCTTACACACACACACACACTCACACAAAAGTGAACTTACCGTGGCTTTTAGGAAGTGCTCCGCTTTGGCGAGTATTTAACAAGAGCAAAAACAAACACAAGTCCCTGGTAATACAAACAGCTCCCATGGTGTTAGGATTCGAGATTTGGAGGTCTCCTCAAAAGGACGCGCTCGCACTGGAGAGGTCCACAAGTGCGCTCCGCATTTTCATTCCGGCTTGTCAATCGATCTGCGTTCACCGGAGGATTAAGAGAAAAGGGGGTGAGAGAGAGAGAGAGGGGGAGAGAGAGAGAGAGAGAGAGCGCGCATTGTCTCTCGTTGACAAAAGCGTGGCGGAGCCGACTCGCTACCTGCTCGCGAAATGCGCAAGAAAACGCGAGGCTGCCGCCCGCCACACCCGCGCAAAAATCACCATTTAAAGAAAAAAGAAACTTTCATTCATTTCTTTGAGTTTTCTTAAGCTCACAATTTGGGCGCCGATACGCAATGCGCGCCTGTATGAGCCTGGCCGACAGTATAGAATAAAAAAAGCATAAAATGCCATTTTGGTTAAAAGTATCTCGTAAATAAAGTATCTATCTGACACAACGGTAAACCAACAAACAAAAAAAGCAGTAAAATTAATAGGAGTGGGAAAACTGCTGTAGGCATGTCGTGTATACACCCAACAAAAGTCAGCACATCTCTGATTATTTCCACCTCGATGCTGCAAAGACAGTGACATAGACGGTGACACACGCACACACACACACACACAGTCGATTCAACTTATTAGCTTTCAATTTTCTGTGGCGTCAAGAAACAACTCGCGTCCCTCTTTTCCGAGGCCACGTGCGCCCCCCTGTGGCGCAGAGAGGCTGAGCAGGAGGCCGAAACGCGCAAACACGATCCCGTGCGGTCCATACGATATTCCTACGGCTCAAATAAGCGTTTACCGTGTGGTTTTACTTCGTTGAGAAATCTCGTTGATATGAGAAACAATGAAATAAGTATTTTTTTTCTTTATCACAAATTGAAAATAGACAAAAAAAAAAGTGTAACATAAACGAACACGCGTGCATCAGTGTATTAAATCGTGTACATTTACATTTAAGGCATTTGGCAGACGCCTTTATCCAGAGCGACTTACAACGTGCTTTCATGTTACCATCAATGAAGTGATCAATTCTAGTTCACTAGGACCCCCAACTTTGTGTACAATTTTTTATTCACTCTGTTGTAGTTTATATACATAAGGCAGAAGGTTACAAGTCAATCTAAATATTCTCTAAAGAGGAAGGTCTTGAGCTGCCGTTTGTGTTATAAGGGGATAACAATTTGTCCATGACTGGGCATGTGCTCTGGATCACCTCAAAGTTTGAGTTTGAAAGTTGAGTCATGGCAACTGGGCTTTATTTCTTTAATTTAGAGACGTTTCATTCTGCATCCACAGAACTTAGTCAGTCTGTACAGTATTTAAGCTTTGGTGTTTTAGTTAGCATAGCTTAGTTAAGAGTGTATATATATATTTTTTTTCGTTCTTTTTATGATTTCACTATGAGGGGTCTGTGTGAAACATTATTTCAATACACGGTATACTGTGTATATTGTTGTACTGACAATAAAACACTCTCGAATCTTGAATCTCAATGTATATATATATATAATTTTTTTTTTTATTGACGTTGCCGGAATAAAGGTTCCGGGACCGTGTTTCCGAGGGAAGGCTTAGCTCTGCGCACCAACCGGGCGGTCAGGTGACCTGTCAGCTGAGCGAGAAGGAAGCGTTCGCGATCGCGGTTGTTCTCGGGCTTGTGTCGCTCGGCGGACAGGCGCTCCGTGGCTATTGGTTATAGTTTGATTCGTCGCCTCGTCGCCTTCCCTCCGCGAACGTTTTGTCTCGCGGTGAACATGCATCGCGCCCGGAGCGGCTGCGCGCATCAGCTGGCCGCGCTGGTCTCTCTGCTGATCCTGGTCGTTTCCGCGCCGACGACGGAAGGGAAGGTAACGAGTTCGGTGTCCGTGACTGCACACGTTCGTTTCTGGCCTGCTGCTTGAGCTTCGGCAGATTCTTCCGGTTACTGTGCGCAAATTCGCCAATAATCAACCGCGCTGGTTAATGATGCGTGCGCGTTTTCCAGCGCTCCCTCGTTTTTCTTTTTTTGTGGTGAATGCTTCTGGAATGCCACTTGGGTTAAAAAAAATTTCCAGAACGTGCAACGGTTACGTAAAAGTTATGAATAAACAATTGTAGTGATATTGATCCAGACCTTTCATGCTCTCCAGAACTCAGAAGACATAAGGTGCAAATGTATCTGCCCACCGTACAAAGAATTACTGGGGCACATTTACAAACAAAACGTCTCTCTGAAAGACTGGTAAGTGCAGCATTTGTCACAAGTCCCTTGAATTATCTGAAACCTGTTGGCATGGTTGTACATTGCTTTCTTTCTTTTTTTTTTTGCGCCACTGTAGCAATTGCCTGCATGTTGTGGATCCTATGCCTGTTGAAGGAAAGGACGTGGAGGCTTACTGCCTGCGCTGTGAATGCAAATATGAAGAAAGAAGTTCCGGGACTATTAAAGTAGGTTTATTAGTTAGAATGTGTTCCAAAAGCTTCCTTTATAGGATTCGATTAGGACTTTTTTTCACACCATTCAACTTCCAAAATATAGGTTCAGTTATATATAACAGTTATAAAACATTTGCCTTGTTGAGTGCAATGTAAGTATGAACTACTAAGTGAACTACTGAATCTGTTTTATTTTAGGGGACCATTATTGTATACCTGTCCATTCTGGGCTTGTTACTGTTGTACATGGTTTACCTGACACTGCTTGAGCCTATGCTGAAGAGACGCCTCTTTGGACACTCTCAGCTGATTCAGAGCGAGGATGATGCTGGGGTAAGACACGGCGTTTCCTTTGGTGTTATGTTTGGGCGTTTTCAAAGACGTCTGAACTGGTTTTGGAAAACCCTGTATTATGGTTTATTACTGTACATGGTGGTATTGTAGTATAATATAGTGGTTTTGAATACTGTAGACAGTGGTAAACGCTGTGGCCTTGTTTTCGTAGGATCAGCAGCCGTTCGCCAATGCCCATGACGTGCTGTCACGCTCGCGGTCGCGCTCCAACGTGCTCAACAAGGTCGAGCATGCTCAACAGCGCTGGAGGAGACAGGTCCAGGAGCAGCGCAAGTCCGTCTTTGACCGGCATGTTGTGCTCAGCTAATTTCACTGCCCTATTACTTTAGTGCAGGTACAATCACTGTGACTGGGGCAGGCTCATTTCTGGATTGATTTAAAGCATTCTACACACACAGTGGGGGGGTCTGGCACTGACTCCACGTTTCACTGGACTCGTATAGTACATATACATGGAACTCCTGGTTCTTTGTTAATAAAAAAAGTAAATACACATTTGGTACGTATCACGAGTTTCAGATGTGGTCGAAATATTGTAAAAATGACTTTTCATGCATGAAGTACAGTCCCTTTCTAATATAATGACCACTTCAGTTTATTGTCGATAAAATGAACACAAGAGTGCCAACTCCTTTGGTATATCCACAAAAGAACAAGATAAATGAAACTGCTTTTTGAAATGACGAGTTGATTTAACTCTTAAACCATGTAAAACCGGAGACATGTATAAATAATGAATTTGATAGTGTAATATTTAAACATTGCCAAGTTTGTGAAGGCAGACATCCTGCAGTTCTGTTTGTCTATTTGCCCTGTTATAGTTTTGACAGTGACTCGTTCAAATTTACAGTGTAAATAACTGGTTTGGGTAATGGGAAGTAGTAGATATTGGTTTACAATTTGTACTTTCCAGTGATGTGTTGTTCAGTGGGTGAAAACATTTAACTACAGTACATTCATATTCATTCATGTGTTTGGAACCTTCCTTTTAGTAAGGGTCATGTAATGAAACATCTGAGGACCACCTAAACTACATTTTCTTTTTTTAAAGGTAGCTTTTGTAATACTATACTGGTATGGCATTATTTTATGTTTGACTGAGCTGGAAAATATTTTTTGATGGGTGGACCGACGTGCTTGAATGGATGTCAAGCTTCGTAGAAATCTCTAAAAACCCATTGATTTCCCAAACAAATGTCTGTATTATTTGTTTAAAATGTCGTATGTTACACGGTCTGTTGCATTAAATTTAGCCTTTAACACTCAGCCTGCGTTTTCTCTTGTTTTAACTCTGCGTGGGTTTAGAAGATGGACGGGTGGTCGTTGTTATTGCAGCAGCGGCGTTTTTCCACTAGGGGGAGCCCGCGGGTAAATGTCTCATTTACACTTACAGCATCTATCAGACTCCCTTATCCAGAGCGACCTACCATCAGTAGTTACAGGGACAGTCTCCCCCCCTGCTGGAGACACTCAGAGTTAAGTGTCTTGCTCAGGGACACGATGGTAGTAAGTGGGATTTGAACCTGGGTCTTCTGGTTCTGGCGAGTGTGTTACCCACTAGGCTACTGCCACCCTACCCCCGTTCTCACACAGAATTCACTTCAAAAAGTGAGTTATTTTTTTTTCCACAATTTTTAGTGAGTCGAGTTCAGTTGCGCTTTCCTGAGATTCTTCGACAAGCACGTCTACAGTCTCAAAACTCACTCGAGCAAAGCGTTCATTTTAAACAACTCAGACTTTTAATTTGCCAGCATTTAAATGGCAGCGTGTGGAATGTTTAAATTACGATAACCGAAGAACATGTCATAGTACAGGACGTGTTGCTTTTGAAGCGACCTTATCGTAAGTCAGATACGGTCGCTTTTTCTTTTGAAAGTTCGTGCCCTGTCAGTCAGCATCGCTGGTCCGTCTTCGACAACGCTCGTCATCGTTTCCTGTCGGGCGCTGTTTTTCTCCCCGCTTTGGTCCGGATTGCGGTCTTTCCCCGGCGCAGTCTCGGCTCCGCTGGACTCGGGGAGAGGAGCTCTCACGGTGTGAAATATGGATGACGGCAGATAGACACGACACGACCCGCGCCGAGTGCAGGTAGGCTTTCCCGTCACTTCCACTGTGCGCCGTCCTCAAATGACACTGAAAAGACGAAGAAGAACACTACAACGTTCTGTGGCTGGAATTAATGCATCTAAATGCCTCTCTTATTAAGCATAAACGTTCACCGATGGTGTGCAAGAAGTGTGATTCGTTTGATGAGCATCGTCATCAAGCATCTTAAATACATAAACAGGCTTTAGGCTTCTAAATGAGAGAAAGTAATTATTAGTATTTTTTTTTAACTTTACTTTGTATTGTTTCTCGCATCAGTCGCATTTACGACCATTGGGGGCGAGGGGGCGCAATTGAACCTTTTATCACAAGAGGGAGACGTCCAAATGATGAAGGCCTAATTAAAAGATCGAAATATCAGGCGTATTATTGCACGCCATTTCATCTTTCTTTCAGAGCAAGCGCGCCAACGGGATGCCCGGAAATGCGCAGGCAGCCGCCTTATCTCTTCTTCGCTGCGGTAAAAGATTGGGTCTCTTCCCTCAGGGTCACAGTCGGGGGAAACAATTAGACAAGATGAGATCCTCTCTCCCGCTCCCTTCCACCTCCTCCTTCTCAAGGCCTTTGTTTGAACGCTTATTATGTTTTGGCTTCCATTAAATCAGCTTGCATTTCTTCTTTCTGACGTAGGCCAAGCGAAGGTCATATTTCTGAGCGTAAACAAATCAAAAGAAGTGTACCAGTGGATGCGAAACACGATTTATGTGGAGTGAAAGGCATTTATTTCACAGTTTATTCACACGCTGAACTAATCACGTGGTTATATCCCATCTGTTGATCACATCACAAACTCAAGAGTTCCTTATTGGTTGCAACAGTTTTATTATATAATGCGCCGGGTCTGTGTTTCAGTGAATTATTAGGTAATGTTCCACATAATGAGCATAATGCGATATACTCAGTAGGATACGAAGCACACGCAGTCCCGTAGATGTGTGTAATCAGTCACTGTCGATTCCATGTTAAGCGTCTGGTTGGATGGCTCCGAAATGGCCCCTTTTAGTGCACTGCAATTATTCATTATTAATAGACAAAGTTCCCCAGTGTCTAAAAACATAAAATTATGCATTGCAGAGCATCTCTTCCTGTACTATTCCCTCATTTAGTGCTAATTTCCACAACGTATGGCCCCCCACCCTTGACCTTGGCTCAGTCTAAAATTTCCAGATGCTGTGTGGAAAGGATCTCGGAAGAGCAGGTTGTGGTGAAAGCCTCCGTGGTGGAAGACGATACTGAAGTATTATGAGGGGCTGTGTGGTTTCAGAGAACATGATAGATGGACGTGTTAAAAAACACTGCGCATAAGATATATGTCAGCAGCTCAGGAACAGCTTAGTTGGACAGTCCTCCTCTGCCCAAATTGCTTGTGCAGGTGCTAAATGTGGAGGTAGAGGCTGTTTTGCAGCTTAAAACCCTACGGGTGGAATCTTAATCACCAAGGAAACTTCCACTTCCACGGCGTTGAGCTCACTGGCATCACTCTAAGAATAGAAGTCACGCTCCAAGCCTCTTACGGAAAAGTTACATGCCTTTAATTTATAAACACACCTCAATATGGTACATTCCTCTTAATATTTACAATTTTGTGAGCGTTGAGTATATGTGTCCCATTTTGTCCCAAAGTATTCTCTTAACAGGGAATGTTAAGAGTCTTAAAATAAGAAGGATGAGACTTTTAGTGGATGCCTTTGCGGATTAAAATATACAGAGGCTGGGCATCAGTAGGCTGGCCCTTTGCATGGGTTTCCATATAAAGCCCCCGCCTCATGCCCCGACTCCAGGACTGATTCCATCACACAGTCCTTTTACACATCTGTCCCCCCAGCTGTCCCCTTCGGGAAAGAAGCAAGACATGGATGTTCAAATCCACCAGACAACATCAATTAGATGGTGTAGTCTACAGAAATCAGAATGTTTACCACCAGGATGGGTCAGATCGATAGGTCCAGACTACACTGACGCTTTTGAATACAAAACAACCCTTTTGGTCATCCCTGTCTGCCGTGTGGTCTGCGCAATGAGCAAAATTGGTGCTCCCCGGCACAAAGTGTCTCCAGAGTGGGTGGGCTGATCACTTTTGTGGTAGCAGCGTGGAATATTTCTCTCGACTGTCAAAAACATGCATAGACCATCAGAGGCATGCATAATGTTATGGATCGAGCTACACAGAGACTAACCATGTTGACTGTGAAGTTTAGCTTGAAGGCTCCTCTCCCACACCCACATGCTCCGGTGTTGTGATTGACCTTCCAGACGTTCTCTCCCTCTGGCCGTGTTCGACGCAACGGGAGCCCAAGCTGAAGCCAGATCTGACACAGTAGTTAAAGGGATTTTACACAGACAGGGCATATGGTGGAATTTCACAAAGCATCAGCGGCAGTGACTGCAGAGACACGGAGCACTTTATTCCTCCCAACGCACACGAGTGTCTGGAGGCTATGTATTAACTGTCATTAGACATTCTCCACGCGAAGATGATTGCTGAAGGATAGCTAGTTTAAATCTTTGATGGCTGCACCAAGCTAATTTTAAAAGGCATTTTATTTTTACACGCCTGATTGCTTGAGCTGTGTTTTTCCACACATTACGAATAAGAATGTTAATGTTTTATGTACTGTTTTCAATAATTACAAAAGTTATCACTCAAGCACTTAACAAAAAAAAAATTATAAATATACAAGTATTTTTTATTTGTGTTAAATGTTTTATGCGTAAAAAACTAGAAATTCTCTGGATTAGTAAAATATTGGCACTGACGGATTTGGCTTAAATCCTCTGGCCTTATAACTTTAGTTTCAACAATATTTTTATTGATTTTAAACAGGGATATAACAGGGTATATACTGGAAATGTTATATTTTATAACCCCCTTATAAACCCTATAGCACCCCCCTCCCCTCCCTGACTCCAAGCCAGCTTTACATGCATAAGAAAGGCTAGATACCAGGCATTTAAAGAAAAGGACTATATAGCTGGAAGTTTTTTGGTCCTGCATGCAAAGAAACAAAAAAAAACTAAAAGAAAACAAACAGACAAACAATTAAATAAGAAGGGAATCAAACTATAAATGTATATGAAAAAAGGGGAGGAAGGGCCCCCACACCTGTTGAAATTTCAAGTCTGAATAACGGATTGAGTAGTGAATCTTCTCCAGATACCAAAAGATAACAAACGCTGTTTAGCTGGAGTTAGACGCTTATCTTCCTCTTCAGTGATACCAAAAAGAGCGATCAGAGGGTCTAGGCATTATAACTTTTATGCAGCATCTGAACTCTCAATGGTGACTCCGCTTGACCTCAAATTATGACTTATTCGAACCATATCCTCCGGAGAGTCTTTTGTCAGGCCCAAAATGCTAGCAGTTATTGCGAAACACTAATTGCATTGACTTCAAGTTGGGCTGTTGTCTTCTGAAGTTGAAAATTACAGATCGGCGTGGGAAGGCGCATCCTCTGGCTGGGGTGGAGTGGTTTGGCCTCACACCACTGCCAAGTAGCTGTGGTTTCATGTGCAAGGACCGTCAAAGGTCAGCCGTGTTTCTCCAATTAACGGTCTCCTTAATATAAAATGGGAAGCTGCGGAACGGATTCCGGCTGCACGGAACAATCCCAGAATTCCAGATGCACTTCAGCTTTGAAGTTAAAAACAACACGTTCCCTGCTACGTTGTAAACATGTGTCCTTTTGGGCACAAGTTCCGCTGGATCTAGCAGCATTGCTGTACGTGTGGTTGCCCCGAAATGCTGCCGCTTCATTGGTTTGCTACGCAGAGGTTTTTCCAGCACATCGGACCTGACCCAGAGCACTACTGATCGATTTTCCCTTCACTGTCGAGTAAACAGTCTCGAGTGTGTGTGACTCAGGCCATGTGCTTAGTCAGTGCAGACACATCTGGAAATGTGACTAGCTGGCCCATCCGATCCGGGTGCTTCAGAATAAATGTGCGTTCCGGGGCTCTCTGGACCCTGCCTCTCTGAGGCCAATGTCCCGGGTCAGGACAGATGTTGGAAACGTCTGCAGCTGTTAGGGATGGTGGAGCGGGCAGGGATTCTTCACCTCTGTCATACTCCATAAGACAATAACCACACTGTATTCTTTAATAATATTACAGTGTTTACACGATACTATCTGGTTTAGCTGCCATGAGGTTGGTAATTAGGTTGTTCTTGTAAAAGCAGGCTACGTGACCCCAGCCAAGGTCTACCCCATAACATTCACGCCAGCGTTTGGAGGGGAAGGAAGTATGGAAGTGGGCTGGAATGCGGATAGCATCACAATGACAGCCGACTTTAGCCCACTTTGATCCACACGGTGCTGCTGAGTGCCGGACCATGTGTCTCGGTCTTCCGTCGGCGGACCCCTCTGTCCCGTGGGAGAGCGAAACCGTGAAAGCGAGAGCCGGAGGACGGAACTGCCCGCAGCCGTGGTGACCGGAGCAGCCGTCGGGAGAGCAGCGGCGGGAGTAAAAGACACGCTGAGATCTTTGAATGAAAGATCCAGACGTGAAAATGGCCGGGAGAGCGGGAGGCGTCTCTGAGGTATACCCGTGTTCGCTTGCCACCGAGCCGCTGTCTTGTTACGCGGTTATACGCCGCACATCCAGCGGCTCGGTGTTCCTTTATAGAAGTGAAGTTTTACAGAATCCTGCCCATATTCGGGCAGATGCGGAGTAGTAGAAGTGAGCGGGTTCGTCGTAAGTTGGAAAACGCCGTGTTGCATGTCGTCTTATCCCATTGTCTGTTGCGGGGGGTAAACAATTAACGGACTAAAGAAACATCGTAATATCACGCAGTGGAGGCAATTGTGGTATTAAAACGACACGTTGACCTCATCCTGCATAATCAGTGTTTTACGAGGCAGGAATAAGGGATATAAAATAATAATAATAGTGAGAAAAGAAAGAGGACCCCCCCCCCCCACCGCAGCGTGAATGGTGGAGTCACAATCTGTCAGACTGTCAAACGCTTCTGCGTTAGCGGCGGGAAAATCAAGATAAAAGGCTTTCCGAATGTTTCACTGTTTTCATTTGCGATAGAACCCCGTTTATAAAAAGAAAATGTTTGAGGTGATTTAAAAACGAGCAATGAAGACTTTGAAGGGGAGGGGGGTGTTTCTACCACCTCAAGAGTGGCTTGCAGCTGCAGGCTCTTTTTCTCGAACTTTCTGAACAGACTGTCTATTGTACTGATCCAACAATGACCTTTCCTTCTCATTGGCTGGGACTGTCAGCTTGGGGCAGGGGAGGCCCTGTGTTTTCTGGCAGTTGCTTGGGAAGGTTGGGATGTCACCTAACAACACACACACACACACACACACACAAATCCAAACTAATGATAACAGTGAAAATAAAGTTTGTTGTTTTACTGCATATATCAATTACTGTCCATTTACTGTTTATTGATTATCTGGTGGATCTGAAGTGTATATTGCCTTTAGGACTGGTCTTCGACAGAGTGATAATAGTGATTTGCTTTCTGTTGTGATGTGACTTTTTGAACCGGAAAGTTAAAACATGCTGACCCTTTTTTTTAATGCTGTTGAACCAGTGATCTACATCAATTTTCTTCCAATCCTCTTTTTATTCACTGGCCGCATATATGCTGTGTCATGATCTGTGGCCCTATTACTGTAAGTTGTGGCCGAAACCCACAGGTATTCCAGACTGAATGAGGCTCAGAAATGCAACTTTGTGGCCAGTCACTTCCTCCCTGTTCTTATCTCGGACCAGGTCATCCTTTGTAACAGGGCCCTTTCCCACTAAGGAAACACAGACCATTTGTCCTTTTAAATGCCTGTTGCATTTTATCTCCTTTCCTCTGACCTGGTGAAAACACAGTTCAGCAAGTTCTCACCAAAACACTCATTCTAAACTGTTCTGCGCATTTAACGAAGAACATAATTACAGGGAGTGCAGAATTATTAGGCAAGTTGTATTTTTGAGGAATAATTTTATTATTGAACAACAACCATGTTCTCAATGAACCCAAAAACTCATTAATATCAAAGCTGAATGTTTTTGGAAGTAGTTTTTAGTTTGTTTTTATTTTTAGCTATTTTAGGGGGATATCTGTGTGTGCAGGTGACTATTACTGTGCATAATTATTAGGCAACTTAACAAAAAACAAATATATACCCATTTCAATTATTTATTTTTACCAGTGAAACCAATATAACATCTCCACATTCACAAATATACATTTCTGACATTCAAAAACAAAACAAAAACAAATCAGTGACCAATATAGACACCTTTCTTTGCAAGGACACTCAAAAGCCTGCCATCCATGGATTCTGTCAGTGTTTTGATCTGTTCACCATCATTATTGCGTGCAGCAGCAACCACAGCCTCCCAGACACTGTTCAGAGAGGTGTACTGTTTTCCCTCCTTGTTAATCTCACATTTGATGATGGACCACAGGTTCTCAATGGGGTTCAGATCAGGTGAACAAGGAGGCCATGTCATTAGTTTTTCTTCTTTTATACCCTTTCTTGCCAGTCACGCTGTGGAGTACTTGGACGCGTGTGATGGAGCATTGTCCTGCATGAAAATCATGTTTTTCTTGAAGGATGCAGACTTCTTCCTGTACCACTGCTTGAAGGTGTCTTCCAGAAACTGGCAGTAGGACTGGGAGTTGAGCTTGACTCCATCTAGGGTTGCAAAATTCCCGGAATTTTCAAAGATGGAAACTTTCCATGGGAATTAACGGGAATTAATGGGAATAAACGGGAATTAACAGGAATTTATGGGAATAAACTGGGAATTTTCAAAATTGAAGATTGGCTCTTCTTAGGGAACTTAAATATAGTTGAGCAAAGTATATTTTAGCATAATATTGAAAAAAACAAACAAATGCAATTCAAATACACTTGAATATCCATGCCATTCCTTAATGTACAGAGCACATGCTTGCTGCATGGCTATTGAGACCACCTACTGGCACTGTGCATGCCTCCATCACATGTACACATGGACCACACTTTAGAGCCTGAAGGACAAAGAGCATTGAAGGCACACATTTGAGCCTGTGGACTTAACAAGTGAGGTAAGTTGGTGGGAAAGAATATCTAGCAGTCAGAAAATCCTCAAACCTATTGCAGCAGCAATAGCGAAGATAGAGGGGGATGGTGCCATCTTGTCAGATGTCCAGTGCCTTTTTGCAGAACTCAAAGAAGAAATCCAGACAATTCTGCCCACTTCCCTACTACTGAAAGCAGAGGAAACGGCTGTGGTCAAGTCATTGGAACAGCGGAGGGAGTTCTGCATGAAGCCAGTGCATGCAGCAGCATACATGCTGGACCCCAAATATGACAAGGGCATACTTTCTGGGGAAGAGATCAATGGTGCCTATGCGGTCATTACAGCCATGTCTGACCACCTGGGTCTCAATAAAGGCAAAGTTCTAGGCAGTTTGCCAAAGTATCGAACAAAGCAAGGCCTTTGGAAAGGGGATGGAATATGGCAGTCATGCCAGCATATATCTGCAGTCACCTGGTGGAAGGGACTATGTGAATCTGAGGCCCTTGCACCTGTAGCCTCCATCCTCCTCCAAATCCATCATCAGCCGCCTCCAAGCGCAACTGGTCACTGTTTGGGAACACCCACACAAAGGTTCGCAACAGGCTCACAAATGTGAGAGTGGAAAAGCTGGTCGGCATTCCGGCAAACCTACGGCTCTTTGAGCCTGACACAGAGCCATCCTCAACAAGGCTGGAAAGTGACACTGAAGAGGAAGACTCAGAGTTGGATGCTGAGCAAGTGGACATGTTGTTGGATGATGATGAGGTCCAGGAAGAGTCTATTGACTGAGCAAAAATGAGAAAAGAGGATTGCTTGAAGGAAGATTTGCATGTTTAATGGAACGTTTTGGAGGATAAGTGGCATTTTTCATTTAACCTTTTGAATGGGACTTTGTGGAGATTTTTGAACAGGGGGCATTTTTGAATGAACGGGGTTAGGGGATGGTAATATTGAACTTAACATTTATGTTTTTATTCATCCATGAAACAAGTTATTGAAACGTGTTCTATTCTACTGTACTTACAAATAAATCTGTTGAAATATCTGTTGAAAACATTTTGCATGGAGGTTTTCTTATGATTTCTGTTTATATTTATGCTTGGAAATAATATATTCCCAGTTAGTTCTCCTTAATTCCCATTAATTTCCAAAATTCCCAAGCTTAACTTACCATGGAAATTTACCGGAAACTTTTCGGAAATTTACTGGAAATTTTCCGCCCCTTTGCAACCCTAACTCCATCCTCAACCCGAAAGGCCCCACAAGCTCATCTTTGATGATACCAGCCCAAACCAGTACTCCACCTCCACCTTGCTGGCCTCTGAGTCAGACTGGAGCTCTCTGCCCTTTACCAATCCAGCCACGGGCCCATCAAGACTCACTCTCATTTCATCAGTCCATAACACCTTAGAAAAATCTTGAGATATTTCTTGGCCCAGTCTTGACGTTTCAGCTTGTGTGTCTTGTTCAGTGGTGGTCGTCTTTCAGCCTTTCTTCCCTTGGCCATGTCTCTGAGTATTGCACACCTTGTGCTTTTGGGCACTCCAGTGATGTTGCAGCTCTGAAATATGTCCAAACTGGTGGCAAGTGGCATCTTGGCAGCTGCACGCTTGACTTTTCTCAGTTCATGGGCAGTTATTTTTCCACACGCTTCTTGCGACCCTGTTGACTATTTTGAATGAACCGCTTGATTGTTCGATGATCACGCTTCAGAAGCTTTGCAATTTTAAGAGTGCTGCATCCCTCTGCAAGATATCTCACTATTTTTGACTTTTCTGAGCCTGTCAAGTCCTTCTTTTGACCCATTTTGCCAAAGGAAAGGAAGTTGCCTAATAATTATGCACACCTGATATAGGGTGGTCATTAGACCACACCCCTTCTCATTACAGAGATGCACATCACCTAATATGCTTAATTGGTAGTAGGCTTTCGAGCCTATACAGCTTGGAGTAAGACAACATGCATGAAGAGGATGATGTGGACAAAATACTCATTTGCCTAATAATTCTGCACTCCCTGTATTGTGCAGCCTTCCTGTACATCCTTATATGCCTGAGGATTCTCCAATGAGTGAGGCGTGTTGTTTTTTTTATGATTGCTTGTTTGGGTAGGTCATGGTCACGAAGCAAATATCATGAGCTGAAATTAAGAGCTTGATTGAATTAGGCTACACAGTCACATTACCGTCTCAAATGCATCATTTTGACTGCAGCCACCTCTCTAAGGTCAGTTTTTTCATTGTGAAGGTATTTGCAGTGATGACACTTAAATGGTAGGAAGAAATAGTTGGTATTAAAGAATGACTCAGGAATAATTAACAAAGCCAGACATTCAACAGTCTATTCCATCACGGGCACACCCAACCTATTCAAAGATGCATTATTAAATAACAAAGCAAAGTCTATATTTGACCTTTGCCAAACATATGTTTAAAGTGCTGGAGCAGTTTGTGCAACTGGAACATCCAGTCAGCTTCTGAGTTTGAGTCTAGACTACGCAGCTGCTATGAGCGGTGATGGCCGGCAAGAGCTCTGTGTCTTGTGAAAGGACCCGGTGGGACAGGAATGCTGGGGCTCAACAAGGTGCAGCCACCACCGGCCCCAAACAAAGAGAAGCAACCGCGCCATTCTTCGCTCAAGCAGGGCCTGCACATTCAAATGAAGGTCAGGGGGACTTGCTCCTCTGCTGCGCGTTAAACCAGCAAGCACGCTTGTGCAGAACCCGGCGTTGCCGAAGCTGAGTTTTCAATGAGACACTAATTAGGAACAGGCGGCCGGTCCAGGTGGACGTGCGGAATTGGAACAAATCTTTTCATGTTCCCTTCTATCAATCCAAACACGACATGCTTACAGAATGACGACAGCCAAAGTGTAGATTGTACCATATGCTCAGCACATCTGCTGTGAGCTAAAACCTGTGCAAGGCTCCCATGGTTTGGGTTTGAGTCTGGGGAAGTGTCTGGAATTGGCCTTTTTGTTGTTTATGCTGTAATCCAACTCTCACCCCTGCACTCTCACGAGCAACAATCCAGAGCTGCTCTCCTCCAAGAGCAGGAGCCTGTGCAAGCATTTCACTGCATATCACACCGTGTGTGACTGTGTACGTGACAAATAAAATGTTAATTTGAAGCGGAGGAAGGTGAAAACTCTGCCCTGTTTAGTCAGCCTGAGGCTTAGATGTGTGGAAAGATGTCAGAGGCTTTAAATCCTCTCTCTGTCTCAGTCTTACTCTGTCTCAGTCTTCCTCACTTTTTCAACACACTGGTGGAAACATCAACAGGACCGAAAGGACTTGTATTCCAGCTCGGATTAGCAGATGGAAGGACAACAAGAAAATAAGACTTTGCTTGGATCCAGCTTTCCTGATATCCATTACTTTTTGTTCTCTGTAAGGGACATGAGTCTAAGCACCAGTCTGAACAGGATATCCCGGGCTTTCTATTGATGCCCACGTTGCGGGGTTGGGGATAACATAGCATGCTATTTGTTTTCAAAATGATGTCAGTTGCATTTTCTGCATTTTATGGCAAAAAGGGAGGTACATTTTCACATATTGTGTTACTGTATCAAAGAAACAAGCTGACTGACAGTCATTGAAACTCCCTTAAAACTTAGTTTCTTTATTCAGCCTTGTCATAGACAGCAGAAATTCCTCCAAATGTTAACAAATTCACAAAGCATAGGGCTGAACGAGGCCGAGATTTTGCTCAGTAATGGATAAGGAGGCTATCAAGAGGTATGCAGGAGGATGACACAAACGGCAGAAACTGTAAAAAATCCTAAAAAAGTAAAAAATCGACCCAGGAGAGACAAACACGCACATGCAAGCAGGGTCAGTTAAAAAAAGGACTGGAAAGCTGCCGGGAAAGATTTATATGCTCAACCAGATATGTGAGCAATCAAGAAAAATATCCACTACAATGCAGAGATAAACAAAAGAAATCAAATGGAATATTTTTTTTAGGAATGTGCACACTCCTTAGTTTTAATCGCAGGTGTGTTGTCCTGACACCCTGTTGCTGGAATGTTGGGAAGTTACTTTTGTCGAAAATTAAAGTAAATAAAAAAAAAATCCGGCCCAATTTGGTATAGAGACGGTCACAGATTTGTCAAACGTTCACGGTGATGGACAGCACAAATATTAGGGCATTCCTGTCCACAGAGCGGACGTCCGCGGGGCGCTCGGACCATCACCGCCGACAAGGCCAGCGACCTGTGGGCATTCCACTGTGTCGCTCGCAGTAGGAGTTGCGCTGCTGATGACAGGCTTACATTTTAACCACCGATTTCTCAAGGGCACAGGACATAAAGAGCTTCTCAGTGCCTGGGCAGGTGAAGTGAAGACAGGCTGCTGTGGGGAGCTCGAGTGCTTGAGTGCTATAGGTTCTGAAGCTCGGAAGCAATACTTATTGATCTGGTTCAATTTAGTTTTATCACTGCTTGTTACACTTGGATGAAGGATAACATGGGTGGCTAGCAAAGGCTATGCTGGTGCCACCACAGAAATCTGCATGATAATTAGCAAAAAAAAAAAAAGGAACAGGCCCATGCTTTTTCGGACCATATCTGCATGATGGAATATTGTTTTGGAATGGTCTGAAGCTGCCTCTGCGCCAAAATGCACTTGTGGCAGACCAGCCTCCTTTCAGGTGTTATGTTCTCATCAATTCCAGCACTGCAGTGTCAATATTCTACGAGTGTACTATAGAAGAAATAGCTTTCTGTGGTGCTGCTTTAAACTTCCAGAGGATATTTTTAGGCCTGCGTTTGAACAAGATTAGCTAGTATGAAATCTCTCAATACAGGGAGTGCAGTATTATTAGGAAAGTTGTATTTTTGAGGAATAATTTTATTATTGAACCACCATGTTCTCAATGAACCCCAAAAAACTCAAAGCTGAATGTTTTTGGAAGTAGTTTTGAGTTTGTTTTTATTTATAGCTATTTTAGGGGGATATCTGTGTGTGCAGGTGACTATTACTGTGCATAATTATTAGGCAACTTAACAAAAAACAAATATAAACCCATTTCAATTATTTATTTTTACCAGTGAAACCAATATAACATCTCCACAATCACAAATATACATTTCTGACATTCAAAAACAAATCAGCGACCAATATAGCTACCTTTCTTTGCAAGGACACTCAAAAGCCTGCCATCCATGGATTCTGTCAGTGTTTTGATCTGTTCACCATCAACATTGCGTGCAGCAGTAACCACAGCCTCCCAGACACTGTTCAGAGAGGTGTACTGTTTTCCCTGTAAATCTCACATTTGATGATGGACCACAGGTTCTCAATGGGGTTCAGATCAGGTGAACAAGGAGGCCATGTCATTAGTTTTTCTTCTTTTATACCCTTTCTTGCCAGCCACGCTGTGGAGTACTTGGACGCGTGTGATGGAGCATTGTCCTGCATGAAAATCATGTTTTTCTTGAAGGATGCAGACTTCTTCCTGTACCACTGCTTGAAGAAGGCAGAAACTGGCAGTAGGACTGGGAGTTGAGCTTGACTCCATCCTCAACCCGAAAAGGCCCCACATGATACCAGCCCAAACCAGTACTCCACCTCCACCTTGCTGGCGTCTGCGTCAGACTGGAGCTCTCTGCCCTTTACCAATCCAGCCACGGGCCCATCCATCTGGCCCCATCAAGACTCACTCTCATTTAATCAGTCCATAAAACCTTAGAAAAATCAGTCTTGAGATATTTCTTGGCCCAGTCTTGACGTTTCAGCTTGTGTGTCTTGTTCAGTGGTGGTCATTTCTTACCTTGGCCATGTCTCTGAGCATTGAATGAAACGCTTGATTGTTCGATGATCACGCTTCAGAAGCTTTGCAATTTTAAGAGTGCTGCATCCCTCTGCAAGATATCTCACTATTTTTGACTGTCAAGTCCTTCTTTTGACCCATTTTGCCAAAGGAAAGGAAGTTGCCTAATAATTATGCACACCTGATATAGGGTGGTCATTAGACCACACCCCTTCTCATTACAGAGATGCACATCACCTAATATGCTTAATTGGTAGTAGGCTTTCGAGCCTATACAGCTTGGAGTAAGACAACATGCATGAAGAGGATGATGTGGACAAAATACTCATTTGCCTAATAATTCTGCACTCCCTGTACATGTTGCTTGGGTCACATGGCCACAAATTCTATTAGTCGCATGTTTTGGAGTGCCACTGAGGTATAATCAGGACATTACATCACTTTGAATGACTGGCTAACCTCATATGGTATTGAAATACGTATTGTAGTAGGCATGAATTAGTCGTGGGCTTCTGGTTTGTATCAGACGTGTACAGACGGCTGTCACCCATGTTTGTGGAGGGCGACGGGGCTGGAAGCCATGTGTGTGAATCGTGGCTTTTTATCTCTGTTCTGTAAACAGTTCAGACAGACACTTCCCTGACTTTTTCCATCCAATCAATAATTCTCTATTTGGATCAAGTTTTAACCTGCTCTGCTTGCGCAACAGAGTATTTTCTCACCAGTTACTGCCAGGTTTTATGACCTGTATCAAACAAAGACTAAGCCAACTTGTCATTACAATGAAACCTGACAAATAAAAGGATAAATTAAATTGTAAATATTTTACAGAGTAATTATTTTCCTCTTTTAGTATTACATTTGCGATCAATGGATAGCTCACTGGAAATGAAATTCTTTTTTTTTTGTTTCAACAATATTTTTATTGATTTTAAACAGGGATATAACAGGGTAAACAGGTAATGTTTCAATATACTGTAAATTATATATTTTATATCCCCCTTATAAACCCTATAGCACCCCCCTCCCTTCCCTGACTCCAAGCCAGCTTTACATGTGCAATAAAGGTTAGATGCCAGGCATTTTAAAGAAAAAAAAAAAGAAAAAAGGACTGTGGAGCTGGAAGTTTTTTTTGGTCCTGTATGCAAAAGAAAACAAGAAAACAAACAGACAAACAATTAAATAAGAAGGGAATCAAACTATTAATGTATATGAAAAAAAACGAAGGAAGGGCCCCCACACCTGTTGAAATTTCAAGTCTGAATAACGGATTGAGTAGTGAATTTTCTTCAGGGACAAACAGGACATTGGAAATGAAATTCTAATGTTTTTAGTCAGTGTTGATATGGATTTCGAGATGAACATTAGATGTACTCTTTGAGCTTTGCGGTGAGGTGATTTAATGGTATAATATATTTTCAAGTGCACTGGCTTATTTTCACAGCTGCGCATCACTCAGCGGCTCAGTGAAAATATTCAGCTTTGTTGGGAAATGTGGGTAACTCTTACTGATTCTATTCCGAGCACCAGTGTAGAAACCGCAAACCACTTCTTTCCCTGTCATTTTTAAAAATGAATACAAATATTCAATCAACTTTCTATCTTGTCTGTGTTATTTTTACTCCCTGAGACCAAGCGATACAACGGTAACATATATTCAAACGGGTTTATGGAGGTGTATGGTCCTTGGACACGGGAAATGGCTGACAGAAGGAATGCTCTCGCTCGCTCCCTATCCTCATTAGTATCTGTAGATCTCAGCTCACAACTGCTGCCTCACACAAAAACATCCTCAGAGTGACCACTCGCCTCCGACTCTGATCTTTTTCAATCTTACGCTGACCTCCAAATAAAACAGCAAGGAAGCTCTTTAAAGAAAAAAGTGAAGTGCAGTTGAACTCAGACAGAGGAAAGGCACAAATATTTGGCTCAGGTTTTAAGTGTGTTTGGGACCTGGTTATAATGATGCCTTAATGATGATTGCATTCATGTACATGATCTATTATAATAGAAAATTATTTTCATATTATATATTATATTCTTTTAATATATTATAATATACTATATAAAATATAAATATAAAGAAGTATCATTAAGAATATGAATAATAATTACTGTGTGGTCAGTGTTGTCAGTTTGAGAATTTAGTAGTTATTGTATTAATAATGATTTTAACCTTGTATTTGAGAGCATTGCATCATAAAACTGTGCACTGTAGATTCAAGCTGAGAAACCACAATTCTCCAATGGAAGTTATGAAACTAATGTCTGCAATAAAAGTAACATTTTTTTTTTTTTATTATTCCCTGGCCTAATACTTTCATGGGAAAAGCCATCAGTATTTAATGAGCCAAGAAAGCAGTCTAACCATGTTCATTTTGGGCATGTGGCTCTCCCCTCAATATAGAAGATGTGCGATGCTGACCGATAAACTCACATGTTTATGGAATCCATTCTATTCAAAATAATCTCCACCCCCCCACACTCCTTTTCCTGTGTTAGAGAGCAGAACCCTGGTCCAGCCGTATGCATGTTCATTTGCAAATCTGTGCCAGGGACATCCCCTTACATTTACACGTGTAAGTTTTGAGGTACACCTCAGATACACATGAATACGTCTTGTATTGCATATCTTATTCTTATTCCAATTCACTGATTCATGTTTATCTGTTCTGTTTAGCAAAACAAGATCTTGTAGAATAGACTGGAAAATCCTGATTCTGTTTTTCGGTTGACATAATGTTTATGCATGTTTATTGGCTGGGTTGAGGAATGTAGGGAGATCATAATTTTGATATCTGGTATCTGATATGGCACTCCTTTCAGGGGGATTACCTTTAATGTTCCTGTCAGATTTTGTTGCTTAAAGGGTAGAACCATGCCAGTTTGCACAACATGGTAAATCTATGAAATCAAAGGAAAAATACTCTATGGTCAGTAAATATTTTTTTATTTTTTTTTCAGGTGAGTTGGCAGTCAGAGGGCAAGGATGACTGCCAACAAGGGCACCAAGGCTGCACCCCAAACAGAAGCATGTAAAGGACCCCAGAAGACTGTCGACCGGTGAGTGTAATAGGACGATCTGTAGTTGGACATGAGTTGCAGTTAAACTTGGCCCCTACAAATTTGTAAACCTCAGTATTTTGATGGCCTTTGCCCTCTTAGCTTCCTGATGCCAAATTAAGACCTAGTTGGCCAAGATCCCATTGTGTGGTTCTTTCATTGGTTATTGCTTGTTCCTGACAACACCCAGTTCCTACATGCACTCTTGTCACCAAAGCTGCTTTGTGTCAGTTACGATTGTGAAGTGAAATAAATGCACGAAATAATGTGATATCATGCATATGATGCATAGCTTTTTTTCTTCTATAGTAGAAAATATCTCATAGTTCTTATGTCATAATGTGTCCGAGACAGATGTCAGCGGCTTCTGTAAACCATCCCGTTATTCGGGCCCCATTCAAACATAAACTCCTCTATTGTTATAGTTAACATGTTGAGAGCTGACATTTCCCTGCTCCACGAGAGAAACAAACTTTCATAATGAAGGTTCTGGAACTGCTGTCATTTGTCATTTCTTCACTTGATGTTCACCGTCTGTTGTGAAATCAGACCCAATTTGGAAATTGCCAAAGGAAAACCTCATTCAGCTGCATCGTTGTTCCTGGTGTCTTTGCTCAGCTGTCAGGAATGGATTAAAGTTGGTATTTTGTTAACACCACGACTCCTGTGTTGCTGTATGCTCTACAGGTGCTGTCAGAATTTGTTGAGTCGAGATGCTCAGTGTGAAATTCATGCTGTGAATTTACTTCTGAATCACACAGAAAGCCTTATCACCACCGAGCTTTATCACATTCGAAGAGGAAGTGAGAATTTGGCTGAAGAGTGTTGTTGGAAAGCGTGCATTATCTACAAAGAAAAAAAAATCCAGTTTTTTGAAAGCTCTGCTGTGTAAACAACATTAATGAACACAGTAGAATAAATATTTACATAAAAACATGAAAAAATACAAAAACCAGAAGGTTGATTTGCGGTCAATGTTTGGGAGGATCTGGCTTTTTTCTTGGTCCAGTCAGGCAGTTGAGTGAGGTGGGGTGGGTGGAGTTCTTTAATAAATAGAATAGAAGGAGCTTGACCCCGAAGATCTAATTGAACAGGTAAAAACACGAACACCTGGTGGCGTAATAGGCCATATCTGGCTGTTCCTTGTGCGGGAAGAGATGATTTAGGTAAACTTCCTGTTATCACTATATCAATTCCTGATGTCAGTGAGGTGCATGTTGTTTTAAGGGAGGCAGTGGGGACACATCTGGCATCGCTACATTCCCTCAGCGATGCTTCAGATTCATACGGCAGTGTTGCAATTGAAATGAATATTGCAATTTACAAAAATGTACAGTGATGTGAAAAAGTGTTTGTCCCCTCTCTGACTTCTTACGTTTTTTCATGTTAGTCACATTTAAATGTTTCCGATCAAGCATGGGGGCAGTGGTGGCCTAGCCAGTTTGAATCCTGATCCGCAAAGCACCGTCCCCACACACTGCTCCCTGGACGCCTGTCATGGCTGCCCACTGTTCACTAAGGGTGATGGTTAAAAGCAGACGACACGTTTCGTTGTGTTAACCGTGTGCTGTGTTGTGATAACTTGCAATGAGTCTTTTACAGCGCTGTGGAGCAATTTTGGCCCACTCTTCTTTGCAGAATTGTTGTAGTTTAGCCACATTGGATGGTTTTCGAGCATGAACCACCTGTTAAAGGTCATGCCACAGTATCAGGATAGGATTCAGGTCAGGACTTTGACTAGGCCAATCCAAAGTCTTCATTCTGGTTTTCTTCAGCTCATCAGAGGTGGACTTGCTGGCGGGTTTTTTTTCCAGGTTCTGAAGCAGCAAAACAGCCCCATATCATCACTCTAGCACCATATTTTACTGCTGATCATTTCTGAAATGCGGTGTTACTTTTATGCCAGATGCAATGAGACACATACCATACATTTTTTTTACTTTATTAATCCCGAAGGAAATTGCTTCTTTGCTTTTAACCCATCACCCTTGGTGAGCAGAGGGCAGCCATGACAGGCGCCCGGGGAGCAGTGTGTGGGGACGGTGCTCCGCTTCCTTAACCGCTAGGCCACCACTGCCAAAAAAGTAAAACTTTTGTCTTGTATTTGTGGTACAGAGTATACCGAAAGTCTTGGGGATCATCAAGATGCTTTCTGGCAAAATTGAGACAAGACTTAATGTTCTTTTTGCTCAGTGGTGGTTTTCGTCTTGCCAGTCATTTTTGCCCAGTCTCTTTCTCATGGTGGAGTAGTGAACGCTGAACTTAACTGTGGCAAGTGAGGCCTGAAGTTCTTGTTGTGGGGTCTTTCTTTCTCATTTGTTCCTGAATTTATTTGGATCTCATCATGATGTCTAATTTTTGTGGCAGTAATCAGGCCTGGGTTTGGCTAGAGACAAAAAACACATTTGGTGTTTACTTGTGTTGTCTTTGACTAATATTTAATACTTTTCGATGATCTGGAATATTTAAATGTGACCTGGAAAATAGTAGGGAATCTGAGAGGGTTCTAACACTTTTGACCCCACTGTATACGTATTATCTCAAATTAAACAATACGATAAATGATTACAGTACATATCTATAGTACATATCTAACTGTTCCGTCTGTTTTCTTGTTGAATGGGACTAAAAAGTAATTGCTGGCAAAACACAATGCTGACAAGGCACTTTTATGAAAAGAACATTTGATACTAGACACCGAGGCGAGATTCCCATAATAGAAAAGACAATAAGTAGAGGAAAATATTACACGAACAGTTAAAATATCAAGTGTTCATCTTGCTCGTGAAACCGCAGGGTAAGGTACACTCATTGGCTTTTTCTGGTGCTTTTCATTTGATGTGTGTTAATAATATGGAATAAGTTCCATATTTCCTCTTAGCCTTGTTGGCTAAAGAGAGAGCAGGAAATGGCTTGTGGCTAACATACCCTCCAGGTCTGGCAGGAGCCTGGGCATTGCTGGCACCCACGCAGTCCATGTGTGGCCAATGCAGCTGAGC
Organism: Denticeps clupeoides; assembly: GCF_900700375.1. Classification (NCBI taxonomy): domain Eukaryota; kingdom Metazoa; phylum Chordata; class Actinopteri; order Clupeiformes; family Denticipitidae; genus Denticeps; species Denticeps clupeoides. Next base: position 12,105,841 of record NC_041722.1, read on the forward strand.
TTCCCCAGCTCCAGGGCTCGGCTTGTTTTAACTGGCTCCGCCGGAGACCCTCTCCATCCCGCGAGCCAGACCCCAGTACAAGCTACCACATGAGTGAATTCTACAGTCGTTTTTTTTTTTTTTTTTAACTCCCCTTTTGTACAAATGATCCTGAAACTTTTATGACATTTGGAGGGGATGCAGTGAGCTATTTTTAAACATGCAGTGCTATCCAATGGCTGATTGATTTTTAAATTTGTGTTTAATGGGTCTGATGGGTGTGTAGTGGTGAAATTATACTGATTTATAGTGTGGGATTGCAGGCAATTTAAAAAAGCTTTTTGCAATAATAAAGGTTTAATTGAATGGGGTATTTAGACAGTGACTAAAATGTTCAAGTGCACACTGCCTGAAGTTATTTTACTGTTCATCTGTTCTGCTCAAGTTTTGTGTAATTTTTTAATAGCTAAAGTGCCAGTAGCCAGAGTGGTGATGGATTTGTGCTTTGAAAGCTATAATGGGGTTTATATTATATTACATTCCAGAGCAGGTCATTGTTAGTACACCCATTCATCCTTTTATGTTCTCCTTGGCTGTTCCTGTTCTATTCTTCACTTTCATGTTATATTTAACATACATCTTTAAAGAGTTACAGACTCACTGAAATGATTTCAGTGTGCTTGTATGTGTGAAGGATTTTCATTTCCTTTTTTTGTACGAGTATGTAGTTAGTCATGTATTAATTTTTATTTCAGTTTCTGTGACCTCATCTTTAGATTCAGTGCTATTTTGTAAAAGCTATCTGTAGCAAATAAGCACTGGCTGAAACATAAATACACCTTTTTGAACAGGAAGAGGTCTATGGAGCAAACCATGCACATTGCAAACCAATTATTATGGGATTCGTGTATTCATGAAATACTGCACATAGTTGTGTCAGAAATGCTGTATTTATGCTGTAACACAATGACGAATATATCCAAATGGATGTTATATTATGACATTTTGCATCATTACCCAAGCCTACAATATTATAAAATAAGATTGATTTTTTGTCAGTTCTGTTTGCAGAAGATTTGACGGGTATAGCTCTATGCCTCCACGCCCTCTCTTAGTAAATACTCATTTGGATTGTTATGCCATGCCCTGTTGGGATTCCAGTGAAAGCAAATGCACGTGGTCAGAAGGGGAAGAAAACGGAGCATATCTTACATCATTGTTTATGTTGGTATTTAGACCAACTGTCAGTAAACAGAGACTGAAATAGGCTTTCAAAGTGGTGTATCTCTTGCATGTTACTTTACCCACAGTCTTCATCTAGTTTACTTTAACACAGCGATATTCAATTCAGTCGGTGGGAACACAGTTCGATTAGAAACGTATTATTGTCTGATGCTGGGAGGCATTGATTGATGTGTGAACTGAGGGAAAGAGGCGTGCCCCTGGAGCCAAAGCTCCTTAAACCGAACTCCTGTAGCTGTGTAGAGCCTGCAGGTATCCAGGTGCTGTAATGCTTCCCCACCCTAATGCAGCAAGCGTCATAGAGAGGTGTGAGCTGATTTGTCCCAACCTGCACCCTGGAACACTGTCTTGGCCTGTTACCAGTTTTAACTAGTTATGCTTACCACTGCTGTGGCATCACATCTCCATGCTCTAGTTTTGCATCGACAGGATCCAAGGAAAGAGTTCCTGGAATATGGACATTTGGAAATTTGTAAGCAAATTTTTTTTTGTCCTGGAAATTAGATCAGTGTAAGTCTGTGGTGCCGTTACTCAGCAACAAGCAATGAGAGAGCGAGGTGCAGAGTAGGGCTGTGGGTAAATAGAAAGAGGATGTCTTGTTCCCTCCGGCTGCATGGGATGAGTGGTACAAACCGAGACTAGAGGAAAGGTGAACCGTGAAGGTAGGAAGCATTTTCCCATGACTTTACTGTCTTTACTATTGTGTGTGGGGTCCGCATAAATTTTTACCAAATTATTGTAAATGTGGAAAGGTCCACACATGCGTTTTTACTAAACAACGTCTGTATTTGCTTTGGCTTGAAATCTGATTCCATTTCAGCCAACGTTATTTCAAATTCCTGAGGTACTTTCCATGGACGTTATGTGGTCAGAGTTAAATGAAATATAAATCTGTGTTATGCACTTCCCTCTTCCTTACTTTTCTTTTAAATTGAGTGAATTATTTTTCACAGCAACAGTGGTTAACACGCCTGAGCTAATGGCCGGTATCCCATGCCTAGTTTCTCCTAATGTTCACACATGCCTAGCGTTCAGTCCTTTTTGCGGGTTAATGGAGCAATGGTGAAAATAACTTCTTTGAGGAAGTCAACAGTGACAATCCATATTGCCCCGTGGGAGCATTACTCACTGCCTTGTTTCTTGCTCTGGTTCCAGGTGCCAGTCTGCGTCTCCACCGCCAATTCTCTCGCCTGTGAAAGGACCACGCTGCTCGCAGCTCAGTGACACTGAGGAGTCCTGCTTGGCCTCGCAAGGCAGGTTTGTCAAGGCGGAAGCCAAGCTCCTGAGCCAGAGGAACTGGAGCCAGAAGACCGCTAGTCTTCGCAGTGGTGCCTCGCTCTGTACCGAATTCCCAGAACCCCAGAGTCGTCTCGCCAAATCCAGGAGCATTGCCTGCCTGGACAAGAGGCTCTCCATTTATAAGTCTGCTTCAGCCAAAGTAGATCCGGAGCAGAAAGAGAACCAACACGTCCAGGAGTCAGACTCGGCAAAGGAGAGCCCAAACCCTGGGGCTTTCAGCTGGAGCACTCTGTCCTTAGGGCCTGGATCATCCTCCACCAACCCTGGACACAAGCGTACATACTCCCTCAGCTCCACGGGAAGTGGTGTCCCTCCTACCATCATCCGCAAGAAGATCACGGAATGGGAATGTCGGCAAGTGGCCCCTTCTTCTAGGATGAGCCTGTGCCTGGAGAAGAGGCAGATTTGTGAGCGTTTAGGAGGCAGTGAAGGCTGCTCCAGCCTCCTGCCTTCACCTTGCAGTGACAAGACCTTTGACTTCAAAGGTGTCCGAAGAATGAGCACCGCCTTCTCTGAGTGCTCTTACCCAGAGACGGAGGAGGATGAGGTGGTCTCGGACAGGGATGTGGTGGGCCGTTTTCGGAAGAGGTCTGGAAAGGGTGAGGTTTCTGGTGTCTTTACCCGCTGTCAGTCAGCTCGTAAGGAAACCTCAGCTGTGCTCAATCGGATACAGAAGATAGAGCAGTCCCTGAAGGAGAATCCATCACAGACCCCACCACAGTACCTTAACAACTGCTACGGGCTGGATAAAACCAGACAGAAGACTTTCACCATTGGTGGACTAGAGGACTTCGACAGCACATGTGGTAGTAAACGGAGCAGCATCTGCTCCGTGGCCACCGAACCAGATGCGTCGGACCGACTCTCCAAGCTCAGGCAGAGGTTCAGCATGAGCTCGGCTCGTTCTGAGAGTCCAGAACCCCCCAGTACACAGGCCGCTGGCAGAGCACCAGTAAACCCACTCCCTAAACCGAAGCGCACCTTCGAGTATGACGTCAATCGCAGCCACAAGGGTACCTCAGCCAGCAATGGGCTTCATAATGAGCCTCCTCCCCCACTGCCCTCTACCCCGGCACCCAGCCTAATGCACAACCTGAAGACAGATAGAAGCTCCATACGGAAATCGCAAGATAGGTGAGGAATATTTAAATACTGATTTTTTCGCACAATGGTTCTGCGCTTCAATGTCACATCATATAAAATAATTTTGGGATTCCGTGGAAACAAATAAAGCATGTCCCTCTAATGCATTTTATGTTGACAACTGTTCCATAATAGCAAAAACACAGACAGGCAATTCATTTGTTTAGCTCCCTTATGAGAGCACCCCAGTAGTGACCATTTATTTTTCTTGGCCGCAGAATGGATCATGTCAGAACTGTGAGAATGCTGCAACGCACAGGATTACAGTCTACATATTTGCTTTGTCTCTGTCTTTACTAACGCAAAACAGATAGGATGTACAGATTTCACTAATCAGCCTCTAATTTCACTTTTCAGCCTCTAATATTACTCTGTGATTACGTTCCACCCAGTCTGGACCCAGCTTTTCTCAAGACCTCACTGCTATCACTTTGGTTTTTGGGATATTAGAGCTGCAGTAGAGGCCTGTTCTTATCATTGACTAACTAGTAATTTATATAGATAATCAAGTATTCTGAACCAGACTTTTAGCTTTATTTTGATACAATTACCTTACCTGGTGATAAGATAATAAAATTCATTATTACCCATTACAATCATAATATGCAGATTCATTGTGGATTAAATAATGTGGATGAAGAATAGTAATATCTCTGATCAATTATACTCCTACAGGCCATGTAATTGCCTGAATCGGCACTATCGTGATGCAATTGTTATTATGGGCAACAAATCACAGGTCACTCTGACATCCCCACCACAATCCTTATATCTTTCTAAAGCTTTGACCTTGAAGTCTAAGCAGTGACTTAAGGGGTTTAAACCACAATTGTCATAGTCTAAACAGGCCTGCACCAGAGCTTTAGATAGAGTGGTTGTGTTCACCTCAGACATCATGGAAAACAAAATGAAGTCAGCAAATTTTCTTGATCCTCACTGCAGTTCCTTCCTCATGAGATGCACAGGATTCAGTCATTCAGTGGAGACTGGCCAGGCTGGTGATGCTTTAATGCTTTTGATCTTGGAGCCTTTCAGTGACTGACACATACAGCCATGTAAAGACAGTGGAACATAACTGATGTCACAGTTCTTACTTAGGGATTGACGTGTCCATGCTGTCATGCATGGTTACAGAAACAATGGTGCGTTCTCTTTTTTGGTAAATAAACAGTCCAACTGTCCTCTGTTTAATTAGATTTGCCCTTCATTTGAACAGCATGTACTGAGAGATTTTTTCCCTTTTGGTTCTGTAAATTGTCTGCTGTGGAGAAGCCAGTTGAAGGATGAGGAGAACCGGAGTTGCTTTCATCTGCTCAGGTGGTCCTCCTGATAGCTCTTGGCCAACGGCGGACGTTGGCCAACCCGAAACCACTCTCTCCACTCTTCCAGTACACAGTTGGGCACGATCAAAGGGCTCTTGCTTTGTCTTGCTCCCCTCTGTCCTTCTGTACATCTATCTCAATCTCTCTGCTCTTCTCCTCAGGGAATCGGGTGAGTCAGAGGATGCTGCTAGCCTGCCCTCTTCCTACCCCTCCTCGCCCACTGAGAACGGCACGGCCTCCACGGGCACCCCCAGTCGCCCCAGTTCTAAAAGCCCTTTAGAGGAGAATGCCTACGAGGACATTATGGGTATGAGCTTTACACTATATTGATGAATATTGAATATTGATGAATGGTTGCCAATCAATGTGGCAGATTGAAACATGCTAAACAGGGTAAATATGCCTTCGTAATCTGGAAGATATTGAGCAAAGGACTGCAGAGACAGCGCTTGTCTTGTTGACCGTATGTTTGGATACAGAGCGAACCATGAAAACGGTGAGGGAAAATGAGCTGATTTAGCCCTTACAGTACAATCTGGGATTGGTAAAACACTTTTTAAGGGCAAAATTATTTGCTTCGGAGCTTCTTTCAACAATGAAATTCTGAAAGCCAGAAATAACAGATGGGTTATATAATTTCTGTCACTCCCTAGAGAAATGGAATTCCACAGTCATGGTTTGAATTTATATTTAATCGCAGAAGTGGTCAGCTGTAATACGCACCGACTCCACTGGATATTTTTGTGGCATATTTTATGATACAGTTATTGTTAACCTGGTCAGTCATTCAGTTCAAGGCCTTTTCTCACTGTTTATAAAGGTAATACAGATGACTCCATTGTCTCTCCACAAGGGGATCCTGGAATTCTTTTCCCAGACTCACAGGATATAGCTGTACATCAGCACGTCTCTTCAGCTCCTAATAAACTCAGCAGCTTTCTGTCTTGCTGCAGTGGAAGGTGACAGAGTGCTGGCACACAATGCTAGACATTTTTATTAGCCCGAATTCCTTCCTACTAGGAAATGAACTGTGGCTGATGTGCAGCTGGTACCCAATAGAACCTCAGAGAGCAGAAACAGGCGTGCGTGTCAAACCCCCGCACAAGTGAAGGCCGTAGACAAAGATACATCAGTGGCTGTGGTTACACAGAGAGATTTATTCAGATCTGACTGAATTCATTCCAGTTCAAGATTCCAGGCAGGCTGTTTAGATGGATTCAGAATGCTTACTGCTCTATGATGCATCCTTACTGCATCGTGATGTCTGCATGTTCATGGAATTGGGAACGCTGGGCTCCAGAGTCCAACACGAAATAAGAGTGAGCAGCCATTGATCGGGCGTTCCAGATCTCACCGTGACGGACACATTGGAAAAATCTGCTGATGGTGTTGAGTGCAGGGGCAGTGGAGCAAGCATTCATTGGAGGCAGAGACTGCAAGGCTGCATGACTTTGCTGTACATCCCAACAAAGTCTCCATTGTTGGAGAAACACCTCGAGTGTGGGTTTGGCGAGAATCTTTGGGTATGCTGATTAGTTCCAAGGGGAAATATGTTGCCTCTGTGTTCTGGGAGCGGTCCACAAGGATTCTACTCAAAAAAGCTGACCCCACTGAAGGTATACATTTCCTGCAAGACCATCCTATGGTTTACAGGTTGTGTGTTCATTCTAAAAGTGCCTAGTGTGTGAAGGCAAATCATATTTCACCCAAATATTTACATGTATTCACAGAGTCAGTTGCATATTTTTTTCCGTTTAATAATGTTGCACAGAGACCTGTAGTCCACACTGTTTTATCTGGATCAAGTTAAGGCTGCTGGCCATGTTGTTTTGTGGGCGGTGGTCAGTAGAGCAAGGAATCTGAGCGCTGCAGACAAGCAAACATGCTTGTGTAGCCTTCTCAGATTATAATCTAGTCTTGATTGTTGGGTAGATGGTGCTTGTGTGGACTTTGGTAGTCAAATATCCCAGAATGCATTTCACAGAAGTATTGTATAGAAACTGAAAACCAGACGTGACACCTCACTTATGGTGTAATTGATATCAGCAATAACATATAGTCGTGACTTGCCCCTGCGAAAGGTGGTGGGATGTTTGTAGTTGTAGAATGTTTGTGATGTAGAAATTCTTTGCGGCTGAAGAACTAATTGTAAATCTACCATCAAAATCACTGCAGACACTGGTATATGAAAATACAGGAAAGAGTCTTGAGCTGAGCTGTCAGGTTGAGCATCGTGTTTCCTCCCATTTTTGACAACATTTACTATAAGTGTATGTACAATCATAAGATGAAAATGCAAAAAAAAAAAAAAACACTCTACCTGGGATTGGCTGCACATAGATTTGCATGCAGAGTTTTTTTCTGAAACTGAAATTGGTGTGCTTGTGGGTGAAGTGGAAAACCGAATTTCTTTTTATTGGGGATCACAGCAGTGGGGTGACAAACAAAAAGAAAAAAAAAGTTGGGCCCGACTGTAGAGTTGGGAGACTCTACATTTTTTCCTGGTGGTTTCCTGTTGTGGGTAACGTCCAGCTCATACTGTATGAAGAAATCACATGCGAAACAAAATGTGCTCATACTGTACTGTGCCTTGCGACCTGACTGCTCACACTACAGGACCAACATGAACACCCTCATGACGGGCAACGAATTACAAACAGGGAGGGTGAATCGGTGATCGCACATCGTGTACACTGTATGATTCATGATGCACGACCAAGCTACGATTCGGACGTACTTGAGGAATTAATGCAGCGAATCACTGTTTATTCCCTTATTCATTCATAGGATTTTTTATTTCATTATGTCGGATTTATTTTTTTTTTGTTTTTTGCCATTGAGGTTTTTTTCTATAGATCGCAATGTATGCGGAGAAAGAGGCTTACGCATCTTTTAGGTCCCATTTTGTGCGCAACGGTTATAAATTTGACATTCCTGGTCTGTCAGGTAGTTCTACTCATGTGAATGAACGATATTGATACTTAATAAATGGAGAGCCATGTATTGCACGTTTCTACGTATTTGAGTCCCTAAGCCTCTGTTCCAATGCAATGTTGCAATGCAAGCCTTTTTTTCTACGTGAGAATTTATTCTGACGTATAAACATATTTCTGACACGAGTAACAGTATAAAAAGTGAAGCAATGTAATAACATCAGTTGAGAAAGGCAGTGTTAATTCCAAAGAAAAAAAAAACACCTACATAGACAGACTTGACTCACAGGTGACCTGAAGACCTTTAGACAAAGAGCAGCCAAAGGACTTCTTTAAAACAACAGAGCCCAGCTTTTATTGGACCAGTGAGGCTGAGAGACTGCTCTAGAAAATCTGCTTGCATGACTCATCTGATTTCTGCCCCATTTTGTGCCTCTCATTTTCCCCTGTCAATCTCTCTAATTTTCACTCTTGTTTTGTGTGTCTCCTACGCACTTGTTATCCCTCTATTATGGTGACATTTGGCTGAGGTCTCTAATCTTTGAAGCTGGCGCGGCAACGTAAACTATGTTTTTGCCTTGTCATTCAGAGTCCATGAAGGAGAACCCATACGAGGACGTGGACCTGAAGCGCAACCTGGTCAGAAAATCTCACCTTTTAAGCAAGAGCTCCCGAGACCCCCTTAATCGTATGTGGACCTCTCAGGACAACACGCAAAGTTCACCCCCACAGGTAATTCACTGGGAAAAGTATAAGTATAATTAGCGCATAACACAAACAAGGATTGAAATTCCTGAGGTATATGATAGCTGATCCAAGATGCCTGTAATTGTAATGTTGTAATGGAGTATCCGGGTCTCCACAGCTTCCCTCCAAACCCAGCAGTCAGTCCCTACGCCTGCCAGGCCCTGCGGACAGAAAGAGGGCATCCCGCCTGGCAAAGCGGCACAGCCACGACGAGATGATGCTCATGCCACAGCTCTCAACCTCCCCCTGTGGCCAACTGGATGACAGCCTGAGCACTGCCAGTGATACTCTGGCATCCCGCCGACACAGAATGGTCCCCAAGGTAAGATGGGTTACACAGGGTGGACCTCACTCTTTCCTTCTCCAAGCCTGGAGCCATAAGTCATAAACCCTTGCTGTAAGGGCAAAATGTGCTGCCATTCCTGATGGTTCCTGACCTGGTAGCTGTGGAATGCAGCCCTCAGTTTTACTGTTTTACAAAACAGCTAAGGTCACAGCATTTGAACAGTGCCTGGAGAAAACTTCCAAACTCTTTGTTTTCACTGAAGGAAATCTCATAAACTCTTTCCTTCACTTTGAATATATCCAATTTTTATACTGAAATAATAATCCACTTTAACTGTGAGTTAAAGTTTGTTGATCTCAAATTTTGCTTATGATATAGTTATATAAGGTGTTTAAATGTATTAATAGAAATAACTTAATGAAAAAAAATAAATACATAATAAAAAGTTAACTATTTGATGGAGTAACATATGAATGTAAAATAAATATGAATAAATTTTTCCACTTTCTGCTCTTCAGGTGGTGCAGAGAATAAACACCATCTACAGTTCTAAGAGAGGGAAGAAGCGTTTGAAGAAGCTTTCTCTGTCCAACATTGAAACGTCTTCTCTGAGAGGTAGGGGCACAAACTCTAAATTTCTTCAGATGACCCCTGACCCTGCAGATGCCCTAAAATCCTGCCCTCTGTCTGTTTACAGATGACAACAGCGAGAGTGAGAGTGACTCTGATGACAGATTTAAAGGTGAGAGGTTGCCACATGCCAGTCAAAGTCCATTGTGTTCGTGTGGCTTAGTAAAACAATTTTATTTAAAATATTTTCTGCGTTTGCCGTTTTCAGCACACACCCAGAGACTGTTGAAGCTGCAGTCAATGCTGCGCCGCGCGCCCAGCTACCGCACACTAGAGCTACAGCTTCTCGAGTGGCAGGAGAGGGAACTTTTTGAGTACTTTGTGGTGGTTTCCCTTAAGAAGAAGCCCACCAAGAACTCCTACACTCCTGAAGTGACCTACCAGTTTCCAAAGGTGAAGCATGCAGCTAAACAGATTCTACAGGCAAAGAAATTCGACTGATATTCTGACCTCTCAGCAGGCAGCACTGCCTGTGATATATCTGCTAGTGAATTATTACTTTTTCTCCTCAGCAGTATCTAATGTATGGAAGCTAACTTTCAAAGGACCTTAAAAAGCAGAATGTGATATTTCAATGGACTCTGTGTCATTTCACTCTCTTTTTGCAGTAATTTTCTATGTTTATTTCACATTGATGGTAACGATGCATTTAATATATGGGCAGGAGGGGGCTAAGGGCAGGGGGCATGTTGTGAGAAAGTGGTGTAACCAGGAAACCGTTTCCATGGTAGTTAAGTGTTTAGCCACTTGGTAATTGGCTTTTTATGTTGTTGGAGATGTGGTTCAGTGGATGAACTTGAGGGGTGCAGTATGTTGATTCTTTGCCAGTGAAAAGTTTGACCCAATGACACTTTTAGCTCTGAAACAAAGAAGAATGTTTCAGGGTGTATGTGGGGTGTGAAAGAGGAATTTCGAGGTCTGGTGTTGGACAGAATTTTTGACGAGAAGAAATACTACATGGCAGGAGGTTGTGAAAAATAACTCTGGATAAAATCAAAGAACCTGAAAAGCATGTACAAATTGCCAGGGAATTTAGGGCAAAATGTTACCCAAGCCAGCCGGTTTTCCACTCCCTCACACCCAATCCCAGGTTTTTGATTGGGCATTCCTGTCTACTTACAGCTAGAGAGACCCACCAAGCAGATGAGGGAAGCTGAGCAGAGGCTCAAGGCCATCCCACAGTTTTGCTTCCCTGACGCCAAAGACTGGAGCCCTGTGACTGAGTTCATCAGGTACAAGAGACTTTTCCAAAGTTCTGTCTTACTCAACCCTCTCTAGTTAAAGACTTCTAGGGAAACCTGCCAGACAAACTACACAAAGCTAGAGGGCCATTCTCTGGAGAATGAAACTAAAATTCTAAAAAGATTTATGTAATATTTGCACTTTTAGTTGTGTTTGAGTATTTAAAAATATTAATGTGGAACATCATTTAATTTCAATGTATTAAAATAAATGTCTTGTGATTTCACTAATTTTCACTAATTCAAGGCAAATTATTATCATAACCTAGACATTCAAAGTTCAGTTTATATATGTTTTGTTGAATAGTGCATCGGGCTTCATTAAAATTTTCGTATTGGTAGTATTGGTTCTCATATGTTAAACTCAACAGTATTCGTGTAGCTTTTAGACCAGTGAGATTGTAGTCCCGTGCACCATCTTGGTAATTTTAGTTGCATATATCGGTATTATATGAACCTAATTTTATTGAAGCACAGTTTTGACAGCCATTATACAATGAAATATTTGGCGCAATAGTTTTGTCCGAATGCTTATAGAGTTCACAGAATTGTATTGTGTGAGTTTGTTTTAACAAGTGAGACCATTTTTCTGTGTCCCGTGTATCACATGGCAAGTTTTCAAACTGTTTGTATAGCTTTTGTCATAACTTTATATTGAACTACCCAGTAGTAAGGCACGACAAGTACTACATACATGTCAAACTTGTTCATAGTTCTGACCACTAGTTATGGGGATAAAGTAACTTGAGTTATCAAAATGTCCCATGCATCACATAGAGAACCGTCCTGTAGGGTATTTTAGCTTACAACAAGAAGCTGTAGTGGAACCTTTAATGACATGCATTCACACATCATGTTAACACTTGGTAGGCATTTCAGGCCCAACAACAATAATGACATTAAAACAGTCACATTGGAAAGTTTACCTTTCTTTAACTGTCTGCCGCAAACTTGCAAAGCCAAGCAAACATGTCAGTTCACCACTGAATGTGAATACACTGGCCGGCAGAATAATGGTTAAACTTTGTCTCTCAGACCAGTATTTGAATGATACGGTGTGTCTCCATGGAGTAATGGAGGCCATTTGTGTTTTGGTACAGCGAAACCTTCTCTTTTATGCTGACTGGAGAGGATGGCAGCAGGCGCTTCGGCTACTGTAGGCGGCTCCTGGTAAGTCTTGGCTTGGTTTTATGTCGTCATGCCAGCACTACGCAGTTAAATTATTTTAAGATCTTTTTTTTTATAAGCTGTGTTTACTCCTGCTCACACATAGCATCACATTACAGCTTGCTAATTACAGAGCGAGGCAAAGTGAATGAGTTGTAATCCACTTGCAAAACCGTTATTCGGTTATTTATTTTGTTTCATTGCAAGGGTATGGGTGCTTGCAAACTCAACAACTTCTGTTTAATGAGACTTTCTCAGGAAATGAACGCATGAAAAGCTGCCATGAAATGTTTTTCATTGGAGTGAAGTCCTGCTGCTTTTTTTTCTTTTTCTTTTTGCTTCTCCTTTGAAGTTTTATGTCAGTCGCTTCTTTTGTTTGTCTGTTACTGTGTCACTTTAGCCATGTTCTAGTGTGTTCCTTGGAACTTTTGTGTGCTGTAGTGAGGCGTGCGATGCTGGTTGTGGATTTTGAGAAGCCGGTTATAATGTTGTTCTTTTCGCTGCCCTGTGCGAGATTGGCTCTCGGCTGTCTCGGCTCCTTCAGTCTGCCCAGGATTGAGTTGCTCCCTGATGGCCTGGGAGAGCGGGTGGCTTCTCTCTGCTCCTCTGCTGAAGCCTGTCCAGGGCCTGGCATGTGGGAAGCATTCCTAAGGATTTTCGAGCTCCACATGCTTGATTTAATCAACCATTTGGAAAAGGCAATGGAGAAAGTTGCATACCTAATAAGGACAAGTGGATGGGGGATCGTGTGTGTTTGTGTGCTTGTGTGTCTGCGGTTTGGTATAAAAAAAACGTTAAAGCTGCCCAAATTGCTTTATGGGTAGAATGTGGTTAATCATTAACACTTTGAAGGCAATTGTGTTTGGTTAAAAGTGGGAAGTGTACCTATAGATAGGAAACTTTAAAATATACCATTTAACTTTTCTAATAGTCCAAAGGTTTATGTACACCACAGTTACTATATTTCTTTCGCTACTATTTATGACATGTACTAATGGATTATTGACTATTTCAACATACATAGAGAACAAAGGTATTCCATTTGCATCCGTGTGTCACAACCACAATTCTGATGGGGAAATGAGTGCAGAGGCAGGACATCAGGGCAAAACATTATTATAACAAACAAAAAGAACCAGCACATGGGCCAAGAGGAGAGGAAAGGGAAAAAGAACCTTAACAAAGGTTGTAGGCGTGTCAGAAGGACAGGAACTGAAACAAACACAAGAATAACAGCAGGTCTCAAGAACCACATTGATGCTGCAGCCATGATTTGTGGCTCCTTTCTGTCCTGATGACTTTTGCTCTATAGGAATCAGCTGAGAGCCTGCAGGCGCATGATTATATTAATTATGCTTATATCCTTTTTGTAGTAAATATTGCACCATGCAGTGATTCTGACGTAACTGTATGTACCAGCCATAACTGATTCATTCCGCTTTGATTAGTAAAGCACTATCGCTGCATGTATTGCTGTATTGTATTGCATTTACATTTACATTTACATTTACTGCATTTATCAGACACCCTTATCCAGAGCGACTTACATTCAGTAGTTACAGGGACAGTCCCCCCCGGAGCAACTTAGGGTTAAGTGTCTTGCTCAGGTACACAATGTAGTAAGTGGGATTTGAACCTGGGTCTTCTGGTTCATACGTGAGTGTGTTACCCACTAGGCTACTATTGCTGTGTCTTATTTAGTGTGACTGTGTTATGAAGCTTAACTTGTTTAAAAACATATTGTATGATAACCATTGTCTTATCAAACATTTTTACTGTAACAATTGCGGCAAATTCCCCCAGCTACTGAATCAGGGTACTACCTGGCTGATGAAACACCTTCATTATCTGTATTCTTTTTGTGTCACTTTGGATTATAGTGTCTGCCAGAACAAATGTGAACATATCCTCAGGAAACGGAAAAACTCTGAATAGCAGCAGAAAAAACTTCTAGAAGCCTGTGTTTCTGTAGCACCAAAGGGCTCATCCTCTACTTTAGGATAGGGATCAGAATCAGATTTCACCTCGTATCTCTGTCTTCAGGCCGCGCGTTGTATCTGGCGGGACAGATCCCCCGCTTGATGGACTGATCTTGTGTTTCTCCTCCCCTTTCAGCCGAGTGGGAAAGGACCTCGAGTTCCAGAGGTGTACTGTGTGATCAGCAGGCTGGGCTGTTTCGACCTGTTCTCCAAGGTGAGATAATCCTTTCTCACCGAAGTGTGCTGCGCCATCCCGCCGGTCTCCATGGAGACGGCATCGTGTGTCATCACAGCTGGGGCTGCCGGCTAGTGGTCATGTTGAAGCCGTGCCAGAGGCCGGCTGCCTGGCACAGTGCTTGCAGTAATCTCCTCTCCTGTGAATTTTCCTCCGTAATTGTTTCCTTCGCTTCCCGCCGCCTCACCTCCGCCTCACCTGAAACAGAGCACTCTTTGTACGTCTGCAACTTATACTTTACTTGTTTGTGCGTCAGGAGCCTCCATTTACCTTTTTCCTCCATGAACCTTGTTATGGAGTGCGGATCTTAAGAGAATTACATTTATTTTAGGGAGAAGAGATGAGAAAGATGATTTATAATAGAAGGAAAATAGATTTCACCAGTAGACATGGAAAATAGACAACGGTAATAAAATCAGACACATATTTCACTCAAATGTGTACCTAGGCAGCTCTTGAGGTGCTTTTGTTGTCTGACGTCCTCTGTTTAATGGCCTATGAAACTGTAGAGGTGAGGAAACTGATTTGAAATGCAGGAATGAAACATTCCATCTCAAGGCCTTTTAAAGCCTTCCCTAATTAACGTGACAGGACGTGAGTTTCCTAGGTTTCCTATTTCAGTATCTTAGGAGTGTGTGTGTGTGTGTGTGTGTGTGTGTGTGTGTATAGTGGACTGGAGAGATATAAAATGGAGTGAAGTGCCGAGGGGATCAAGTGACCTTGAAGCGAATGTGTTTTTTTAATTATATTTGCAGAGCCAAGATCCTTACAAATCCTGTTGTGTTCAGTTTAGAGTGGGACTAAAACTGCACACAGTTACACGGAGAACCTTTATACAGGAACTTGTGCCTCATTGCTATGCATGGCAAGTGAGAACTTCATTAATTCAAAATATAAATATGTTCCCAGCTTTCTGTCACATAGGACTTCATTTTTTTTTTCAATATTAATATTATGAATTATTCAGCCGTCTACATTTCAAATGACCTCTTCTTATCCATTCTAACAATAAATAAGGATTTATAATGCAGCGGCCCCCAACATTTTTTGCAACATGGGCCGGTTTCATGTAAGACAATTTTCCACAGACTGGCCGGTGTGCGCCCACAATAAAGGGCTTTAAATACAGCCTGATCTCTGGAAACTCCTCAGACATTTATTTCCCTTATTTAAGGTTGGTTTAGCTCGTGTGCTTAATTTATGAGGCATCAAAACAATGGAGATAAATATGTTTGCAGAACCGCAGTGCCACAGCTTTAGCCCAACACTTTCATGGTCCAGCTTTAAGACAAGCTGAACCTTAATCCTCACCCTACAGCACCTAAAACTGTTGGCATTAGGATGCATATTTTCAGTTGATGTACAGTAATGCAGGTTAGTTGTGATTAGGGGCCTTAACAATGTGTGTTGTGGACAGATCTTGGATGAGGTGGAGAGGCGGAGGGGCATCTCAGCCGCTCTGGTCTACCCATTCATGCGGAGTCTGATGGAGTCGCCCTTCCCTGCACCTGGGAAAACCATCAAAGTCAAGACATTCCTGCCTGGAGAAGGGAATGATGTGAGGATATTTGGAATAAACATTGGTCGGAGGAAGTTTGATTCAGAAACAGTTCATGTGTGCTGCTCTTCTGCAGGTGATCGAGCTGAGGCGACCCATGGACTCTCGGCTCGAGCATGTGGATTTCGAGTGCCTTTTCAAGTGCCTGAGCGTGAGACAAGTCATCCGTGTTTTTGCCTCTCTGCTGCTGGAGCGCAGGGTCATATTTGTGGCCGATAAACTCAGGTAAGGTCGCATTTAAGCTGTGCCTGTAACATATGTTATCAGTAAGTTTATTTTTGTTAGATGAACATGTCAACCCGGTCTTATCAGTAGCCATTCTGTTGATGTTATAAATGTCTTAAGGCGCTATAGAAGTTAAAATAACATTATTTGTTTCAAAATCATATTTGTTTGCCTTTGAAATTTTGTATTACTCCTGGTTTGGATTTGGTCGTCTGTTTCCCCCGAAATGTCCACAGTGGAGATATAAATCTAGGCCGAAACCTATATGTTGTTTATATTCTGAAAATAAACAGCGCTGTCCAGTTCACGGCCGTAAATGGTAAAGATTTTTTTTTTTTTACTTTGCAAATCGCTTCGTAACTGAAAGTGCGCCGTGGCCACAGTGAACAGCCATTTCTCTCTCTCTGGGGTTACAGATGTTACCAATAATACATGCTTCCCAGTTATTGCTATTGCCCGGTGTCAATGTTTTTTGTTCATCCACCCATTCAGAGCCTGTGGAAACAACATCTGTCTTAAATGAGAGAGATTTTTTATCTCCTGGCTCCATAAATTTCCTCTTTTAATGTTTGTGTTCGCTGTAGCTGTGGTTTTGACTGGTTTTTCTTTTTCCCAAAAAAAGTCAGAGCTTAGTGATAATCACTGAGTTTCTCTGGATACGAGGGGCAGCCACAATTCCCAAATGTTAAATCAGCGACGGCCCCGGTCCTCCGCTGAATATTTACCGCAGCGTGCTGGGCACTTAGTGCATGGTGACCAGTGCATTTTTTTAGCCTCTGCCAAATTCAGTATAGCTGATCTCACTCACAGTCCACACTGTTTGTCATCCACCCAGACACATTCGGCTAATAGCAGCCTTCCACTTTGGTTTCCCCTGTAGTAGTCTGGCAGATCAGGACAGCTTCTGCAGCTTCTCACAGACAGGGGCTGAGAGGGAGCTGCTAAATCAATCAGGGGACCCATCTCTGGCCGCACCCTCCACCAACCACAGCAGAAAATCCTGCCACTCTGCACCCAGAAGTGGGTCATGGCTCTGCTAGGGGCCACGCTGCGCTACCCAGGATGCCGTGCTGGGCCGGATGAGATGGAGGGGTCCCCAGGGAGCGCCGGGTGGTCATGGAACCCTGCGGGGCACAGCAGGGTTGCTAGGGAGCGTGTTTTTGTGAAATGCTAATCTCCACAAATCAGAGGATAGTTTAAACAAACATCAGCAGGGGACCTGGGGTGGGCAGTGACGACGAGGGGAAAGAATGCACTTCCTGTGTGTGCAATTCGCCTCTCTGATCTGTGGCCTCGCTGTCACTTCCTTGACTGATGGAGCCATTTTTACTCCCTGTATACCAAGACCCTCATTCCAAGCTGAAGCCTGGCTGAAGGACTGCCCACCAGCTGAGGACACAGGGTCCCAATACGTCAAATAAAGTTATTAAATCTTGAGTTGTACAAGATTGGCTCAGTTTTGTCCCCAATAACAGTGAAATAGCAAAACGCTGCATTCCATCATAGGATTACAGACACACACAAAAGGTTACGATCCTGATTATCCTGATACGATCCTTTTGTAAATAGCTGATTTGTGCCTAACTGAACCCCCCGAGCCTGCTCTTTTATTCAGCATTCGGAATAGATCCACTCCCTATAGCTCACACCCACTGCCACAACAGAGGTGATCTCGCTGCTGGACTGTTCACCGCTAAGCCGCTTTAAAAACAGGATAGGTGGGAACTGTGCTGTGGGCCAAGCCCAGATGTGTTAAGGAAGTATCATGGTTGCGCAGTGCCTTGTGTTTCGGAGAGAGGACGTGCCTCACGCGGACGCAGCAACACACCCCCTGGGAGCCCGCATTGCAGAATTATCCCAGAATGCCCTGCCAGCAGTAAAATGATGTATGACTCACTCAACTGCACTCATTGCTTAAGATATGATGCAACGCAACTCTCTCCTTGTAGGGTCACATTGTATTTGCCTAACCTAGTCTACGTTTACCAGGCAAGCTCTTACCGGCAAAGTGCAAATATTCTTGTTTTCCCAGGAGTGACGGTAAGGGCTGAGGCTGGTTTGTTGGTTTTGAGTCAAACTCCCTTCTTCCCAGCCTTGGCTACGTTACTGTAGGTGTATGTAGGTAGGTTGCAAGGGCAAGCTATGAGGCATAATGTGGAGCGTGGAGTTTTAAAAATGGAATGTAGGCTTTTTCTAGAGGGAGCAGCTCCTGTGGACGGGATGGATAAGCAGGTCTTGAGTGTGAAAGATCTTTGTGTCAGATTGTCCTGTGATCACACAGAATTTAAAACCACTCACAAGAATACATCTCATCTGGTTCAAACTATACTCTTTTTAATACGCTTATCACACATATCACACGTCAGCCAGAATGTGACAGTTTTGAAGGTTATTCCCCATGTGGCATTGTGGCATTTCACACTCTAGTTTTACTCAAAATTGGAACAAAAAAGAGTTTTAATGAGACGTTCATCATTTAATCTTTGTGATGTAGCAAGCTATTTCATTACAGACACTTATACACAAGGTGCTGTTTATTCTCACAGTTATACAGGACCTTGAAAACTGCATTTGTAGCCCTTGTCAAGGTTTGTCCTGTGTACAGTGGAGCATGAAACAGCCTGTTTTTTCCTGGAAAAGTATTGCAAGGATGCAGAAGAGAACATGAACTAAAATGACAATAACCACTAGACTGTGTAGAGTGGACAGGTCCACCCTTCCATGCATTCTTGTTTCTATTTTTATTCAGCTAGCTTTCCAACCTCTTTCTGTCAACATGCACGGCACCGTGTTAACATGTTAGAGCCTTTGCAGCTAGGCAGCATGCAGCATAAACATCCATATCAAAGCTGTTTTTATAATTATATTATATGGTGATATTTACATCACAATACATTACATTACATCACAAAAGAACAGACTGTTTTCATTGTCTACGATTTACTGTATGTCAATTTCATGAACAAAACCATTATTGTAGTTTTGCATTGTTTTCATAACAGTTCTTGTTCTATTGTTGCCTTGGTTATTTTTGTCATGATAAGAAGTTAATTTGCAACTTATTCTCTTTCCTTTAAACTATTTGGATTAAATTACACCTTTTTCTTGATGATTTAGATCTTTATTTACACTATGACTCTGTAAGCAAAGTAGTTGCTGGTTGCCGTTTGCCTGTAGGCACAGGAACAAACTGTGGGGTAAATGCGCATTAATTACTCCACTGCGTTTTTTATAATGTGTGATGTATAATGTGGACCAAAAGACAAAGAGCAAAAAATAGAAACACTCAAATGGTTCTGTGTACCCTGGAGTTTAAATACATGGTAGAAGCCCATGTGCAAAAGATCTCCAAAAGGCAACAAAATGAAAATCCAGGCTTCTGTAGCCACCGGCCCAGCCAGCTGACATTCCCATCATTATTATAACCGCTGGCAATGTTGCCCTGGAGAGTCTCTTGGTATAAACTCGGGCGCAGATTGGCCCGCAGCATATGGACGTTGCCCCGGTGGGGAACCTTCCATTCTCACATACTGAACTACTTCCTGTGCTGCTGCTTTCAGGCAGGGGTACTGGGGCTGGGTGGCGGATTCACTGACTTGAGGCCCTCATGGTCAGGAAGATTGGGAAAGACATTTGAGCCTCACCTGTGTCCAGAATGTTCTGCCTGTCGATGTAGTGATTTGTGGATGTCAACTCCTCATCCGTCTGCCGTACCACACAGAGACACGGCCTGTATGGTGCAGAGGAAGAATTACCGCGCATAAGTGTGTGTGAATACTTTTTTTCAGAATTTTGAGAAGCCCATTTCCAACATTCTGTCTTTAGTCACACAGTGTTGCAGGTGCTATGATGATTGGTGTTTTTATGTAAAACTGTGCATTAAACACAACTGCAGAACGTTAAACTAAAATGGGCCTTGGCAGCACATCCAATACTCATAAATAATTCACAACATCGTTTGCAAAGTGCAGTTGTTGCACTTTGCAGACAGTTCTCGATTCCCATCTCAATTGCTAGCAGCAATAGAAACCAATTTATCTCAAACTGTCCTTTTAAAAGCAGGAATCAGCCTGAGATAAGGTCTACTCTGTCCTTCAGAGATCACTATGACAGCTTGTGGTGTTTCAGTCCCAAAGGATTTCCAGTGTTATTGAGTTCTGACAAAAGACAAAATCTGGATCTGCTTTAACAGTGTTCTTTTTGTATATAATAAACGCCATCATTTTATTTTTCTGGACGGTGCCGTGCATGTTTTGCTTGCGAAACTGTGGGAAAAAGTCATCTTCCATTTAAGCAAGGGTGCACTGTGGGCAGGGAATTTGTGCTTTTCCTGGCAGGAACATTTGTGGAGTCCTGTTTCAATTGTTGTGGCCGCTGCTGCGGTGTTCTGTCTCTGTTACGCAGAGCTGTGAGCTCCTGTCTGTCCTGGGGAGAGTGTCCTGGGGTGCTTTAAAAAAAAAAAGCATATGACAACAATGCAGGCTCGCTTTCTCTTTCCTCTGTCTGTTTCTTTCAGAGACACCAAATATTTACCACCTAGACATATTTTAATGTGCCACGCTGTTTTGCTTTTCATGCTATGTGGTTAGGCAACTGTACTTGCCTAACTGTACTAGGGTGGTAGTAGCCTAGTGGGTAACACACTCGCCTATGAATCAGAAGACCCGGGTTCGAATCCCACTTACTACCATTGTGTCCCTGAGCAAGACACTTAACCCTAAGTTGCTCCAGGGGGACTGTCCCTGTAACTACTGATTGTAAGTCGCTCTGGATAAGGGCGTCTGATAAATGCTGTAAATGTAAATGTAAATGTACTTATTAAGCATGTCCTGTATTAATTGCTGGTTGAAAGATTCACTTCGGGTGCTGTCCTACACAGAACTGACCTCAGATGCCGATCTGGTATTGGTTTCCATGTTTTATCCATAATGTTTAGACTGTGGGAGGGGAACGGGCCATCTTCACCCGTTACTTTTCCTGACTTGGAAAGCATGTTTTCCCATGAGAGCAGGAATTTCCCTCTCAGCAGTGAGTTTATGCGATACTCAGAGTATCAGTTGTCAGGATCTCTGGATGGCCTGTGGCTAGGTTTTCATAATCTATATCCCTCTTCTCTCGCCGCTCCCTCCCTGTGCCTACATGTTAACAACAACAAAAAAAAAAGCATGTGGAACTACCGATTGGCTCCTTCACCATCAATCCAGTGGGCCGTTTGAAATAGCTGGCGGCTGTTTGAACGCGGCTCATGCAAGGCTTAACCCACTAAATCTCTGCTGCCCGAGATGACTTTGGTCTAGCATTTCATGACTGTCCTGTGGGACTGCACATAACTGCAGGCTGCTCTGAACAACCAGAAGGCCTCTAACTGAACTTCATGGAAGGGCTTCGTTTGGTTTAATGATGTAATAATGACTTGTCTACTGGGAATAAGATGTGAGGGCAGTTAAAAGCCTCCCTGCTCACAGCTTTGGCCTGGGTGTTCCTAAGCAAAACAATTCCCAGTGAACTTTGATAAACTTGTCGTGACCCTGTGACAGCAGGAGAAGACGTTGGTGTGAAAACAGACAGGCCCGTAGCTCATGTCATACAAAACAGTATGTGGGAGTGTGGGTTTGTCCAACACACTGGAGTAATGTAGACACCGTCAACAAGACTGAGAATGAGCATGCATATACAGTACAGGCCAAAGGTTTTGGCACACCTTCTCATTCAATGTGTTTTCTTTATTTTCATGACCATTTACATTGGTAGATTCTCACTGAAGGCATCAAAACTATGAATGAACACATGTGGAGTTATGTACTTAACAAAAATAGGTGAAATACCTGAAATACATGTTTTATATTCTAGTTTCTTTGCTCTTGGCATTCTCTCGATGAGCTTCAAGAGGTCGTCACCTGAAATGGTTTCCCAACAGTCTTGAAGGAGTTCCCAGAGGTGTTTAGCACTTGTTGGCCCCTTTGCCTTCACTCTGTGGTCCAGTTCACCCCAAACCATCTCAATTGGGTTCAGGTCCGGTGACTGTGGAGGCCAGGTCTCCACTTTTTGTTAAGTACATAACTCCACATGTGTTCATTCATAGTTTTGATGCCTTCAGTGAAAATCTACCAATGTAAATGGTCATGAAAATAAAGAAAACACATTGATTGAGAAGTTGTGTCCAAACTTTTGGCCTGTACTGTATACTCATACGAATTCCTGGTTTTGAAAAATGTATAAAATATTTTGTTATTATTAAAAATGTTTATTAGAGAATTTAAGTTTACAGGTTGGATTAAGTCTATTTAGTGAGAAACATAAAGTGAGAGGGGCATAAATTACACTCAATTATCGTCCTATCTGGAGACAGTGTGGTCAATGACTTCTTGGTTTGTATTAGCAGACAGACAAGGCAACTTTAATTAGAGCAATTACATAAAGTACAGCAAGCAGAACAAACACCATTGTTTTATTTATTTATTTCTACTTTTTTATTTTGACAAAACAATCATATTAATCATATGGGTTCTCTGCATAGTTGCATATTCCTGGTATAAATGCACATTCACATGCTAGACATAAATACACGTACACTAAATACTGGCAGGTGCTTAAAAGCAATGTGTATGTGCGTGTGTGTGTGTGTGTGTGGGGCTGGGCGGTGGGGAACAAGGTGGTTGGCCACTGTCAACAAGCCGGGGACCGTGAGAACGATAGCATGAGACGTGTGTTAAATCCCACCGCCTCTTTTCAACATCAAACACGTACAGGGCCAAGGAAGGAATGTGGACTCTTCTGAGGCTTCTTCTTTGCCTGCTGGGCTTATTTGTCCGCTGCATGTGTAGCATTTAGTAAAGGTGGTAGCCGCATGAATGAAAAGGTTAATCTAAATATTTAGAATAATGCCATGGGTGAACTCCCATTGCGGGGGGAAGTTCAGGCAGATGCACCTCGAATTCGCCAAGACTGACTATCATGAGACTGACATCATGAGGTAGACAGGAATTCGGAATCACATCTGGGAACACAGCTGCAGTGACAGATTCTAAATTCATGGTTTAGAAGACACAAGAGGGTCATCTGGTTGTATCGAGTTGTGCTTTCAAATCAAAAGTTCATGCTTGCACCTATGCTCAATTCTGCTTTTCTGATTAAAAATACTTGACCTCAACAAACATTGCATTAAAGATGTTATATAAAAACTGTATTATATAAAAAATAATCTCAGTTCTGAGATCAACATTATGTAATGATTGAAATGTATTTATTTGTTGCTTCTTGTGTATATGTATCCCAATTTCTCTATAGTACTTTGTCGAGTTGTGCCCATGCGGTGGTGGCCCTACTCTACCCGTTCTCCTGGCAGCACACCTTCATCCCAGTGCTGCCTGCTTCCATGGTGGACATCGTCTGCTGCCCAACACCATTCCTTGTGGGGCTGTTGTCCAGCTCCGTACCTAAGCTCAAGGAACTGCCTGTGGAGGAGGTTAGTCTCCCCATCTCCAGTCTCTCATCAACACACAAACTTGCATTTCGCTTAAAAAATCTGTTTAAATAAACATACTTAGCAGTTCAAAATGAATGGAAGTGTTAATTCCTAGATGATAAGATGTGACCACCACGGGATGTATTTGTGGACGTCATAAGATCAGGAGACTGCCCGCAGTGCTGTGAATCCTGTAAAGAAGCAGGGCACTGATTTTCATGGAACCTTGTAAGGCCAGGGTTGACTATGAAAATGTCCTGTAGAGCTTATTCCATCACAGTAAAAGAACCCTCCAGAACCTAATCTGTCCCTTTACAATCCTGAGTTTGTGTCCTGATATGCAATAATTTCAAACATAATGCATTTAGGGTTGCCAGGCCTACTATTCGCTGTTAGTGTTTATTGTGCCAGGGTTTCTGTGCCAGAGACACAACTAATCAAAAACCATAAAAACTAAGATGTTGATGATTTTACAGAAACCTATTAGTCTGATTGTGAAAGTGAAGTGATTGTCATTGTGAAACACTGCAGCACATGGTGACACAAAGAAATGTGTCCTCCGCTTTTAACCATCACCCATAGTGAGCAGTGGGCAGCCATGACAGGAGCCCGGGGAGCAGTGTGTGAAGACGGTGCTTTGCCTCAGTGGTACCTTGGTGGGTCGGGATTCAAACCGGCAGCCTTCTGATTACGGGGCCGCTACCTTAACCACTAGGCCACCACTGCCCCTTATTGTTGATTGTTTCTAAATCCTAATGTTAAGTCAAGGCAATTGCAGTGTTGACTGCAGTCTTGTTATAGAATAAAAGCTCAGTGCTGGTTGTTTTACTACAGCCACACCGCCAATGATCTCCTTGGCACAAGCTTGTTTGAGGTCACTTGGGCTAAAAGGCACCCATTACTGTGTCCCTCGCAGCCTGTCCGAGCAGCAATGCTGTGATTTTTAGAACGTTGACAGGACATTGACCCCATGTTTGTGTGCACCCTTGTGACCGTAAGGGAGGGACTAGAGCTTGTTTTGTCTGTCATAATGTGCCACATTCCCAGAATCAGGGAGGCATTTCATAACGAGAACAGTTTGAAAAGGAAGCCTCTGGTGGCTCTTTGGCCTTGGCTTCTTCTGAACTCTCAAGTCAGCCTCTGTGAGGTTAATGCCAATCTGATCACATTATTTGTGGCTTTGGCAGGAGAGATCTTCAGTTTCCTGTGAAAAAAAAACAAGCAGTTGGCAGTCAGATTCAGAAAGCCTTCTGTTGAGCGTGGCTATGTGTGAAAGTCTGCCAGAGAAAAAAATGCTTGTCATTTTTAACACAGTGCTTTAATGGCCTGTCAACAAACATCTGGTGTATTTATCTTGACGATGTTGGGATTTTTGTCAAGAAAAATCAAGCTGCACAAATGTCCTCTACGTGGCCCTCATTTATCATGTATCTATGCATTAATATGATTCTGTATTGTCATCTCTTCAATGGGAAATTATTGGTTCATGTGTAGAGTTTACTGTATCATGTAATGCATTGTAATGTAATGCATCAATTTATTTGGGCTGTGTGCAGTAAAAAATTCACAAGAGGAATCCAAGCAGCCTTTTATTTCAGATTATGTTAACAGTCACAAGTGATAATGTGAACAATGTTTTGGTCAAATTAGATCTCCTGCATGGAATGTTCTCCATGTATATTTGCACAGGCTTCTTCCGGCCGCTCCGGGTTCCATCCCCAGAGTCCCCCAAGGGAATGCATTTTGAAATAATGATGCCCCCTAAATTGGCTTGTGCTGGGATAGTTTCCCTGCAACCCAGGATTAGATAAGCAAGTTTTGACAATTCTGTAATCCACATGAGATGGTTCATATTGACTGGAGTGCAATGTGACCCTATGTGACCCTATTCTGTTCCAGGCTCTGATGGTTGACCTGGGATCAGACCGCTTCATCAGACAGGTAAGCAGTTAATTCATCAAAACTATGTTGCAGAGAAAAATAACATTCTGCAAGAATACTGCAATTATTTTTAGCACATAAAACATTCTACTATGGTACCTTGAAGCTTTGCCGTTGTCATCTGTCTTAAAGTAGTCGTTTGCCTTGGTAAACAGCCATGCTTTCTTTGGGCCAGACATGTATAAATACTCCCATCAGAATAAGACTAGCAGGCTGATGTCTAGAGGCACAGAAAATCGCTGTCCTAAACATTTCTGATGGGAATATTGATGCATATTGGGTTACAGAGACCTTCCCAAAGTACTAAAGTGGTTAAATGAGTCTTGTGGTCATTGTGTCACATAGCATTGGACTGTGCTATAATCCTTAACAAGTTCATTATAACAGCTTAAACTTCCATTTATTTAAAACCAAGTTTTGAAAAAGGACTCAGACACACTGCATGGCATCACTGAGTGACACAGACTTTCCTCTTTAACGTAGATGGATGATGAGGCGTCACTCTTACCAAGAAAACTTCAAGCTGCACTCGAACAAGCTCTTGAACAAAGGAATGACATCATCAATCAGGACTCTGACAGCGAATCAGATGAAGGTGAGGGACTTTTTTTCCCCTTTTCCCATCTCATGAACTTTTTGCAACCAATGTAATTTTTTTTCCCTTTATCACCCAGAATGCAACACACTCAATAACCTGGTGTCAGAGGCGTTCATTCGCTTCTTCTTAGAGTCCATTGGTCATTACTCCCTCTTCATGACCCAGGGGGAAAAAGGTGAACGCCTCTTCCAGCGAGAGGCTTTCAGAAAGTCTGTGGCCTCCAAAAGCATCCGCCGCTTCCTGGGCGTCTTCATGGAATCCCAGATGTTTGCAGGCTTCATCCAGGACCGCGAGCTGCGGAAATGCAGAGCCAAAGGTACCAGCTACAGAAGCTTGGTGTGACACCATGGTTAATCTTGCTGACAGATAAAAAGCTGCGTGATGTGACGTCCACGCTGGGAAGTAATGCCACCGTGTGGACTAACAGATGAACTGCAGTCATGGAATCTGCATGGTTCTGTAGAGGGTTACAAATTTAAAGCACCCTATGATGTTTGCTTCAGGTCTTTTTGAGAAGAGAGTGGAACAGTACTTGGAGGAGTTACCAGATACAGAGCAAAGTGGAGTCAACCGGTTTCTCAAAGGATTCCTCAAAGGTGAATGGAGCTCGGGCTAATTGCTCAGTACTTTTCTAATGTTTTATTATTCTGTATTCATGTGACACTTCTCTCATTTTTCCTTCCCCCATTCAGGAAGTAAAAAGCTTCTTCATAAAAAGAGCTAGAAAAAAAGCACTGAGGCCAAAAAAACAAGAGAAGACTCCCCTGCAGAGGATCATTGTTTAACTGAAGTACATGCAGCTTGTCGACTCTTGAGGAGCCCTTCAGCAAAGCCCTGGTGTTTTATAATACTCGTGATGCTTGAACCCGAATGATGGGCATAACTGGTGTCCCGCGTAATAACATTTCCCACCTGATCACACATGAACGATTGTCAATATGGAAGCGAGGCATTTCAAGTATACTGTACATATTGATCTGTCAACTTGCGATACTCTGAAGTGTAGCTTTGTCATTGTTAGGTACCGTGGTGAGCCTTGAGCTCTTGTAGGATGGTACTGTGCATTTCTGTTTCTAAATAACCACTGATGTTGAATATTTGATGTGAACAGACAGAACACCGAGTGGATGATGTACAGATGTCCAGGTTAAGGTAATATTTAACGTTAGGATGAACTTCCTGGAGCAAACATGTTGAGAGGGGAGATGGCATTTAGAGGTTTTCTACATGCGTTAACATATGAAGTAAATGATTTTTGGAATTTGCTATTCTTTGTAAAAAATTAAATACTTTCAATTATATTTTTGACCCACCACTCACATATGTATAGTGTCATTTTTGTCTCATGCACTTTCCATAACCGCATAGTCCTACTCTGGGTACATTAGGTAATGTGCTTTCCTGTAGATGGAAGGAGAAATTCCTCTACAAAATACATTCCACGATCACTCAAAGACTGAGGAAATGTTGTTTGACAGTTTATTATATGAAAGAGTCATTTGCATTAAGCTGTTAAAACACAAGCTCCTCCAACTTCTTTAATCTTCTCTTCTGCCCTCCTGCTGAAGAATTTGGCCTTCACAATGACTGGCTGCTTGGGGAGCTTGCCTTTGCCCAGCACTTTGAAGTAGCCCTGTTAGAGAAGACCCATTCATATAAAAAATTAATGAACGTTTCCAGCTGGCTGAGAAACAAAAAGGTAAAATCTGTTAATTTAACAAATCTAGTACCATAAAGAGGAAAAAATGCATAAATGAGGGTTCCAATTATATCCTCCATAAACAAACTCAAGAGGGACGTCACTTACAGCTCGCACCACATCAATGATTGGTGCAGGGCCTTCAGGCTTCTTGCCGTAGTTTAGTCTGGTCTGCTCACTGACCAGGGTCCAGAGTTTATCCAAATTGACAGTGGGGCAGAAGGTGGTGTTCTTCTTCAAGTGGTAATGTCTCATGCCAACCTTTCCAAAGTAACCTGGATGGCTGTTCAATGGGAAAACAGGTCACATCAAACCATTAAAAATAAAAACAAAAATCACATAATTGGAAAGAACACTACCTAGAACAAGTTTATTGTAAAGGCTATTTGTATTAGTGACTCAGTAATGTGTAGAACATTTCTCGCACCAATACGTGCACATAAATAAAATGGAAAAGATGTCACTGAACGTGTGACTGACGAGTCTACAGGAAGGCCGGCCAGTGAATAAGGACAGTGTTCACTCTCTGAGATCTCTAGCACACCAAGACAATGGATCTTGTCAAGATGAGACTCTAGTCTCAGGTAAGCATGTCAGGATGGAAATGCAGTGCCCTCAGTGTATGACAAAGTCATTCAAGAGCAATCTTTCTGATGAGCCTGACATTTACGAACAAGAAATCCGGTACAGCATGGTAACACAGTTGTGAATGCAAATTGCGCAGATTTTTATGTCTAAACATTATCATAGTATATCAGATACACTACTATACAAAATATATCAATATACTGATATATTGTCATGTTCCTGCTACTAGTCCACCTGCACTATATTGTGGGTCTATGCACAATGTCCTTTGTCATGTTCTGGTTGTTATTCCACATGCAATATGTCTTTTTGCACACTGTAAATCCCCAAAACCTCACAATCTCTGTGTCCAGTATAGCAGACAGCAAAAACCCCAAATGAGATTGTAATGACACTGAACTGGAGCAGAAAAACGACAGGTAAACAGGGGAAGAGTGTCGCTTTAAAAACCATGCACACTCCCGGGAAAGCCGGTCTGGTACGAGCGCCATCACACGGATGCGAGGCCAGATGCTAGCCACGGGTTACTTACTACTTGTCGAAGTTGATTCTGTGGTGGTGCATGCCTCCAGCGTTACCTCGACCGCCGGGATGCTTCCTGTGCTTTCCTAAAAAAAGAGAAAATAAAACTATTACATTCAAGCGAGCGAGCAAACGGAGTGTCATTCGTGTTCTGGGTGGAAGTCAAGTCACCGATTCGGCCATGTCCGTGGCTAACGTGTCCACGCAGCTTCCTGGTCTTGGTCTTTTTAGTCGGCTGTGGGGAAGGAAAACGTGAGAGTAAATCACGAGAGAATTATATCAGTCGACATCGCAGAAAGAAAAAACAAGCCACATTGCGTTAAAAAAAAAAAGTTCCACCCCGCTGCAGCCTCCTCGTGGGAAGAAGCATGATTTATAGCCAAACTAGCTCACTGCCCGGCTAACGTGCTAATGTTGCTCGCAACGTAAGGTTTTACGTAGTACGTGATTAAAAAAAAAACGCTTTGTTGCGTATTAATCGCTCGACCAGAGCGGTGCAATGAACGGGATGAATAAATAAGTACGGGGACTGGAGCGATGTCGTTAAAGCACGTTTAGGCGCGATGTAATGGGCGACAACGGAGGATCGCGGACAAAAAAAATAAAACCTAAATGTTCCTGAAAATGTGCGTGAAGCGTCGCCAAAGAGCGCGGCGGCTTCACAAATTGGCACTGAAGCGCGCCAGGCGACGGATGGCGGCAGATTGAAAGGCCCGAGTCGCCGCCGACGCGGGCCGCTCCGTACCTACCATCTTGGGAGACTGCTGCGAAAAGGACGACGCCCGCAACTCTCGCGATACTTAACGGAGCGACGCGCCCGAGAACGAGAACGGCCCAGCTCGGTGCGCGACAGCGCCCCCCGGCGGCGCGGGGAAGGCGGCGGCGGGCAGGTCGAGGTAAAATAAGTTCAGCATCTTTGGGAAGAGGGGCCGGATGCTGCAGTGTCACGTTTGATCCGCGATTCCAACTTCTGACGCGCCGTTTCTTACCGCTAGCATATTTTTTTTTATTTTTATTTCAACGTTTTGTGCTGATGCGGAATTAATTTTGACATTTACGTTCGCCTACGTTGGCCCACGTTTGATGTGCATCGCATCCAGATGATGGAGCCGTCCTGCGTGGCAATGCGGACGCCCTAATACCTCCGCCGTGGGCAAAGTTTGCGTGGCGAGGTACAGTATTTCTGCGTTATGCCTCGCGTCGGGGCGAGTGGGTGCGACTCGGCTCGCCTCGGACCGCTTGACGTCTCTCGCGTCCCCGCGGCCCCGCTGCTGGCGCGCCGGCGGGTCTCGTTTCAGAAGTGCGTCACCGCGGGCTTCACTTCTTCTTCTATTTTTAATTTTTTTACATTTTTTTTACTACGGCGTAGTAGGATTACGCACCGCCGCCGTCACGCGTGGAGCCTGGTGCGGGTACAGATGTAGCGGGGCGGCCAATCCAGAAATTCGCTCGTTACTTGGCGAACTGGAGCCGCCATCGAACGCGGAGCCGCTCGGCGCGCTGCATAAAAGACGGCGTCGTGCGTTCCGCACTTATCTGCAACATTCGAACTTGACGATGACGTTAGCGCCTTACAGTTTTATTCAGGGGCCCGACGTAAGTACCGATTAGTACGAGAATTGACGCGCGAGCCTCTGCAGCGTGACGTCCCCCCCCCTCCGGTTTCTGAAAGTATTTACTTGTTTGTTCTATGCACGTCTTGTCGTGCTTTTACACCTTCTGACACAGTAAAATCAGACGCTGCACCTGTGATGAGTGTGATGTTTTTTCCGTGTACATCGTGTGGTAGAGAAAACGTGAAATGGAGAATGCAGGCAGATCCACGCACGAATGTCAAAGGCTCCGTTTCCATGGAATATGTGTTCTTTTTTCCCCGCACCTCCTGCAGCACATTTTGGAAGTGCAGAGCAGAACACAGGATGAGCTGAACTTTAAAACCACATTTTTACCCCAGAATTACCTCTGTTGCACATTTTAAAAGCATTAATCCTAGTGTGCATGCTTTTGTTGAAAAACCATACACACACACACACACACACGCACACACACACACACATATGTGTGTGTGTGTGGTAGTAGCCTAGTGGGTAACACACTCGCCTGTGAATCAGAAGACCCAGGTTCAAATCCCGCTTAGTACCATTGTGTCCCTGAGCAAGACACTTAACCCTAAGTTGCTCCAGGGGGGGACTGTCCCTGTAAGTCGTTCTGGATAAGGGTGTCTGGTAAATGCTGTAAAAGTGTGTGTGTGTGTGTGTGTGTATTCATTCATTGCATCATATCCTTTTGTGTACCTGAAGCATATTCTTAAAAAAGCAATTTTTTTTCAGACAAACCCACTTAGAATTTGTTCAAGGAGGCGAGAAGTTCTTGGGGAACGGATCACTGTAAACATAGAGCTGGACCAACCAGAAGTATTGGTATTGACCCCTGGTGGCTTGGATCACGTTCTGCACCCGCGAATATGACTCATAATTCTAGACACGAATAATAAACGAGCAATGAATGAAAACACGCAATTCATGCGGCACGTGCGATCTTTAATAGTTGGATCTGGCTTCAAAAGAAATGAGTTAAGCTGACTGTGAGATTATTCCAGGCTGTTTTCATGGCGGTGATGAAACGGCCAAGAGTCCGAGCTCCCGTTAGAAAGGCCGGAACGCGCCGACTGACAGGCAACCGGGACATAATCACGGGAACGCGGTGGCTCTGACGTTCGCTCGCCGTGATCCCATAAATGGCGCGTTAATGGATGTTACATAGGTGTGCTTTCAGGGGAGCGGCGGAGCTTCTATTAATGCGCCATCTCCAGAGATGCTGGAGCGCGGCCCGCCACGGATTCACTTAGCGGCGAAACGGAACCGCCCTCGACAGAGGCAGGCCGCAGAGCTCCTGGCTTTTAAAGCTAAATGGGGGGGGGGGGCATGAAAGGGGAGGCGGCTCGCCGGAATGGACTAATTGTGTTTTAAAGTGGGTCTGCGAGGACACAATAGGGAGTCAGATGGTTCCAGGCTCCCCCGCGAAGCACCGGAGGAAGAGGAACTTGTCAGATTTGTAGGTCAGGCGGTAGGCGTTGTTGTCAGGCAGACTCGCGGTTTTGGATTGTTTCGTGTGTGTGTGTGTGTGTGTGTGTGTGTGTGTGTGTGCAGGACTCTTTTATTTGTTTCGCTTGATGGCCGATAAGTGCACAGGCATCTCGTCCCCGTCTCCTCGTCTCGTTATTTTTCTCCCGTCCCCTCTTGAAAAAGTTAATGTCTCGCTGTGCCAGGCGCACACGGAGAAAGGGAATATTGGCAGCGGAGGGTGGCGATAAGATCTTAATTGATTTCACGCTTTGAAGGGCATTGCATGAGCAGAGCCCCCATCTGGTCCTCGCCACGGCCTGACCCGTTTTTGTGTGTTACGTGGCAGTGTGTGGGGGCTCCGGTGGGACCCGTCCCCGGCTTCTGCTGATGCGGGCACGAGGAAGGAGGGCACGGCCACTACGCCGCGGCGTTTCTTTTTTTTTTCTTCACAGCAGTGCTTACAATTCTCCTTAAACATTGTAGGTCACTCGGCCTCTCCTTCCATTTTGGGAAAGGGCTTGCGGGGATATTTTGCCCTAGAAAAAAAATAATTATCGACTCTCCCCAATTCCCAATTATTATGAACAGGCTTATTTAAAAAGAGAGAGAGAGAGAGAGAGAGAGAGAGAAAGGGACGGGATTCTTTTTTTTTTTGTTGAGATGTACGTGTTTATGGCCCCTCAGATGGGGACCAGGACGGGACAGATCCCCCCCCCCCCTCTCTCTCTCTCTCTCCCTCTCTCGCTCAGCGCTCTGCTCCTCGCTGCAGGTGAAGCCTCCGGCGCCCGGCTCGTGACAGCGGCGGATCGGTAGCGCGAGACCCGCTCCCCCCCCCCTCCCCACTGACATGGAGAAGGTAAGACTCTGCGGCGGGGCACCGCCTGCCTCCCCTCGGCGCCTTCTGCTTATTTTAGCCCGCGGGTCGCACGTTTGATCTGGGGTTTGTCAGCATCTCGCCGGGATGACGGACGGAACGCGGCATCTTTTCATTACAGTAAGAGTGTGGCCGCTTAATAACTGATGTGATCGGGTTAATTAGTGCTCGTGCGGGAAGCTATTGTCTCCCTGTTTACTGTCTGTTCCTGTTCTATGCAAATGAATGTGTTGTGCAGATGAAGGTAAATAATTAAACACCGAAGAGTGGATTAGAATAAAACAGGCGGCAGAGCAGTGCTTGATGATCAGATAGGACGCAACCTTCACTTTAAAGACTTTTAAGGTGCATGCAGTGTGTATATTGTGTTTATTGTGTGTACAGGGCATTGCTGAAACACTGTTCGCTGCATCTTTCATTATGTTGCAAATTGCTGAACGCTATTTAAAGACAGTTCCTTTGTACCCCGCAAACGTCCACCCTCCAGGGGGGCGTACCAGCCTCAGAGGTAACACAGAAGCAGGCAAATCTGAAATTCGTTCTCATTATACAAATGTAAATGAAACCCGCGGGGGGAAAAAAAAAAGCTTCAAAGGTGTGAGGGCAACGGAGCCAGGATGGCGAGTTGGCGCGTTGGCACGGTCCTGGGGAACGGCCCAGCTGATCTCGTCTCTCGTCTCTTGTCTCGGCAGCGCTGCTCCGAATGCCCGGACCCCAGGGCGGCCCAGAGCCTCTGCACGTCCTGCAACAAGTGGCTGTGCTACCAGTGCACAGACATGCACCAGCACCCGCGGCCCCCGAGCCAAAGCACAGAGCCGGGCGCGCAGCAGAGGACCGGCAGCCCACCAGGCAAAGACCCCCGCTCTCCGTTTGGCGCCTGGCTTTAGTGGCCACGCGTGATGCCATCCTTTATGTGTCGGCCGTTGTGTGTTAATGTCCTCTCAGAAACTCCTGAATAATGCATCTCATATTACATTTGAATAACGATTCCTTTAATGTATTATACTGTTCTGTTTTTTTCACGCGACCCACTTTCGCAAAGTGACACTTGCTGAGCGAATGTGGAACAATACGGCCGTCCGCGCTGCAGTGGCGCTGCGCCGTAGACAGTGCCCTCGCCGCGGGCCGCCGAGCGCGCGTGAGAATGCGAGGCAGCGCTGGCAGGATGTGGTCGGTCACCGGCGCTGCTGGGGCGCTGCTGGGGCGCTGCTGGGGCCACTCGTATCGCGCTCCCGGCGCGAACCGCAGAAGGCCAGGCACAGGGCAAGCAGATCAATGTGCCCCCTTTCATTTCCCGTGGTCCCGCCCCGGTTCGTCTACTCGAGACGCCCGGCGTGGACGTAAGACGTCGTCGCCGGGACAGTGGGACGTTCTCTCCACACTCCGACAGGTTTTATTTCTTTTTTTTGAAGCCTTTGCCGTGATGCTTTCTCTTTAAGTGCCCGCTCAAGAACGTAATTGGTTCCCGAGCTCCGCTCGTCGCTTTCTACATCCTGAAGAGCTCCCGTGCTTCAGAAGTCGCCCCCTCTTCAATAAGTCCCGAGCGAGATGATCAAAGCCGTTCTCCGCTCCACATTTGTCTGAGTTTGTTCTCGCTAAAAGGATGCAGGGTTGTGTCCAGATGGACCCAGGATGCCTTGCAGCGGAGCACACATGCCTCCGCGTTGAATGTTATCTGCTGTACATTTGACGGCGTGTCCGTCCCGCAGGTTCCGGGTGCTGCGGTCTGCCCGTGGCCATGTGCTCCCTCCATAAGCAGGAGCCCCTGGCCCTCCTCTGCGAGACATGTGACCTGATGGCCTGCAGCAGCTGCCACCTGTCTTCCCACAAGGACCATCGGTGAGTAAAAAGGAAAAAAAGCCGTAACCGGTGTGAATTTGCCGCGGAACGTGACCGGAAATCATGCTGCAGAGGTCATCGGGGCAGGAGAACCTGTTTAGAAAGTGAAAACACCGTAACGAACAACATTCTTCCAGAAGTGTGTGAAGTGTCGACATGTCGCATTTAATTAACACTCCTGTGGGTGAAGTGTCTTGGTGGCTCCCTCACCCCCAGGGTAGTGCATGTCGGGAAGGCCCTGCAGGACCAGCAGTGGCTCTTCGAGAACCTCGTGGCCCGCGCGGAGGAGAAGAGGTCTGCCGTGGAGAACACGGCCAAGCAGATAGAGGACAGGTGAGCTGCTGGGTCCGATTACTCTAATGGAACGAAAACCACCAACAAATTGCATTATGTGGAAGGAATGATGTGCCTCGCTCTAGATGTTACATGCTAAAAATAACCCAGATAGATCTATAACATCCAGATCCGTCTGTCTTATTGAGTCTGTCAACAATTGTGAGGTTGCTTGGTTTTCTCTTCCCGTTTCCCAGGCTGCATGGTTTAAAAGTCACGCAGAGGAGGGCTGAGAACCAGATTAAAATGGCAAAGATGATTATGATGAATGAGCTTAACAAACGCGCCAACCTATTAATAGAGCAACTGGAGGTAATTACTCCTCTCTCTCTTTTCTCCAAATGTCTAACTGACCATGAACATACACGCTTCCCGTGACAACATCACTGTGAGACAGGAACATTCATGGGCACGGAGAGGAGCACACGTCCATGTCCGACTCGTGCAGACGTGAAGATGAAAGATTTGTTTACCTTCGTCTGTGCAGAGTGTCTCCGGCAATTTTAAACAGCGTCTGGAGGACCAAATGCAGGGGGCGATCGAGCTGTGTCGCCAACTGGACCAGGTTCAGAACTTCATCGCCTGGGCGACAGCTCACCACAGGAGAAACCCGCTGCTCTTCAGCAAAGAGATGGTAGAGATCGGCACTGGACAGAACCGACGTTGTTCTACTGATGCCCAGGCCAAATAACTTTTGGATCTGATTTGTCCCCTCGTTTTCAGATAACGTATCAGATGCAGCATCTGCTCGAGCCCCAGCTCCACTCAGA
Source organism: Denticeps clupeoides (assembly GCF_900700375.1). Lineage (NCBI taxonomy): Eukaryota > Metazoa > Chordata > Actinopteri > Clupeiformes > Denticipitidae > Denticeps > Denticeps clupeoides. Next base: position 12,141,521 of record NC_041722.1, read on the forward strand.
TGCTTTGGCTCCTGTGAAGATCAAGTTTAACTGGGATGCCAGCTTCTGGACCAAGCAGATATCTACATTAGGTACCGCTTCCACCACGCTCTGCCACTTGGACGAAATATACAGACCAGTCAGTAGTCTGAAGCAACCTGTTCTGTGGAGGTTATGGAGAGTATTAAAAAAAATCTAAAGCATCAAATGTATTTGAAGAAAACAATCTCTTGCCTCTCTTTACATTCATGACTTCTTGATAAGCGGCTTATGATGATTATCAACACGAATGAAGGAGAAGTGACAGAGGAGCTGTGTCATCATGGCAAAAAGTCTACTACATGTCCACATTTCCCTGCACAGCCACTGACATTCAGGACTTGTCAGTCAAATAACATAAAACAAAATTATTTGATGTTGTCCAAATTATATTCATAGGGAAAATATGCTATGCGAAATTTACATTTACATTTATGGCATTTTGCAGACGCCCTTATCCAGAGCGACTTACAACGTGCTTTCAAGTTACCAAATTTGTTGATTTATTGTTAAAATTTGTTATATATCATTAAGTATATCATTTCTATATTATTTTTATTATATAAATCTTATTTATTTATTGTTTTAAAAATTATTCACTGGCTAAGACTTCTTGTTCTTCTTTCAGGTCAGCTGACAGTAGAAGGAGGAGGCTGCTCCTTCTCAGAGGGTGTGGGTCACCCTGGTATCGTGAGACCCCAGCCAGTGACGTGTCTGACTGTCCCCTCACTGTGCCACAGACTGCGAGAACAGGGCTGTGCCTACCAGTCCTACTGCCAGCCTCAGCTCTGCTGCCTCCACTGTGTGCCCACCCAACCCTCTCATACCGTGCCACGGGAAAAGGTCTTGCAAGACCAAGAACCTCTTGCTGTGAGGTGCAGCCGCAGCCCCCCGGGACTGTGCCAAAACTCCCTGCAGAGTCGATGGGCTTCGGAGAACGCTTCCCCAGTGGGGTCCTCTACGGCACAGTGGCCACAGCCGACGAGTGGCAGATGTCAAGACACAGAATCTACCCAGCATCAGACAAACCCCACCACTGGCACTGCCGGACAGGCCCAGCCTACCCTGTCCCCCCCGCCGCAGAGAGAGACACAGCCTGAAGGCCCCGGCCATACAACAGCAGACTCCAGCCGAGCTGCCAGCACAGGCCAGTCAAACCAAACGCTGACGGAGCACGACAGCGTGGCTATCTCAGAGCAGACTCCGTCACCAGCACCGACCGGGAACCCAGCAGGAAGCCAGGACAAAGCTGAAAGCCAGGTGATCATTTTCATAGATGTAGACTATGTGCACAAGACTGAGCGCGATAGAATATTTCAAAATGGGGAAGTGCATTCTTCATTCATTCTTCTTCATTTTGCTGTTCATACATAAATGATCAAATGATGTTTCTTTGAGCTTTTTCCACACGTCACGCAGCATGGAAAAAGCAGCAGCTTCTGCTCATCGCGTGCATTCATTCCCTCTTCTTTTTTTCATACACAGCTCATGCAAGACTACCAGATTCCCCACCTTTTCTTGCAGCTAGCCTCACTACCGACTAAGGACAGTGTTGCTGCCATGATGATGTAACCATTGCATTTGCAGAATATGCAATTTCAGCCCTGATCCTGGTACCTGAAATCGCTTTCTCCTTGTTGTACGTCGCAGGGATCGCTGCCTGTGCGTCGTTGATAGCGAGGGCCTTCTGCTGTTTCCTTTTCTCACCACTGACCACATTCTCGCCAGCTCACTGAACAGCCATGCAGAGCTGTCACCTCAAATGCATCGTGCAAAAACTCACACCACAATGTGTGTACACTGTCACATCTCAGTTGACCACATGCCTTCCAATAACGCGCACATATGCATGAGCAAGTTGCAAGACTGCTTGCCTGCAGGACCCTGGGCGTCAGTGCAAGAAGCCTAGATATCGTGTAATATATCTAGATGTCTGTTTTTAGCATGATCAGGCACTGGTGAACTGCAGGGCGGTGACTGAAAACCTCATCAAACGGCAGCGTTTCCTCTTTTCGGTGTTAATCTTGGCACAGGAAATTGCTCCCAAACAGCCTGCGTCTCTGTACGTACAGTGGAGACGATTATGGGGACTGACAGTGGCTGACAGCGCCTCGGGAGACAGATGGTGGGACAGAACGTTGCCTGAACGTTGTTCTGCTCGACAATGGAACAGTGTAGGTCTGCGCAGCAGAACCAGGGCACTTTTCACTTTGATTCATATTTGAAGAGCTGCGTAGGTTCTCTGATTGCATCAATGTTGGCTATTAATAGATTTTTTTACTGTGTTTTATATGGACATGAAAGCAATCAAAAACTATTTTTTTCCTTGGAGAGTGCTTCCCCAGGAGACAAATCAACACCATATTTATTTACTTCTCTGAAGAGTTTTAAAGTGTTATCTATATAAAAACTCTTGACAGTGTTGGTATACCCATGTATTTATGCCTAACCTGGCATTAATGAGGCACCCGGGGATTGTATTTATTTATATATTTATTTATTTCGTGGCACCTGCAGCCGCCTCTCTCAGTTCTGCGCTCGTTTTTCGCTCTCGCTCAGATTCTCGCTCTAGCCGTCCTGTAGGGCACAGAGCAGGTAAGCTTTTTTTTAATCGCAGGGTAATTACCAGCACGTTCTTGGAGTCAGCTTGCAGAGATCTGCATAAGATGGTGGAAGAGAGAGAGAGAGGCTGAGAGAGAGAGGCTGAGAGACGAGAGAAAAGGGGATGGGCGGAGCTTGAAGACACGGGCTGCCGCTTCCTCGTCTGTCATTTGTCAGTGCAAGTGAGGGATGCAGTCGCTGGGGCTTTCTGGAAACTTCTCGCATTAGTGAAATTGTGATGGGAGAAGAAAGGGCAACGGCACAGAGAGAGAGAGAGAGAGAAAGCGAGAGACGAGGGGTGGGGCTCTAATCTGTGATGTGTTAATACTGCTTATTCTAAAAAGCCTTCAGTGGCCCAGATGTGGGATTTACATAGGATAATTGCTGCTGGAATTAAGCCGTTCATTACCAGGAGAATTATTTTACGCTGTTGAATCACGTGCTGGAAGCCACGGACCAGCGATTACTTTTTTTCGTATCCAAATAGTCACGGCGTGCCGACTTTGTCTTCTCTGTTTGTCATGTGCACGGTTTCCCATGGTCCTCTGTTGACAGTCTTGCTATGGTTTGGTGGAGGCCCAACACTGTTGTGCGAAAGCGGCATTGATGCTCAGAACTCGTTTGGCTTCTGTTTCTTCAGAGAACCTCTACACTGGACATGTCTGCATCGTTGGCAGATGAGGGGCTGCCGGAGTCCCAGGGTCGGTCCGGAGGACTGAGAAGATCCATGGCTTCTCCTCGCAGCCCCACACAGCACTGGGCCTCAGGGGCATCCGACAGCCAAGCAACAGTTTCCAAGGATCCAGGAGTCTCGGCTGAGCAGGTATGTTTATGACGATGATGGGAGGAAGGATGAAGGGAACAGAGAGATGGGACTGCCACTAAAAACAAATAAGCAAAAACAAGTTCCTCATTAATTACAAAAGGACGAAAATTTAATTAACAGTAAAATGATCCCAGATCTAAAAGCATGCAATCCACCCTGAGATATTTATCACATACAAACGGCACATTACATTTACATTTACATTTACATTTAAGGCATTTGGCAGACACCCTTATCCAGAGCGACTTACAACGTGCTTTCATGTTACCATCGATGAAGAGATCAATTCTGGTTCACTAGGACCCCCAACTATGAATACAATCTTTTTATTCACTCTGTTGTAGTTTTTATACATAAGTCAGATAATAAGGAGTTTACAAGTTAATCTAAATATTCTCTAAAGAGGAAGGTCTTGAGCTGTCGTTTGAAGGTGCTCAGTGACTGAGCTGTTCTGACCTCGAGGGGAAGTTCATTCCACCACCGAGGGGCCAAGACGGAGAAGAGTCTAGATGAATGTCTTCCTTTTACCTTCAGAGATGGAGGTACCAGGCGAGCAGTACTGGAGGCTCGGAGTATGCGAGGTGCAGTGCGAGGTGTAATAAGGGCTGTGAGGTAGGATGGTGCTACTCCATGTTTGGCTTTATAGGCCAGCATCAGTATTTTGAACCTGATGCGTGCAGCTACTGGGAGCCAGTGGAGGGAACGTAGCAGAGGGTGGTGTGGGAGAATTTGGGAAGGTTGAAGATCAGGCACATGAAGTTAGAATAGCAACATTTTGTACTGTGTGACGAACTGGTATTGGGGTGTGCTGGGACAGGCAATCCCCTTTAGCCTCGGTCTGGCTCATTAGTGTAGGCTCGTCTCATCCTTCGGAGTTCTCACTTGTCCTACCCACAATTCAGTGTTCCTGCATATAGTGCGTTAGATGGGCCACACGTCATTTTGGACCATTACAACTGACTCCTTCAGATAAATGCCTGGCCGCTGGAATTTTAATCGTAAAGAAACATATGAATTAGCATGAGAGCACCTCAGCCACAAATCTGACTGTAGCTGCGGTCTGGGGCAGTGGTGGCCTAGCGGGTCATTTGACTTATTTACATTGATGCCGTTATCAAGAGCGACGTATAATCAGTAGTTACAGGGACAGTAGCTCAGGGTTAAGTGTCTTGCTCACATTGGTAGCAAGTGGGGTTTGAACCCGTGACTTCGTGGTCTTCTGGTTCATAGATGAGTGTGTTCATAAACATTGTTAATGACAGGCATGTAATTTTGTTCAGGAATAATGAAATCTGACCCCTGTGGGTGTTAAAGAGGTGGAAACCTACCACATTTGTCAGATCTTGCTGCTCCACCTTGTTCGCACTCAGAGTGTCAGAGAATTTCTGTGTAACACGATTCCAGCAAGATGATGTCTAAATTTACACCAAAACAGCAAATTCTATTTTCTAAGTGACTGGAATTTACCACGGAATCTTCGAAACCACAATCTTCTGATTGGCTGGTAGAAAAGAACTATCTCTCAACATTGCTACAACCTCATCTGGTCATTCTGCATTATGGGACATCTTGTTAGGAGATGTCCCTTTATTCTTAGTGTTGGCATGTGGGCTAGTTAAAATGCACGGGTCTCCCAGTCAGTGTGTGTAAATGAACATCAGAGGTCATCTTAGTTTTTTTCAGACACAGTATGGTAGCTATGTGTTATTTCCTGTAGCCTATTTTTCTCAGACTTGTTGGTACTTGTTGGGTGCGTGTTATACTCTTGAACTGAGTTGCTTGATGAGTTTCTGGGTTAGGATGGCCACCACGTCCATGTCAGGGAGGCTACTTACTTTGCCACAGTTTTAAGTTTAATAGTTTTGTTCTTCTGTTGCAAAGACTGGTTTGTTTTTCCTTGATTGAAAGACTTGTGCATTTCTTGCACATTAATATGCAGAACTAGAAGAGACTGACCGCAAGAAGTCTGTGCTAAAGTGAAATCCACGCCCCTTTTAATTAAAGTGAATGATCCTGCCCAAGACTCAAAGTGTCCTCAGTGACATGAATTTGACGGCCACCCTGTTCTGAGTTCTTCTTTTTTTATTTGACTGTCGCCCTTGTCATCTGGCATGACTCAGATGACTCTACTTCCAATCCAAATCAGCTGGATAGAAATACAATGAAGTTGAAGACTAGATGTGGCATTAGTGGTTGCCATGGTAACAGCTTATTTTAAAAGTTTTTTTTTTTCCCTCATCTGACTCATTCACTACAGATCAACCCACAGGTTGATGACTCACTTAGCAAACAGAATAATAAGCACTGCTTTATTCCCCCCGTTCCATCTTTAATTGTATCGCACTCCCTCACCGCGCTGGCACAATTTAGAATAATGAGGTTTTCTGCCCGACAACCGCGTTCTCTTGTTTGGTGTCTGTCAGAGTCTATTTTTAAGCGTTACCTCCTGTTTCCACAGCTTGGCGGTGGCAGACCCCAGGAGAGAGGTGTTGATTTGGATGGAGTACTTAGCCCAATAACACAGCCAGTCAGAGCCTCAGAAGAGCTCACCACCTACAAGACAGAGCCAGGTACACCTCCATGGAACAGTTAAGAGGCATAGACAGACCCTCTGTGATGAATGCATTCATTAGTGAGTCGCACATTTGAGGCATTAACACTTTCAGGGTGTAGATGGCGTTTCAATAATTAGCGATGCACCGATACCACTTTTTTGGAGTACGAGTACGAGTACTTGCATTTCAGTACTCACCGATACTGAGTGCTTAATAAAAACATGATTTAAATGTACAGGTAACAGCTTTAGTCATATAATTTAACAACAAAACAAGGGACTAGTTTGGAATTAAGTACATTTATTTAAAATGAAAAGCATGTTGTATATGTTGTAAACACATGCGTGAAACTCTCGTCTATCCACTGGGAGGTTATGCTAATTAGCGACACGGGGCTGACGCCGTGCAGTCGTGTAGCGGCGGCTTGGGACATCATCACTGGGCTCCAGGACATGGAGGAGACGCAGGAATCCCACATTTTCTACCTCCGACAGTGGCTGGTCACTCAATGCAATGTACTCGTGTTATTTTCACAGCACGTGAGCTGTTTTGTCGTCTTCATTCACTTTGAAATAGATCCACACGGCTGACATGTCTCGCCTCGCCTTCTCCCCGCCCTGAGCTGGGGGCAAGTGCGAGTACTGTAGAAAATGTGGTATCGAGGCCGATACCCGATTCCAGATAATGTTTAATAGAACCATTTCACGAATGACTGGTGCATACAGGCTTGCTGGGGGACATTTATGTTATTGTCCGCTGTATTAGGATGATTTGTACGGTCAGAATTTGTTGACCTGCAGTAATTGAAGTGCCATTGCTGTTCGTACTATGTTTCAGAAAATGTTTGTGTTTACGCATTCGACAATCCAGGAATCAAGCACAAAGCCAAATACAGAATAGCACAACGGGCCTCAGACAAGAGGTACTTGAGCTTAATTGCCTTCATTAAAAAAAGCTTTAACCTGTAAAAGACTGAAGGAAATTGAAGTTTGCCTGAAATACATTTTATAACCATTTCCTGCCGAAATGGCAGAGAGGTGCCCATTGGTTCTAAGGTACCAGTTGTGTGTCTTGAGAGGCTGAAGATCCTGGTGTCCCGTCGCCCACCCCAGGGAAGGCACGGTGCCCCCACCAAAGGCAGCGGGCTGAAGTCCGAGGGAGCCATTTTAAGGGAGCCGGCAGGCCGTCTGTTTAAAGAGGTAAAAATAGATGTAGATTAGATTTGAACACTAGTAACATCATGAACACAGTACAGAATTTGCTGTGGATTTATAACGCATAACAAAGTGCAACCATTACTTCATCTGTCTAGTTGAAAGATTACTGATATCTTTTTATATAGTATACTGTATGTCAAAACGTATTTGTGTTGTCTGTTAAGCAACCGCCTAGAGAAGTGCTACCACATGAAAAAGACGTCTGCCTGTTAGACCCAGGACCTCAGATTCCAGAACCACCAGTTGACATCATATCACCAAGCACAAAAGAGACCCCTGTGCATGTGGAACAGGAAGAAGAAGAGGTCAGGTCAGACAATCCCCCAGCACTGGGAACTCTCTTCAGTGATGCACTAGCTGCCTCTCAGACATACCCTGAGCCAGAGCCAGAGCAACAGCCTGAGACAGTGTCTGAGGCTGACCTGGGATCAGAGGCTGACCTGGGATCAGTGTGTCAGCAAGACTCGGAGGCAGCTTGTGGGTCTGAGTCGCATGCTGAGTCAGAGATCGACCTGGAGTCAGAGCCGCCCCCTGAGCCGTCTGAGCCGGATTTGACTTCAGAGGTGGATTCTACCGCAGAGGCGGTGGCGTGTCTCGAACCAGACTCTGATCAGGAGGGTCCAGAGCCCCTCCTGTTAGCAGAGCCAAACCCAGAGGGCCTATCAGAGCCGGCTGCTGCGAGGGAGGAGCAGGAGGAGGCAGAGATGGAGAATGAAGACTTCTGTGCTGTGTGCCTGATCGGAGGAGATCTCTTGTGCTGTGACCGCTGCCCTAAAGTCTTCCACCTGTCGTGCCATGTCCCCTCCCTCCTCAGCTTCCCCACGTGAGCCCCTTCCTCACATGTCTACAACACAGTACAGTTCACACCTACGGTACTGTGCAAACATATTGCACATCTAGAATAATAGCCTAAAGACCTCTATTGAATTGACAGCATTTTTTTTACATGTATGCTGCAATTTTTAAGTTTTGGGACTCATAAATATGTCCCACCAGAGATCATCAGTGTTCATGAAAACAATTTCAAACTAATGTCACTTGGATCTTTTCTTCTTTTATATATTCGTATTCTAAACAATTTTAACAGCCCCTGCTGATATTATTAAAAGCTTTTGCACATCTGGTGGATACACAGTACTGTATAATCCCACACTAATAGAAGGCAGGAATGTACACGCAGATGTGTACACCACGTCCACCAAATATAGGATATGGTGCTGCAGGTTCTGTCTCTGCAGCAGATGACAAGCTCTTGTCCCCCCCTGTTCCCGGCAGTGGCGACTGGGTGTGCAGTCTGTGCAGAAGTGTGCAGCAGCCAGAGGTGGAGTACGACTGCGAGAGCCCGCACCAGAACAGCGAGCGCCTGGGGAAGGGCCAGCAGTGTGTCCTGTCTGCCTGCGATCAGAGGGTGAGGCAGCAGATGCTACCGACCGACCTTCAGCACAGCTCGCTCCTACCTCTTAGGATAAACAAGCCTGTCCACACATTTTAATGGCCTTCAAGTAAAGGTTAAATTCTATTTGCATTTATTCATTTCGCTGACACTCTGTTCCGGAGCAACTTACACTCATTAATTTCAGATACAGTCCCCAAGCGATGCTTACTTACCTATTGCACCGATCACGTAACTGGCATATAAAGTAGAGCGTATTGATGATTTTAATGAAGGCTCCTGCACTTTAGCTGGAGGCTCAGTCTGAACTCCAGAATAAGTGGCAGCGTGCTGCAGTGTAATGCGACCGACCGCTCTCTGTGCCCCCTGCAGAAATGTGAGAAGCTAACATTGCTCATCTTCACCAGCGTCCTCAGCGCCCCATTCCACGAGCCCGTCAGTTCGCTGGTGAGTGAGAGGACAAACCATTAGTCTATGTCACCACATAGACTTACGTTAGTCTAGTTCAATTTTTCTAGAAAAAAAAAAACTTCATGATGGCCAGGTGAATCCTATAGCTGTTTTTTGATTAAATAAAATGTGATGACCTCTTTTAAACTATGTACAGCCGAGAGCTGTTCAGTCTTGTCCAATATCTCAGCTGAGCCACAAATCGTGAGCTCATTTGCTAAACTAATTAATAAATGACTGATACAGGGTTGCTGGAAGATATAAGGGTCAAATGAGTGAAATCAAGTAGTGAATGAAGTAACAGATCACAGATATGAATAAGGGGAGTCACAGAGGCGCTTTAATTCTCTCCCTCGCTCTCCTTCCGTCTTTCTTTTTTATTTCCCCAGGCCCGCCACTATTATCAGATAATCAAAAGGCCAATGGACCTGTCCATCATCCGGAGTAAGCTGAACAGATCTGGCCATGTGCGTTACTCCACGCCCGAGGAGTTTGTGGCCGACGTCTTTCTCATGTTCAGGAACTGTGCAAAATTTAATTACGTGAGTGAACCTGTGCCTCTCATTTGCACTTGGCTCCATTTTATGTGACATGCTGCATATATTATCATGTAATTACTGTATGCATTTTTAATCCTTGCGATTCAGTATTAGGCTTGGTGCAATCAGTGCTACTTTACCGCCCTCAAGCTTCAGTGATGAAAACAGCCACGCTACGCCATGCAATCCTATAATTACTCTGTTTTCTCATATCCTGTTTAATTCATTTTACCTGAAATAGATGACACACTTATTTGCATGCATATTGTTCACGGTTATATTTATCACTAGATGCAATATTATTTTCTACCCATCTCATTATCTTATAAACCATGTAAAAAACAGAATAGTTGACTCAGTGGGCATGCTTTATAATATTTGGGGATGAATAGACGAGTTGATCCATGAAGAAAAAACAAATGAAGATACAGTTTTGAATATCATACTGAGCTCCTGGATTTGTTCACTCTGTTTTGCAGCCGGATTCAGAGGTGGCCCAGGCAGGTCGCAACCTGGAGACTTTTTTTGCCTCCAAACTCAGAGAAGTTTTTCCAGACAGGGCTTTCTCAGCCCTGGCCGAGGAGTCCGACAGTGATGAGTACGAGGAGATAGACAGGGGTGCCACAGGAGGCTTCCCTTGGCCTCTCAGGCGGGAGCAATGCCACAGGAAGAGGAAGCGGAGACATTCACTTAACTGGAGGAGACATCACTTTTAAAGATATGGACTCACACACACAACGGGTCTTTTATAACCTGAAAAGCTTTTCCTTGTTATAGTCGAATGTGGATTTCTGATTTTTAAAAGCTTAAAAGTGCATTTAAATTCCATTTAAAGTCAAATGCTTCTCCAGAATACTGTAGTTCTAGAAAACGTAGGTCTGCCAATATTACATTACACATCATAGCCTGCATTCAACTTTTAAACCTTTATATGCCTTTATATATTGCCTTTTTTTAGAATTTTATTTTTATCTACATATTTGTCTAGATGGCCTAAATATTCTATGATGCTCATGACTGTGACAGTATACATTATAATATACTGTATTGCTTAATGTTATCACTGGACAGTAACGTTTTTTTTTTTTTTTTTGTCTTTTATGGTCGCATCAGTGGTTGCTGGCAACAGTGCTGTAGGAAATATATTTATGATCACTGTTAATATATATATTATTTAGGTTTTTGATAGCAACTCTTTGTCTAAGTTGACCTAATTATTTTGTTCCTCTTTTAGACTGTGGTGGCTTGAATGTCCTGAAGAGGGCGCTCTATAACCAGTGGCTCAGTGCAGTACAAGCTTTAGGTTCACATTGAACGAGAATGGGGAGGGAAATTAAAATACCTGTAATCAGGCCTGTCATGAAAGGGGGATACACAAAATACTGGGATGTGGATTAATTACACACATCTCTGTTTACATCTGAAATGCTCTGAAAATCTAAATGCTCTGATTTTTGAGAAAAAATAGGAGATGAGAAAAATGATAGGAGAGAGAAGACTGTAATAGTTGAAAATATTGAGGCATTTGTATTAAGTTTATATTGAAAATACTGTGTAGGATAGCCTTGCTGTTGCTTCATATCGAATGAAATCGGCTCTTGTAATGAAATGCTTTATATCTGCCTGGATTTTTTTTTAATGTCTTGAATGTATGAAGCTTTCAAAATGATTTATGTGGTCAAGCTAACACTGGATGGCATTCAAATACATTTATTCTGTATGATACTTTATCCACTCGTGGTCCCTGAGGTTCCGCTTGTTCTTGCTTCATTCAGTTTTTGAGTGTTCCTCCCTTGTTGTTGGATTAATCTTTCCTTCTGGTTTGAAAATAAATCCAACTGAGCAACAGTATTTCCATCGGATCAAAAAACATGCAGCGAAGTTGAATTCACAGCGTGGCCTGGTTTATAATCTTTTCGGTGTAAAAGCCACTGCAACGGGCCATTTTCCGGCTATGTTTTATTTTGAGGTTAGTCTTGTGATACGCTGTTCAGGAAATCATGCAGTAATCTTCAAGGTATGCTAAGCTAAGTCTCACCCCTGTGCTTGCCATTCAGCCGAGGTGCTGAAAATTGACAGAATGAGGTTGTTATTTGTGCGCCTAAATGTTCACAGAAGATACTTGGCAGATTTAAGACGTAGCTGGCACAAAGTGAGTAATGTGATTAAAGTGGTGGCATTGTGAGACCGGAGACGTGGACGAGAGGATCTGGTGAATGGGGCCTTTAATCTTGGGTTGTTTACTGACTTGGATAATAATATTTCATAAACTAAATATTTCTTGCAAATAACAACCTTTCAGAACTTTTTTTTTCTTCAGGCTTCCCACCTTAAATGTTTACTTCCGAGTTTCACTCCCTTTTTTATTATAGAGATAAAAAATTCCCTTTTCTCTAAAATGATGGGCCTGTTAATCCCAGGACATTCAGATTAATTCAGTCTGAATGTAATCTTCCATTAGCGGTTACTCAGAAGGTACTGACAGAGCGGAGGTGCTGGGAAGTGAATGATGTTGGGAACGCAGGGCTCCCAGAAAAAAACTTTTAAAAATAAACTTTCCGTAACGAAATGTTGGATCAAGGTACCAGGAAGACCCAGTTGGGGTGTTTAAATTGTCATGCAGTGGCTCTGCTCTACTAATTTCTGCTGCTCGTTTCTACTCTTTCTCAGGGTCACTCCGAGGTTCCGACAACTCAGTCTGGGGAGGATGTTCTGGGGCAGATTAATACGGCTGCATTCTGTCCTGTCTCTGGACCGGGACCACCAGAAACCCTCCATCACGTCACTGCAAGTTAAAGGAAATCCGGTTAATGACCACAAATTTTCCCTGGCAGAGTTGTTCTGCGGCGGCTCAGAGGCGTTGCTCAGATCAAATGGATTATTTTTCACTTTTAGTGAGATAGAAATTCCACTATATAACCACGAGAGTCAGCCTTTCATGCCAATATGCTGGTTTGTAAAATGTAGGTTTTTGCTGAGGGGTTGGTGCAACAGTTCCAGTCCAATTCCATTACTGATATGAAAAAGCATCTAGGATTCATCCAAATATCTTTGCTTTCAAACCCGAACTAGATGCCCTGCCTTCATTTGATATTTGACATGACGTATGTAAAGGTGTAACCCAACCTTGATACCAGCACATTTCATTAAAAAATGCCCAGAGTGGAGAAAAAGAACAGTTTGTTCAACGTAATTACTCTGCAATGTGCCAAACGTGGCATATGAATGTAAATTAGCCGTGATAAGTATTTTCCTAAATTGCTTCACTTTAATGTCTATCCACATATTCTCCCCAGGACCTAGTCCACTAAAAGTCTGGACGGGGTCTCCATGCCTCCTCGCTTTGTCCACTGCTGATGAAAAGAACCCTGGTGGAAGGTTGAACACCACCTCTGATGCAGTGATATTGGCTTTCTAAAGAGATGCAGAGGCAACTCTTGCTTTGCACGCAGAAAGGCATCATAAATCTGGGCCTGCAGTCTACATACGTCCTGGTCCAGAATCCTGGACTCCCTCAGGACCTGCAGGATTACAACAGATGCTGGGTGGGAGTACCACTCCCTTGGGTTTGCTTTAAAGATAGAATAAAGATAGCACAAAGAAACATAATGTAATTACTCATTTACCCAATTTGCCGCAGTTTTTAATCTCCCCAGAGCCGCAAAGATCGCTTGAGTGGCAGTGAGGAGCTTTTTCAGCCAAACGCATTCGTTAAATAAGCCCGTGTTCTCCCTGGAACAGATATGACCTCAGAAATTTACAACCCGCCCCAAATTTATGACCGTTACACTTTTGAACACGTTGCCAAATATACTACTGTCCGCTGACAGGGGAAAGCTTTTGGGCCTTAATTTATTTGTTTAATAAAGTGCTCAGATGGATGGCCTGTGCCCTTGAACCTGCGTGTGAGAATATTTGTCAGGATGATCGCTGAGGAGTATGAATGGAATAAAATTTGATGAGAATATCAGAGAAAGTCCGGAGCAACAAGCCCTCCTCTCTCCTCTTTAGTAAACATTTTGCATTTCCCGTCCTGAAATAATCAACTTGCGTCTGTAACTATTCTTTAAAGACATACCGTAGGTCAAAAACATGTTTAACTTTTTTTTTTTCCCTTTCTTCTAAGAATACAGAATATTCCGGCAGAATCCGCACGGTGAAAAGGAATTGGAATACACACTGCTCTTTTTCAACATCAGGAAATACCGAGCTCGGTTTCTGAAAGCATCTGCAACTGCTCAGTCAACGGAGATGAAATAAAACATAAAGGGATAATAACGGTACATGCCAGTGGGAGAAGAAAGCCTTCAGACATGAAAAAAACAAACAGTATCTTTCAAAAAAAGAGAGAGAGCGCGAGAGAATGACTTTTTGACCAGTGAAGCGGTCCATGAAATTGGAATTTGGATGACTGAACGCCTCTCTTCATTCTTTGCCTGAGATGAATAGAAAAACATTGATAAAACTGATCGCTGTGCTTGTCCCCAACGGCTCAATCCATCGCAATCATGACTCGCCTCCGTGTCGTACGCGTTGCCCCGGACTGCCGTGCGACTGCTGTCGCGATGCCAGATTGGAGATAGCCGCAGCGTTTGGACGCCACCACGCCCTCCACAGCAGAGCAGAGCTTCGGTGGTGGAGCGTGTTTATCTACAGCAGGGTGTTCAGGGTCACCCCCCAAAAGATCTCACGACCAGGGGGTCTTACAACAAACATCCCTCTCCATGAGGCCTCGATCAGGCCGTCGCATCACAAATCGATGATAATTACGATGATTAACGTAAAACCTAAACATCCTACATATTTGATTCCACTAAGCAGATCTATTTATGATTGTTGTAATATGAATAATCAAAACTTAATCTGAACAGTGAACACATTATAGGGATCTTTAGTTGTACTATAAAATGAAAATGTACATCAAAAGCCAGTTTGTTATATGATATCACAACCGGAAAACAGTGATAACAAATGAGACAAAAAATCGAAAACCTCAGTATTTTTGATCGGCTCTGTTTGCCTGTGGCAGCGTGCCACAATGTGAGCGGGCGCGGACACGGATTGAATTCACATTTGCTGTGACCCCTTGGCAACCCCGCTTTGTAGATTTTCTCATTTGGTGGGTGGGGAGCAGCAAGTCTGGAAGTCTGGAAGTCTGGGTCGAGGTGTGTGATGTTTGAGACAGAGAGAGGGAGAGGGAGAGAGAGAGAGAGGGAGAGAGGGGGGTTATGGGAGTGTTGCTCTGTTTTCCTCCTTGGCTGGTCTGAAGTAGGAAGAACAGCTTACAAGCAGAGCAGAACCTGAAGGACTCGAAGCATCCAACCAGCTCCTCTATCTCTCTCTCAGTGCCCGGTGGTGCTGCTGCTGTCCTTGCAGACATGAATGACATCAAGCTAGCACTGCTGGGCAGCCAGGGAGCTGGAAAGTCAGGTGAGCATCTATCAACTTGGAAAAGGTGGATTTTTCTATTTTATTTCTGTTGTTAGACCTGCTGATGTCTTTCAGATCACCCACCTGCAGAGCTGATGTTCAGGCATGCTAATGATGCTGTAGTTTTGAAGACCAGCTCTAATAGGGACTAGGTTTAGATTTACAAAATGACACGGTCAGCCTAGTCTGGGAGTTGCAATGATATACCTTTTTGTTTTCTCATTCAAGACAGCATGTGCTTAATTGTTACAACTGATGAGGGGTGTTGAAAAGGGACATAATGCCCCCCAGGCAACATACCTGTACCGATGACTATTAAATAACCGTAAAATACTTACCCAGGTTTTCCCTCAGGGCCACAAATTAAGAGCCATTGGTGTAACCCCTTCCGAAGGGGTTTAATCAAGGAAATGCCGGGAACAGGAAGGACAGGAAAAGCACGTCCCCGATACACCTCAGCGTCTCATGTCTAACAGTTTTGTGGAGAAATGGACATGGCTATGATTAGTGAACAATTACTGCAGGGGATGAAATGTTTTAGGGGGCTGGAGGAGATTCACATGGCTTTCGCATTGCCAACGTTTGTACATTGAAACTCAAGACTTGACTTTAATAAGTAAATGAGCCAATGCAGCTTCATGGCTCAAATACTTAATGCAGACCAGACACTTGTGGTCTAAGAGTGCAAAAAAAAAAAAAAAGAGAAGAATCCATAAATATAAGCGCTCTTTGATAAAGAGTTTGACTCACGTGTCCCTGCTTTCCGGTGCAATGTTTTTAAGCCAGGCAGTTCTGACTTTTTTTACGTTTTCCAGTTCCAACTCCATCATGATTCCTTTGCTACCATCTTTCTCAACAGCTGTGTTGGTGAGATTTCTGACAAAACGCTTCATCGGGGAATATGCATCCAATGCCAGTGAGTATTTCCTGAGAAAACACACACACCACAGGTCAGAACAGTGGGCCCACCCTCAAATCTATATAAGAAAACCTTAAAATACTCATTAGAAATAAAGTGTAACTGAGATACTGTATATTATGACAACACACACATTAAGTGCAATTTAATTGTTGCGAATGTACAGGTTTAAACAAAATAGCCACCCCCACAGCACCATAGATTCAGTGTGCCCACCAATTTTTGCGTCCAGCCCCTTTTCAAGCATGTAAAGTGATCAAAAACCAATAGTGTTAGCTTTTGTGATAAAACAAAACTGAAAACTGGTCAGTTGTTTCTCTTTTGCCTCTTTGTCTGGATGACTTTAATTTAATTGTTTAAAGCCTATGATCCTACGTTAAATGAAACACAGGCTCAGAGGAAAATAAATGGCAGATGATTACTACTTTTTTCAGTATTTTCATGAGAACAGTCATTTTGTAGAGAATGCAGCCATGATTTCATGGCCTACATTTTCAACGATGACAGTCTTTCATGTTGTCATGAGCTGGGGAGGGGGGTTCTATAATTTGGAGCCCCTCTACTCAAACCTAATTCCCTTGAATCCATTAGCTTGTTTGCTCCAACCGAATGACCAAAACAGGGATTTTTTTAGGCTTATCGTAATCATTGCTGCTCATTACAGATGGTTGTGGATTGGATTGCCCCGGCTCTGCACGTGACGGCTTTTATATTTCAGTTCACATTTCGAACGCTCCTCAGATCTCTTTGCACAGCATTTCTTTTTTTTTTCGGCACACATGTTTGTCATAACGCAGCGGTGTTGCTTCCAACTTGTTTTCCTGCAGACTCCTTATACCGTAAAAGGCTCTCCATTGATGGAAGGCAGTTGAGTCTGGAAGTCTTTGATCCATGCTCACAGGTAAGTGGGTTCTGCTGAGATGATACCTGGCCACCAGTGAGACACTGTCACCAGAAGCTCCGTGGGACAGGGGCTCAGGCTGGGGGCCTGGGGCGTATTTATGAGCGTAGCATGACGCTTAGTGAGCATGCAGGGTGCAAAGCACTGCCTTTGAAAAGTGAGCCCAGCAGGAGAGCATTCACTGCTCATGGAGGCTCCCATCTGGGACCTTTTACTGCCGTAGTTTTAGGCTTTTCAGCAATTCCCAAATCCCAGGTGACAGGATGTGCATTGTCCTGCTCGGTGACATTTTAAGGACATGCTTGGCATTAGCATACCTAATGTGCACCTCCTTTTAATGTATTTTCCCATCTTTTTAAATAAAACCAGGAAGGCAGCTGGAAAAGCAGTGACATCTATCGTTCCCTGAAGACCACGTGCCAAACTCATGTCTGAGCACAGCCTTTCTGTCCCCTGCTGCTTGAAACTCCCTTGTTTTCATATGAACAGCGGGGAATTAATAGAGAACGAGGTCCCCCGGGTCCATGTCCACTTTCCATCTTCCATTTCTGAGCCGAGGGAAGTGTTGTTTTTCATTCAGCCCCCCTCCCGTCCTCCCGGCTTTTCCCTCGACAGAGCGGCGGGAGCAGATGTATCCTGGAGGAGCCGGTGGAGTGGGCCGACGGCTTCATCGTGGTGTATGACATCAGTGACCGAATGTCCTTCCTCGGTGCCAAAAACATCCTGCACCAGATCAAAGAGACCCGCGGGGAGACCTGTAAGGGGTAAGCCACACTCTGAACCCCTGACCTCTGAGACAAATGTGGGCTAAAATTAGGGGGAGGCTCTGGAGTATTTTTGATGAAATAATGGGGACCATTTGTGGAGGTCAGAGAGCCCTTGTGGATTTTTGCTGTGTCCACAGAGAAACAAAAGAATGGGCTCATTACAAAGGTAACTCCACAGTACAAAAGTGAATTGAAATGAACACATGGCATATCTGGCAGCGAGGGTCTACCTTTAATGCTCCGAAATCCCATTTTATAGCCTCTTGGCCCGGTTTTTTAATTGTTAAAAAACCCAAAGGCAAACCTGACAGAAGCGCTTCATTTTTAACAAGGTTGATAAAGCAGTACCGGAGGTTTCAGTGAATAATTGTCACTTGAAAGTCATTTGCTGACAGCGGGGAATGAAAGTGTGTGGTGAGGATCTGGCAGCCAGCTCTCTCACACGCGGTGAGTGACATTGCTTTCCATTGCCCCGGTTTTGTGCTCTGCATCACTTTGGGCCCAGGTGGTGTGACTAAAATGAGCTGTAGTCCAGGAGATCTTCATCGTTATCCTCCAATGTAACTCTTTGGCCAGGGAGGTGGACATCCCCATTTGTCTGGTGGGCAACAAACAGGACCTGTGCCACAGCCGGGCAGTGAGTGAGGAGGAGGGCCGCTCCATCGCCCAGGAGCACAAGTGCCACTTCCAGGAGGTCTCAGCAGCGGAGAACTACTTGGAGATCTCCAACCTTTTCACCAAGCTCATTCGACACGTGATGGAGCATCTGAAATACCGCGCTGATCGCCGGCGCTACAGCGGCTCCAAATCCATGGCCAAGCTCATCAACAACGTGTTCGGCAAGAGGAGGAAGTCCGTCTGAGTGTCTGTGAGGATGACTGTCCTGCACCAGATTGCAGCATCTAAAGTCTGTCTGTTCATCATTTCACACATTCAGAACAGTCCTTTTTTTTCAATATTAAAAAAAAATGTTCTGAGTTAACTGAAACTGTTAACAACAGTTCATTTTCTTCCATTCTGTGCACAGTCCAGTTCTGCACAGCTCTGCACTTCCTGTCTATAAGATGAGCATATGACTATTGTACAAATACAATAATACGAGACACATTGAGCATGTATTTTAATAACAATGCATCATAATTTAAAATGAGTATGCTAAACAGAAACAGTTAGCAATTTTCCTATCATAATGTATAAACTAGTATTCCATTGTGAGGAAAACAGGAATGTAATCCAATGCGAACAATGTGACAAGGGACCTTATAGTCATGTTTGGCTGGGTGGAGCCACCGTGGTCAGTTTTTCTACTTCACTTTTATATATAATTGTTTTCTTTCACAATAAAAGCCAGACAGAAACAATAAAACCCCCTAGTGTTACAAGATTGATTTGTGTTGGGCCAAGCAAATGGCCAAGGTGTATTTTGTGCAGAGGAATGCATTCCATCTGAGAAAATTTCATCTCTTAGGGAGCCATAATGAGGTGAGAATTATGGGTAAATTACCCCTCTAACAATAGCTTATGGCACAGGACTTCAAATAAATCCCCATTAAATCTCTGCTGTGGTCTTTTTGCATGTGGCCTGCTTTTCATTTTGTGCTGTATGCATGAGCACAGTTTTCTTTGTCGTAATCACGTGGAGGAAAAAAAATAAATAGAAAGTAATTTCTTACATAGCAATAAAGGAATTTGTCAGGTATTTTTACTGCAAGCAGATATACGAAGGTTATGACGTATGTCCAGCCACAGCTTTTGGTGAATGGACAGTATTTTAACGAGGGTGAGATTATTTGCGGTACAGTTGCCAGGCACATGGTTGGACTAATGCATTACTCCTCTTTGAAAATGGGTAATGAAGTCAGTGTTGGCGTCTGCTGCGAAGCGTTTACCGTCTTCCTCTTTTCTGATGTGTAATATTTCTTTTTCTGTCTGTATGTGTTTGGTTTGTTAACTACAGGCCCTTCCCTGCATTTTTAAAGACAAAATGTCTTAAATACAGAGAATGTCTTCATATTAAACTATATATGTAAGATTGTGTGTGTATCTACTATCTCTTTTCTCTTCGGAGCCTCCTCCCGAGGCATCTGTCTAATTCACCTGGTGCTTATTATCTCGGCGAAGGAAGGGCGCTTACCCGTGAAGTTCTAATGGTCTTGCAGCATTGTCATAAAACATCATATCTCACAAAAGATTAACTGCAGCTTTTTCAGAACAGTTCAAAGCCAAATATGGAAATCCTTTGAGCCTGGAATGCACTCTAAAGAATTTAGCAGAGTAATTACGTTTTATCTTCAAGCCAGTAAATTGTGTTCTGAGTTTTCGGTCACGCTTTTACTGTAAAACTCCTTCTACTTGGCAAGCCCAAAGCATTCATCATTAAAAGAGGTACAGAATACCGTTCAGATGGTCACTTTCAACATGTGATATTTCCTGATGAGCTTAATTATTGAGAAGAGTATGAAATGCCAAAATATGCCAACAACAATTCCATGGTACACAGAAACCCCTGTCAAGGTTGACCTTGACCATAAACCCGCGTGTAGTGCCAGTGTCACAACCAAAACCTGTTGTACCAGTGATGGAGCATCTGATCCAGGCTGCTTAAGAAGTTGAGGAAGAGCTTCATCTGAAAGCCATCAAGATCACTGAAAAAACTGAAACTCAAAAAAGGTAAAATTAATAAAACAACGAGTGGTCTAAAACAAGATTCATAATGTGTCATATCCAGGACTGCTTGGCACTGAGACCCACGATTATTCAGATAAGTAAAGGCTATTTAATTCTGTGCTCGTAAACAATTAGCATCTTGCTACACGACTTGAACATTCTTTCAAGTTTAAGAATGACCACAAGATGGCGACAAATACTCGCTGAAGAGCAAGGTCTGGAAAAAACAAACCCAGAATTAAGACCGTCATTAATGACCATTTAAAAAAATTAAATAGAAAATGATGTGTAATGTGTTTTTTCAAGACTTGAATTACGTTCACAGTAGATAAAATACAGGGTAGTACAAAATACATAAAATACATTTACTGGACAAAAAAAATATAAAAAATATATAAAATATTATTCTTCAACATTAAAACCCGATACAGACAATATTTAAGGCACAATTAGAAAATCTGCTGAAGTATGGGCACGCAGCACCGGAGTCGGACGGCGTTTTTTTTTAACGCGTGTCTCTTGTCCCGCGGCGGCCGCCGTACTCCCATCCCCTCCAGCCCCGAGAATGAAGTTTGTGCCGGAGAAATAAGACGTCGCGGTGCCAAAAACACCCCGCGGCCGCAGGCCATGCGATGAATGGGAAAAATCGAATGGCCGGTGAGTAAATGGCAGTCTGGGCGAACAGTTTAAAACTAGCAGCGGCGACGGTAAAAGACTGTCAGGTGGATCAAACGCGTGAAACCGACTTCTGGCCGTTGCCATGGAAACGCACGCTCACGCCGGTCCCCGGTTGTGGCGGAATATTATTTTATTATCGCCTTTAGACGATTACACCAGATATGGAGTTGAAAAGGGCGAATGTGGCTGCGTCTCTGACTCCAAAATGGAAAACGACACGCACTTCTGTCCAGGCGACTAGAGCAACTTTACCTTCCGGAAAATAATTTGAATTAAAGACAATACCATATACAAGAAGTATGGCTGCGGAGGTCTTATTATACTGTACGTCTCGACAGGGTGCATAATGTGCAAATATGGATATGCTGTCATATCCATAGACCGAATATTCCGAGATTCCTCAGATGCAAGTCTGCATGCAGGTTCGTGACAGAAACTTTTTAAAGACATCGGGCCAGTTTTAAGTCCCATTGTCCAGGTTGAAGGAATTCGCCAGTAAATGTTTAAATATGAACGTGGAACGTCGAAGCTCATTGTGGGGAGTTTTACAGCCTCTGCACCTCGTCTGGGAGCCACAATAAATGTGCTGAAATATCAATGATCATTAAAACACCTATTACTATGCAGGTTCTATGCCAGATAATTATATTTAGCTGGAACAGGTCACAGAAAGTTAATTGCTACTTGTATGAGGTTTAAATAATTATGGGCTTCTAGCAGCTGGGCGTGTTGATTTCTCCTGCAACAGTACAGGCTTTTTTTTTTCCTTCTCTTTTTTAAAACATTTTCTTTTTTGCTTTCATTCTCCTCACCGACGCAGCCACGGTGGAGATATTGCAGTGACTACATTCCTATTGTGCACTTTGAAGAGTCTTTGTTGGAGTGTTATTAAGATGATGAGGGCTTGAATAGAAGGCGGAATGGTTGTGGTGTGAGGGGCCTGACTAATTAAATATTACTGTTTAATTTAAATAGGAAGCAGTGTAACGGCAATGTAGTCCTATGCCCAAGTAAAGGCATCAGCTGTGATGACGAATGCAGTTTTATCTACAGAAAGTGGCGCATAGGACAATTAGTATATTATTACTTATAATATGCTTATTATAAGCATATAAGAGTTTATTCTTGTATTTTTTCATTTCCAAAATATTTCCAAAGTACATAGTATTAAAGAAGTCACTTTCCCTTGTCGTGTGTGTGTGTTTTTAGATTAATTTTGCAAAAACTTTTTGACATTTCAGAAAAGCACCATGGAGAGATTAGCCAGTATCATTAAACCAATGTGAAATTCTTTTGAATGTGTTGTTAAACCTTATCTCCTAGCAACATGTGGACTCCTCTGAGCAAGTGGAGCAACTTCATCTTTTCCCTTCCTAACGGAGACTAAGTTCCTCCAGCCCCCTCCAGTGATCAATCAGCATTGGGAGGGGCTGGGGGGGCGGGCACCGACAAATGAACAATGGTGAATCTGTGAAGACTCAGGAGCTAAGTGTGTTGTTAGGTTCCGGACGAGGATTGCTTCAAGCGCCTTTAAAAGCAAGTGCCATTTGCTGCTTTCCCTATTGTTAAGGGACAGTCATGGAATTTCTTGTAAATGAACCCTATCCCGTGACATCACGACACATCTCGATTTATTTTTTCGTAGCCAGATATATTTAAGCTAAATGCTGCCAAGTCCTGCCTTTGGTTTTTATAGTCTAGACATGCTTGTTTTCCTTCAGCAGGTAATGTAATTCCAAGGCTCATTAAGACTGTGAAGTTTATCATTTGTCATCAAAGGCAGCTGTCAATAAATAATTAAGCTCCAGATGAAGAGAATGAAATATTTAGTCTGGAGAGAGGAAAATGTCTGTGTGTGTCCTTTAAATCCAAATAGTCTATTTTCTCTCCCCCGCCATCCATCTAGTCAGTTTTTTTTCCCACCGAGTGGCAGACCTGGGAGTCCTTCAGTAGGAAATCAGACCTGAATTCCAACATACAAGGTTTTTTGGGAGTATTACTCTTCCAAGAGCATTAAGGGTAGTCACCCTTGTTCTTCATTTAACCGCATTCCCTTGTCCACTCAGCTCCAATAAGGCCTGCACATTTGGTCCAGGGCCCATTGTTATTACTTCAAACTTTCATTTAAATTTTAACAGGTACCACCGAGACGCCTCTGCACCCTTTGTCATTTTGTACGGAAGTCATTCTGCCAAATTGCCTGTAGACCATAATTCTGGAAGGTAGAAAGTGTGGCTTACATACGTTAGGTAATGAATGTGAAAGGAAGAAAGAATTGGGTTGGAAATGAAACAGAAGAGACGGAGGGGGAGAGAAAGGGAGAGGGAGAACTCAATCCTGGCCTAGAATTATCGCTGTGTGTCCAGGCATCTTCCCGATGTCACATTTAATTTGCGTCGCCAGCTGAAACTCAGCGTCTCTCTCGCAGCTGAAGGAAACAATGCGCGTTTCCGTCCGCAAACAATCGGTAAATATACTCTAATGGGGTTCTGACAGTTATCGCAGAGGAATGAAAAATGCAGGGGGGATCGATTGCTGACATTCTATCTGCTATAATTACTTTCCACTGAGTGCTTACTGAGATCTGGGAACGCACACGGTGCCTGGCTGTACGAAGGATGCACTGGGCCTTCTCAATCAGCGAATCAGGCAATCACTGCATTCCTCTAAATGCTGCTAAAAACCAGTCTGGGTGAAGAAACATCAGATCAATTAAGCTGCTGCATCAATCAAATTGCATCTCACAGTAGCCCTGACAAAATACTGTGACCTTAGTGGCTCTGGGGCCCTTTTTTGATCTCTAACCCTCTTTAGAGCCGAATTAATGAGACATAGTTGTGTATTTGTTGCATATTATGGTATTTCTTTCGTTATTATATACGAATGATATAATTTACCATATGGTGGGTTTTTTTTTTTGATGATGATGTTGCATTGATACCTGTAGTACATTTGTACATTTGTAGACTTTCTTTTTAAGAGACGTATACATAGATTCAGTCTAGATTGTGACTAGACTATTATCTAACGAAATTAAAAAATCATGAAGGCCGCTTTTACAAGTTCTGCTTCAACCATTATGTCACTGAACAGCTCTATTAACCCTTTGTTGGTCCAGGGAAACTAAACCTGTAATTAGGGGTTATCCAGGTATGTCAGCCTGGACAAAAGTGTCAGGTACTCTATAGCGATGGATGAAAATGTGGTCTGTAAATGCAGAAATGTAGATGTAACATTCAGCAATGTGATTATTATTATTTGCTCTCTGTGTGTAGATGTAAAGACCCGGAGAAAACAATGATAACAGACATGGAATTCATACAGTTTTCAACTTGGTGAGCAGCCGTCTCCCCTCTTTTAATTGCACACTCTCTGTGTACAGACATTTTTGCTGTTTCCCCCCCTCTTCTCACTGCGCCTTTTTCAAATGTGTCATTAACACGAGGCCCAGTTCTGTCACAGTCACTCAAATGATGATTAGCTTTGAGTTTTGCCAGGTTTTTGTCTCTCCTGCTGACATATCATGTGTCATGCCAATTTACTTTTTAATTAATATTCCCACAGCAAGCCAAATTATTACCTAGAGGTGGAAATCCTGGCGTAGCCAGAGTGGTGTAATAACAGTAAGAGGGTGGTAGTAGCCTAGTGGGTAACACACTTGCCTATGAACCAGAAGACCCAGGTTCAAATTCCCACTTACTACCATTGTGTCCCTGAGCAAGACACTTAACCCTAAATTGCTCCAGGGGGGACTGTCCCTGTAACTACTAATTGTAAGTCGCCCTGGATAAGGACGTCTGATAAAATGCCATAAATGTAAAATGTAACAATATGGAATGTATATAGCATGGATAGAAATGAGTTGAAGCAGAATAAAATGTACATGAACAGCAGATTTCTACATGAGAAGCAGAGAAATTGAGGTACTGCCCTGTTTTAAGGTCAGCTGTCTGGCCTGACCCTCATATCCCATTTCTTTCTCTGTGATCCTTCCCCCTGCTGCAGGCCCCAGCACGGTCACATTCAGCAGCACTCCTTGTCACATGCCTCCGCATACCGCAAAACAAGTGGTGATTGAGCTGATTGGGATTTCCAGGCCTTGTCACAATCGTTTTGACGAGCAAAATAGATGGGAGCTGATGGAACAGGCGGCTCGGCCATGAGAGCCCTGTCAGGGATAAGATAATGCTTCAGAGTGGAGAGGTTAAAGACACCGCTTCCTCGTTAATAATTAATGCTCGTCTGTGTGGCAGATCCACTTCACTGCTTCCAGTCATCACTTGATAATTGCTTTACATTTAATTTGGCTGTGGAGAGCATTTTTCAAGCTGGGTAAATTGTGCTTAATGTTAATATGAACACTTCAGACACGAGGCTGGTCTGAAAGCTGAGCAGGTAGGTGGGCCATGTTTCTGCAACCTTAAAGGTTTAAGAAGGGAATGCTAGAACTTTGCAATATGTAATGTATTTGTAATCTGTCGTCTGATGTACTAACTGATTTATGATTAAATTGCAAATTATGGCTGCTATTGAAGTGAATAAATTAGAGTTATCGGTTTAATCTAGGCTAATTGGAGCGTTCCACATTAGTGGCAAATTTCAGCCTATGAAAGTCATGCTGGAAAATAATACATATTTTCCAAAAAGAGCTTCATCTTTTGTCTTATCAAACCTAGCTTCTGTTTCTGGTAACTTTTGTCATGAGATCACATTTCTATCTATTATGATTCTACAATGTGAATAATATTATACAATTCTGTTGCAAAATTGTACACTTATTTTTTAATGGTATACAACTGACATATTATGAAGATTTGCAGCTATAATTACTCACTAACTTTGGCCAGGCATAAAAAGGACTGATCGGGATTGGCTGACTAAATGTCATTATAAAAAACGTTTTAATTGTTGGCCTCTCCTGAAGTATTTATAAAGGTAATGATTATAAAGTTGACTTTTTGGCTTAGATCAGTTTGTCAGTTAGAGTTTCCCTAAAAGCAACTGTATTTATGATAATTTAAACAGGGGGTGGTGGTAGTAACTAGTGATTGTAAGGCACTCTGGCTAAGGGCATCTGATAAATGAATGTAAATGTAAATGTAGATCTTATTTTGGACAAAACGTATAGGTTGTATTAATGGTTATTTCTAAGTTCAAAAGCAGTGAAAACATCATAAATGACATAGAGCTGTGATTGTTTTCTCTTCAGTATTTTAATTTATTCATTGGAAACACTCTAATTTTATTAGTAGATTTGGCACTGGTCCATCTCTCAACTGTTGATTAAATCTCATCTACTGTCTGTATTTTTCATTAAATACTATTTTATTGTACCTTTAGGGCAAACACAATCCTTTAGACATGTCCTACAATATCAGAAATCCTTGAACAGTTCAACAAACCAACTTCAGTAGACTATCAAGATTTCATTGCAGTAAAATATTTTGAAGCTATAAATCTGTTAAGTGGATTGATTCTAGGGCCCTTTAACAAGACCAGCAGTAAATTTGGAAAGCATAACCCTAATTCAGGTGAGATTTTTAGTGACCAAGGTATTTTATATGGTATTTGACACAGCATCATACTGTGTCAAATACCATATACTGTGTTTCAGAACCATCTATCTGCTGCATGTCCTGTACCATTATAATCTCCTGTTGGTCATTGCAGGCATGGAAGGATCTTTACATTTTCTGATGATATGTTTTTGGGTGAAATCCTGACCGCTATTAGATAATCTGCCATTGTAAACTTTGCAAGTGTAGGGTATGTGTCATTATTCAAGCTCACAAATTGGTATTTTTAGCATCTATAAGGTTTCAAATTGATCGTTAATTTGTTTCTGGATGCAACATGTTTTGTAATACAAATTGTGATTAAGCTCAAATTAAAGTTCGATTATAGTGGTAGCAGTGATTAGCATTGAGCAAAGAGGCCAAACCTTGATAAAGACAAGTCTTAGCTCATGTTAAACACAATCATGTTAACAGCAAATACTTACATAAGATTTTTTTTGCCACTTGCATGATATTCAATAAAGCCCAACAGCCATGTTTTCTATTCTCATCAAGTTAAATGGGTTTTGATATCATTCCACACGCTGTTATATAGTGAAATAGAACAATGTTTTCCCCAGGACCGCAGTGCATACTTACATATTTACAAGGCAACACAACAGATGGCACAACACAGACAAATCCGATATATTTTACTGTGCTGAAACAAGCATATTATACTGTTGCGAGGGTCTGTGTAATTATATTACCAAACCATCAGAAATGATGTCCAGCATACCTCTGGGTATTGCTGGGCCTGAAAGGACATGAATTACCTGCAGCAGACACGCTCTCACTCCGCCGACTCAACCCGGAGGGGGGGTGTTACACTATTGGCTTTCCTCTAAGTCTCACCTGAGTTAACCCGAATATGGCGACAAAAGGAAATCTATAAGGAATAACCTTTTTATAAAAAGGCTAGAGTGGTTATTGATGAATACAGGGTGGGGAGGGGTGGAATAAACTACTGCACCCACCGCACTGGGGCTTATTGACAGCGGCTCTGAGTGGTTGTATTCTGTTCACGGAGGCATTGTTTGCCGCAGTTAGGAGACGCTGGATGGCTAACAGAGGAGATCTTGGCCTGTTTCACTGTCTGTGATTCACCCAGCAGAAGTCTCTTCTCTTTAGATGACACAGGCAGATGCTTCTCGAGCTGCCAGGAAAATGGCCTCCCACTGGACCCGTGTGAACAGTGCAGAGAGGAAGGTGCCCCACACTCGCATGGACAATGAGCTAGACATCCAGGTACCCGTAGCACTAGTTCAAACCAAAGATGCGGATTGCTTTTCTTTTTTTTAATAGGCTAATTATTAGTTAAAATAAGATTGGGTCGGGGAACCTCCAAACAGAACCTAATAATCTTCGAGTAAAGGAGTGTACGACTGCCTAGAGCACTGGTATATCTGTTTTAGCTACGCAAAAGCACCTCTGCGCCTCGACCTGCCCCCACAGTGCCCCAGTGTGCCCTGGAGAGGAATACCGAGGTTAGCACCGCTCTTATTGGCCTGGTCCCCCCCCCCCCTCTGGAGGGCACCAACTGCTGTCTTTGCCAAATCCACAGCAGGCAGTGCTCAGCCTTGCATGCACAGAGATAATGATCAAGTTAATTAGACCTGAGATTGAATGAACTGCGGCAGCAACTTAATCATTTGTGACTTGATTAGAAATACTATATTCTCCAACTCCAGAGACTGGCAAACTCGAAAATTAAGTTCCACTTTAGGATTCGGGGTCTGCGGTTAATAGAGTATTGAAGGCAGGAAAATAAAAGCTTGACTCGAAACAGAAGCCATTAAGAGAGTGGGGCGCCTGGCTGTGAATGTCACTGAATTTCTCAGATCGGATCCAGAATATTCATCTGACATCAGTGCTTCCTCTTTACCCACAGCAAATTTACTCCTTCGGGAGGAAACTAGGTCAAGGTAGCTTTGGGGTCGTCTGTGAAGCCACACACATTGGGACCCAGAAGAAATGGGCCATCAAGAAGGTGAACAAAGAGAAGGTAAGTGCATTTCTGTCATGGGGGAGACCCCGTATACCACCGGAGAAAAACAAACCAAATTGCTGCAAGTCACTGGAGTGTTGCTCAGTGCACGCCCGCCGTGTCTGCAGGCCGGCAGCTATGGAGTCAAACTGCTGGAACGGGAAGTGAACATACTGAAGCGAGTGAACCATGAGCACATTATACACCTGGAGGAGGTCTTTGAAACACCCAAGGTAAGCTTGACTACAAGGCCGGGTGAGAAATGTTCACGGCTGAATAAATGCCCCCTCCGGATTCACATATTTTCTTTTACGGTTCCTGTTAATCATCGTTTCACCAGCACATACATAATGTAGCAGAGGTGGATGGTTAGATGCTCCGTCAGTTAGTGCTCAGTATTTGTGTGTGCGTGTATCAGTGTGTATCAGGAATGTTCCGTGAATTTATGTACATCATTACATTATGATCACCTAATATTGAGTTGGTTCTTGAGGAGCTTTTGCTGTCAAACCAGCCCTGACCCTTCGTGCCATGGATTCCTATGAAAGTACGCTATGGATCCGGCATGTCCCACAGATACACAATCGGATTCAGATGTGCAGAATGATTTGTTGGCTGCATCAACACCTTGAGCCTGTTCTTGCATCCCTGCTTCAATTCAACCATTTTGCAGTATGGCAGGAGTACCAATTCATAAAAGTTTTTTTTTTTGCCACTGGATTGCCTTCCTACAGTGCATGTCATTCCCATGTCTTCCCCCTGGTTCAGTTCAGATGTAGGTGCCTTTGGACATGGGTCAAGATGGGAAGCTAAACATTCAAAATGTTCACTTGCTATACGTGAGGGTGTACTTGAGTGTGTTGGTAAAAAGGAACTGTTCATGAAGTCAGGCACGTGTTTATTTACACAAGAACTAATGTCTGTTTGCTCATAATAGTTTGTGAGTCTGAGCATTTACATGTGCTGTTGTATTTCTGTTGAGTATGTTGTCTGTTTCCATCTGGGGGTTGTGGGTTTCTGTTTCAGAGAATGTATCTCGTGACAGAGCTGTGTGAGGGCGGCGAGCTAAAGAAACTGCTGCAGAATCAGCAGCATTTTAATGAAGACGACGCCCGACACATCATCCGCAGCCTGGCAGAGGCCATCGTCTACCTTCACAAGAAAGGTGAGACGAGCCCGGTGCCAGCCAGACAGACACAGCTCACATACACACCTCTGTGACTGTTATTCAACATGATATGATGTCCAATCCTATTGTGATGCGTTTTTAAAGGTTGCGTCCAATTATGCATCAGTTTATCCCCCCTCCCCCAATTGAATTACTTAAACATCACCCACTTCAGACAGTGTGTTGTAAGCACATTGTATGCAGAGATTGGGCTAATTTGCGCTATCATGGCCACATCATAACCGAGGGCCTGATCGCTTTGTTCTCACTGACATCTGATTATCAGTGAGATGATTGCTATCACATTATGGCTTTCAGTCATTATAGGGCCTGGCTTATTTTAATAATGAGATAATAATGAACAACTGCCAGACAGAAAAATCAACCTATTTTAATTGAGTCTGAGGGGTTTATTTGAAGATGCTGTTTTTTTTTTTCATCTTCCTCCTGGTGAAATCTCCAGTTAGAGGTAATTTAGGACGTTGCTTGGCAATGAGACACCATTACATGGGGCTAATGACTCATTTACAACAAGCAGGGGAGGAATACTGATTAATAGGTGTGTTTTCACACTGAGAGTCCCTTTGCGCTTGTGTGTATTACATCTTCAGCAACTAACGATGCCAACAGGACTGTGCGGGCCTGACTCCACATCGCACGTAATATTCCTCCAGTGCTTGACCCTCCATGGAGCCAGTCACCAGTTCATTATTTTCATTTACGTCTTCGATGTAGAAGAGCTCATAGATTAGGAGAGGTAATTAAAGAGCATTAAGGAGAACCATCTGCCTTGGAAACACTGCTAGGTATTTTATTATGATTTTTTTTTTTTATTCATATTGGCGAAACACATGGAGGTACGTGCTGAAGTCTCAGCCCCCAGAGGAGCATAAAAAAACCACAGTGTGCTCCGAAAGCTTACTGGCGACTGCCTCGAGTGTGTCTGGAGCCAGGCCTTCATATCTGAAAATGTAATTCTTCAATTTCAGCTGCCCCACTCTTCATAATGAACACTGTGCATTAATGCTTCCCACTTTTTTTTTTTTTATTTAACGAGTTTTTCCCCTTCACCAATAATGCTTTCTAAGAGGCAGAATGTTCTGTGAATAACAAGTGGTGTGTCCATTCCAGATATTGTTCACCGAGACCTCAAACTGGAAAACATTCTTGTGAAGAGTTATCACTATGGTAACGATAATGGCATGGTCAATATCAAGGTGAGAAGGCAAACCCGCGTCTGAGAACTTTCCGGAAATGGGCGTGTGTCTTTCAGAAACGGCAGGGCTTCGGCTGGCTCTTCTGCTGTTTTGTTCTCCCACTGTCATGTCTGCCACTTTCCGTAAACGCTTTTTAAATACTGTCTCATTACGGCAGACCCCCTTCCCTCTCTCCTTTATATGGCACTTTAAAAGAATGAATCAAGAGCCGTTTTAAAGACAAATTACCGCCAGCACCCAGCATGCTGCGGCCATTGATGGCAGCCAGCTGAAGCAGATACCTGCAGCGTGGGCTGAAACAAGGCAGAACTGTAGTATTAATCAAACACACACACACACACACACACACACTCACTGCTTAAAGACACTGCTGTCCTGGCACAGTATAAAAGGCTTTTATCTAGCAGAAGGTGGTCATCTCTCCAGGATATTTATCCTGGCCGCCACAAACGGCAAAGTGTGAAACCATATATACAGCTCATATACATTATTCATCCAGTGCGGTGTGTGTGAGTGAGTGTTTGAGTGTGTGCAAGTGGGTTCTAGGTTCCTTACGAGATTTTCTTGTCCATAAATATTGCAATTTAGATACTAGAGATGCATTCACACTGTCACCATAAACCTGATGGTGTAATGGCAAAAAGCTCATAAGGATGGGTATAAAAAGCATCCATGCAAGCTATTTGTGTGTGTGTGTGTGTGTGTGTTTTCTCTTATGTCTTCTCTTTTGTTCCTCTCAGGTGACAGACTTTGGACTGAGTGTGCAGAAGGGCGGGGTGGGCAGTGAGAACATGCTGCAGGCCACCTGCGGAACTCCCATTTACATGGGTACAACACACACGCAGACACACACCCCTGCCCACACAGCAGGGGCTGCTCAGCCAAGTATCGTTGCTCACCGCAGAGAGTGCACTAAAAGATGTACCGTATTAAATTGTAATCAAAGGCGGCTATAAAAATGCCACTAGCAACAATTCCAATGCTAATTTCCTGTAAATTACAATATTTCTAATGCCGGCTGAAGGAGAAGTGATGTTGGGCTGTGGGCTGTGAGTGGCTGATAATGGGATAAGTGTGTGAGATGTCTGTGTGTGACTGATCGCTGTGTGTCATTCAAGCTCCTGAAGTCATCAATGGTCATCAGTACAGTCAGCAGTGTGACGAATGGAGTATCGGTGTCATCATGTACACACTGTAAGATCTTCCCCACCTTTACCACCATCACAACTCCCATGCATGCAGATGAACAGAAATATTGTATGCCTGCAGAAACAGTGGATATACCACAGAGGCATCATGTGCTGTTTTAGATGCTGACATTCTCTCTCTTTTTCATCTCACTCACACTCACACAATCATGCACACACACACACATACACACTTCACTATCTCCCTTTGTTGCAGTCATTTGGATAAGTGAGCTCTCTGGTCACTAATGTAATTGCTGTGCCGTAGGCTGAGTGGAGGGCCCCCCTTCATGTCCAGCTCAGAGGACAGGCTGTTTGAGATGATCAAGAAAGGAGAGCTCAACTTTGCCAACCCCGTCTGGAGCACCATCAGCGATGCAGGTTAATCTGGATGACCCCTTTCAATGACATCCCCACCAATTTACACAGCCTGTTGCGTCTCGGCTGTTTTCTGTTAAAAAGACGCCCAATTAGACCACTCTGTACTTGTTCTGCAGCTAAGAAAGTGTTGTGCTGTCTGCTGAAGGTGGACCCTGCACACCGGATCACAGCCAGTGAACTGCTGGATAACCCCTGGATCACAGTAAGCTCCAATGACTCTTCACTCGTCCATGCTGGTGCTCGATTCCCTTCATATCACTGCCTTGGATCAGAGACACATTCCAGCCTGTGAATACAGGAAAAAAAAGAAAATAGCCAGTTTTGTGGTTCATGCTATCATGTCCTTTTAGATTTGGATCATCAGAGCAGGTTTAAAAGGTGGGATCATTGAGGCCATTTTATCTCTGCTGCCTCATTAGGCCAAGTCACTTTGGCTGAGTGATGAAGCTGAATGGACAAAAAGCACACAAGGCAGCAGGTCCATGCACTGTTGTGGCAAGTGTTAGCAGTATGCCTTATTACATTACATTACAGGGTGACACATCAGTACTGGCCACACCCACCAACGTGCTGGATATGATGCGGCAGTACCGTAACGACTTGGAGGACAGTGGCGTGGAGGCTGTGGAATTGGGAGTGGACGACCTGTCCCTCGGCTGCTGCCAGGACAGACACGTCCTCTCCGGTGGAAACCATACAGCCATCAGTGACCCCGGCCCAGAGCCTGACACTGACAGCATCAGTTGTAGCAGCAAGCCTCCAACCCCAACCCTTACCAAACAGGTAGTGTTACTCTGGAAACATGCAATAAAAACCCTACAGGATTTCATTATAGCTCCTATCACACTGCACATACATTATTAATGCATACAGGAAATATGAGACATGGATGGAACAGGGTCATGATCACACATACTGTGTATAAAAGTATAGACATTTAAAAAAAAAAACCCACTTCATCCATGCAAACACACTACAAGACAAATGTCTGTAAAACTAAATCTCCGAAAAATAGAGGTGCAACATTTCTCACACAACAGGATAACTTCAAACTGAGGTCAAGATTCAGTAAGAGGTGTAGATATGGCCCACAGGCCCGCAAATCATCATACTGAAGCCAAATGTGTCGAATTATGCTACATTCTACATACCTGATATAGTCAAAAAGTGTGTTGGCTCAGTCACTCTCAGTACTGGGGAACTCCAGTGCTGGAGAACCACAATGTTCTTTAGGGATGTGAACAATCTGAGGTTAACTGCTATGCTGTGGACCTACCAACGGTTGACGAAGCCTACAGCGGAGTTACATGTGACTGATTGTGTCTGATAGTAAAGTGAATAGTAAAACATCATTTGTGTACTGATAACTAAATCCAATGAAAATCTTAGGAACTTAGTATGCTGTGCTTCACAAACAAGTTGCACAATTATTTTTTTCCCTCTGGTGTCCAGTAATTACATGGGCTTGTGGAGAAGAATTTAATTGTTAGAATTGATGAAATTATGGGTGGCTTCTATCTGAATGCTTGTACAAAGGATCATCATATTTCTGTTTTTGTAGCATAAGAGAAAAGCTCGGACTACATCCACAAATGGAGTGAAGAAGAATGGATCCATAGTGAAATCATTCAGTACACTTGGCACACAGGTTTTTATACAATTTCTAATAATTCAATTACTCTTTATTCTGTAATATTGTGTTTTCATGGGACAGAATCAACGAAGGTTCAGGTTCTTCCAGATACCACTAGGTGGTGCCAAAATGACCTCTGTAGCAAAGCAGAACACACAGCAGCCCACCTGTACATTGGTTTGTGTGTGTGTGTTCCTTTGCGAGATGAATGTGAGTTGTCTTATCTCTGCAGTCCCACACAGGTGGCAAACCCACAACTCAGCTGCGTGCAAAGAGCGGCCGCTCACAGGATCAAGTCGACGCCGTGCCCTACAGCAGACCAATGGCGGGACCTGGCAAGTGCGAGGCCCAGGGTCACCACATCTCACCCAGCAGCAGGCCTGGGAATTGCACCCCCAAGCCGACTGCCAACGCCAAGGCCAAAAAGATCACTTAGAGCCAAGTAGCAGCAGTGGCAAACAAACACCAAGCCGGCAGAGAACCGAAGCAGCTCGCCGCGTTTCTGTGTTCCGTGGCCACTCTGCTAGACACCACGATAGACTTCCTGTGGTCTTTCACTCCTCGCAGGTTTTTTTCAAATGTTCTCTACCAGCCAAGAAAGGGAGGGAGAGAGAAAGAGAAAGATGCTCCTCCCTTTCGCCTAAACTTCACCTCTGTGCTGACCTCCCACTGCAAAACTGCGCTTGGCATGAAACGTGTGCTGTAGCTCCCTTTCCTTTCAAACACGACCCCTGACCTTTTACACCAGGAATAAGACTGAGAGAAGCAATGGGCTGAATTCTGGCTGAGCCTGAGCGAGACTCTGAGTTTTTAGATGAAATCGTTGTGAATGAGCAGTTAGTAGGGTATTATCCATCACACGGTAGAGTTTTATTCCACCCGTGCTGGACCCTTTTAAGCCGGACAGTACAGCAGTGCACTCGTTTAAAAGTCAATTGAAGCCTAAATAAACAGTCCTTTGGGAACGTGAATGTAGTTTATATTTTGTGCTTCTTTCGTCAGGAAACTGTAAGGAAGAATGATGGGATACAGGGTTAGTCGATCTCCATACTACCTACTATTAAAAAGAACTTTTGAATGTGCAGGAAGCCTGTATGTATTTGCCTGTATTTTATTTTATGTATTATTTTTGCCAGTATTTTATAATGAGGAATGTATTGAAGCATATATTTAATAAGTGAAATCAACAAAAAGGACCTGTTCAGGGTAATTGTCCAGAGTTGGTAAGCGGGTGGTCTTCGTGTCTGTGATCCCTTTAACTGGATCTGTTTGCCAAATTGTTGAAGGGGATGTCTGTAAAGGAACTATTATTTCTGCTCATTATTTAATAAAGAAGAAATAGATTGTCTAATTTAATGGCTTCTGCAATTATAATATAATAATAATACATGACTCTGCATGTTGTAGTTGTATGTGGCATGAATGCGAAAAGACAGAGTAAAAGAGAGATGGGTAGCCACCATGAAAAGCGCAGTATTTGGAATGGGGACGACTGCGGCTCTAATCTTGTTTGGGAAGGGCATTGAAAGCAGCAGGGGCTACTTTGAGGACTCCTCCATTCAAGCCCCGGCCTTTCTGCCGTGGAGGGAGTAATCCTCAGCATGGATACAATATTAACGTAGTCAAGCAGAACTCAGAGGGCCGCTATTCAAATCCCAGCCATTTGCATGTCGAGGTGAATGTGGTGAGACAGTGGGCCTTGTCTGGAGTCGCTGGTGAGAGGGGCCTGGGGAAGTGCGGTGCTTCCCAGCCTTTTGAAATGAAGCATGCATCCTCTTTTCACCTTATGCTGATTTGCTGCAGGTTTTTGAAAACAGTAATGGCTTCACCCATGATTTCAAAAGCTGCTAGTGTTTTCTCCACACTTTTTTCACCATGTACCAGAGTGCTATAGGCAAAGGCTGCTAATAACAACTGCATTATATAATTATGAGAACAAAACTCAGCTGCATTTTTAATGAACAAACTGCACTTATAACTATGGTATACAAGACAGGTGCAATGATATAATGATTTAATGCTGATTGTTCATTAAGCAACTACTATAGGCTATTGGACATTTTCATTTTATGGAATGTTCATTTTATAAGATTTGTATGATAAAGGACTACAAACAGCAGTTCTAGGTAATCCATTTAGAAAAGAATGCATCAAAACAATTTTATTTAAGTCAACATTGCTGCAAGGCAGAATAGTGAGATGAAAACAGATGTGACAGCTTTACTCCCTGCCCACTCACTCGCATTTATGTCCCTTCACACTGGTCAACATGACCCCACTATATCATCCATTAGCCCCAGTACATGCAGTAGAGACTATTACAATTACAGCCTTAAAAGATCCAGGAGGGGCGGAGCCACAATGAAATAAATTTTTGGTGGCACTGGGGAGGCGGGCAGTAATCCGGGATCCGGTTACATGTGAATTATTTGCTCACATGTGATGGATTGAGCCATTAAATAATTATGCCATATGACTGTCCGGGAAAAGCGTCAATGATGAATTATCCTGATGGTTTATGGCAGTTTCTACATGATTCGTAACAAGCGTTGAAAATGTTTCAGGGGCAAAAAATGATTTGGTTGGGAAAAAAAAAGGGGGGGGTGGCTTGAAGATAACAATGATTTATTCAGTTTACGACCCTCACCCCCACCTCACCTCCCCATGAGCAGTGAACTGCATTTGCATAAGGTCTGTTTAGACAACCTCCTGTATGGCTAATGTGTTGTCAGTGGCAGAGATGGGATTTCAACATATGGTCTTCATTTTCTTGTGCCAGACTTTTAATTCATTATAGAGGGGGGAAAATCTCCAAATTGAATTGTGCTGGTGGAATGTGACCCGCAGTAAATTATGTAGGTGCATCTGTAGGCCTCAGGGAACGAGGAATTTAAGAGATAGAAAAAAAAAAGAAAAAGAAAAACAAGCACAAAAAGAAAAGATGAAAAAAAAAAGGACTGACATCTTAATGTGCTACTCAGTTGTGACACGCCAGGCACTTCAGAATCCACCACTGATGTATGGTTGTCAGAATTACTTTTTTTTTTTTGTACAGCACCTCTCTCTGAACAGAAGAACCCGTGCAGGCGTTGGAGGCAGGTTGGAGCTTCATTTTTTCCTGTCCTCCAGGGGTACACCTGACAGATGGGAGGAATAGTTAGCAGGGAGGGGGTGATTAGAACCTCTCAGCTCCTTTTGGATCCCGGCGGTTAGGTGCAGCCCTGGCAGGGAGCGACGAGGGGATGTCACCCATGGTGAGGAGCCGGGGGGGGGGGGGGGGGGGGGGGGGCAGCCGGGGCTAATGTCAGAACGGCCGAGCGTGAGAGAGAGCCCCATCCTGGCTGGGACTGCTGGGCGGCATCTCAATAGCCTTAATGGAGCTTCCTTTAATTAATCAGCTCATCTGCTGAGACCCGATACCTGCAGCTGAGATCTCCGCCTAATGCACAACATCCTCACTGCGCTGCCCGTGACATTGTGGTAATGAGGTAATGCGGCTACAATGTCAGGCGAACGTTGCGGGGACGTTATCTGCGGGGGCTCATCGCACATGCTGATGTCCTCGATCCCCTTCAATTGTTTGCATCCTTCCTTATGCTTCCATAATGCACCTGAGAGCTGAGAGTGTGTGTGTGTGTGTGTGTGTGTGTGTGTGTTGCAGTTGCGTTTTCACATCTGGGTGCCTGTGTTTTGTATGTATGCCGCACAATAATTGCTCTTCTAGCCTTGCAGCAACCTTCTGCACCTACAAAGAGTACAATTAGAGTAGCTGAAGTAGGCGGGGCCCACCTCACCAAGGCTCCTTCTTACGTCCCCTCTACGTCTTAAAAAGAAGAAAGGGTGGAAAGCTCCGCCTCGGCATAAACATTTGAAACAGATGGCATATTCAAAAGCAAGCCTCATCAATCTTTGTTGACACTTTTCCTTTTTCAAAAACTGCTCTTATTTTGAGGCTATTTGCAATTATAATGCATCTGCTCATTTGAATATCAAATTAATTAACAAACACACCAGAGTAAATACTTTTTTTTGCTTATTAAATGTGAAAAGTTCTTGACTACGGTTGGATGGCGTGTTAATTCACAGTGATATCTAATCCCATGTTACTGCACATAAAAGGCATTACTATACATATTTGAATGGGGAGGTGGTTGTTTTCCAAGCAATTTTCTGCCAGAGTACATTTTTAATTTATTCATATTTAATTTATTGGTCTCTGCATACTCACTCGGTAAAACTAATCAGAGGCATGTACGGGCCTCTTAAAGTCAAACATGGCTCCATCAGGCTGCGGTTAGCAACAACTTCCCCCCACTGCCCTGTTCTCTCTCCACACGCACTGGGCAAAAACAGAATGGCTTTTTGTTGCAAGGATGAAAATCCCTCCTGGGAGACAGGCTGATTCCTGCAGGCAACCTTTTAATAATTTCAACAACTTTGACGAAAAAAGAAAAAGAAAGGAAGAATGAGAGCGAGAGAGAAAGGTGAAGAGAATGAAAAATGTACCCAGCCTTGAATCATCTGAAATATTTCAATTTTTCGGATGCTGACCATCAGGCCCAGTGTGGGAATGTCAGCCACTATTCACCGCAAATTCTCTTTCTCTTGCTCTCTCACTCCCTCCCACCCTCCCTCCCTTCTCATCACCTCCCCTCACTCCCGTGCCCTTGAGTCGGCTTTTTTCTGCTCCTTTGGCTGATCATTTAGCAGAGTGTGACTGGGGCTCTCATCACCTGTGTCCACTGTATGCTCCAGATACCTATCGACCCATTGACACAGCACAAGAAGGGACCTGGACAACCTTACACATGGAAATTATTCCAATTAATTACCATTCCCCCAGAGGCGAGAGAGGGTGGGAGGGAGACGAGAGACAAAAGGCCCAAACAACGGAACATTCTTGCAGAGTGATGAGCACAATGCGTAATGAGCATGCTAAAGGTCATTTGACACATTTCTGCTGGTATGAATCAATTTATTTCAAGCACTTAATTCTGTTTGGGGCTCGAGAACTCTTGGAGGCATCACACTGAGAGGGTGCATTTGGAAAAGTGTGTGTGTGAGTCGGTCTCGCCACAGAGCCACCTGCAGGGCCACCAGGAAAGCTTGGAGAGCCTGGAGATAATGAAAATGAGAGAGAGTGTGTGTGCGCGCAATCCTGTCACACAAACACACATTGTGGGCAAATCACTTCCATCACCTTCACGGTAATTGGGGCATTTTTTAGTGTCCAGTAAAATCATGGTCCATTAGGAGGACTCCTTATAAGAGTGGCCCTGAAGAGAGAGGCCTGTTGGAGGTGTTATGAGTCTGAGCATGGAGTGTCCTAAAGTAACGGTTCTTAGTCAGTGCTACAATTACCTCCAGCCTTAGGCAGTATTCATACACACACACACACACACACACACACACACACACACACACACACACACATATATATATACACATATACATATACATATACATATATACATTTTTCTAGTCAAGCAGCATCAGGGGCTGTTGACTAGCATTTTCTATTCTGCAAAACACCAGAAAACTTTGCCCTTACTTTTTTTACACTCGAACTTGGAATGTCTCAGGCCCTGGACTCTGTTATTATTGCAGTGGGGAAACTGCACAAATCACAGCTATCAGTGTTACCACTGGGGGGTACCGAATCAGTGGATTCAATTTCAATCTGCTTCAGTAACGTTCTTCTGGAATGACCCCACAGTACAGACACAGTACAGACACGGTTCATGCATTTTTTGTGATGGATCATCTATTTAAATATATCAGCTTTATATAAAAGGTGTTATAAATGTACAACGACTTTAAATTGAAACTTTGAAACACAATCACCTGTCACCTTTTTGGCATGTGCACTACAGCCTCTTTCCACGGGGGGGCACTAAACCTTCCTTCTGCTGTGCGCCACCCCAATCCAACTGACAAAGTATGAGTGCAATTATGGTTTCATCTAATACCCCTTCCACCCCCATTTTAATGTTGTTTATGATATTTGCACAGTTCTAGAGGGAGGTTTTACAATAAAGCAAAACAAAATATGGCATTTTTGCCAGATCAAAGGAGTAATATTTAATATGTTTAGGTATGAAAATGCAGTTATTATTTATTGTACTAAAGGCTGTTATGGGGAAAAAAACTTTCTTGTGAAACAGAAAGAGACAGAGAAGCAGTCAGTTGAAAGAATGCGCATATGAGGGGTGGTAAGCCTGCCCAGAGTCACCGGGAGGACTTATTCTCCGCCATTTCTTATTCTCTTTGAAAGGTTTAAATACCCCCACAACAAATCCACAAGGTTGTATCACTGCCGAAGCCCCTCTAATGACTGATTTATTTAGGTGCATTAAATATGAATAACGCATCGCAATGAAACATAATTGGGTAGTTCTTAAAAATTAGGCCTAATTCATGTGAACCACGTGATCATGTGGCTCAGAGGAGCAGCAACTTGTGCTCTGGTTGATGGGTGGGAGGGAAAACAGAACACTACTGACCAAGAATGCAACGCTCGTAAACAAAGTTATGTTAGTGCTAATTACTGAACCGCTCGAGGTGCACCAAGACATGAAAACAACATTAGCACACAGTGCAATGGACTGAATAAAATAGCGGTAAAAAAAACACAACAACGTGGTACATGTGCTTCTGAGGTGTTGATTCATTCACGCAGTGTTATGTAAAAAGTCTTGCTTTTAGAAGAGGCCATGAGTTCATTTTCCTTTCTTCTGTGGGCACCACACAGGAAATAAACTCTCGCACCATTCAGGAACCCCACGTGATTGGCCCCCTCTGTCTGTCTCTCCACATTATTGGCCATTTTCTGAGCGCGGTCAGTGTGGAGGTGGCAGCAGGGTGGGGACGCTGCAGTGGCAGGCAAGGCCTCGGCTGCAATAATGCATTATTAGCTTTTCCACTGCTGCCCCTTGGCGGGATTTACACTGGATATCCTCAGACCTCTGAGGGCAGGCCGCTGTTGCAACAGCAGCCGAGCGAAAACTCGTCCTGCAAACCCGCCTGCAGGTACACACACACACACACACACACACACACACACACATATTACTCATGTCCAGTGGTAAAGCTGCAAGTTTTCTAAATTCATAGTGTTACATAGTGTTAGCCTTATTATATTTATCAACATTTCCTGACTGTGACAGAGTTTGACATTTGATTCATTTTTTTGGAATTCGTTGGTGTTTTCTACATGAATTTTGTTAGAGCCCCAAATAAGTTATACTAAAAGAAGTGACAATGTTGCACATTTACAGTGCACTATCAGAAACTTCAGAATACTCTTTTTAGACTCTATAGGGCATATTGTCCTAGTGCGTAAGGAAATGGACTCATAAATGGAAGGTTGCCGTTTCAAATCCACTGAGGTGCCACTGAGCAAAGAACCGTCCCCACACACTGCTCCCTGGACCACTGTCATGGCTGCCAACTGCTCACCAAGGGTGATGGATTAAAAGTAGTGGACATGTTCAGTTGTGTTTGCCATGTGCTGTGCTGTAGTGTTTCACAATGACAATCACATTTTTTTACTTTATTTATTTTTACAAAACACATATTCACACAAAATTACAGACTACATATAATTAACAATGTTCATAAGAAGCAACAACAACATCCTGGCCTCGGTGAGAGTGACATTTTGCTGACATGCTCATTGTCTCTTTTCAATCATTTTATGTAAAACACTCATACGCCTCTCGACCATGCATGGCTGAACTTTGGGTGAATCAATGGTATTGATGAATCATAGATCATACAAGTCAACAAGTCTGACATTACGAGAATGAATTCATTGCATGGGGATAGTCGACATTAAAATATAATCATAATCAGACAATGTGAGTTATTTCTAATCAATAGCGCAATTATAAAAAGTAAAGTCCAGCGCTCTATTGCAGTAAATACGCTGCTATAAATAGACCACCGTGCGGTTGGACGGTTTGAGTTTTCTGTTCCAGCCATTAATCTGTTGTAGTAATTTGATCACAGTGAAGA
Organism: Denticeps clupeoides; assembly: GCF_900700375.1. NCBI lineage: Eukaryota > Metazoa > Chordata > Actinopteri > Clupeiformes > Denticipitidae > Denticeps > Denticeps clupeoides. The sequence goes on from NC_041722.1 coordinate 12,183,626, forward strand.
TGAAAGACGATTCAATATCCAGAGCTGTGTACCACCAGTGGGCCAAATGAATGCACATGTTTACGGCCTGATTAGACTTCAGGTTCAACTTAAGTAATTGTACCATAGCTATATTTTTTATCCACACACAGAGACATACACGCACAAGCGAAGTAAGCTATTATGGTCTTATTTCAACACTTGATCACAATATCAGTGTGCAGCAAGACTACATATTGGGAAAAAAGAAATATAGCAAAGTCATAATGATGTTGGAACCTTGGCCTCCACCTTACTTTGTGCAGAATATATTGGAAAAAAAGGATTGTCAGGAAGGCAGGACAATATATCTGTGATATCCTAGGAGACAATGGCATTTGATTGCGTCCTTCGGTGAACCCTACAATATTGGCAGGATTGCAGGGGGCTTTGTGCTAGCTGGCACATCCCAGGCCTAACAGCTCCTGGCCACTAGTGGCCACCACCTGTCAATCTGTCGCTTCCGGTTTTGCTTTGTTGTTGTATCTCTAGTGCACTTCTGCACTTGTACTCTCCTGTGTCCCTATCCCGTATGATCTTTCCTTACTTCAGCCTCTTGTTGTGTATTACAGTCCTTTCGTATTATTAGCATTTATACCACCAGCAGCTCAGGCTAAGAGTCTTCTCAAGCTAAGCAGGTTTGGGCCAGGCCAGCACTTTGATGGGGGACATTATAGGAGATCTTGTTTACAGCTGGAAGAAGGATGGCATCACCATGTGGTCTGTGTGGGTCCCAATGAGATGGAGATGCTCTGTTGCAAACAGGAGCCTTTGAATGAGATGTTAAATCAACGGGGCTCCCCAGTGACCATTGTCCCACCATGGTCCTTTCAACTCAACAGACTCAATCACAGTATTGACTATATTACAATGCCTTTCCTTTAATTTGGAAATTTCTCTTATTTTCTCATTTCAAACTTTATTTCCATCACATTTGATAGTTATCTAGTTTTATTTATTTTGGCATAGGTTAGATTTGGGTATTTTGCTGAACTCGCTACACACACCCAAAATTCTGGGGAGAATTGGCGCTTGAGAGTCGAGTAAGCATTTGATGTGCCAATGAGTGTTGCAGGCTGCAATATGCTTCTATCATCCATCATTAAGGAGGGTGGCTCCTCCATGGCTCAGCTCCAGCACTGAGTGACCACTGCAATATTTTGCAAACTAAAAACCATGACATGTGTCCTGTACATCCTGATCACCTTTTGAAAACTGCTGGTCATGAAGAATGTCCACAACTGATTGATTGTGCTGAACCATTGGGTTCTTGATAGGAGTTCTGTCTTTTCGGACGATGATGCCTCCCTCCACAGGATCTGAGCATCACCAAAAGGTTGATCAGTTTAACAATGACCAGTTACCAGATCTCTATCCTACTCCACACCCACATCTATCAAAACACCAAATTGTGACTTCTGGTGAATCATGGAGCCCACAACCTAACTGAGACAATTTGTCGACCATATATATAGTAAAAGCTTGTTGGGGTTCAAACATCCCTACTAGATGTTTCAGAGCTGTTTTTTGAATTTGTGTTTTTTCTGTTGAAACCTTTTTGATTAAATATATTTATTTTTTCAACTCCTTTTCATTGAAATCAGTGGTAATAGTGGAGGCATTATGATGGTGCTACTACCAGTTTGCTCCTGGTTTGAGCTTTTAATGGGGCTGAATGTTCTAAGAAGCTTTGCAGGTCTACATTTTTTACCTGCTCTGTTGCTTGCATTGCTTTGAGGTTTAGCGGGATTCTTCGACTTGGTTTGTCCTTTAGGATAAAAACCCCCCAAAAAACAAGTCAATTAGTGAAACAATATGAGGAAAGTAAATAAAGAAATAAATGAAAATTCAGCAAACAAACCCTGCAATTTCGTTTCTGTGGCTTTGATTTGGTTTCGACATGAGAGTGAAAATAATCATCCTAACTCTCTCCTTGCTGCTGAAATATACTGCAGTCTCCTAATAAAAAGCATTATTCTCTGAATCATTCAGTATAATAAATCCCCATCGAGTGCGAGGGCCCCTGTCATCTTCATTTGGGCCTTGTTAGGGCAAATTCAACGCCATGGGGCCGGATATGTGGACGACTGGGGTCAGACTTTGTAATTGGTGCCCAGCAAATTTGGCCAATGGAAATCTTTGGCCGAGTGCACATGTCTTTCAAGGGAGGCTGCTCTGCTTTCAGGCACATAAGAAATGACAAAGCCAGCGGGTAAAGCAATTACCCTGAGAGGCCTCATTATCGCTATGCGGTGCAGTACGGATTTCTGTGCATATGTCTCTCCTCTCCTCTGCTCTCCTCCGCTCGCCTCTCCTCATGGCTTCCCGTGGATGTGCACTGCCCATCAGGCCTATTGAGTGTGAAGAGGTCCTCTCCGCAGTAATGGAATGCACATTTACAGCTCAGACTAAAAAAGCTTCCTCGCTCTCCATTCTCTTTTGTTTTTTTTATTGAATGGCTTTTGTTGATTACATATAATCGAGGTGAATCAGAGACCCAAGGTTGTCTTCCTTTTCCATGGCGGGTGAAAAAAAATTGGGAAAAAATCCCATCGAGGGGACCAGTGGTGGGGGGTCAACACAAATCAGATCGTGGGCTTTCTTGTGTTTGGCAGGCGACACTTTCAAATGTTAATGGAGGGGGGCGAACAAAGCCGAAATGGGTCTGAAAATGCTAATTGTCCCTAATTCATGTAAATAGCTTTTCTAATGGAGGAATTAAGCATTTTAAATACGCAATTGAAGGCAATCAGTCCTTTCATTTGGTGGGGCGGCACAGGTGTAGTGGATTGAAATTCATCTTTCACCGAAGGCTAGCTCATTTGTCACTTGGCTGTGACCATGGAGGGATGACGGTGAAAAGAGAGAGGCATGTGTGTGACAGCATGAGGTGTGTGTGTGTATGTGGCCATGGGTAGACATAATGCCATGGAATAAAGAGCTTTCTTCACCAAACTCAACAATGACAGTAGAGCACTTTCTGTTGAGAAATTAGAGACAGCTCCATTCAGCATACACAGCTTTCATAATCTCTAGACTTATTATAATAAGATGTCTCAAATAGTTCAAGAAATCATCAAAAACATCCTCAGATCCTTAGTTGTGTTGAACATAAAGAATCTGGTCTGGATGACGTGTTCCAGGTATAGTTTCCATCTCTGCTTCAATGTATTCCTCCTTCCAGAGCCCTGAATAGGGTTTCACATGATCACAAAAAAAGGATCATGTACATGTTCTCATGCCGAAATGGCAGTAGAAGGTCATTTTGTAACTAGAGAGAAACTGGGGATTGAGAAAACTCTCGGTTTGTAGCTCTGCAGGCCTTACTGCACCCTGATTTCTATTCATCTTCTTCATGTGTAATTGTTAAAAATTGACTAATGGAAATAATGGTGGTGTCATTATAAACCTGGACATATAGTGTTAGATTAGAGAAGAAGGATGCTTTAAAATGCATGGTGTCGATGCGTTAATATTATCACTGGATAAAAGTCTGCAAAATAAACACTGAGAAGCTCCATAGCTTTGAAAATTTCTTGCAAAAGTAACAGAACAGGAAAACAGAACACAATGTCAATGTAGACACACACACTTTGCATGGATTCACGTCACAAAAATAGCATCCTATGACTTATTATAGTGATCAACTCAAACAGACAATGGAGTAGCGAGGTCATGTTGGTGAATGTGGTAACAAGGCCTGTGAGAGGCGCTCCACGAGTCAGACAACATGGCGTTACATGGATGAATCAAACGGCGCGGCCTTCTGCAGCTCTCAGACAATGACTTGTTATTAGTCAATATCAGGCAGGCGCAGCAGCGGGACTCAGGGCTCTGTGGCATAGAGAACAGAGAGGAGAACAGGCACGTCAGCTAATGAACGAGACAAGGGAGAGAGGGATAGAGAGAGCTGGAGAAAAAAAAAAACTCATTTAAAAGGACAAATCAGATCAAAAGATTTCAAAGCCATTAGACACAACTCACCAGGAATGATAATAATGATAAAAGAAGGTTGTGCATTCGGACCACTCTGGTAAAAAGTGGGGTCGTCCTGGGAATAGTTTCTCCTGCAAGGGAATGAAGGAGCAGTTCATTTTCACTCTGACCTTCAGAGCTCCAGGCACACAGACAAGGGCACAAACAGATTGAGAATTAATTGGTGCAATTAACATTTTGTGATTATAAGGACTCCAGATCAATACCCTATGCAAATAGCACTATTGATGTCCTGCAGAAGCCTTGTTAATTGTGTTTGGCGAACAAACAGGGGCCCTATGTTTCTTTTCCTTAATGGAACACCACGCACGGACCAGGCTCACGCCTCGGACCACTTTAGATGCATACGGTACTCATCACCCCCCCTTCCCAATACTGCCTTTCTGTCTTCTTTCAAAGAAAGTTAAGGGAAGTTGGGAAGTTTTTAGGTTCATGCTATAGATTAGGACTATGGTTGTGTTAAGCCTGTAGCTATGATCTCTCTTTCTATGCACACATACACACACACATACACCCTTCTGCCGTGTTATTTGTCTCAGTGCAGGCCAGGGAGGATGGCCATGTGCTGTGGCAGAATTGAAACACTCACCCACAGACAGCCATTGTAATGAATTAGTTTCAGCTTTATTGCTGTGGACTGGATTTTCCACTTGCGTTATTAAACCGCGTTGAAAATGCACTTTCATTTCAGATAAGTACCAGTAATCCTGTTTGCGGGCTGCGGTAGATGAAGTTAAATATAATTTAAGCAGAAAAGGAAACGGCTGGAACAATGCAATCACTGAAAGTGAGATTGAAGTGATGCTATTATTATTATCGTCATTATTATTGTAATTATTAGTAGTGCGTGCTGTCAGATGTTCACCGCCGCTGCGGTGAGAAAGATCACAGCTAAACATGATGACAGCAGAGAGGCCCCTCCCCCTTTGATTAAAGATGTCAGGGATCCGACTTCATAAATCATTTCAGTAGGTGAGGCACTACTCACTCCAATGCAGTCTGGCCTAGTGTGCAGTGGTCATGTGATGGAAATTTTCGGGCTCGTGTGAAACACCGTGGTAAAGCACCGGTGCTAATTACAGGGGATTAATGAGCCCTGCCCGGTGCTGGTGGTACTATTAAGGCCTACAGAGTCGCTTTTCCTCATTCCATGCCGCGCTGCACGATGCTGCCCAGCCATTTGTGAAGAAATCTGGGAACAAAACTCGTCTCCCCTGTGGCCATGTGGCAAAGCTGCGATAAAAAGGTGCAAATATTAATCCTGTGATGTCTTTATGTTATGCATGGCTTTTAGCAAATAGGAATTATTAATATTAAACAAGCATTACAGAGTTGCATTAAAAAAATTACATCCCTCCCCATTCCTCCATCCATTCATTATTGCTGAGAACTGGGTTCTTTACACACAAAGATTACAGGTAATGCCATAAAACAGAGCAAATGGCATGTTATTAGCCATTTGTTAGCATGCTAATTGGTCCTAATTCCCTTTAGTTCTGGGCCTTGCTCATTTAAAGCATTAGCTTTAATCCCCTGATGATGGAGAAGTTGCTTTTGGGAAGGGGACTTGGGAACGGGGACTATGAAAGTGGACACCGAATTAAGAGGCGGGCCACAGGCCGCATTTAACAGACCATAAAACACAATGCTGGATAAGCAGGGGAAAAAAATGATACTCATATAGCTCTCATAAGCGTCGTATCAGGTGCAATGTTCACTTTAATATTCACCGGCTTACAACACCGTGTCTTTCTATTCTTCTATGAGCATGTCCCCTTCCAAGTACAGACTGATGGGGAAAAATTATTTGTTTGTGCTGAATGATGTGCTTTAACAATCTTTAAATTAATGAATAAATTCATAAAGGAGAAATGCCACTTTGTAGCACAATAATGATAATAATACCAACAAAACAGAAATGAAAATGACTAATATTGCTATGAATGGCAATATGAAAACATACCTATTTTCCACCCAAAAGCGCATATAAATAAGCAGAAGAGACACACAAAAAATGGGATTGCACTTGAAGTCATATCTCAGAAAGACCTTGTCAAGATTGATGTCTTCCCGGCAGCTCTTGAAGGTTCTAGTTAATAGTAGGGGGAGACTCTTGAAATTAGAATCCACTTCTTGCTAAAAGCACCACCCTGTGAATCGAGGGCATTAGTGAGAGGAAAAAACACACACACACACGCACAAGCACACACACACACACACACACACACACACACACACACACATACACAGAAAAGAACGTGTCATTTCTATAGGTGGCCAGACACAGGGAGAGGAGAATAGCCAATCTGTACTGTGTAATGGATATGTCAAGAGTTGCTAAATCATAGGTGTCCAGGGCGAAGAGACAAGAAAAGCCAAACATAATGTCATCCTGCAGAGAGAGCAGGGAGAGGAGGAAAAGGGAAGAGAAGGCGGGGACACGACGAGAACCAAAGTTGAAAACATACAAAAAAAAAAAAAAAAAAAAAAAAGAAGAGAGGAATAGCACAAATCAAAGCCGTATTGTGCGGGAAAAAAAAAAAAGAGAATAAGAAAAAACTATGAAGAGTTTCTGTTCTCCTCTTTATTCCTGTCACTTGTGATTAGTCTTCCTGCCGTCCAGTGTCTGTGTGCATTATGGAAATGAAGCGTTGCTACTTTGCTTAACAATAACATACTGACTTTGAATCCTCTTACTTAAGGTCTGATTGCTTCTTGACGGTGGTTTTAAATGAATTGTGTTGCGGGGTGATAAAGAGCTTATTGTCAGGAATAAAAGCCCAGAGCGCTGAGGAAAAGCTACACATGAAGTGTCCAGACGATACAGGCTATTACGGTGAGGGAACGGTGTCCTTGACTGCCAGGACGGCTTAGAATTTTATTTCATCTTGTTTTGCTGGCTGCTGACTATGATGCGTGACTCTGGCTGTGGAGGAAGAGGGCAAGCATGAGAGCCATTTTAGATCTCATTTACGTGTGCGAGTGTGTGCATGTGTGTGTAGTGTGTAAGTCAGTGTGGTTCCGTTCAAGAAGAGCATGCGGCGCCGTGGTAGTGTGTGCTGGAGACGCGTGTGTGCTGTGGTACCTGTCGGGAGCCAGAACCTGTGTAAATCTGGGCCGTGGAGGGCCATGGAGGGCCAGGGCGCTCTGGGAAACCCTTGTTTACCGGTGATGTTGCAGGGACGGATGAGTTGTAATGGCTCTCCCGCGAGTGCACATGCTGACCGTCTGTTCTTCTGGAGTTTTTAAGGCGTCCCTCTTCGCAGCCCTGGCGTTAGTTTGCTTGGCTGCTTGATTTTTGGTTCATTTGGAGGTTATCTTTGCTTTGTCAAGGTGAGTCAGTGACAAGACCGCAAAGAAAAGCATCTCGACCCAGCTGGGTCCGCAGAGAGCGAGCGAGGCAGCATGTGTGTGTGTGTGTTTGAGAGAGAGAGAGAGAGGAGGGGGGAACAACCGTCTTCCTTCTGGGCCCTGGTGCTCTGCAGATGCTGAGTTCAGGCCTGATCCTTCCCTTTAAACGATTACACTGCACCACAAACGAAGGCTGCTAATTGGTCTTTAAGGGACAAAGCTATCTCTGCAATACCAAGGAGGCAGATAGAGGGGAGCTGTGAGAAACGCTTCAGTGCAAGCTGCAAACAGGTTTATTAAGGACTGCAATCCGGTGAATTACGCAGGGCTTCAAAACGAAAGGGCAAAAAGAGAGGGAGCGAGCGAGTCAGACCGTTACTGAGTCAGAGATGCCAAAGGCCATTACTTCTGAGGTAAAGTATATGCCTAATAATTATCTCACGTGATTTTGTGTGTCCCCATGCATGCAGGAAATAACGATCCGGCGTGGAGGTGGACCTCAGATTTTCCCAGAACATCAGCTTTTGGCCTGATGAGTTCAGAAATCATTCCCAAAAAACAGTACACTGTTTATACACAGTGTGGTGAGGACGCAGAGGTCAATGCAGTCCCTCTAGTACACACACGCACACACACACACACACACACACACACTCCCGTCTCCCTCTTTGCTGAAGTGTATTTAATGATTGAGGTTTGGTGGTAAGAACATGGAGGTCCCACACCAGGCTTGGTGAGAGATGGAGGAAAGGCTTTCATAAAACGTGGCGAACAAATGGGATTTAACACACGAGAGGCTCTGATGGCCTATTAATTCTGCCTTGGCCCTTCTTCCAGAACGAGCCAGCCTCTCTCCTAATTCATGGCTAATTTCTATCAGAGGTATCAGGAGACTTTCTTTCTCTTTTTTTCCCCGGGCAGGATGCATCCGCATAACTTTAATGGATTCATTGGAGGGCCACGGCACGGAGACATTGATTGGCCTGCCGCAGAGGCCCTTGCCGCTAGTCGCTTGACATAGGCAGCAAATGAAAAGTGACCTCGAGTACACAGAACCGAGGCTCTCTGCCCCGGCGTAATCCATTAGCTCAGAACCTTTTCCAATCCCATTTAATTAATGAAGTGATTTGGAAAAAAAACGGGGCCCCGCAATTACCAATCCTCAGCACTGAAAGAGCGGAAAATATCACGACCAATAAAAATCCAAACGGAGGCGTAAAAGAGGGCACTTGAAGCCCTTGTCAACGGGTTAAACGTGTCAGCACAGAGGGAAATGACGACGCACTCAAATAACACAGGTAACACAATGATAGCCATGTTTCCATGGAAAACTCCCTTGGTGAAGGATGCTGTTATTTGTAGGTGAGCAGGAACGAGTGTTTCCCAATGACAAATGAAAGCGAATAGTTCAAACTGCTTCATATTGTAACACAGCGCCGAGTCGGTAGATGCAGATGTACAAAAAAAAAAAAAACTTGCACAAAAGCAGAAATCATGAAAAACTTTAAACAGACAAACTGAATTCATGTTTCAAGGGAAGGAGAGGAAATAAGGTGCAGTTGTGGGAAATAAAGATGATTGCAGCACAATTGTGATGCTGCGTTCATCCACACGGCTGAAGAAATGAACCATGAACCATGCAATAGATAGCACGGCTGTCTATTGCCTGTCTGAAACACAGATATTCATTCAGATGCTCAACAAAGCAACAATCATACGCAGAATGGGCATGAAGTAGAACGTTAAGCTTTTTTTCAAGGCCAGTAGCAAAAGCGGGACTGAGCCGTGACCATTGATCCACATTCAAGCAAAGCCAATGTTCTAATGAACTACCTTAAAGCTAAAGTCATTAAAAGTAGAGAAGATGTGTTTGGATTGTACTGTTGTTCCCTGTGAGCTGCTATTTTGGGATGTAAGATGCAGAGGCCTTTCTCAGAGCTACCAAGTGGAAAATCTGTTTTTTTTTGGTGCTCAATTGCCAGTTTATATGAACTGCAGTATGACATAATAACAAACAAAACCGGGATGTTCAGCACAATGAGAATAAAAATGGGACAGTAATCACTGGCCAGGGTTGCTGGCACGGCAGCATCACAGTCGGATTGTAGACTTGCTTTTGGTAAGCACTGTATGACACAAAATTTAAATGAAACATACATATTTATACGTTTGCCTTTTATTCACATCAAATTAAAATGATCCATAGTTGCACAATCAGTTTGTCTATTAAGTCTTTAATCTTCAAATAATGCTGTACCATATTTTTCTGAAACTGGCTGATATAAATGCTTCCCTGTGCAATATTTTCATTAGAATATTTTTTGTCTTAATTGTTTGCATTAGCAAGTGTGCAAACACACTTTTAAACTTCACTTTTTCTTCAATGTCAACAGAAAAACAAAACTATCAACACATCTCTGCAGGTGCATGTGTTACACCACTTATTTTTCAAATTGCATTCATCTATTTATTTTCAATTAATAATTTATGATACAACACACCAAGATATGCAAATGAACAATTTAATTTTAATGAGTTTTTAATGACCAAACTAAGAATTAGCAGACGTTGTGATCCGCATGTAATTTGCTCACAGATGAATTTGAGCACTTCATTTCGTTTTTGAATTTACCGTATCATTGAGTGTAAGAGGATGGGAGAGCTCAAATATGGCGAGTGGGCACTGTTTTAACGCTGCAGTGCGGCTCCCTTACAAGCAACTGGTGACATGTGTCAAAAGAAAAACACATTTTTATGAGAAAAAAAAGGTTAAATTATGCTTTAATGTGGCTGTCCCATGGACCGTAATGAGCCCATTGCTGTGGGAGCGAGGGAGAGGAAGAGGGAGAGAGACGCCGAGGACAGCTTGATGCCGCTGGAGCTGCGGCCCAAATGGCATTTGATAATGGCTTTTTTCAGCAAACCCGAAAGACATTGTTAAGATTTACATTTTCAAATATATGCTGACCTTTTTTTCCCTCCTCCTTTCTGTCCGCTTGTCATCAGGCTGTAATTGAATCAATATATTTCCTGATCAGCCCAGAGATTGAATAAGGTCACAGGAAGCCATGTGTGGACATTAAAAATCATTATTCTACTCAAATTGAACAGAGATGGCATGGACCATTCAGGGTTCAAAATGAAATTCTATTAGAGTCTATTACACTTTTACAATTATAGCGACATTCCAATATTACAACGGGAAATGAAGTCATAATAAAAAGCCCAGGGGTGTATTACAAAGAAATGACCATACTATTTTTCTACTTTGAATCCTTATTAAATTGATGAAGAGAACTTGGTGACTTTCCGGTCACTGATAAGTGACCTTGTTCATGAAAAATAGAGGAGTCCATCTCAAACCACTACCTATTCTCATTTTAACATTTTCCAAATGCCTCTCTGGGTCTTGGCCATCATTTACAGTGTCCGGACATGACAAACACTCCTATCTGAAGGCATATAAATGTCTGATCTCACCCCAACCCTCCTACAGGCAATTTTAAATGCAAGTATTACTAGCTGCAAAAAACAATTATGGCTTTAATTACATTTAATTAGACGTTTAATTTGTAGCCGAGAAATGCTTCAGCAATATTTAATGTCCTGCTCTGAAATGCTGGGGTTCAGCGCAGCAATGCAGCCGGAAGACAGTGCTAAACTCCTCCCCTCATGCCGCAAAGAACAAGGAGGCAAATTAAAACACCGTACTGCTGACTGCGGACTCTCAGCTGAAACGCTGGCAAATAATGTCCAACTATCAAAGCAGAAATTAGATAAAATTCCAGTTTTAATTAGCTCAGTTATTGAAATTAATCACACTTATCAGAAATCAACTCCACATGAACTGAGTGAAAAGGAAAATGAGCTGCAGGAGGAAAAAAGAAAAAAACAGCAGCTCTTTTGTTTAAGCTGTTTTAAACTGGCACAAGAGGTTCATAATGCTATTATAAAGCATGACATAAGGAGACATTAAGACTGTAACCACAAAAGGGCTGAGATTTTATTCCATAGAATATTTGTTGAGCATTCAGTCTTTCGTCCATCCATGTTGGTACCAGGGTTCCACGTCATCACGTGGCAAGCACACAGACATACAGACCAAGGTCAGGTTAGCCTCACATGTTCTTCTAATCCAGGATTTGTTCGCATCTTGTACAGTTTGAAACAAACTGAAGGTTCCTAATGTGAATTTTTGGGGAAAAAACCTGCATGCTTTTGGACTATAGAAGGAATCAGGAGAACCTGAAGGAAACCCATATGATCACACAGAGAACTCCCTCTCAAGGTGCTGTGCCACCCTTACTTTTCACCTGTAAAAATACCAAACAAATTAGTTCCAGTAAGCTAGGTTCATCAGTTCTTCAGTTAAAGGAACAGCAAAACACCAAACCAGTCTTCAAAATGGCCCAAAAAACAGTAAAATAAAACTTTTGATCATTGCTGACATCTCGTTGCCACATAATGCTGCTGCACCCAGTCCTGGCCACTTGCAGCTAAACCCCAGATCATCAGACAGCCTCCATAGGCTTTTACAGTAGGGACTACGCATGATGGAGGCATCAGTTCATGTGCTTCCCTTCGTACACTCATCCACCCATCCCTCTGAACTCAAAAGACCACACGATTCAAAGTGCAATTTTTTTATGAGCTACTTTTACTTTTTAGTTTTACTATTAAACAGGGCTATGAGTTATCTTTGACCATGATCATTCAAGATTGTTCTCTGACCACATTTTTTTCTGCTGTGACGATGGTTTTCCACTATTCTTCCAGGTTTTAATAATGCATTGGGCAGTTTTTTTTAGACAACCTCAGTATTCAGCATTTCTAATTAACATGTTGCACATGTTAATCCCTGACATAATTAACCAATCAAAGGTTCATTTGAATAATTTAGGTAATTAAAAAATGTTTTTACCGTTCTAGAACATTCATGATTCAAGCCCCTTCATAATTCAAGGTAAGGTCTGGGATGCTTTGTAAAAACAATGTTTCAGTTCAGAATGGAGCAAATTTAAATGTATTATTTCCACTGTAGCACTCAACATAAAACTCAGTTAGCTTTATTATTGTTTAGTTGAGATTTATAACATTGCTATCAGCAATGCCTGGTTACAATGCCTTTACCACGGTTCCACACAAACTCCTCAGCAAATCCCAGGAACCTCAGTGTGATCTAAGTAATCAATTATAGAAGACAAACAATCTAAGTTATATATTTTAAAATCTGTTTTAATTCAGCTCCCTACACTGTTAGGGAGTGTGATATATCGATAGCTGTAGCTCCATCACCTCAGATCAACTGGATTTGCTGCACAGGATGACTGTTTCCTCACACTCCCTAGGCCAAGTCATTTTATAGAGCTTGAAAACGTGCCGACAGGAGTCACTGGTATCACCAGCCTGACCATCATCATCATCACCATCACCATAACACTGAAAACGCTTTCATCTCAGGTGGAACAAAGTTATTGGGTGATTCAGCCGCCGTTTGCTGCCACTTTCCCAGTAAAGTACCGCGGAAGGAGAAGAAGGGAGGCTAATGAAAAGAACATTTATACCTTCAATACGCCCCCCAACCCCGCCACCACAAGCATAAAACCTCCGGCTGGAACGTTTATGAAACACATAATGACAGTCTAAATCAGTGGGCGGCACCAATCTACAAGGATTAGTGGTTTTGATGTAGTTGAGCGCAGGCAGGCTCTCTTGTCCCCTTATTAAGAGTCTCTGAAGTCATCCCTGTAGAAATGAGCTGAGGGGAGCCACTCTCTGCCATGCCACTGCTCTCACCAAGCAAATTAGGGCTTGTGATTATCTAGTCACAAAAAAAAGGGAACCACAAGGAGAGCAGAAGAGGAAGATAGCTGGTCTGTTAAAACCATGATGGGGTAGAAAGAAGAGGTCATGCCTTTATACTGATTTTCATTTTGTGCCTAGCAGCACAGTTGATTATAGCAGCATTGCCATGCACTCATGCACAAAACATTGTCTGGCTTTGAGGGTGCTTGTAGTCTCAGAAGCAGTGGATTTTCAGACAGAGCAATCGGCCTCAACATCGCCAACAAAGCAGCAGCATTAAATGATCTTTCATTCTGGACGCACCTTGAGGAAAGCTAGACCTTCGGCACATCATCAACTACTGTACTCCCTGCTGAAACACCTCCTGCACTGGGTGTGTGTTCTGGGTTCACACTCTGTCCGGGGCCGAGAATTGCCTGGTGTGATGAGCTCAGTCTGGGCCAGACAGCCATTGGACTGGACACTCAAATGCAGAACCAAATCAGATAGACCATTGATAAGCACAGAAAAAGAATTATATTACATGTCATATGCATTTGCACACATTCAAAATAATGAAAAATACAGAAGCCACCGGTCCTGCCCTGTTCTATCAGGTTTCCTGATGGACGTCTCCAGCATTTGAGGAGCTTTAAGCTGTGCAGTAGCGGCCAGATGGAATGAAAAACAGATTAGGAAAGCGGGCCGCCTGTGCCAAGAGGATGTTTGGCTGCTGGCTATTGAGTTATCGGCCTCTTTCACACCTAATGAAACAACATTTAGCGCTGTGCCTTATTAAATATCCCCAAGTCACTGGGTAGAACAGTACAACCTGCCAGGAAAAAGAAACACACGTTTAATTTTAATTAAAAACTTAAAAAAAAAAGCCCAACAGGAGAAGTTGTCCCATGGAGAGCCTAGCTTTGGGGTAAAAGTTGCCAACTTGGGTGAAATGGCTACGCACTTCGTTCCAGTAACACACTGAAAGTTTTTTTTTTTTTTTTTTACTTTTTTTCCATTATGGTGTTATTTGTGGGACTGGGAGAAAACTTACAGGGATGTTCAAAAACAAGGATAAAGGACTGCCAGGTTGCCTTTTTGATCATATGATCATAAGTCTGACTTCTACAAGATTGTTATGGTCATATTCCTGACTATCATCACTGCGGTTACCGGCTGGCTGTACTCGTGGTCTTCAGGTTTGGGTTGTTTCAGGGTCGGATGCGGTGTTGGTGGAGGCACAGAAATCTTGGTCATGGGCTGAAAAAGGCTTCGGCAAAATCGAGCAGGCAAGGAGAACAGAGAGGAGAGAATGGTCAGGAACAAGGCAGTCGATGTGAAGCAGGGTCAGTCAAGAGAAAGGCTTACACAGACTTGATGGGAATTAACAAATTAGTTTGTGTCTTCCTGTTCTTCCCCTTTCATGCTGTGTGTTGCCATAGGGGTGGTGTCCTGCTGGTGCTACGGGGTCCAGTTCGCCCCGTGTCCCCTATCGCTCAGGAGAGTGGACGGCAGCTGTGACACTGACATGGATGGACGAAAGACTGAATGGTCAACAAATATTCTATGGAATAAATTGTTTTGGTTCCAGTCTTAATGTCTTCTTATTCGTCATTTTCCACCGTGTGGTCATGTCTGGTGTCCATTTATTACAATTCCTCTGTTTGTGAGTTGTTCCTTTTCGTTCCTGACATGCATTCCTTACATTAATTTTAAATTATTCTGCTGGCTGCTTGTGCCAAATAAAGTAATAGTCTGTTGTGTTTTTTTTACAACAATATGGACCTTTCCCCTTGTGAAATAAAATGTCATAAGTGGTGACATTTTAAGTTCAGCTGTCCAGTTAACTCTTTAATTCAGCTATCCAGTTTTTTACCAGACTGAATTTGGATGCCTTTACATGGTTTTTGCATGAAATGGCACTGCAGCACGGGCACTGGTGATCGGGCACCCGTAATCGTTCCGAGTCCCAAACTGCCAAGGTGAGCAAAGCACCGTCCCAACACACTGCTCCCCGGGCGGCTTTCATGGCTGCACACTGCTCACTAAGGGTGCTGGGTTAAATGCAGAGGACACATTTCGCTGTGGCACCACGTGCTGTACTAAAAGCATGGCAACATTGCAAATTCTATGCAATACTTCTTTATGCATTTTATCCAAAAGGGCAGTGGTGGCCAAGTGGGTAAGAAAGAGGGCTGTAACCGGAAAGGTTGTGGGTTTAAATCTTGAACCTCCAAGGCTGATCAAGGTACCGTCTCCACAGGTGCTCGCTAGGTGGCTTTCATGGCTGCCCACTGCTCACTAAGAAAGATAGGTGGAATGCACAGGACACATTTTGTTGCTGCAGTGTATCACAATCACATCACTTTCACTCACAGGCCCTTTTTGCTGTGAATAACAGTTATCAACATAAACATACTGTAAACTTCAATTCTTACCAAATACAAATTCTACTCATGCAGATGGGCAGAACAGGTACTGCCATTCTCTAATATTCAACATTTTTGTCAGCTCATTGTTTATGTATAACATTGAATGACATTACAACAATCAGTTTTCTTGCCACATGGCACTGTTTATGGCTTTAATATAACAATTTAATACAAATCATCTGACATCTTATGCCATGGGTTATATCTGACAATCTACCTGTATTATGATTATAATGATATCGCACACATTAGCATTGTATTCTGAATACAGTGGGGCAAAAAAGTATTTGCCAGCCACTGATTGTGCAAGTTGTCCCACTTAAAAAAATCATCATAGGTACACTTCAACTTTGAGAGACAGTCTGTAAAAATGTATTTGTAAAGAATTTATTTGTACAATGGTGCAGAATATAAGTAACAAAAGGTCACCTCAATACTTTGAATGTATCCTTGGTTGGCAATGGCCGAGATCAAACGTTTCCTGTAGGTCTTCACCAGGTTTGCACACTAGGCCACTCCAGAACCTCCAGAACCCACGTAGCCTGGGCAGTGCCTGGGTGATGTGTTTGGGATCATTGTCATGCTGAAAGATCCAGCCACATTTCATCTTCAATGCCCTCACTGATGGAAGGAAGTCTTTGCCTAAGATCTCATGAGACATTCATCCTTTCCTTAATATGGATCAGTTTCCTCACCATTCTAAAGATAATTTATACCCCATGAGGTGAGATCTTAGGTCAAGGGAGATTGTCAGTGATGAAATTTTCTAATAATTGCCATTATTACAGGTAATGTGTCAAGGATAGAAAAGCTTCTTAAAAAAAGAAGTAACAGGTCTGTGAGGGCCCGTATTCTTGCTTGTTTGTAGGTGCTAATTATATGTATATAATAGATAAAATACATATTATACCCATTTCTACACCATATACAAATAAATCTTTATATTGTATGATCTTTAAATCTTTCATATTGTATGATCTTTAAAAATCATACAATATGAAAATGCCAAATACTTTCTTGCCCCACTGTATGTGCTTTTTTATCAGAAATATATATGGATGTGTGTATGGTTGAATTCAGCCATAGGACCCAGCACAGCATATCTTAAGGGTAAAATCTGACTAAATAACAACTCACCAAGGAACCAGAAGACCACAAGCTGCAGGTTCAGATCCCACTTACTATCGATATGTCCTTGAGCAAGACTCTTAACCCTGAAATGCTTTAATGGGCCTGCTGTAAGATGTGAGCAGTGTGTCAGTTAAATATATAAAATATAAAATCATGATGAGCATGTACATCAACTGTTGTTGCAAATGTTGTATTCTAGAAAATAACTTACCAAGCACAAATCCTACACTTAAAGCTAGCTCTGTGAATATGGTACCAACTAACTTCACAGAGGAGGAACTAATCAACAGACCTACCTCACGGAGGAGGAATAGACATCATAGGATGAGGTGAAGGAGTCGATGGCAGACGTCTGAGACCAAAAGAGTGCGTCAACAAACACGCCCAAGCAGCCAGGCAATTAGGACAACATCTCCGTCCGACTTATTATTTGATTATCTAATCTCTTTAACCTGCCCTGTAGGGTGCTTCCCATATGCACATCAGACTCTTTTCATCAGATTAGATCAGAAACGGCGAGAAATCATCTCTCGCATGTTCTGCTTCAATTAAATTTCAATAGATTGTTGTTTTCAAGGCAGACCTTGTCCTTTCAGGTAAATTGTTCAAAGATGCATTTCTATCATTAGGCCGGCACCATGCTTCTGAGGAGATCTTTAAATAGAAATGTAATCACACAGGCCCTGTTTTACGCTTCCCTGTGTTTATAATGATGTCGAGAGAAATCTATCTATCGCCCCACACCGTAATTAAACTTCCCCACAATCGCTTGGTTCAACTGTTTCTTCTCATCTGTGCCAAGTTCTTATCACAGCTTCGATTCTCACTCAGCCTGGGGCCCTGGCATTTACACACACACACACACACGCACACACACACACACACACACAGCTTTGGCAGCTCACGCCCAAATCCGCTTTAATTACTGTGCAAAAGTTTCTCTCATTGTACTTATTTTAAACAGAATTTTTCAAGGCGATGTAAGTCAAATATGACAAAAAAGTATACTTTTTATCTACAAGGCCTCTTTGATGTATTTTTAGGATGAATAATAAATGTAATTTGTTAAGGTCTTATAGCAATTTTTACATCAATTCATATTCTTTTCTATATCAAGTGTAGGTTATGAACAAGTACAGCTAGAACATCTACTATAACCATACAATATCCATTGAAGCATTCAGGACCATGTTATGTCAACTTACTGTTCACATAAATGTCATATTTTTTACTTAATTTACAAGGTACAGTTATGTAATGACACTTTAAGACATTCATTCATGACATTTTATGTTATGGTTTATATTACTAAACATATCTCTGTTATTATTAATATCACACAAGCATTGCAATCAAAATATGGCGTACTTTCGTTTATTTTCATTTTATATCCTTTAGAATGTATACATTTTGTCATGTTGTATATATTTTTGGATACAGTTGCAATTTGCAAAATAATAAAGGAAACCCCAACAAGGTCTTGGTGCAGACTTGGTGCAGGTCCCACTGCAGACACCGGAGAAGAGTCCAAGACTTTAGCCTAAAGTCTAATGTTCACATGGTGACCACTAGGGCCATCGTGTGACGTAGATAGAGCTATTTGTGATGCAGAATGTGTCTGGTGTAGAGGACTAAGATCCTATTCTCCCAATTTCCATTGCTATTCAGAAACTGAATTCAGGCCTCTCTTGAGGCCTTGACAAGGTTAGATGTGTCATCTGTGGCCTCTTCCCTGCAGAGACATTATCTATAGAGGCCACGATGGAGCTCTGTTGCTTGAAGTGTCCAGCAGACAGAATCCTGCTGTTTTCTGTTCAGCCACATATATTCTGGAGTATGTAAATATGCTCTTCACCAACCTTGTACTCACACATTTACAGTACAGGCCAAACGTTTGGACACACCTTCTTATTCAATGTGTTTTCTCTGTTTTCATTACCATATGAACACATGGCGAGTTATGTACTTAACAAATAAGGTGAAATAACTGAAAACATGTTTTATATTCCAGTTTCTTCAAAATAGCCGCCCTTTGCTCTGATTACTGCTTTGCACACTCTTGGCATTCTCTCGATGAGCTTCAAGAGGTCGTCACCTGAAAGGGTTTTCCAACAGTCTTGAAGGAGTTCCCAGAGGTGTTTAGCACTTGTTGGCTCTTTTGCCTTCACTCTGCCGTCCAGCTCACCCCAAACCATCTCGACTGGGTTCAGGTCCGGTGACTGTGGAGGCCAGGTCTCCACTTTTTGTTAAGTGCATAACTCCACATGTGTTCATTCATAGTTTTGATGTCTTCAGTGAGAATCTACCAATGTAAATGGTTATGAAAATAAAGAAAACACATTGAATGAGAAGGTGTGTCCAAACTTTTGGTCTGTACTGTATATTATAAGTCACTGAGAGTCTAATTGCAATGCAAAATGCAAACAACTGAAGAAGTGAGGAGTTTGTTCTGCAAACTAAAGGATGTTACCGTATTTGCATATCTTTGTAACACGGCCACTTGAACCAAGTGGAAGAAGAGTTGAGACAGATACCAGCCTGAGGTCGGTTAGGGATCAGTGGTTCTTAAAGTGGCAAAGTGGGCAGTGGTGTGTACAAAAAGTTGTCTAATAATTTGCATTAGTTGTCTTAAACTGCAACTAAGGTTATAAAGCCATCAAAGCCAAAACATCAAACCTAATCATCTAATTAGGTATTATACTGTTACGCTGTGATAATAAATAATACACATTTTTGTGAAAGGAGTCTCCACTGGCATTATTGGTCTAGAAACCCCACAAAAAGATCAGATGTCATAGCGGGGGTTTTAACCAGGGTGGTAGTAGCCTAGTGGGCAAGACAGGTTCAATCCCCATTTAATTTAATAAATGTAAATATAAACTACACGCATATGAGTAAATGCCTTATTGTTTATTTGGTAGGTTTCTAGATAAAATGTACTCAATAATATAATTAATACATATTTAGCCTGAAGTACCACGGCACAGAAATGAGGAGGAGGAGGAGGACCCGGGTCTGAATAAGTACCACAAAAACTATATTTTTTCTTATTTCAAACTGCACAAACAAACATATATGGCTTTACTTTCTGACAGGGGACTTGGACACAGGGACAGGCAAGGCACCACTCACATGGGGATCACACAACACAACACATGCACACACCACCACCAAATGCAAACACACAACCATTACATGAACACTAGACATACACCAGACCGCGGAGGCCTACCACCTCCAAACAAGACTATAACCAAGACTTAACTCCAAACAAACCAAGAAAGTAAAGAAGAGCAGTGGAGTGCAAATGCAGTCTCCTGCAGGGAACCAAGGGATCGTGTCATGTGCAGGGAATCAAGGGGCATGGTCTGCAATCAAAGCTATGGGAACCGGTCAGGTTCAGGTGTGCCTGGTCTTAACAGGATCCACCATGACACTAAGCAAGAATCTTAAGTGTGGAATTAAAGTCATTGAAAGACTAAACGAAACATTTGAGGACTCCAGCGTCTGGATCAGTGACCTTCTAAAGTTCTGAATTATTACCAGTTTATCACATTCCAGATTATATTCCATTTTGTTTCAGACTATTCTGAGGTTATGAGATTGTAAATAGGTTCCCCAAAGCATTACAGGCAATAAACTCTCTTTAGAAAGTTATAATTCAAAGCCCCTTTAATAATACACCAGATTGCATTCATTTCCAATTGTTTCTCAAATTTGACCCCAGTTACTTGACTATATAAATGCACAAGAAAGTTCTGGATGAAATGCATTGGAATATTTTTTACCCTCTGTGATATCTGATAAATAAACACCAAACGTGGCCTAATTATGGCGGTGCTTTTTCATTTCTTGGGTAATTATTTGCCGAGAAGTCACAAGTGAGGCATTACAGCAGCTGCACACGAAGCCATGCTGAGCAGCCGGTCGGACCAACGCAGCCCCCCTGCTCTCCCTCACCAGATTCCTGCTCCTCCAGCTGCACACATTGGCTGCCTCGCCTCTTTTATGTGAGTTGACCCCCGCTCTCCTTACTTCCGAGAGGGTTTCATTAAATGGCTCTGCGCTTCTCTCACGGCCGCGCTTTCTCTCTCACTAAGTGGAGAGAAATGTTACAAAAGGAAAAGCTTCTAGTGGGCAACTCTCAGTGGAGAGGGTGACCCCAACTTTAGGGAGTAAAAAGAACCTGAGGATAATAGCAAATGAAGCCAGGGGCACATTAATGGGCAGACAGTAGTCTCCAGCCAAGATCTAGAAGGGGAGAGGGAGAGGGGTGCCTGGCTGCTTAAACTGATGGACATGTATATTAATACTCAGCACTTTTATTGAATAAAAAAAAAAAACGTATGAATATTCATCCTCATTTATATTTCAAGGCATTTCCATTCCTGCGGGGGCCGGGGGTTGGCTTTCTCCAGTTTTCCATGCCCATTACGGAAATGACAGCATTCACTCCTGGGCCCTGACAGAGGTCTGCCCGGCGCGCAGGAGGTCCAGTGAGGAGGGAGTCCGTGCCCCTCTCCCAGCTGTCCACAAACACTCATTAACAGAGGAAAATATCCAATGGAATCTCTGTGAGAATTTTTAATCACTCAAAGGCCCTGCTAATTAGGCAGCTGATGGGGCATGGAGAGCACAAGGACGAATTCTTTAAACAAAGGACTGGAAACTTTGGGCGCTTTAATTACTCGGGCAAAGAGTTCATTCCAGAACTGGAGAGCACATCATTCCACTAATGAGACCAAGTGGCAGCGCATATTAGTGAGAAATAATGTGGAAAGTTCAATTACACTCTGCTTTTGGAACCTCTAACCAACCCCAGCCCCCCCAGCAGCCCTCTGTCGACTCCCAGTTTCTTATACACTCACATGTAAGACAAAGCCCTGGCCAAGGGACCGGCGGGAGGGGGGTGGGATCGTGCAGGCACACGTAATCGCTGGCACCAGTTCACTGTTCTTCACGTGTAGCTTGGCAGGCTTGATCGTCTTAATTGCCCATTAGAATGTTCTCCTGTTTGAAAAGGAATATCATTATGCCTCTCCGATTTGGCCTCCGCAGTAGAAGGCCTTATTGCGATTTTGTCATTCAATACCCAGTGTCTGGAATTCCACACACACAATGGGCAAGTAATTTGCAGTAACTGGAGCCCAGAAAAGTTATGAAAGAAGAATCAGAAACAAGCTGAACTACACTGCCCTCATAACTCAAGGAAAAAGTATCTCTTCTGTTCTCCCCCCCGATGCAATAACAAATATCTATTACAAAACGAAATGGGTCTACATACCACCGTCTTCAACAAACAATGGCAAACTTGGAGACTGCAGCATTTTTTTTTCAGTTGTTGTCTCTTAAAGAGGAGTGATCTGCAAAACTTTGCAAAACAAGGTCAGAGGCACTTTGGCCATTAGCGTTGATGCTAAGCGCTATGCACTTTCATGCTTAACATTTAAAAACGCTGAAATGTCCATCTGCTGACGAGCGATAGTATGTGCTCCATAACAGCCAATATTTTTCTCATTTCACACCAAGAGAATGGACAGAATAAAAAAAAAACGACAGGCCTGGAGACAGACAAGGGTGCAGGGAAAGAAGAGGCTCGTGCCTTTTAAATGACACATTCAACAAAACGTGCAAATGAGAATGAAGAGAGAGGTGGGCTCGCTACACAGCTAATGTAATTAGTTACAATCTTTAACTCTCAGCAAAATCAAGTGTGTCACACAGAGTTTGCACTAAATAATGGAGAATTGCAATCAAATAATGTGACGTTTAAAGGGTAATTTATGCATCCCTCACCCGCGTAAAAAATCATGCACAAAATTCTAATGCAATCCAACGTCGTGAGCGGCCTACACAGCAATTATGGCATGCAGGAGAGCAAATTCCCCGTGAAATAAATGCCTAATGGAAAATAGAGGGGAGCCAGAGCGCTCCTCTCTGCTAGGCCGCCTGTCGCAGGAGGAGAGCCAGTTAGCGCCGCAGTGCCCACGGCTAACGCTAACCCACCCCTGCGGGCCTAATGTCAGTTTTATGCACAAATGATGTCAAGCCACCTGGCTCTCGCTCACACCCCACTTTACCTTTCATTCCAGGCCCTTTCTCGACTGCAATGAGCTTTTTGTCTCTTTTGGCATCAACCATGCTCAAATAATGAGTTGACTTTTTCTACAGCCTTGACACGGTCGACGGTTACTGTGCTCCTTCCAGGCCTGTGTCTTTGGTTAAAACGTCTGTGTGGACTGCCTGCCCCCACAAAACAGCCCAAAGCCAAAAGTTTAAATTGTGTTTTCAACATTCTGCCATCTCTATTAACCAGAGCCTAGCTGACCCCTGCTAATGCTAATGTCAGAGCCCATCCAGAGAGCCCCTGCCAATCACGTCAGAGGTCAAACCCCACTCCTGAAGCCCAGGCCCACTGCGGCCAACTTTGGGAAATTAGTTAGTCTCCGCGTCCCCCTCCCACGTCTCTCCAATTCCCTCTCCAGACGGCCTCGCCTGGAGAGAACAGTCTGAACAGAGAAGACCACTGAGTTAGGAAAACTATTGATTTTCCTCCCTAGGTGCTGTCTACCGCGTGTGTTTGTTTCTGCTCACCCATTGCACTTGTTTTATTTACCACGAGCGAGGATCAATAGAGACGCCTCTTTACTTGCTTGTTCCAGATTTATAAAAACATAGCCCCTTTTCCCCCTTTAAGCGCTTCAGTGGATCTACATCGTGTCTCTGGTGGCTCAAATAATTTGGGTTCAAGTGATTGACAAGTGTAATTGTGTGCGGTGCTGAAGAGAAAGCGGCGTGCCAAGTCAGTCTTTATATGTATATTTGCAAAGCACTCCTTCCTTTGTCAGCAACCGGAGGAAATATCTCTACTATCGACCTTTATGTCTGTCAGTTTCTGTAAGAAGGTGCCTTTTTTCAAGCGAACAGAAGACATCAGTGCATATTTTTCTGCCTTCGTCTAAAGCCGAGTGCTCCCGCTTTCTGTGAACCGACTGGGCCTTTCTCAGCTCATATGTGATTTATGTGCGCAATTTGGGATCATTATTTAATAATTAGGCAGCTTAAAAATGTGTTAAATGTCACTGTGGCTTTTTTTATTAAGCCCATCTGCAGAAGGCTGCAGGAAAGGCCCACCTTTATAGATCGCGGGTTCCGTTCGGAACACTAGTAATGATGTACAGCCACAGTTTTCTTTGCAGTCATCAATAAAAAGCGAAGCGCTCCATATTCTAGAAGCTACAGAAGGGCGGTTTAAAGCAGATGGTTTTAATCGTTTATACATCGGCATCCACACCCCACCCTCCCCCCGGCCCCACCATCCAGGCTCTGTTTGCTTGTCCCCGGTCGGTGGCAGCACTGCTCGTACACTCTTCCCGTGACAGGGGTTGCTACACTTTGAATTAAAGGGGCCCTGATTGATAAGGCAGTTGAAGGCAAATCTGCTCCCACTAATTGTCTTTCAAATGCCCTCATTAATCAAAGCCGAGCGGGAGGCTGTGACGGACCTCACCGCCCCCCACCCCCCCCAACCTGTCAGCCTCCGCTCTGAGCGCTACGCCTCCTCCAGGCCGCTAGGCTCGCAGCGTGACGCCCACCTCTCCTTTCCTCTGCGTCCGTCGGAAGGGGCAGGGGACGGCGGCGGCGGCCCCGTCCTCGCGGCACCTGCCTTCTGTGAGGCGACCGCTGACCGCCCCCGAGCCTCAGCCGTGGCCCCTGAGACCAATTTAGAAGCTACTTAATGATTCATGACTTCAAGTGGGGGAAATGAGGGCAGCATATGATAACAGGAATAAACAGGTTTAATTAGCTTTGTATATACATTATTTATTTATTTATTTACCTGCCCCGCCATTATTCATTTATATGTGCCATGTTTTTTTGTTTCTGGGCTGTTGTTTTTCGCCACTCACAGCATCTGGTGGGTTGCTTTGTTGTGCGCGCCTCTAAGTGCCCTTTGCCTCATCTCTGTTTGGAGGGGCTGGATGCTCACCTCCTGTGTGCATCGTCATGGGACACGCATGGCCGTCCTCGAGGGGTGGGGGGTTGGCTTTTCGGTGAGGAGGAGGGAGGAGTCACGAGAGATCTGGCAAGCCCCTCCACAATGAAACGACCGGGGAGTATTAGACTTTAAAATATGCAGGTTGCAGTGCTTTAAGCAGCCTTGTTTGTGAATTTCCTGACAGGTAGCAACTCCCCCGGTTTTCTTTGAGAGCAGAGCATGCATTTTCATGGAGACGCTAATCAAAGCCACGTTGAGGGCGAATGGCGGTTCTGGAGCTGGGCCCAATCAAAGAGATGAGGCCTGGCCTTCTTCGGCACAACGCTGATGACAACACTTAAAGCTTAACACTCTTCAGCAGCTCCAGGAGTGCCAAGAGAAGAAATGTCCATTTTCTCACCCCAAGCCATCTGAAAACTGTACGAGTCTTCCAGCATGAATGTAAATATCATTACCATCACGTCAGCTTCTCCTGATGAAGGCTTCTTGTCTTAATTTATGTTTTGCACGCTAGTGTCCCAGACCAATTAGCACAGACGTTACCTCATTACTTAAATCTGTGACATATAAACAGGCACATGCACATCCATATTTCAAGCGAGGACACAGTGAGCAGCCGAGCAGCTTCTTCTGTCAAGGCCGACTGAGGGCTGACCCATTGTCTTTTGGAGAGCTGTTGGCCCGGCCCTCAGCTGGAAAGAAACATCTGAGAGGGTGATGATAGGAGCTGAGGGCTTGCAGGTTCTGCGTCGATAAGAGACACATGAACACATTGAATATGCAAATAATATACACACGGTGACCTCTCGTACATTTTCTAAAATCATGTGTCACTAATACACTGCTTCACATGCACATAAATACCATGTGCGTGCACACATATACACTCGCACTCAACAAAATCCCTCTAACTCTAATCCCTGGGTGGTGAAGACCTCCAGACGCCCTCCTCTTATAATGACACGGTTATCAAACCCAATTGCTGTGGCTCAGACCCAAGGCAGTGCATTAAACCCCTCAAATACTGATTGCTTCCACAGAATCAAGTGTGTGTGTCCTTCCTGTCATTTACCCCACCACACCACTGGTGAAGTCCAGGACCCAGCACACCCTTTCAAAACTGCGCAGACTCCTACAGGCCCACACTGTCCAGTACATTCTAGCAGAGAAAACAAGCTCATGTGGTTTACCAAGGATGCTACTGACAAGCACAGAACTGGCAGAACAATTTGGCTGTGTGTGT
Organism: Denticeps clupeoides; assembly: GCF_900700375.1. Taxonomy (NCBI): domain Eukaryota; kingdom Metazoa; phylum Chordata; class Actinopteri; order Clupeiformes; family Denticipitidae; genus Denticeps; species Denticeps clupeoides. Next base: position 12,209,580 of record NC_041722.1, read on the forward strand.
GTGGTGTGTGTATGTGGGACAATCCAGAGCTGAACTAAAACTAAAATATACATAGCACACATTTAGTTCAGCTAGTTTAGAGTTTAACTGACTACGTTAGACCTCGGTAAAAATATTTTGCCAAGTATCTATTTGTTAGTAATATGTATTTCCAGTTTCTATTTTTGTCTTGTGACCTTAATCCACAACTCCTCAGGGCCTAGACTCAGTCCCGGTCTTTCAAATTGGGTCCCCAAACACAGTGATAAAAGCTTTCCAACCACTGCCCAGCTAAAGTAACAATAGAGCAATTTTCCCCTCTGGAATTGTAGCCAGAAAGTCTTTAAAGTATTAAATAAACATATTTAAATGTGTCTTATTGTATATCAAACACTAAACAAATGAGGAATTCAACAAATTGAATTCCAATCTGCCACATTCAGTATAAGGGAAATGTTCGTATAGTCCACCAGCCAACATATTCTCATATATAACCAATTATCAAAGAGATACCCAAAGGTGTACACAGGCAATTAAAATTGGACAAAGAGGATTAAACAGATTCCACACAAAATTCTGTTAGAGAGCAAAAGCAAACTTTTCAAAACTTTACAGAAATGTGTAATTTTTTCTGACACCCAAAACTCGAATGCTACTCATGTTGTCAATAATTTGAATTGGGAAGAGTCTGTAATGGTGATTGAGTGTTTTCACGCACCCACTTCCTGGTGAAACCTGCTTCCTTTCATTTCTCTCACACGAAAAGATCACATCTGCTCTTTTAATCTTCCATGTCCCTCTATTTCCTTTGTTAGCCTAGGGGAGAAGATACTTGCCTATGATCCAGAAGACCCAGGTTCAAGCCCCACTTACTTAGATTGTGTCCCTGAGCAAGACACTTAACCCTGAGTGTTTCCAGAGGGACTGTCCCTGCAACTACTGATTGTAGGTCACTGTGGATGAGGGTGTCTGATAAATGCTGTAAATGTATGTAACTGATAATACCGCTTATTAATTGGACTGTCAGTCGACATCACAAATGTGATCACTGTTATAGTTGTCTCAGGACCATATCCTCTTCCAAACCAAATATGGAGATTAAGGAATTCTGATTGATGAATTAGTAAATCTGACATTCATGAACATGTAGGCTACCACACTTCCAAACTGACCCTGTTTAAGTGTTCACAATGTCTGTTACTCTACAGGAGGGATGGACACTGCACTTCTGAAAGATCTTCTCTCATCAGGTATTGTGATGATGATGATAGAGATGCCGTTCAAGACATCACTCCACAATGTCTTCTTGGTGTGTTTAGGCTGGATCTGGTGACTGTGGGATTTACATCAGTTTCACACTCATCAACTATTCTGTGCTGTCCTGTTGATGGGGGCCCATCATCATGCTGAAGACCCCACTGCTGTCAGGATTGAGATGTTTCATCCCCGGCTGAATGCAATCACTCACAATCGCCCTGCACTGATCTGCAGTGACCCTTCACTCTGAGGGGAGAATCTCCCAAGCATCTCTGTTGGTGACACTGACATGTTCAGCCTTTTTTCTTGTTTTGTGCTTCTGTCCCCTCCTCTGTCAAGCAGCACTGTGTCAGATGAGTTCAGCTCAGCAAGAGGAAAGGTTTTGGCCTAAGGCACCCAGGGGCCCTGTTTATGTGCCAGACTGCGGCAGATAACATATTCCCTTTGACATTCTCTGTGGCTGTTGATGTTAAATTATTAAAAGAGTAAGTCGGCGCGCTATTTCAGTTTGTATTTGAAAAGAGGAATTTACAAGCAGCAGTCAGACTAAATTGATCTTTTTTTTGTTGTTATGGCTGAGAGAGGGGTGTGAAAGTAAGTAAACAGAGTCTCCTGAAGTTGAGCTGTTAACTTTAGAAGTCATTTGCCGAAGTAATATGCACCTCCCCGTGGTCCGCAGCTACTGTAGGTAAATCCAGTTACCCTGCTCTGCCTTATTAGAGACACTTATAAGAGTCTCGGCGCTCCCTCGTGCACATGGGGATGTGAGTTCAGAAAGCGCATTGCAAACGCGCAGTCGCCCTTCTCACGATATCGCACAGAAAGAAGATTTTCCTGCTGCCGAGGGGCTGTTTTCTTTTTTTTTTCTTTTTAACTATTTTTAAAAGAAAGCAAATTGTAAATTCAAACCCTACTGTCTTCCCAAAACACTGTTTGTATGTGTGCTACTGTGTGTGTGTGTGTGTGTGTGTGTGTGTGTGTGTAAGATGGAACAGCATGTCAGAGTTTGGGCAGGGGGTGAATAACTACAGTGCTTCCAGTGTAATCATGGCCGCCGTGAGAGTGAGAACAGCAGTGGGGTCTGCAGACGGAGATCTATGAAGATGAAGAGGCCGGTGGGAAGCTCCTCCACCTGGAAATGTATTAACACAGAGCTGACAGTAATGAGCTGCACACACACACACACACACACACACACACACACACACACACAGGCAGAGACACACAAAATAAAATACTTACATGTGAACACACGTTGCATATGAAACATGAATAAACATACGCACACAACCAACACACCAAGAACAAACACAGATTAATGAATATATAACAGATACAGAGATTAATAGATGTAAACACACACACACACACACACACAAACAAAGTGGAACACGCAGGTTCAGCAGTCCACAAGTAGGAGGTGACAGTGGTGTAAACTGGAGAAGTTCACCCTGAAGAGTTAGAAGTTTAAACGCCCACACAGACCCAAACTCAGACCTAAATAAAAAAAGAGAGAGAGAAAAAACACAGCCTTCTGTGCCTCCAGTTCACGCACGCACACACACACACACACACTCACACCTGCAAACAGAACAAATCAACACCTGCTGCAATTAGGGAAATGTCTTCAGAGATGCAGCATAAAAACACACACACACACGCACACACACACACACAGTGCATACAATGTTTAATTGCACATAGGCAAATGTGCTTATTTCATTGGGAGAAAACAATGTGGTGCAAGGGCAGCATGTCTGGAGGCTTACTTCTATTCCACTATTTAAATGATTTATTTCATATTAAAAAATATATGAGAATATGCTATATTCCTAATTCATGAAAAACATGCATCACGTTCATGCATATTTCTAAATTCCGTGTTTCACTGTGACGGTAATGTGGCACACGGGAGATGGTTTCATAAAACACGCATAAATTGTGGCGCAATTAGCTATTATTATGCTGTGATTATTTCATTAGGAGTCCCTTAATAACATACACTATGCTCCCAAAGAGCCAGCCAGTCACCAGACGCCTGAACAGAGACGTCTAGGAGAAGCAGGACTGGGTCTCAAACTTGTGATCTTAAGGCTGAAGAGGACTGCTTAACCCCACTCTACTGCAGGTCCAGTATTAAAGTGAAATCTTTACAGCGTTATAGTAAACATAGGTGACAGAATGAACTTTCATGAGGGGAGAAACCTATTACTGGGACATGGTCTGGGTTTACTTTGTCCCTTAGAGGGAAAGGGACGTTTCTGTGGTGAAACATCTCTCATCTGATGGGAATGATGACGCCCCCAGCTACAGAACATAATTATCACAGAAACGATGTTAATGGTGAAAATCACCAGATCTCAGCACAGCTTGACACGTTTTGGAGATTTTGGTTTTTATGTCATTGATAGCATCTACACCACCATCATGACATCAGATGGGGGAAGATCTTTTAGATCACTGCAGTAGAGTAACATGCTTAATTTGCCTTTATAAATGTCTCCCACTCCGCTAAAAGAAGTGATGGAAATGTGTCACACTGAATTAGAAATTTAAATTAAGCAAAACTAATAAAATGGACATGTTGTGATATGTTGAAAAGCGTCACCTTGCAGCATGTTCCCCAATGGGATCGGCCTGACAGCCAGCTCCTCCGGTGGCTTCCTGTGGAGGCTGCACGTCTGTCCGAATTTCGGCTCGTCTTATTAAGACCCTGAGTGAAGGTAATTGCCTCTGCCACGCAATGCCAAACAGATGCACAGAACAAAGACGGGAGGTGGGGGTGTCCATGCGGTCCACAGTGCGCCTGCAGGGGAGGAGGAGAGGAGAGGAAGAGACGGCCAAGCTGATGCTACTTGATGGTCTTTCTTTTTGAGGCCATCCGTTTGGGGCTAATGAAGGGAGAAAAGGTAAATGAGGAAGGAGGCGCTGTTGGACGTGCGGTGTCACAGCAGACCCATGGATGCGCCAGGGATTCCTGTCTCCGGCCTGAAGTGGCACATGGGGAAATTAAACAGACTCCAGTCACCTCCAGTCACAACACACAAGGACACAATGCATGTCAGTCGCAGTTATGAACACTCAAAGCATAAAAATGGACAGGTATGATATTGGAGAGATATTCGGGATTCAAACCGGCAACCTTCTGATTACAGTGTCGCTTCCTTAACCTCTAGGCCACCACTTCCACCACGTTTGTGTGGTTACCCCACAGTAGAAGGAGATCAGGAGTTTTGGAAGCTTCCTGGAGGTTCCCCGACAATCCTGCTCCCACCCGGAGAACATACAGGAGGCTCGGCCAGGAATCCCATTCCTGGCCTAATGAGCGACTGAGAGGGCTAATGCAGCCCGCTGCTCTTTTTCGTCTCCCATTTTGTCTCCCAAGCAGCATTATGTACATGGGCATGGACAGATACTCGCCTTAACTTAATTCCGAGGAGTGTTTGTCTAACTTTTCCCACTTCCCTCCTTAAAAAAAATGCAACCTCTTACTGACCTTTAAAAATCAGATTTGCGTTGGACACACAGGCAGTTTGTAACAAAATTACACTTTGTCTAAAGTCGCTTAATCTGAGTTGGTGCATATCTAGTTTAACAGTAATATAGGTTAAGGCAAGCCTTGAAATTTCACATTTCATTTCTCAAGTGGTGGGGGGGACAATAGGTCTAAAATACATTTTAGTTAGAGCGGAATAATTGGACATGCACAAGGCGTATACTGCGCGTGGATTAAAACGATGATATTAAAACGGGCTTTGGCATGCATGCGCTGCTACACACATCTCTAAACGCTCTTTTTTTCCAAGTTTATCGCCTGCTAGTCGGAACTATCACACACAGGCTCGCTCACGCACAATGCTGCTTTATTAATCTCTCCTCCGGTCGCACAAAAGCACGAAGATCTCCAATCTGCGGAGAACAGAGTTTTTGTATTAAGCGAGCAGTGTCTCCGGGCCTAATCTGGTGTGAACCCTAACAAACGTCCCACTCAGCCACAGCAGCGCCGGGGGGAATAAGCAGACAGTGACAGCACAGAGTGGGTTTAAGGCCAGCCAAATACCTCCGAAAGTAATTAGTCCAAAACTTTACATTGCTCATAAAATCTGCATGACAATGAGCATTAGCATGTGTCCGGCGCCCTCCGCTCGTGAAGACGAGACGAGGCGACTTCCTCCGCTGTGTTCCATAATGCATGTCGGGCCTCATTCCCATTCCGACAGAGATTTAAAAAAAAAAAAAATGGACAGAAACTGGACTGACAAAGATCTCATGTATTTTTTAGGTCAGATTCGCCTCGGTTCCTGCAGGATGCTGAGCAAAAAAAAAGTAATCACTTTGAAACCCGAGTGACAATTAGAGATGTGTTGTTGGACAACAGCCTCGGACTCTCTCACAAATGAGCTGCTCGGGCCTGTGCCGAGGGAGGGTGAGAGAGGTAGGTGAGAAGGTGTCCGTCTGTGCAGTCACAGTTTTAATGAGTGCTTTTTATCAAGCGTGGGTATGTGTGTCGGGCCGGATGACTCATGCCGAAGGGGCAACAAATCTATGTGTCAAAAGACACATGTAGGACACCCCTACTGTTTAAAGAAATGGGGGTGCTACAGGAAATTTTTTATTTTTTTTCCCAGCTGGATAAACTCATATGATTGGCCAATTATATATCATGCATGCATAATAAGTGATCCTACTGTCTAATTCTTGCCCTCTTCAGGTAGACAATGACACTCTACCTTCCCCATTAGCAGGAGCTACATTAACAGAGGGCTGGTCATGAGCAAACTCCCATGCAGCTATGCTAGAATATTTATACTCTATTTATACCAACCCTGCATTCTGATTGGCTGAAAGGCATTCTAGGGGCATTAATATCTCATGTTCCCTGTGCTCTGACCATGTCTTCTAAAATATGATTCTGCCTTCTTTACCTTGTTTTACCAGTAGAGTGACAAGCACCTGCTAACTACCTGACTGCAGACTGAATGGCGTTGCTTAGCAACAGTTCAGTTGGGTCATGGATGGAACCATTTTAAACTGTTGAACTGCTTTTTAAAAATATTACTACAAATATTTGCAATTAAATGTATAATAGCTACAATACACTCGATGCTGTTATATTCCAAGATATAAAGCAATTTTTCTTATTGTTCCAATTTAACCAAATGTATGAATTCTGTGCAACCTTGCAAGTTTGTCGAGTCACCTCAAGTCACCCCTTCTGCAAATTTGACCAGTAAGCAACTTCTTGTTAGCTTTACCAACCATAGCCCACAGCAGCTGCTGTCACCAGTTCCGCTCTGCCTAAAATGTGACTTCCGCAAAAACACAAGAAAGGGAGTTGTAGTTGTATTCAACAAAATGTTAGCTACAAATCTATTCAGATGTACATTATGGGATTGTGATAATTCATTATAAGTCTTATAATTAATTTTAACATCTAATCAAAATATTTACATTTATATGAAGGTTCATTGGACATGGCTCACTTTTATTAAAGCAAAAAAAATACCATAAACTGAAGAGCCCTTACAAATGCATGCACAGGTCAGGTAAGTACTACAGATCAGGGAGTCACATGTGGGAAACAAATGCCTCATATTTACAGCAACAAAAGCCAAAAAACATTTCAACATACATTGAATTAAAAAGAGGTTTAAGCTAAATCAGGCATTTGGGCACAAAAGGGCCGATATTTTATTGCACCTGTCATGGCTGCCCATGGCTGCTCACCAAGGGTGATGGTTAAAAGCAGAGGACACATTTCATTGTGTGCACCATGTGCTGTGTTGCAGTGTAACACAATGACAATCACTTCACTTTCACATGTGCTTACTAAATGCTCAGATGTAGTGTTCAATATTCTGTTGTTATTATCAACATAATTATCACACAAAAGCTATACTGCTAATGTTTTCCACTCCATTTTTGCTAGCACATGCATATTAAAAGCCATATTGCAGAAACCAACATCTGTTATACTCATAACAACTAAAGGAACATGTTATTGTGTATTTTAACTATGTTCTCTGTGGTACAATTAGCCTTTAGCACACTTTAGCTGAGTTCCACCTGTTCCGCCACGTTTCAGACACCAACCTCTGTTATTTTATTTCTCAGACCAGGATTATAAACGGCTTCATGTTGCCAAAAAACCCCTCAAACCCTGTCACAACGGCTCACATTTAACTAAAGTCCCTCAAAGTTCCTGAGTGCTACAAATGACCCTCTGCCACGCCGCGAGTGAAGCGTCTTTCAGAAAAAGCCGGAGCGAGAGCCTTCAGATCAGCGAGCTCTCTGATCAGTGTGCACAGCCTCCGCCACACATTCCATTTGATGTGATTTAAAAGATGCATTATTAAAAATACTTTCCGGCACTTTCAACATCCGGCTAACATGTACACTATAATCCAGACATGTTATAGAATTGTATTGAGCAACTGTCAAATGAATTAGCCTAATGTAGACTCAAAGTGCATTCTGTCAGTAGTAATTGCCCACTTGCCAGCTGTTTGTCGGCCTCGCTCTTTGTTGCATCACCCAGAGTGGGATCTCAGCTTTAAATTAGTGCCTCGCCTGACATTTGGCCATGAAATATTTTCTGACAGTGCAGTTTGGCATTACGCATGCCTTTTTCTTCCTGTCTCAAAAAATGGGAGCTCTCCTCAGCCAGACGAGCCCGCTAATGCAGCATTAAAAAGTTTTAAGCCCCGGCTCATTGGTAAATTTTCTGGATGCACTTTACCTCCTGCTCTGTGGAGGTGGGGGTCAATGCTGGTGCCCGTGCGGATGGGCCCGGCGTCAGCTCCTGTCCCGTCCAAGCGTCTGCCCACTAGTAGGCGTCCTCTGTATTGATCTCCATGGACTTTTAATTTAGGGCTTTCACTTAAGGCTGGCCCGTCCTGAGAGGGGGCGGGGTGCATTCAGCTGTTAATGCTACAATCAGGTCCAATTAAAAATGCATGAGGCCATGGATGTGCAGATAGTCCCCTCCCCCCCTCACACCCGCCTCCCTTTTAACAGGCCGGTATTGGTCATTAGATAATAAGGATTGATAAAAGTTACAGGCCACCACGTTAAAAATACTGATATCGATTAGAGTGCACCTTAATAATGAAAACGGGGGGCCTGGGGGACGATAGCCATGGATCATTTTGACAAAGGGCCCTCAGATCATGGCTGAGACAGAGAAGGGACAATTAATCCCTCAGAGCTTCCGCGCCGCAAATAAAGTAGTTGCAGCTCATTACCGGCTGACCTTGCTAAACAGCCTTGAGAGTGCTGGTGACCTTCTGGGAGTTGATAAGTTTACCCTGGCCGTGCAGGCAGAGAAAGCGGTGCTTGTTGTTTAGTGCTGCAGGTGCCGGCCTGTGCATGGGTACGTAAGGATCAGAAAAAAAGAGGGAAATGACGAGGTAGCTTGGATTTATTTAACCTTTCCTTTCCTCCTTTCTCTGGCAGACAAGGGCGCCCTAGACAACAGAGGCCCTTAACCCCTTAAAAGAGGAGCACCGGAGGACAGAGGAAGGTGCGACACCGGGGCTGGAGCTGCCAGGCTACCTGCTTGTCTAATTTCAGCAGTGAATCGTAATGAGGCTCATCGTTCACAGGACACAACAGTGGCGGCACAGCAGAATAAAAAGGAGGCGAGCTGAGGGCAAGGCCGGGGGTACAGTAGACACACTGTAAAGCAAAGACACAGGGAAACTCTGCGGCTGGGGTCACAGATGCAACCATAAAGATTCTGCTGCCCGCCTCTGAAGGCCTGAAATTTGTTACGATCGTTTTATGACAAGAAAACATCCGTAAACCCTTAAAACAAATATAGACAACCGTTTGTTGAAGTGCAAAGCAAAAACACACACTTTGTGTTCAGCTTAATAGATGTGAAAGTTTCATCAAAATAATCACCCTGTGCCTTTATAACAGCAGCACAGGTTTTAGCACAGGCCCTTTCCAGCTACTCTTGTCAATAACTTCCAAACTTCTCAAGCATGCCGAATGAATGTCAATGTGCTAAACTGTAAACCGATATGTCCTCTTCAACAACTAATAATGTGTGGCTAAATAATATGCTACTACAGACTATATAACATTTTTTTTTAATCTGAGGATAAATCCAAAGTTCTGGCATGTCTTGTAGCTTCATTTTGAACTGTCACAATTGCTCGGCTTGCGTCTGCTCTCTTTCATTTAAATACACAAGCACAATCAAAAACACACACACACACACCCACACACACACACACTCAGATGAGTGAATGCATAAGTCTATCTTGCCTATCAATCTGCTCAGCGGCCTGTGCTGTGCTGGTGTCGGTTGGTGTAAAGGGGGGGTCTATCTCGGCAGGCTTGCCCCATCTCTCCGGCGGAGGGTGGGGGGCAGTGGGAGACGGGGAGTGCTATCATTGCCTCCCATGTTTGGATTTCATTGGGAGCTCTGGATCGTTTCGGGGAGCACGATCACACCAGATAGGCACTTGGGGAGCAATTGTCTGGGTGAGTCCGAGTTTTTTTTCCTCTCGTCGGCCTCTTCCCAGAGATCACTGTGCACGCGCTCACAACACACACTCCGATTAGAGGCTGTGTGTGCGTGTGTGTGTGTGTGTGTGTGTGGGTCTCGCTCGGCGCAACCCCACTCGGTGTTCAGCAGAGACAGAAAAGCACATTATCTCCACAACATCCGGCCGTTAATTAGTCCATTATTAGCTCATCACCTCTTCATGGAACAGTGCAGAGAAACTTCAGACGTGACGCCATGTGAAATCTGCAGGTTTCAAAGGTTCACTTCAGCCATCAACATGCATTATCCGCTTGTCAAAATACAATTCGCTTTACCGTACGCTATTCCCCTTCCTGAGAGATACTCAGACAATAATATTAGCACATTAAAGCTACACTAAAGCAACATTTTACTCAAAGGAATGCAAATCTTTCATCGATGGCCCCACTGCAGACATACAAAATTCCCGTTCCTCTGTCACTCGCAGGGTGAATTGTGTCCATTGGAATTGCAGGAAAGGGCCAGTTAATGAATCTCTGATTAGCATTTGTTAAAACTCAGTGAAGTTCTGAAAATGCTAAAGGTCACCCCGCTGCTCCGACATGGAGAGATGAAAACGGTCCGGGGTTTTTTTTGGTTGTGGGGGGGGGGAATGTCACGATTTGAATTAAGATAGTCAGATTGGCTGTAAGCTCGTATCGCCGTGCAGGCGTCGTGTATGACCTTTTCAGGGAATTGTCATTTTCCGCCCCTGTGATGCCAGAAAGGCCCCACTCCTCCTGCCGTGTAATTTGTCCTGGGTGTTACCGTTCACACTGCGCTGGTCCCGGCCGCTTGCCCAGGTGCCGGAGTATTGGGGGGCTAGTGGCCTGCGACTGCACAGTAACGAGAAAAACGCCGCTCCCAGACACACACCACGCTCCGGCTCCGGCAGGGAGAGGCGCTGCCAGCTGCTTATTGCTTGGCCTGTTCGGCGCTCTCACACCCCCGTCGCCCCGGCGACACACACACACGCAGATAAACACACTCGCCCTCACACACACAAACGTACATGTCACACACTGGCCACGTTCTGTGCTTAGACTACCGGAAGCCGAAAAGAGGAGTCCAGATATGCCGTGTAGACATACGGAGCTCAACGCATATAACGTACACTGAGCACAGCCGAGGGGCGGCACGTTCACCCAGGGGTGAGAGCGCAGCATATGGCAGGTGTGTGTGTGTGTGTGTGAGAGAGAGAGAGAGAGAGAGAGAGAGAGAGAGGGGCATAGCCGCAAAGATGAGTAGGTAACTCGGTACGTATGTAGCCCTGTGATGCTAGCTCCGGCCTGCCAAGGTCTCACCTGCGGCTCAGATCTGTTTTCCTGCCGAGGTAAACACACACCATCACGGCGGCTTTCAATTACAGAGAAGAACCAGCAGGCTCTTTCCTAATTTGGCCCATTAAAAAGTATACTGGCACGCGTTCAAAACATTTTGGTGAACCTGATTTGGGTAATTGCTGCAGAAGAAAAGCAGGTTTAAAGCGGCTTTTTTTTTTTTTTATCGTTTTTGGCGCAGCTCTTTCCGTATGGCGAACTTCGTGCCTTAATTAATGAAATTGAATGGAGGTTGGTGCGAAGAGCTTTTAAGAAAGGATTTTATTTTTCCCCGTGTAATTAAAGTTGGTTGACGGCAGGTCCCAGCATGTGTGATTGGTTTTGGTGAGGCCGCCTTTAGCCGGTTTTTACTGTCAGATGGCCTGTGGATACCAGGCTCTCAGCGTGACCTCTGACCCCTCTTGCTGTGGCAGTGTGTCACCTTTCCTGTGCTAATGAAATCCCCTCTGAGCTCTTACCTGTCTCCTGTATCAAGCAGGGACTAATTAATCTGTGTTTACCCATTCATTTTACCCATGATGGGCATCTGCAGCGCGGTTTAGATTTTAATGAATTTTTTTTTAGGATAGCTCCAGTGCCCTGTTTAGCCTTTTTCTCCTTTCATGTGCATTCTGAGCACCATCAGGTTTTTTTTTTTTATGTTCAGCAACCAAGTCGCATGCTGTCCCCATGCAGGCTGATGGGACTCATACCTGGACACCGGTCTATGTGTCAGTAATTAAAAGCTGTCATCCAGAACTTCGGACATCCTACCCATTAAACACTCAGATCAGATGGCAGGGCTCTGATAAACCGCTTAGTGGGAAACCAGTGTGTGTGTGTGTGTGTAAGAGAGTGAATGAGACTGACACTTTTCTCTTTTGGTGGTCCTAAGTTGCCTTAAACTTAGTAATTTTGGTGGCTTTAAAGCAGTTATTGGCCACTGTTTTTAAACTGACTCTAAGCGTGTGGCTTGTTCACTAATGTAACTGTGTAATGTGTCCTTTAAGTCGGAACACACGTTTAAATTATGGTTTTATAAGCGTTGTTTAAAATGATGGACAACTGGAAATGATGGACTCCATGGTTGTGTTTTTTCTTGTTTTATATAAATCCTGAGGACACCTTTGACCTCTCACCAGGGAACTAAGCAGCGCCGAGTGTTGTCCTGAGCACCAGCTGGGAAACAGAGCACAGTGAATCAAGTGCTGGTATCACTGACCTAACGGCAGCCCTCGAACGAGTGCCCTCGCCTGCTCGCGTGAGGAGAGTGGAACGTAACGTGCAGATGTTTTGAGCTCCTTGAGAGACGAGCGATAGAGGCCGGCGCGCATCCGTATGGAAGCGACGAATGGCACTTGATGTTTTTAATGATGTTGAACATTTGCTCAGGGCCGTCGCTACGGGAGAGCGCTTCTGTGAGCGTTTCCCACCAGGAAGGCCTGCCAACACGGGCTCGGTGGTAGGGAGGGGAGTGTGGTTAAAGGTGGCCATGGCGGGGGGGGGGGGACTTTTGGAAATTAATTAGAAGCAAATCCCTTCTTGCTGCTCAAGTGTGGCATTTGAGGCTTTGTCCTTGCCACTTGCCGAACGGCACCTTTCCTGCGTGGCCCCGCTCTTCTGCACGGAGGATGGATAACGCAGACTAATCCAGACCAGCGGCGCCTCCAGCCCTCTGTTTTCAACCGGCAGTCACTTCTAATTGCCTGGCATTATTAGCTACTTTACTTGTAAATTTGCAGACAAGGGACATCGCTCTTCTGCATCCAAGCAGCAAATTATCCAATTTCGCTTCATTTCTATCAGACGTCATTCTCGGAGCCCCAGCCCCTCCTCAAGCAGCTGCAGCTAAACCTATCATTTACTTTAACAGTTTTTTTTCCAGCTCTGTAGGCTGATTGGTGCATTAAATATTCATGGATAAAGTATATCTAGTTATTTATTAAATAAAATAAAAGGAATCAATACAGTCAGTCTGATGGTAAATAATCTATGACAACAAAAATATTGCATTTAACCTCTCAACAGGGCCGTCTGAGTGAGCGGGGCATCAATAATGCAAGGTCATAGGATAGATTACATTCAATGTCCATTATTAGATTCACTTTAAATACAGCAGGAAGTCAGACTATAAACAGTGGGGCTGTATGGCGCGTTAACCCAGAGACAGATAAAAGATTATCAACCCCCCCCAAAGCATAAAGAACTCTTCTGAAATATTCATCTGCTGCTTTCACGTCCTCCCTCCCAGGCCAAGTCTGTTCATTCCTGGCTCTGTGTTTATGGTTCAAATCACACTTGTTTACCACATTCCTCGCAACGCGGATAAATATGAAATAGTTTCATCTTACGTTGAGTGAAAAAAAGACTGAAACGGTTCGTGGGCTCCAAACAACAATGGCTGAATTTGAGCCCTGTGGGAAAAAAAAAACACGGCTGCGCAAAAAAGCCAACGCCACCATAACAACAACAATGCAAAAACACACCTCACGTTTGTCTGTGAGTTTGCTGGATGCACCGTGGCCGCATTGCGCGTTGGAGGCGCCGTCTATCATGGGCCGGCGCTTGTCAGGGCTTCACAAGCATCGGTGCAGCCTAACTAGGCCAGCCAGCCTGCCACTTCAGGTCTGTGTGCGGACCGAGGGGGTAAAGTGAAATACGGGTGATTAGGGAGATGATAGCGCACACAAAAGGCGAGTGTCAGGGGTGCTGCTGGCTGGCGCCGGCGCCGTCGCCGTTTCCCGCCCAGGGCCAGCAGAGCGCCGCGCTCTCGTTATTTCCACACGTGCTCTGACTGACATCCACAGGCGCAGGGCGTGGTGGTACCACTACTGAAGCGCTGCATGAGACAGGAGGAAGATGAAGGGGTGAGCGGTGCTCGACAGCTTGGCGCGGGAGATAAAGAGGGAGAAAAGGAGATGGAGGGAGTCATGCTGACTGATGATCATCACGAACTTCACATGGAACTTTGGGCCAGATTCTCAGAGCCTGAGACTAAGTCTCTTCTCACCATGTGGAATTTAAATGTGGTGGAATGTTACCTGTGGGCCACTTGTAGGACAGATACTTATGTCTGACTGTTACAAGAAACCAAATAATGTGTTCTTGTCACAGGGGGAATTCGATGACGTACTTGCAGACATACTTTCGGCGTGGGGATAAGCCGTCGTACCGGTAGAGGACGCTGGGCGAGCGGGGCAGGAGGACTGGGGGCGCCTGGCCGGCGAGGAATGAGGAAGTAATGGACGCGCTGCAACGCAGCGGGGAGTCAGTTCGGGATCTTTGGGAAGGACCGGGGCAGAGGAGAACCGGAAGACGGCGGGTTTCAGGATGGTTCGGTATCTTTGGGAGGACGGGAGTAGGTCTTGGGCGGCAGAAAGGTAGGGGAGCATGGAATCCCGTCTTAACCGATGGGTCAGGTAGGTTCAAGGTCAGGGGCAGGAAGAGGTTGTAGTCAGGAAGTTCCGGTCGGGGTTCCTTTCGTGGTTTCCAGGGGATCAGGCAATTCTCGAAGTCGTGGGCAGGCGAAGGTCGTATTACGGGAATCTCAATTATCGTAGGTCGTGGGTGAGAGAGCTAGCGTCTCTGGCGAGTAAACTCATACAACTCATTTAACTCATACAAAGAGCGGGCGTGTCTCCTTGGTGTTACCTCCCTTTTATACTTGCCACCGCCCGCTTCCATTTCCTCTTCCGGGTTGCCATCTCCCAGGCTGGTGAGGTGCCCTCTAGCGGGCTGGAGGCGCGTTGGCCATGACAGTTCTTTATAAATGTTAATAATAAAAAATGATCCAATGCATGGGGCTGCCAATCCTGTACCTGGAGACCCAACATTCCGAGCTTCCAACCTGCCACAGACATCATTTGGATGTTACTCATCTCCTGATCCTTTAACTCTCAGTCAAGAGTTCCTCCAGGAATAGGATTGGGAAGAACCTGATAACCCAATCCAGTGCCTGCTACACACATGCAACAAACTAAGTATTGTGGCAGCATTGAAGTTGTGAAGCTCACAATTTACAAACTGGCTCTAAACAATGGCACAGCACTCTAGGCATGGGGCTAGTGTAAGTTCAAATGCATCCTCGGGATTAACAACTAGCTAAAACAAGGAAGAAACAAGGTTTTTGTCGACAGAGACATTTTTAAATCATCATGAGGAAGTATCCTGTGTGACACCATTCAATCGTTGGAGCCAGTTTGGAAATAGTGCCCTCTATCTTTCATGTAACCTTGCATTGTGGCAAGACATATGAGAACAACTGTGACTATGCCACTTCCCAATTGCAGATCTGTCTATAATGTTTCATAAAGAAACAGACCTCCAAAGTTCCTGGGGACATTGGCATGACGAGATTTTGTCTGGAATGTACAGCAGATGCAATAGCATATGCAATAAAAATGAAAGTATGCAATAATTGAAAGGAAAAGATATGCAGGACGCTCCATCCCTAAGCTAGATCATTGGTTTTGTTATGTTCTTTTTTTCCTCTGTTAATGTTGGTCGGCATCGTCTCAGACTCATTTACACGACTTCCTGCTGTTAGCGAGAAAAGCGTGTTTCCACCTGATCTTGGTGATAGAGCCATACATCTCGTGGCAACGTTAATAAATACCTCCAGATGTTAGTCTCCACTTTCTCTCCTGGCTTATCCAGCCATTCATTAATTTTCCTGAGCGGGTGAGACAGCATCGCCAGGGCTTGGCATCGATACAAGCCAGGCTTGTGTTGTTACCAGAAGCACCCTTCACTTGAGATCAGAATGGGGATAATATCAATGCCTCCCATTTAAATTCATATCCGGAGAACTTGGGGCACCGAAGACAAATATCCTTTGTTCCACATTCCCTTCCTGATCCAGAAATAAAAGGAAATTAATTGAGCCACAGCACTCTGCTTTTCTTTGGGGGAATCAAATAATATTTTATACGTTCACAATTATCGTGAACCTTGCCAGTAAGGAGCCCTATTTAAACTCTTTACCCCGTACCGGGAATTACGACGAGCTAAAGATCACTGTTAGTGACGACACTAGCTGTTGAGCTGCTGTCTAGGAGGCAAAAGCTCCACACAGAGAAATAAGCAGAAAACATGAGCAAATAAATAAATAATCAAAACAAAGAGCCAGGGCTCCCTTTTTGTGGTTTTGGGGTACAATACTTAAAAGCGAGAGTGGGTTGGAAGAGGGGGCGACATGTTTACTCTAGCCCTGGCCATTATGGCTGCATACGTATTTAGGACCTGGCTCTGACAGGGGCTGGGGGGGGGCTCCTTGCCAGCATAGCTTTAAAAGGACGGGCTGCAGCCCTGGGCGTTTGGCACGCTGTCTTCCCGCCGCAATCTCCCGGCACACAGAGACCCACTGGTGAGGACCTGGAGATAACCAGCCATGAAATCTCTCATCACATGCCTCTGATTACTTGTCCACAATTTACTGTTTTTTAAAGTCCTCAGCCTCAATTGGAGTAAATAAAACATGACTGCCACGGCCCCCCCACCGCCACAAATTCCACTGTTTACTGGAGATGTCTGTCAAAGGAACTTCTTGCAACATGAAAAATCCTCAGACTCTTCCAGAAGCTGGATCTTCATCAAATATCTAATACTTTGGCCATTTTTTTGAATAAATTAAAAGTCGCAATTCCCATATTTCACACCAAGTGTACACGTGTGTGTGTGTGTGTGTGTGTGAGGGGTGAGAAGCTTTATTAAAATGAAGAGAATCACTTCAGTTTGATTCCTGCCGAGTCTGACAGGGGCTCCTCAAATTGCGAGGCTGACGAAATTGCTCTTGCTGGTTATTTAAAAGCAGTTGTAATCCATCTGAAAAAGCAGCGATATAATCCATTTAATTTCTTTTTCCTCACAGCAATAACACCAAGCAACAAAAAAAAAAAATCTATCAAAGCAATGGAGCCTGGTGATTTAGTAATTATCTTTATTTTACATTAGTGCAATTCAGCGCAGATTAATTGGAGTCTTATCTGTACAAGGCGGCAGGTCACTTACTTGGATACGCCACAATTCGGTTTATCGCCAGCATCACCTGGCACTACCTGCCCTGTAACCTGCCAAGCCGGGATTACCGCCGGGTCCATAAAAATCTACTCAGGAATCAAAAGAGCCAGGGCCAATTATTACATTTCATTTAATTACGTTGCCGAGGCACTTCCATAAACCGTGGGCAATCCTTCTTCCGCCGCCGCGCACAGCAGTGGGCGCAGCCCGGCTATTCCTCACTCGGCACAGATAAGGGTGACAATATGGCCCTTGAAATTCCATGAAAAGTTTACAGTGACACGATACAAGAAGAAAGAAGGAAAATTGAGGGGGGGGGGGGGGGGGGGGGGAATAACACACACGGACATTTATAAATGCCACTTGGCTGTAAAATGCCACGTTTATGAGTTTAAGGAGAAATGTCAACATGCTCCACGCGTGTTTCATGCGACGTGAGGGAAGAAAGGTCTCGGGGAGAGATTGGGCAATGGCGTTGGCGCGGCGTGAGACGGAGCAGGGCTCAGCGGAAATCTGGTGAAGGAAGCCTGCGGCTCGGCCTCCGATCGAGAGCCGGCTCTGCGCGTCTCCTGTAGCTCGGAGGAAGCGAAGTTAATTACGAGAGATGCCAACTTTACTCCCTAATGGGTAAGCAGGCATTAAGCTGCACCCTGAGAGTAATACCCCCACCGCTCCATAACTCACCGGCTACTGACAACGTCTCTCATCTGCCTCCACCTGCAAAAGCTGACACCCGACATGGGATGAAGCGCATGCCTTCTCCATGATGACAGACGGGCTGAGGGGGGACAAGAAGGTCTAGATTTACACATGGAAATGGCATGAGTGTAATTTCAGTTTTGAAAAAAATAAAACTGGTTTTAAAGGCGTTTTTTTACAGTCCATATTAAAAGCCCTGTTTTGATTGGATACGAAAACGTCATTGAAATTGTGCGACTGAGTGGGCATGGTGTCGGTTTTATGGGACGGCAGTGGGGCAGATTAAGCGATTCTGCACATACGGCACATGCACATGCTGAACCCGGGCCTGTCAGTTCAAGGCCGTAGCTTGGGGTGGGTAGGAGTTTTTTCCCCCTCTCATCTGAGTGCGTCTAATTTGCGGATATCTGCGTGAGTCTGGGGGCCCGAGGCGGGCCGCTCCGTGTCTTTTGGGGTGGCGGGGCTGTCGGGGTCTGGCCCTGACGGGACAGGGAGAGGGGGCATGATAAGATCGTTGGTGGGGAAGCGGCGAGCGGGCCCGTTTGTTCTCGCCGGCTGTCTCTCATGTAGTGCCACTGATTGGGAGGAAGGCAGAAATTGCTTTCACCGGGGCCGCGGCGCGCGGCAGAAGTAGGCAATGATAACTAACAATGCCCCCAGGAGCTAGTTAAGGCAGCATCACACACACTGGAAAAGCACTTTAATGTGGCTGCATTAGAGAGCTGTCAGCTGGTTGGTGGCGAAAACAGACTTGAACTCGAGGAAGATTATGAAAACATTTGTTACAGTCTCTTTCTTTAAAGAAAATTATATAATCAAACAGACATTTTTAATTTTGCTTTTCCAGTGTTTACCATTAAGCAAAAATAGCCCAAAAAGACAGTCCTACTTGCACTCTTGCCTGCACTCATTCTCTTCTCTACCTATTTCTAAAAAGGTCATTGGTTTTCATAAAGTTATAAAATAAATCACTTCTTCTTATTACCTGAAATCAGTCCAATATGGAATAGTCCAAATTTTGTTTGTTTATACAGTCAATACTTTTTATGGGTTGACTGTTGAAGGGTTAATCAAATTTTTAGATGCGTTGCGTCTGTACAAAGAGATTTATGCTGAAACCGTAGTGTAATATAATAATACCTCTATACTATACTACAACTCTTCATAACAATAATAACATGAAATACAATAAATACAAGCACATATAGTAGCCAATATTGTGTGATGTGTACCTTTTATTATCCACATGATGCTAATTACAGTGCTAATCTTGAGCATATTTTGGTTAACAACTCTGTCATCTGTCCAGAGCAATATGCACATTCTTGCTCATGACAATAACGTTTGTGGATTGCATGGGAAATAATGCAGCTATTGAGTGGCAGCTTGCCATCTTTTGCTTTTTTCCCCTTGTCTCTTTCTGCAACCTGTATGTACTAAGCAATTACAGTGCAAAATGGAAAATGCTGGGTTCATTATGAATCTCATCATTCACTTAGATAGTGGGGGATAATTAAAGAAAAGAAAAAAACACCCTTTGCCTCCTCTGCAAGCCAACTGCCAGCTTGCTTAGCGGGTAGAAAATTATGATAAAACATGTTTTGCCTCTGTGTTCCTGACAGAAGTGCACGTGGAGAAACAAGCGAGGTCTCGACGAGAGTACATGGCGTCTTATATGAATACACATTCCCCATTGTCTCGGCCATTACTCAAATCGCTCGACAAATGGGACCAGGCCCACGGTGCTAAACGCCTTCTCCTTCCAGCTCCCCATGTCTTCTGATGGTACAGGAGTCCTTATCCATTTAATATATGCTCTGAGAGCATCCTGTCAAATATAGATTTGAATCAATAGCACTCTGGAGTGGCTTGTTAAACTGGAATCAGCGTGGAAGTGGTGCATGCCTGCCTCGCAGCTGCTGTCATTAGCGAGCGGCCGGTGGATTATTGGAGAAACGTCCTTGTGCCCTGTGATCCTCTGCTCTACCTGCTCCAGGCTCTTTGAGGCTTCGCTAATGCAGCAATGGTGTCATATGGTCCGTGCCATAGAGGGGGAGGGGCGGTTCCCCCTGCCTCACATTGAGAGGTTTGAAATGATTTAGGCCTCTTTGAAGTGCCGTAGTATTGATGGAGTAATTGCACTTTGCTACATGAACAGGAAGTTCAGTAATATTCCCTCAATATCATCATTAATGTAAATGGCGTAGACTGGAGTTCAACATTTTCTTGTCAGTTCCGTAATAAAGACCTAGTAGGAAACCCAGGAACAGCTTGTCACATGAACAAACTACAAATATATGTGGCCAACAAGATCCAGAGCATCTTACTATCAGTAGTTACAAGGACAGTGTCACAATGGACACATTGGTAGTAAGCGTAATTATTTCTGTCACCCAGAAAACAAACATATGATTTTTTTATGAGCTAAGTTTAAAGTAGAATAGGATAAGATACAATGACCCTTTATTAGTCACAGCCTATAGTGGGAGGTGCCAATAGTGTTCGTTGACAGTGCTCATGTACCCTGAACACGCACAAAAGTACCAAAACTATCTAAGTATTTACCGGTAACTGTCATGACGGTTTAGCATACTTAAAAGACATTTGGCAAAGACATTAAAGACAATTTTCCTCAAAATATTGCATACAAAACCATCTGGGAACCTCTGGGTTTCTGTCCTCATAATAAAACTCTGACTGCCACACACATAGCGGTAAAGGCTTTATCTGTAACACGCCATGAGGCGTGCACTGACCCAGGGGAGCTCAGAAACCTCTTGTATCTCAGTACAGAAGGGGTTAACGTTGACAGGAACAATAATGAGAGCGCAGTGAGACGTGTGAGGTAATTAGTCCATCCGCACTCCAATATTTACACAGTTAATTATTTGTGAGTTTTACTCTTGTCTTCCCTTCAGACTGCTGCCTTTGTTGTTTTTGCCACACCATTTGTCACAATCCAGCTCTCCTGGGTAGTTGGCTTCCCTCATTGGCCCATTTGTTTTTTTTTCCCTACCGCTCATCCTTGTTGGCAGCGGAATGGCATTTGGGTGAACTCTTGTCAGTTTAGGTGTTAGCCTGTTGTCCCCTGATGTGTGAGGTCAAATGATTATTTATTCATCGCTCTCGTTTCACTCTCAACATGGTGGGATGTGAAAACAGCCTGTAGCTTACTGGAGATTGGAGGACACTAGAGATGAGAGAAAGAACAACACGGGGTCATCTGCCTCTTCATATATTTCTTCATTCTCTTTGAAAACACTTCTAATCACTATCCTCTTCATTATCAATTATGTGTAGTTTCCAATGTCTGAATGTAACCTAATATAATTCTTAAAAAAAAAAAAAAACGCATTATACATTATTTCTGTCCAATACCAGTATTGAACGACTGAAGAACGATTTTGGCAAAGCGGCAAACATTCTGGGCCTACTGTTGTCAAAGTTGAATGTGAACATGGAGGAGATGTTCGTTATAACTGTGGTCATTAGAGGAATTCAATTCAACTGTATCATCTTATCACAACACTGTGAGAAATGCAGTATGCATTTGTTGTGTGTTGTAGCTTGTGTGTGATGATGCATTTACATTTTCAGCACTTATCCATAGCAAATTACAATCAGTAGTTACAGTGACAGTCCCACTGGAGACACTCAGGTATAATTGTCTTGCTCGGGGACACGATGGTAGTAGGTGGGGTTTGAACCTGGTGATGACCACACTGCCACACTGATGATTTCCAGATTGTGTTCACCTGTGTTGCTATTAGGATTCTGTGCCGGCCTTACAAAGACAGGGGATTTTACTGACCGTTTTACAGGGGATATTACTGACCGTGTGAGATTGATTAATTGTCACACGTGACACACCATAGCAGAGGACCCACTGCACACAGTGAAAAGTGGTCTCTGCATTTAACCAATACCCTGAAATCCATAGCCATGAAAGGCGCCCGGGGAGCAGTGTGTGGGGATGGTACTTTGCTCAGTAGCACCTTGGCAGTTTGGGATTTGAACCGGCAACCTTCCGATTACGGGTCTGTTACACTACTATTAGATTTTAAATAGGGTAACGTTTAATGTGATGAACCTGAATATAATTGAATACAGAAACATCATATAGTGATAAATACAGTTTTACACATTTACATACATTTCCCTGCTTAAGAAATCTGTTAAGTGAAGTTTCCTCATTTACACCTTGTAAATGCTTTTTGTAGTCAAGAGTCTTTTGGTTTTTGGAATTGGTGAGCTTTTTGCCCATTTGTCCTTCCAAAGGGCTTCTAGAACATTCTGCATGCGCTGCAGTCTAGATTCTGTATTTCCAATCATTATCTTGATGTAAAACCATTTACACATTTTTTTTACAGTGCGATGGTATTTATTCCCATCTATGCTCTTCCTCTGGAAGTTGGCACTCTATTTCCATAAACATTCATTTGCACATTTTTGTCAAAAGTTCCATGTTGTCAGTCCACAGGATTTGTTCCCAGGATGCATCAGGATTTTTTGATGCTCATTTGCAAACTTCTGACTCTGAACTTTGTGGGAATTTTTTTGTCTGCCGTTATTATTTGCCTTTCCAACAATCCAAGTATTTCTTTCAGAAAGTTGCTTGACCTCCACCATCTGCCACTTCTTAATGCCATTGCAACCTGAGGAAACATCATCATGAAAAGGCCTTGCTATATCTTTGTAACCTTCTCCTCTATGTGACATAAATTATTTGATATTTCAGAATTCAAGCCAGTTGCATTCATACAGCTTTAATCTACGTCGCCCCACTCTTTCGTAATAATAATAAGTTGTAGCTGAAACCTGGGAACTATTGCTTTGCAATTGCCAAGTTGGTAATGGGAAGGCTGTGGGTTCAAACCTGGGCAAAGTACCGTCTCGTGACCATCACTCGATTGGATCTTCATTTTTAATTTAGACAGACATTGCTTGTTTTTAACATATTTGTCTTGGAGGAAAAATATTAATCAGCATAATGCAGGTTGGTTGTAAGACAAAAACTAAATAACACAAAATAACAACATTCTAAGGCTTGGGTGTTTTATTGGTGTAAATATGTAATGCTTCATGTAGAAGGTATTCATAACTACTTCTTCCACCCTTTTTAAATCACATGTACCCAAGTGATGGGGTGCAACCTGAGTCACCGAAGCCCAGGGGACTCCGCATAATAAAGGCAGACGGGGCATCCCAGCTGTGGTGATGAGGAGAGTGGGAGGAGGCGTGAGAAGGAGGACTGGTTCTCCACCAAAAGCATCTCGGTAGTCAGGGTCGCCCTCCAAACACTTTTCTCCTGCAGGTAAGCATGGTTTAGAAACTGTAGAAAACACTGACCTGCATATATTTGTTTGGGGAAGTTTCACTCGCCAAGCGCTGAGAGCAAAGCTCAGTTTAACCCACCGTGCTTTGCACAAAGTGGGGAAAATAAAAAACCGAGAGGTTGTTTCTTTTATATTTTTTTTTGCTGTTTGTAAGTGTAACTTTCGCATTGTGCAACAGCGCTTGCCTCTAATCATCCAGCCCGGCGTGGCGGCAGAACTGCAACTCCTTTACAAACCTGTGAACATCAGACATCCATGATGACAAGAGCCGCAGCCAACGCTCCACCAGCGACGCGCCTGGCCTGCTCCTCCACGCAGGCGTTCGCGCACAAACACCCTCCTTCCGCCGCCGTAATGCGATGCAGCCGCCACGCACCTTCTCTGGAGCGGGGCGCTTAATTAAGGGCTCGCCTACGAGCGGAGAGCAGTTTTGTAGCACGTGGGGGGTAAGGGCGACGGAGGTGGAGAGTGGAGGGTGCGGGAGCGAGACAAACCAGTAATTATTTCATTATGCCGTGACAGCAATAATATTACAGTACTGTGTGTGCGCAATGCTCTTATCTGTGGAACAAATGAGCTCCGTCCCCAGAGTCGGGGCTGCGGAGGGGACCCGGGTAGGCCCCCGCATTACTCTTCTCCTGCAGGCCCACCTTTTTAATATTCACACGCATGGCGCACGCAATTATTTTGAAAATAAATTTAGCGCAGATAAAAATTGTGCCTCTTGGGCCAGGTAAATGACTTCCTTGTTTTTATTGAGAAGACAAGGTGTTTATTAGGGGGGTCTGGTTAGCTTATTGTCGGAGGTTTCTGAGTTTGAGTAATTGTCCAATTAGATGTAATTTCAGGATCCGTGCTAACCCAGTGAAAGTAAGACTACCACTGGGACGCGCATTAATGAATCCCACCGAGACCTGTCTACCTTTAAAAAAAAAAAAGAGGGATGCACGCGTCTGCCTCTGTTTCGCTTTCCCAAATCTTTTTAACGAGGCATTATAACTGGGATTTACAAGTCAGGCAGACCTTTTTCTCCTCCCCCACCCCCCTCTTATCTCCTCTCCCTTTCTCCTCATCTCTCTTCTCTAGCGCAAAAATAATTTATCATTCCTGTAATTTCATGTCTCTGAGAAATTGCCTCTTTCAAACAGAATTCAAACAGAAAGGTTACCTTAATTGTTATGTAGCTCAGCTATTTATGCCCTGGTTTAAAAATGCATGCATGCTGCTTCCCACAAAGGTCACCTATTAACTCCCAAGTAACTTTTGTGTGTGTGTGTGTGTGTGTGTGTGTGTGTGTGTGTGTGAGTGTGTAAGTCCTATTTTGCCGTTGTGCAGTATGTGCCTTGGCTCCTTCGGCGCTGCAAAAGGAAACCCGGTGACGGTGACAACCCCAGTGGTATCTGATGCTCTGACCGTCCTGCTCCTCACCAGGCCCTCATCTTCCTCGCATGAGGCACTGGCCACCACCGGCCCTCTCGCAGACGGCTTCTTCATTAGCTTTGATCTGACAGTCACCAGCACGTCTCTCTTAACACCTCCTGCGTGAGCTGATTAATTTACACATGCACGTCACTGAAACTCCGCAGCATTTCAGGAAGAATAAGAATTTATTCGGTAACTAAATATGGCAGTAGGGGGGTGAGAGGGAGAGGTCATTATCTGGAGAGAGGCTGTAATTACCGAAGTCCTGCCGGGGATAAAGAATTAATGACGGCAGCGTCTTTGTGATGTTCAAAAGCCCAGACAGCATCCTCTCATGTTTACAGGTCTTCTCTTCCTGGACAAATAATAGGACTTGTGATGTTCCTTTAAAAAATTCAGCACGCTACATTATGTACAAAGACCTGGCAACGCAGCTCAAGGCATAGGAAACTCGAGGAAGGGAGACATTCCTCCAGGAAGGAGGGCAAAGTCAAGTTCCGTGTGGATAAAGTTATAGATCTGTATGCTTCCATATGGTGTAAATCTACTGAGTGGGGTAAAATGCCACAAAATGTGAGAATGTAGTGTATAGGACGGTGTTCCCAGACCTGTCTGCATGGGCCTTTGCATTATTCAAAGGAGCAGTCTGAACCGGTTCACGGTGTGAGTGGCAGGATCTTGAGGAAGACACCGGAGTAAACTTGCACACACACATACACACACACACACACACACACACATACACATTTACTAGAGGCTGACTTGAGCTAATACTTTTGGAGAGTTCATGCGAGGGTTTTGTCGCCACACACGCACACCAGGCCATCCGCCACCCACCTCAATCATCTCTTCACACATTAGAGGCAGCTGAAGCCTCCCACCACGTGCTGAGAGCCAGTGCCCACGGCTCATCTTCACTCCAAACCTTGTCCTTCTCTCCAGGCTTAAGTCTCACTATTCAGACACAAATATATATATATTTATATATGTATATTAGAGCCGTTCCAAAAGGATTAATGAATCCAGAGCCACCATGTAACCGAAACCATCAGCAGACTCGGCTCTGATACAGGACGACATTTAAATAGAGAGGGGAGCGCAAAACAAAATCAGGTTCCTTGATCCGGCTAAATACCACGCTGTTGGGAAGGCGCTTTGCCTAAGACTTCGTGTGACATGATGATTGGGAGACGGCTCCAGTTTCCCCATGAATATGGATAAAGCTGTTTATGGCTCTTGGAAAATAATCAAGCACATTCAGCAGTGTACATTTGAAGGTTTTTTTTAGAAATACACCCTGGAATGCTTCTGGCACCGCACATGCCTTTTCATCAGGAATTATTTATTTATTTGAAATCTGTGGGGCTTGGACCATCGTTTTGAGTTCATACTGTCTTAAAATGGATTATCTGCAGCACCTAGGTCTGATTTAAATTTGAATAGGTGAGAATTTATTTTGTGGTGCTCAATACTCCACACAAATAAGTCTCCATATAATCCAATTCCATCAGCAGCAGAAAAAAATCTCATTATAACGTCTCCTTTATGTTGGCTTGTCCCTCCCTCATAAACAATCTTCTGGATTCAATCTTTCAGATCTTCTGATTGTTTGCTTATCACTCTTGAATGAACGTGCAAGTAGAGCACCTATAGATATTTCATTCATTTTCAAACAGCCAAATAATAATATTACCCCCACCCCACCCCAAAAACGCTAATAAAAATAAAGTTGGAGAAATTCATCTCTGCATTAATTCATTTGAAGTACGGTCATCTCACAAGTTGTTTACTGCACCTGGTACAGCACATTCAATATGGAATTAGATTGTTTGGTGTGTCAGTGGTTAATAATTCCTGATGGAATCGGCTGCTGTGCAGTAACACCGTGCATTCTGCGAGAGTCCAAGCAGCTCCTGGTCACAGTTGTTAGTTACCCCCCCAAAAATGCAATCTGTGGCAAATTACTTGTAAAATGTGAACCTGAAAGCAACTGCATTATTCCATTTTATTACTGTAAGTGTATCCTCACATGTATTCTAGGACAGGATTTCAGGATTTTCATATCATTCCATAGTAGGGGGAATGACAGGAATCACGTACCGATCAGACAACACCTTATTATACAAAAAAAAAATTGGAGGATGGGTCCTTTAGGAAAAGGTCACATACCGTATAAGACAGGTGACAGGTCATATGTATGTGTGATGATCAGTTGGTTGGCCACAGTTAATCTTTAACACAGCGTGATGAAATGGAGCCTGTATTACACAATTAATGTTTTAATCAGTCATCAGTCATGATCTTGTGCATGGAGGCAACGGCACAACAGCAGAGGAACTGTCATTCACTAAGAACTCAATATAGAGATGGCAGGATGACCCCAAAGACGAATGGTCACTCACAAAACAAAAAAAACAACAACACATAAGTAGATGACAATCAAAGGCAATGGACAAAGGGAAGGCATTTATACACAGAAGCACAGGTAAACACCATCTGAATAAATCAAGAGTGATCCAGACCCGTTTATAGCAGATGGGAGCTCAAGGGTGTGTCAACATCTAGTCCTGAAGTTACAAACAGACAAAAAAAAAATGAACTGAACATCTGCTGTAAAGCTGATGGCTTTAGTGAAAACTTAGTCACAACTGAAATGTGACTGATGATGAAAAGCATGAGCATGCAGGTGTGTAAAAAGAAACAAAATAAAAGAAGCACAAAATACAGAATCTGGCAACAGGCAGACATGAATCCAAGGACAGAATGGGACAAAAAAAAAATCCAATACACAAAAAACTAAAACTGGACTCACTGCTGGCATGTTGTCGTTTTTGCAGCAATAAGATGCTTTTTACCATGTCTCAAGTCGGCGGTTCATAATGAAACAATAATGCACCGCAGACCAGACTGGATCTTGTTTTTTTTGTTGCTGTTAATACATTGTAAGTATTCATTTAACACAAAGAATTAAAATATATCTGACCTTTTTGAATACTTTAGCTCTTAATTTGCATTACCTAGATTAATATATGTTACACTGTTATAATGAGCTGGAATAGTTTCCTTGACTGAAAACACATTTATCAGGTAAAGACCGCATTATTATAGAAGTCCTTGTGTCCCTGCCTTTAAAGGTGAGGGGACATGGCATTCTGATAACTACAAGTTATTATGTTATGCCCTTTATTACATACACAGCAGACAACCTATGCAGGGTGTTGTTCTGTAAAAATATGACGATGTGTCCTGTGTTCAGAGGTTGATTAAAGGCAATGGATGACAAGACCTCTCAGCAGACAAGGTGAACAAGCCCCCACGGAAAGCTTCCTGGGGCAGGGACTCCTCACAAGCCACCCCATATCCTAAACGATGTCAGCCACCATCTCCAGCTCACTAGGAAAAATAATTGGGTTCCTTAACGCACACATCAAAATTTTTAAGAGAACAATCAATTTCTTCAAGTCCATCGGCACAGGCCCTGATCTCATTATGCTTAAAAACCATTCACACCAATTGATCCACTACCAGTCATGGTATTGATAAATAATTAAAAAGCTCTCCATTTAATTTGGGGGAGAGGAGAGAAATGGGGGACAGTGAACAGAAGGTAGCTCATCTCCAGCATGGCGTAATAAGGCCAGTCACCCCGCTGTGAAAGGACAGTCCAGACCTTCATGTCTGTCTCTGTGCACACACACACACACACACACACACACAAATGCTGTCCCTCTGGAGAGAGCCAGCTGGATTTGTCTGCCATATTCACCCAAAATCAATGCAATCCGGCATGAAAGAAAATCAATAAGATGTGTCCATTCAAGCTTCAGAGTGAGGTAGAGGAGCTGGAGAAGGACTGGCTGGCCCGGCCAACACCGGAGATTTAGCAGAACCATTTTTATTTTACCTGTGTAAGCACCAAGACAGTAATTCCAATTTAGTCTTACTTCTGCACCCTCCAACTTTTTTCTCTAAAAAGAAAATTGACAAGAGGGGAGCTTTGGTTAAAGCTAGCGTTGGGCTGTGACACTGGCGGTACGAAAAACCCCACGCTGCTGCACACCAATAAAACACAGCCTTGGAGTTTAACGTTCAGATATAGACTGTGCTCATTTAATTAGATACAAAGCGATGAGCTCGGTTTTAAGTAGGTCAGTATGGGAAATTAATAAAAACTCAATTTATTAATTGGCAAATCCATAAGGAAAAGTATGAGTGATTTTTCAATCTCTCAAATATTGCATTTCAATCTAGTTCTTAGGCTTTAATGGAATTAACATTAACCTCAAGACCTTCCATTTTTAGAAAAGACACACTTGTATAATAATATGGTGCAGCAATGTAATTTGATTTATTATTTTTTTTCACCAAAATCCATTACCCTCATAACAATTCAGAAAGTTAGAACACATCTTGTATGTGTTCTTGTATAAACCCTTAACCATCGCTTAATTCCCAGAAGGAGAAAGTTGTCAGAAGGAAATGGTGAAACTCTAGTAGTAAAAGTACTGGTAAAATCATTTAAAAAGTTTTTTAATGCTTCACATCTAAAACATGGTTTTTATTCAGGAACTGTTGAAAGTGATATTCCCTGTTCTGATTACATGGTGCCATTAATGGCCTTGCACCTTCTTACATTACTGAGCTTTTAACCATCCAAGCTACCCTTAGGACTTGAACATCTTCCGCTTCTGAGATTCTCTCCGTACTTAAGAAATATAGTGGGGAATACTATTCCAGTAGCAATTAGTGAAGCCAAATTACTTCCTTGTTTCTAAAGAGCTATTATTTTACCATAGCTTTTTAGATAAAATCCATCTGCTTATTGCAGTATAGCTGATAGTTTAATTTATTCAAGTTTTTCTACATTACATTTGTTTGTATTTTCCTTATGTATCATTATTTTATTAATATTACAATTGCATTCTACCTATCATTATTTATGTACATTAGCAATATATACATTTTCATACATTTTCAGATGTCCTTCTCTGAACAGTTTTCAAATCCTTGTAGTATGGAACCACATGACCTAGCCCTGCACAGGCATGACGTCAGTATAAAGTTACCTCCTTAACATTCAGTAGTTGCAGACGGCTTTGCTTGGGCGTAGTGTGTCATGGAAGTGTGGGCAGAAGAGGTGCCAGGTTGGGCGTTGTGATGCTGTATAATCAGCTTGTGTGTCTGGGCGGCTCCATGTGGCAGAGCAGACCCGCAAACATGCAGCCAATTCCCCCAGGCACCGGCCCGAGTCAGTTAACGTTAGCTCTGCGGGCGTACCCCAGCGAAGGACCCCTCGATATGTGTGATATAGGGACCAGCTGATAATGTGTGAGAGCGGTCATGGGCTAGCACCTCCAGAGAGGAGACGCAAGGGGCTGCAAATGGAAAAAGGAGGGAAAAAGTTGTCCTTGGTCGTTCCGGAAGAGCTTGGTCGTCAAGGGCCACAGCCATGGTGGGCATTTCGGAATTCGTTTCCGATCCTCCCCTTCTGTCCCTCCATGCCAGAAAAGAGAGGGAATATCGTGCTGCGTCACACTTTTTAATGTTGATATCCGACTAATTGATGACTGTGTGTCACATCAATCCATTATGCATAATTTAGCATGGATCAACTCCCACATTAACATAATCACCCATTTGATATTCCGCTCAGTATGACACTCCTGAGAGCGTCCCAAACTCCAGGGAGGGAGCAAGAGGGAGAGAAGCGAACACATCTCCCTTCGCAGGCCGCCTCGATGTGATGTTAAGATGTCAGCTCCTCATTCACGTAAAGCCGATAGCAGGAGTCAGCCGTGGATAAGGGAAGCCGCTACACTCTGCACGTGTATCAACGCGTGTTTGTGAGTGCGCGACTGCGCATGTGCGCGTGTGTGTGTCTGTGTGTGTGTGTGTGTGTGTGGGGCGGGTTCTGTGCACACCCACCGGCTGGCGCAGAGAGTAAAGGGTTACAGCCGCCTGCTCAAATGCTGCCGTTTGCAATCACTAAGCAGCTTTAGTGTCTCCTACCACAGTCCTGATTTAAAATTCATAAATGCTAATCCTTCATAATTTACAGTTTAAAAAGCAGCCCTGCTCACAGGCCCTGTGGCCACAGCTCAGTCAGAGTAATTATAGCAAGGAGTCAGGAATGGACTACTAGTGGAGACTTTCAACATTCAAGGAAATCCCCCTCACTGGCAGCCGACCCAATTACTCCAAATAACTAAACAGATTAGCAAGTCATTTTCCAGTTGAATCTGGACACAGGTGCCACATCGCAGCGTCACACAGTCAGGTGGGTAAACAGCTTTAAAGTTCTGCCTGCCTGTTTCTTATTTAGAGGAGGCTCGGCCAAGACATTTTATTGGGCTTTTCATTTCACTTGGGGGACCAAGCTGATTGTCTTTTACCAGGTTAACAGCGCAGGGAAGCCACTGGCTGCTGTGTGGTCAGGTGACGTCGCTGAATTTTTTACGCTTGATAAACGCTTGCGCGTTCATTTTAGACCATGTACCACGCTGTTACTGGGAAGTGAGGAATAAAACAGGGTTTAGGTGGTCAATTAAATTTTCTGCTTCTGCCATTTTGCAATTACCAGGTAAATAAACAGCGGGAAACAGATTTAAAAATATATAATTCTGGATTTTCATCCACAGTGCCAATTTATCAGTACCCTCCTCAAACTGCAGGGTGGTGACTTACGGAGTTAGAAAGTTTGTGAATCCAATTTAAATAATAAAGGAGCTGCAAATTCTCTCTGCAGGGAAACTTTATTTTATTTTAAAAACATTAAACATGAAAGATCAAAATGCCCCTGTACTCCAAATCTGCAGAACTAGCCAAAGGATGTATGCCAAAATGCACAACATTAAATATTAAGCCAAAACATTTTACCATGCATACTTGACAAAACCCATTATACATTATGTCAAACTGGAATAGTGTGTAGGTCAGCGGCTATGTTGGAGAACGTCTCATACAATAATCAGTGGCATTTGGATGTGACCAGAGAAATTATGAAGAAAAGAAAAAACAAAGAAAGAGAATTCAATTTATGCATTTAAAAGCTAAATGCGGTCTTCCTCATCTTCTGCATTAAAAGAACAATTTGACAGCGAGACAAACATGTCAGAATAAATGACTACTTGCCAAAACGTTCTGACAACAGCCAAACAAGGGCACTTCAAACATGGGAGATTGTATGCTGTTAACGTACCTGCGGAATTTTATAATGGCAATGACAGACCTGGAGCAGTGCTGTCATAAACAAACGAACACATTAATACACAAATATTAATTATAACACAGCAGCAGTAAAACTGTTATGCTATAATGGTGCTATGTGGTCTAAGTAAGAAAAAAAAAAACATGCTGGTCCATTAAGGTCCTGCCATGTAAGGATCCACAATGGGCCATCTAAAAAAATGGATGCAATGCACTAGCAGAAGGAGATCTTGATTCTCGTCTTACGTGTCTTTCAAAACTTTTAAATCGCATATCCGACTTTCCATTACCGCCTGTGCTATCAAAAACAGACCATGTGCCTGTTCGGCCCTTCACTGTGACACTCTTCTTTAAGAGAAACAATCAGGATTCTATTAAAGGGGATTAGGAGCATGGGCCTAGATTTCTGTCACAAATCCATCCATCTCTCTCTCTCTCTTGCTCGCTGGCACAACCGGCAATAAGTATCACACTCATACTGTATCCCTTGCTTTTGAAGACCATACATCAGACTATGGAAGCCAAAGGACCTGACTCCAATTCTGGCATCGCTTTACTATAGAAGGGTGACACAGAGATAAGCTGTGTCCCATTTCACGGGCTGCGTCCTTCAGAGAAAGCTCAGGCTAAGACGGCCGCCATCGTAGGCCATGTCCTTCAAACAGTGAAGCCCCCTACTCTTGTTAAACGAGAGAGTCTATCTTACAGGACATTTCATATTTGCATCACTAACTGTCACTTGGATGCACTGAATATTGGGATACATCGGTGTGCAAAGGATTCATTTCTTAGCTGCATTTGAAGGCACCTTGTCCCACTGCTGTCACACATACATTCAATCAAGTGCAGCCTTAGAAGGGCGCAACCCCTGATTTTGGGGGTTATTATCTGGTCTGTGGTAGTGAAGGTTATGTTAACTACCCAGTGTGAATGTACAGTGGAAATATGAATTGTTATGATTGTCATGACACAAGTGAGGGAGGATCCGAAAAAATGCACGACATTAAAAACATGGTGAATGTTTAAAAAAAAAAAATGGTCCAATGGCTGCAAAAGAAATTAAAGACAGAAATGCAGCATCAAACGGTCACCACTATACCAAAAAAAACAGGTCTTCTGAGATATAGTCTCATATTTAAAAGATGGGTGGTCAGATGATGGGTGAAACATGTGAAAAAGGCGTCACCTGGCTAGTCCAAGGACACCGAGGTGTCACAATGATAAAGGCAATGGATTTGATGAAAACTGTTACAGAAATTTTCACATCCATGAAGTGTACATTATTATATTACACTTTAACAACCATTCAGTTATATTTGTTTTTTTGTAATAAAAGAAAAGAAAACAGCTGTGTATTTACTTTTTTAATAATCCAAGGCTGATCCCAAATGTCTTGCCTGGAGTGTAGTTTAGACTTATTTGCATCAAATAGTTCTGTTAATATACAGCCCTTAATATTCAGCTAGGGGTTAAGTAATCAGAAGGCTGCCGGTTCGAATCCCGATCCGCCAAGGTGCCACTGAGGTGCCACTGAGAAAGGTACTGTCCCCACACACCTGGTGGCCTTTCATGGCTGCCCACTGCTCACTAAGGGTGATGGGTTAAATGCAGAGGACACATTTCGTTGTGCTGCAATCACTTCACTTTTTTCATTTTCGACTCAGTTCAACCCAGCCACTGGTGATGAACATGACTGTGCAGTTCTTGGTCCCAAGCCCATATAAATTGGGAGGATCATGAAGGGCATCTGGCGTAAAAAGTTGTGCCATGCCAATTGTACGGACAGCCAGACCAGTGGATCTGGTGTAGCAACGTCCACACTAAGCAATGCGACTTCACTAGCATAATACTCAGCAGACCCTGTCAAGGGTCTATGAGTGGTACCAAATTTTCACAGGTTTACAGTTGTATAAGAAGCCTGACTAGTGTGTGTCCATGTGCGTGGGCAGGACAAAATATTTGCAATTGGCAAGGCCAATCAAAGTGTATTCACTGTACTCTGAGACTCCAAATCCTGCAGCATTGGCCATTTGAACTTGATCTCAGTAATCAGACGGAGCGCTCCATTCATCTCGCCGCCGTCCGCTACCCTTCCGTCACCAGAGATCACAGTAATGGATTCAAACAGATACAATCTCCCCAATCAGCTAGGCCTGAGAAGATGAATCCATCTATTTCACATTCATAAACACAATCTTTTGTTTCCTCCCTGTTCAATGAGTGTGGTGTCAGGGGCCTGTACATAGCCAGTCAAGACATATGAGTTTTTTGTTTATGGGACGACATAATGATGAGAGAGAAAAAAGAGAAAGGATCCTATATGAATATATGCTTACAACATGACCTAAACCTATGTATTATTAATGTAATACTAAACACTAACAGTCATGCTTTTCTTTGCTTTCTGCCATGTAAACCATCATCCAATCACCGGTTGGCATGCCTTTCTATTCTGCTTTCCAAGAACGAAGGATCTGTGTGCGTCTTTCAATTGTTTTTTTTCCCCCCTCCTTTTCTGCATCCTAGCATGCTATCTCAGCCTGTCAGTATGCACATATATCACCTCTAAAAACACATTATAGCACCAGAATATGTCAAGTTTGCAATGCAGCAATTGCCCAACCAAATAGCTTAGTGAGTGATAGCAGTTTCATTATTACACAAACAAATCAAATGCAACAAGCCCCGGTGCACTTTACAGCAACGTTCGAAATATTTCACAGGTTTTAATTTAGGTGTTCAACAAAGAGATGCAGCAGAGTGGGGGATTTGCAATGTGAGAGAGTGAAAGAATGAGAAAGTGAGGGAGAAGGGATAGCAGAAGAAGTGGAGGCGGAATAAGGGAGGGGGAGAAAAGCAGAGAAAGGGGGCAGTAAAGCACTTCAGCGAATGCATTTGTGCATTTTGTTTGAATGCTGGATTCAGACTAGGGGCATGCAGCAATTATAAAAAATGTATCTAATTAAAATAACAACAAAGACAATAAATAAAAAATAATTATTATAACCCCAAAGGCCACCTTTTGTTTCGGTTAGAAAAGCTATTCCAAGTTTTTCCCCCCAAAAAATTCTCTGGGACAGCAGCGGCCAAATACTCATCTAATCCAAGCACTCAGCAGTATTTAAAACCTGAGAAGTTAAGTGAGATTTATGGGCTAGATGCGGGTTTTATATCGTCCGTTGGCAGCCAGAAAAAATACTGGAGAGATATTGGTGTTTGGAAAGTCACCAGTGAGTATCGAATTACTGCCAGCTCACTCTTTTGCCAGTTTCCAGAGCCAGTGTGAGTGCACGAAGACATTGGTTACACACAAACAACTTTGGAGAAAGAGCCGTGTGGTTTCAGTTTCCTCCACACATGCAGCAAAAACGTGTTGCCATGCTCATAATATCCATGATCCATCCAAAAGCATCATGTAACTACATGTTAGTGCTTGTAAAATTCCCTTTCTGGTCTGTTTCATGTGGTACTAGCTGTGAAACGCTGCAGTTTATCGGGAGGTTTTTAAAACAATTGTAAGTCATGCAAAATTGCAAGGGAGTTGTTTAATGGTCCTAACCCTGCTGACCAACTTTACCCGGTTTACCATGTTAAACTGGTTTACCATCCACATGTTTGCTAGCCAGCCAAGCTACAACTAACCAGCACCCTAGCCATTTCTGAGCAAAGTCTTATTTGCAAGTCATTGGACTGTTCAAGTCTGAATGTGTGATTTAGCTTGCAATGTTAATGAAAGTCACTCTGTATCCTTAAGATATATTGGAAGCAAATAGGCATAATCTATCATATTCTAATGTTGCCATCAGTAGGCCTGCTAGGTTTAGTAATGTTTGTAATCATATCTCTAAACTGGTGAAAGTGGTCACAAGCCTCATAACAGATATTAGGGCCCCAGCCTACTCTGCAGCTCGCCCACAGCGGCCCTGGGCATGACAGTGTGCATGGGCGTGTTTACGTGAATGTGTATGTAAATGTGACCATGCACGCATGTGTGTGTGTGTGTGTGTGTGTGTGTGTGTGTGTGAGAGAGAGAGAGAATATGAATGGCTGTTCGTTTACATAAGTGTGTGTGTATGATGTGTGTGTCTGTGCAGCGTAATGAAGACAGAACTCAGACAGCTGAAACGCGTCCCCTCCTCTCCAGCTCTGATTTATTGTGTCTCCTGTGAATTCATAATGGACCCTCAGTATTAAAAAAGGGAAATTGAGATGCATTTCAATAAAAGTGATTGGTTCTTGTTGTGTAGACAATGCATGCCTGCACGTGCTGCCCCCTCACACACACGCGCACACACACACACACATGCAGACACACAGCCCCCTCTGATGAATGCGGT
Source organism: Denticeps clupeoides (assembly GCF_900700375.1). Classification (NCBI taxonomy): domain Eukaryota; kingdom Metazoa; phylum Chordata; class Actinopteri; order Clupeiformes; family Denticipitidae; genus Denticeps; species Denticeps clupeoides. The sequence goes on from NC_041722.1 coordinate 12,245,689, forward strand.
GTAATTACTGTAGCTGCCTGCAAGGGCCCCTCTATTTCTTGCCTTCCGTTATGATTGCTCTTTTCCGTCAGTGTTATCTGTGAGGGATGAGTGCTGCAGTGCTGGCTCCAGATGACAATTGAAGCGCTGATGAGTGACTCTGGGTCAGGCTAAGTGTTGTCTGTCTATGCATACAGAGCATGCTGGGTAATGTAGTTCCATGCCATAAAAGCGGCCATCACAATAAAGAACAGAATAGCCTCGAGAAGTGTAAAATGATTTAGCTGAGTTTGTGCTTTCACTTGTTTTGTGTTTTTGTGACATACATTGTGTGAAATGATTTCTGCTGAAGAAGGATGTAGTTGTCGTTCAGTAACATGTTATCATTGGTTTTTCTAACCTTGCAGTCTTCATTTACACGTCTAATATGCAGACTAATGTGTGTTCATTCAAAAGTATGATCCATCATGCCGTATATATTTTATATAAAAGCAGATAACACAATGCAACACTCAAGAGATCCCATAATCATAAATGGTCATGGCTTTTCTATCCTGAGACAATCTGGTGGATTAAGTTTATTTACTTAACTACGTCTGGCATCTAGAGTGAAGTGCAGACTGTTTGATGGTAAGAGAGGGGTAAATGCAGCGATAAGAAAGAGCAGGGTGTTGGTGCGGGGCCAGCGTGTGTTAGCCAGCAGAGGTTTAATTGGATGGCGGAACCCTGTTGAATCAGGCGTCCTTCTCTCCCAGCACAAATATGTTATTAAAAAAAAAAAAAAACTCTTGCGATGCCTCCAGTTGATTCAATTCATTATTTTCCCCCCTGCTAAACTGACGGAAATACTGCCTCTTTTCCCAATAAAAAAAAAAGCCAGACATTTTTAGCACCGTGTGTGTCAGCAGTTGTGGATTTTTGCACGGATGAATTTTGCCCCTGTTGGCCTGCGAGAGTAGTCGGGAGTCAGAGAAGGACTGCAGCGGTACGAGGGGTTAAGTTCTCTCGTTTGCTGGTTATTCTCCCATTCTCTTCCCGACCAGGCCTCTGCGTCGACCACCCAGCCGCACAAGGCACAGGCCGACTAAAGCATCAGTGGGGTGAGAAAGTGCCACAGCCTGCTGAAAAAGTGTGGGGGGGGGGGGGGGGGGCTGAATGGCCTAATGTGTCAGACGCTTTGAATGAATTAAAGTGCGGCGCAGGGCTGTTGGAAATGCCTCTTTGTGTGAGGCCCTAATCAGTTGGAAACATGGGAGTGAGAGGAGAAGGGTGGGGAGTGGCGGTGTTTGGGGGGGCCTTTCATTCCTGTAACTAATCATTTGTGGTTTCCCAATGCAGCCAGCGCCAACGGCAGAGCCTAATAAACTAGGAGGCAGTGTAGATTTATAAATGATTAATTAAGGGGGCTCCCAAGGGAGTTGCTCCAGCTATAAGCAAAAATATTAATTAGTTGAGGCGAAACTTAAACTAACAGGAAAACAGTTTGCCAATGTTGGGGAGCTGGGTAATGGTAAGGGGATTGGAGATATGTTTGACTCTCAGATGAGCACGGGGCTGTGTGATGCCAGCGACGAGCGCCTCAGATTGCTCTGTGGAAGTAGTTGAGAGGAGGTGCCGGGTTCGGAGGAGGAGAAAAAAAGTGGAGGTTCAGAGTTGGGATGATTTCGGATCACTCGCACTCCGGGGACTGCGTCTCACTTTCAGCATGCCATCCTCTTCACATGCGGCCTCCCCTCATGCTCTTTCCATGAACGTCACGATGCCTGCTAGAAACTCACCTAGATGAAGGGAGACGTGCACACTGTATTTCTATCCTAATGACCAGAGCAATACGATTATGGAACTACGGTAGATAATGGCTCTATGAGACTGCCAGCACTTTCTTCATGCGCAGTCTGTTGCTAAGTGCAGGGGGAGAATCTTCATTAAGCTGCAAGCTTTTACACTCCTGAACAGTCACAACGGTATTAGCGTTGCCATATTTCTGCTCTTTACAGCAGAGCAGGTCTAATAAAAGAACATAACTCAAGTGTTACCATGACTGAAGTAAAAAGGAAAAAAAGCACTAAAAGCACCGAAGCACTAAATCTTATTGTGAATACTGATTCATCCAAAAATCATCCAAAAAATAACCACAAGAGAATGTGATTTAGCCAAATGCAATACTTTCTAATAACTGAGGATCTAGGACAAAAATGACACTGGGGACACACTTTAAATTCTCAAGTTTAATCAGCTCACACGGAAGAGTCTGATGGTACAGTGTGGTTCTCACGTTCTCACAGTGTGTGTGAAATACTAGCCCTAATGACAGCTGTCTTTGTTGACAACTTTAAACAAAGAATTCCATTCGAGTCAAAATATCATGACCCTGCTCATGACTGTTCCACTTCGATAGCACTGCAACAATCTCGCTATAGTTAGCCAGGGATACAAAATTTACACACAAACACTTCACTCCAGAACAAGCATAAATACATATGGCAAAAAAAGGATATGAGGAAAAATGTATATGAATGCATATGATAAAAAAAATCTTCTTCACTGTGAAACATTTTCATATAAGAGTAAAAAAGTAGAACTGCAAAAAACAAGGCCTGTATTTTTGAGCAGACCTAACTGGTTTTTAATAATACAAACATTATAAGAAACAAATGAATTGATTAAGAATGAATTCAGTGTAATCAAATGTTATAGAAGCTTCACTAGACAACAACAACAATAATGATTAATTTTTGTATAGCCCAAATTCATAAGCAGTATATTTCAGTATATGGGCTTAACAACCACTACAGATGACACCCCTCATACTAAGAGCCTCCCTGGACACAAGGAATAAATCCCTAGAAAACTCGCATGGAGGAAAAAAATTGAAGAAATCTTGGAAATAAGTAATTCAGTGATGGGCATCACTACAGTGTTACTGTTAACACTGGGTTAACAAGAGTCATGAGTATAGGAAGTCCAGTTTTTATAAGATTGTTCATGCCGATAATTATCAGAGTCATGAGTCCATTTATTGGGCGGTGGGACCTGGGGTTGTGGTGGGGCCAGCAGTCCATTTCCACACCTGTACCTCTCTGGTGGTCTCATCATTGGAGGTGGTCTGGACGCCTCATTCAGCGCCTTGAGAGAACAAACAGAAACTGCAGCAAACATTGGCATTGTACAACTGGCACAAAACAGAAATACAAGGTACATTAGAGCAACAGTGGCCCAGTACTCCAGCTAGGACAGCCCGACTAAGGTGAATTAAGCACTATCTATGCTTGACTATTAATGTGGACTTAATAATTGACTCTAATATAAAATATAAAATAAATACAAATAAAATAATTTATTTTAACAGAAGGCCAGAGTGAACAGATGTGTTTTCAGTTTAGCTTTAAACACTGAGACTGTGTCTGAATCCCGAACACTGACCGGCAAGTTGTGTGGAGCTCAATAAGAGGAAGATCTGATCCCAGCTGTGGCCTTCTGGATTTTGGGCACCAGTAGTGACCCTGCACCCTTCGAACGCAGGGGGTGTGACGAATCGTTGATAACTAAAAGTTCCTTCAGGTACTGCGGGGAGAGACCATTAAATGCTTTATAGGTCAAGAGAAGGATTTTGTAGTCAAACATTGCAACATCACACAAAAACAAGATTATTATTTTTTATTTCAGGAGTGGAGAGTATTTTCTCACTGCATGTCCAGCAAAAAAAGGGAGGTCAAGCCTAATTGGTGCAGAACTAGGGATAAATATTACGGTGTGTGCCTGGCCTTGAATCAAGTTTCACATAGATACAAAGGCTTCTGAAGTACTCTGTTACCCACAACTGCCATTTCACCTTCACTTTAAGAACCTTCATGAGGCCTTCATCTTACTTCCAAGAGTTCCTGTGAAGGGCAACTTTGACAGGAGGTTGAATACTCAGCCTGTGACTGAGTAGAAGTTTCAGGTTCTCCAGCCTTCTTCCAGAATGCAAGGGAGATCAAATACAAATAATATGGAAATAACACCTACATTCCCTTCCCCATCCCACTGTTTGTAATCCGAGAGATGAAGATTCTAATCTCTGGCTGTTTTCAGAAATGTTTTATACCACTGAATATAAATCCTGAAATTAAGAGCATAATTCAAAATTAGAAGGGAGAAAATATGTCATAAAATAGGTTACCACACAAAGTTCACCAGTAAACATGAAGCCAGAGTACAAAAAAAAAAAACTTTTGACAGCTGCAATGGTGAAGGCCAAGACCATGAAAGCTTACATGCTCTGATGCCAATTCAAATATTAGTAAAGCCAATAAAAAAAAAAAGTCATGGGCCAGTGGAACGGCAAAAACAGAGTTGTTCTGTTTGACAGACCCACAATCAGACAGCCTCACAGCAAGGTCCAACCAAATATACGGAAACAGCTTTGGGTCAGATTAACATTAGCCGGGTTAAAGCGTGGCACAGATGTAATCCATTTATGAAGAAGTAGCCACAGAAACCAGCAGGCGGTTCGGGTATCAGAAGGTCTCTTGTACTTTGAGGCCAGGTTAACACGCCCCGCCTCCTCCTGCGCTGCACATATATATTTTACTAACGATTGATTAATCAAAGGAAATGAATTATAGCCACACCGCAGATGAAAAGAGTCCGGGACCGGGCCCAGTCTTAAGAAATACAGCTGCAAGCGTTTATGAGCCCTGCCTAATTGACTCACTGGAGGGCCAGACTCAGCTGTGGCAGAGAGGTGCTTCAAAAGTCAATGTTCTTGGTAACTAGCGCCAAGGAGGAATATATGTTTTTAGATACCGAAAATAAATATTTCATTTAACTGTCAGTGGTGCGGCTGAGTGCTGGGCCCTTTCATGTTGGCAGTGGCAGTCTAGAGGCGGCCTGTCGAGGCGCCGAAGCTTGGCGAGCTGAAAGGACCGCCGCACCCCACCCTTTCCAAACGAGCAGGCAAGGAGGCGATGCTCTTTTTCATCAGAGTCACCAAAGAGCGTGCCCGGCGAGATCAGGGGACGCTTGACAACAATTAGTGCTATGAGCTTGAGAGGTGACAGGCGGCAGGATGCAGGCAGGCAGGGCTGGAGCCAGGCAGACTCACCCTGCCCGCTCAGAAACGGCGGCTCCCACTGATCTGGGCACATCACAGGATCCGGAGAAACCAAATCACAGACAGGCCGGCCTGAAACTTCAGCAGCTTAAGGAGCTCAGATGCAGATTGAAGTCAAGCGCAATTTGTGAAGTATCTCCTGACCCCAGAAGTTCGCCTTAGCTTTTAATTAAAACATAAAAACCCTGAAAGACGAGCGATCTTGATTCGCTGGCATGCGGCTGTGGCACATATTCCTTTTGCTCTGGAAAAAGACGGGAGTAAATAAAAAAAATTAATAAAATAAAAAAGTTGTGTGACCTAACTTTTCTGCCATCATTTCTAGAATAGAAGAAAGAGTCGAATTAAACTGGAGGCGCAACACTCAGAAATGTAATCCCATTAATCCTTTACAACACTGACACATACAACGGGGTTCCCAATGGGAACTAAATGGGTTCTAAAAATGTGTCTCTCCAGGAACAATGGAAATGTATGAGATTGAAAAGCCCGTGTTTTAATTATCTGCGTACATTTCTCCGACAGGCTTTTTCTCGTGTGGAACGACGACTTGACATGAGAACAGAGTGAGAGAGATCTCATTTCCTCCGATCCCAGACAGAAGCATAACTGTTCCGCAGACAAGCAGAATGGCGGTAAACACAAGAGTGTGTTTGTGTGTGGGAGAGTGGGGAAGAAGCGTTGTCCTCCATTGCATTAACAACCAGGGATTACAGCGCCAGTGTTTGTTTTAGTTATTTGGTAGTTTGGCTGGACCGGGTGTTGTAATAGTCGCCAGTATATTATTTCGCGTGTCTGCGAGCGCTCGGGTGGGCTAATATGTTCCTCAAACAGATTTGTATCTCACATCAATAATGCTTGAAATAATTTCAAAAGCTCCCATTTCAAAAGCTCCAAATAATTAGATGCGGCGCGCCCCCAAAAAAAACACTAAGCCCAGCCGGCATTTGCTATTTCGGCCGCCGAGCAGCTACTGTTAACCTGCTGGGGCTACTTGTGTATCGGACTATCAGAGGAGATGCTAAATTGGTCCCTTTGCTGACTGCGGCCGGGGTTATACGAGCCGCCGCAGCATTAATTGACCTCAGCAATCTCCGCCGGTGTATTTCATTATGTGAACGGCGTGGCCGGATGCTGTAAGTCACAAGCAACTGTGCGGCGCGGGAAAAGTGCACACTGCACCGATTCTAAATATCCCTCCTCGAGTCAAGCTGTAGGTGGAGGCGAGGGCTCGGGAAGCTAAAAACAAATCCGGGCAATAATTGAAATGTAGCATGAAATTACCCCAGTAAATATCCAGTAGTCATTACACGAACACAATTACCTTCTTTTCCAGCAGCAGAAACCTTTACCCAAAACGCGCACACACACACACACAACTGTAGGTGGAGGAAACCTTTGAGGCTCGCACAATTGCACATTTATCCTTAAAATTAAAAATGGTGATTGATCCACGGAATATTAAGGGTCAACAGTGTTTTTCATTAAGTTGAGGAGGAAAGCGGAGGAGGCTGAATAAAGAACAGGAACGAGGAGGAAGGGAAAAAAAAAAAGGCTCTATTCAATGTTGATCCCACATAGTGAATAACCCCGGAGAGAAATGTAAATACTAGACTGCAATAACACGACAACACACTAATCATATTTACAAACTATATTAAATCTGTCCACTGTGTTCCCCCTGCTAAGGATTGGCTCCCATGTAATTGTCATTGTAACCAGTGTTGGCTTATGGGAAAATTTAACTGCAGTGATATAAGGTGACTTGTGGGCTTATTATTACTTTATTATTACTCGGTATATGTTTATTAAAACAATTTGTCATGCAGAACAGGACTGTGGGAATGGAGACATTAAATCTTGCTGCACTCCGGCTGCTGAAATGAGTTACAATAAAATGAATGGCGGCCAGGCCCGGCCTGACGCTGCTGTAGTGCGGAACAACCCACTGCTTCGTTTCATTTGCCGATCATTTCCTGTCGGGCTCGGCCATTAAACATACATGTAGAGGATTATTGAAACGGCACCACAAGGGCAATCACAGCCCGGTAGCCTGAGCAGCTGCTCTCTCTGTATGGCTTGAGTGTTCTGTAGGCTTCTTTTGAACTTAATACACATACAAGTTACGGTGGTGATACTGGACAAAAATGCCATGATTTATAAATTACATTAACATGTAATTACACTTCTTTCATTTGTCAATTACATTTAAATCCAAAAACCAGGCAGCCAATCTGATGCATGTCTTCACTGGACCATATGTGCATGCTGAAATGTTGGTGGGCAGAGATGATAATGACATTACAACGCTTCCATCGGCGGACACGCCGGCTCCTGATTGGTGGAGCTGGTGGAAGTGCCTCCTTAGCCAATCGCCACCTCCGCACAGCCCAGAGGCCTGCTGATCGATGCCCACGGTGATTTACAAGTTCACAGGTGGCGTTTCCATCTGTAAAATTGCCCCATCTGTGTGAAATGTGTCCTTTAACTGCAAATTGATTCCGGGAAAGAAATACCGGCGACGACGTGTGTTTTTTTAAGCATTTACTTAAGCTCTTCGCTGATGGTGTTATTGCAGCTCGCACAGAGAGGGCTGTTTGCAGGTTAGATTGAAGACCCCCATTTTGAAAATCCCCCCTCCTCCCAGGAATTCCATGCTTTTGTTTATGTTCGGCAAAGACGGGAATCGGTCGTGGCGCTATATGAAGGGACCTGTTTGAAGAGATTTGTTTTTCTTCATCTCAAAATAGTTTAATCAGATGTTAGGTGAATCTGGGGGTATTGTGTTGCGCTTTTTGATGTCACCGGCCTCCAGTAAAGGCAACACAGCCTCGGCGTTCTCACACGGATCTCCCGATGACACGGGACACGTAAATAAACTGATGCTACCAGCTAATTCTCCAATAATTAAAGCCTAAGCGCGGGAATTCACTCAGCATAACATCCCGTCACTACAAGAACTCCCTGTGAATTCCAGGCTGTGAACGGCCTCCCTCCCCTTCACCCCATCCTCAAATACGCACTGAATATGTGCACGCCATGCATTTTAAAGGAGGCCGTGTATTATTGCTTTCCTCACAATATCTATTGTACCCAGCTGGCTATTGGCCATATTTAATAATATCACAGTTGACATGAAATGACAGAGCAATCCAATTTCATTTTTAATAAACTAAAGTTTGGGCCACTGCAAAGTTGGTTAAAATGAGTCTGGGAATACTTTATTGCAGGAATTAAATGAAATTTGGTTAAGAGCATTTTATCCTAAATGCTAAATATGCTTCTTCATCCAAAACCCAGAGCACATCAAGTTTTAAAAAATAAGAGAAGAAAGCAAAATGATGGGTATAACACAAGTTATACTTTATCTTAATGTATTAGCCATGATGCTGCCTGGTGAACTCATAAGCACAATTGCTGATGTGTGAATGGCTTTTAAATTAAATGGTGTCACATGAAAAATATGTGGGTTCTGTTATTTACATTAATCAGCATGTGTAAACAGGCAATTCCACAGTATATACTTTCATAATTTTAACTCAGAAACTAGTACAGAGTGTGTTGAGATAAAAATGGTGCAATTTTGAGCCTGACAACTTTCATTATGAGAGGTCTGGAGTGAAGCTTTCAGGCCGCAGGATTTTCTCAATCATAAGTACAATCATATGTTCCCAACCTCTGTGTTTAGGCTTCGGATGATATCACAGTGAAAGTGTGATTATGATCAGAAGGTAATTAAATTTGAGTGAGGTCACTTTCAGGCCCCCCCCCACCACCAACACACACACACACACAACTCACCCTTTCCAAAGTGCTGTCCCTCCTCCCCATTCAAAGCTTCTTACAGCCACATTAATACAACTAATTACCATGTCAATCATAAGTAATGCTTATTAATTACCTTTCAGAAAAAAAGGCTCGTTTCAAACAGCAAGTAGTCCCCTTAAAAGCCCAGTGAAAGACTGACTGCAGGGTATGGCACTGTGAGTGAGCGAGACAGAGAGAGAGAGACATGTTTCAGGCCCACTTATGGCATTAGTCAATCTGCTGTCCAGATGTCTTACACAGGTGACAGCTGCAATAGCCTAACAAGCAAATTAATCATGGGGCTTTTGTGGCGCTTCTTTCTCGGGAAACTCATTTCGCTTCATAAAAGGCTTCATCTCCTGTGAAAAATGACAAATTGCAGCCGTGGCACGCAATGGAGGGAGGTGCCGAGCGGTCTGTGCCCCATTGGCGTGCCGTGCCTGAGAGGCGGCTCGGCGCGGGATGGAGCGGCGTCCAGGCCTGGAGCCTCTGTGATCTCGGCCGCTCCTGCCACGGCGGGGTAAACTTCTGACGCCCCACACAGGTGGCGTGCCCAGATTAAAAACCCTCTCGGCCTGTGAAGCCGGAGGCAGGGCCGAGCTTTGAAGGCGTCGCCCATCGCAGGCTGCTGTGTGTTAATCAGGCCATTGTGTTTAAAGGTGGACAGGCCAGGCACGTAATGAAAGGGAGACGCAACCGGCACTGTGTTTTTGGGGAGAGCACTGGGATGAAAGGACTTGGAGGGGCATCTCACTTTCCATCCCCTTTCGCATCAGACACAAGAGCTCACTTTGACGGCCTGAGGGGAGGGTTATTTATTTAATTAACATTTTTTTCTGTCCATCGGGTCTCGTTGAGTGAAGATAGACCAATTTCCCGCATAGGCTGCACTGAGTTCTGGGCAAACGAAGGCTAAACCTTTTATTATATGATTTCAGAACTGAAATAAAAAGCAATCTAAACTTTCAGATTCACAACTCACAGAATGCAGGGGGAAGAAAAAAGGGAACAAAATAGCTTTACATTTCAAAAAGAAATTATGGGCAATTGAAAAAACAACAATGGCAACACATAAAACGTGCCGAATGTGAGAAAAGTTAATAACACAAAATATAGGAGATAAGTCCTTGAAAGTCGTCCAACACAAAATTGCAATTATCATTGTTACAAGCCAAGAAGAAAAGGTTGTGAGGCAGAGTCTATTCTTAAAGGGGATTATGGTGCTTCAGCGGAGAGCGAACGTTCACTGTTTGTTTCTCCTCATATGCAGAAAGAGACTCGGAGGTGACAGATGTCAGAATCAGCACGTTACTTAAGTGTAATTATTGCATTCGCTCCGCTTCGCCATATCTGTGCATTGTACTCTCATGTCATTCAGTCCTTTTAGCAGAACGCTGCATTGTCAGCCGTCAAACAAAGACAGCATTCACATTGTGCAGCGTTTTCTTCTAGAAAAGTTTTTTATTTACTTGATGACGACGTGGCGATGGTTGTCGTTGCGTCTTGGCTTGTGTTCGGTTGGAAGAAGTTTTCTTTTTTCAGATGATTCAATAACAAATGATGCCTGACTCGCCCTATGCCCACTTATCGGGCCGTATGATAAATTGAGAGGCGTCACCATGGCCTGCAGTCTCTGTAAACACTTCCATCACTGCTATAGATTTTGTTTAATTTTCTATGTAATTAACGTCACAGGGTGCACTGACTCCACACTGATTTCCACCAGTGAGCACGACTCACACTTGAGCGATGACTTCATTTATAGATCCAGAGGGTCGTCATGGCAGCACAGATGTTCGGATGAGGATGAGGATGCAGAGCTTCGTCATCACAGAAGATACCAACCTTTGACTCCTCGGCGCCACCCCTTTGGCTGCTATTATGGCGGGCGGTGCGATTCGTCTCCCAGTGGCAGGCTTGCTTTTACAAGCTTTAATGAGTTACAGTGCGGCTGTGGATGGCTTCTTACTGCGGGAGGCACTTAGTGACCGACCTGGGCCCATGCATCATGGAGCCGTGCAGCCGGGGACCGAGCCAGTGACGTATGGTAGCATAGTGGGAGATCCCAGGGAAACCTTCAGATTTCGAACTGAAGACAATGGGGCAGAAGGACAGAGTGGGATGAGGCGATCACGTTAAGAGAAGATCAATCGGTCCAGTTGTCCGCACAAATATGTGGCAAATACATTTGTATGTACAGATCAGACCAGAATGTGTGGCTTATGGTTCCTCTAGGTACAACATGCATGCATGTTAGGTCAAGTACTGAAGCCAAATTTTAAATGATCCCTGGTGTGGATGTGGTTGTGTATTTTTGTTCCCTGTTTGTAGTTTAGGGGGGCTTAATGAATGAATGCCAAAAAACTTTTGTCTGATTCTGTGGCTGATGCCCTTCTGAAATACAAAGGCTAGAAACCTACAGCTTGGATTGACTGTCCAGTGGCAGAGGCTCATGGGTAATAGGCAAGGGGACGAAGAGCCGTACATTACAGAGGGGATGCACAGAGCACAAATTCCGTAGGCCAGCATTGCTCAGGATCTCGTCAGTGTTCAGATGGACACCCTACTATTCCCCCTGGGAGCAGAAAAGCTAATTAGTTTTTAAAGCATTTATTTATCATAGATAAACTGTCAAACAATCTCACTGGTCTGTCCCTAATGACAAAAAAGGAAACTTCTCATTAGTTTGTTCAATTAAGCCTTCCTCTTATACCAACACAGCTCCTCACAAAAAAAGACACACAACACACAAGACAGCTCCTCTCCTGCCGCCTTTAAAGTTGCATCAGTGCAGCACAAGGATTTAAGTTTATGCCTACAGGAGGGTAACTACAAATTTAAATAATTATAACCCAAGGGAAGCACTAAACATTGGACCCATACAATAGTTGGACACAGCTTTGGCTACTGAGAGCAATATGTTTTCCCCATACTTCTTGCTGTAAAAAAAAACTGAATTTAAAAAATACCCAGAGTGTTTTGGTTTTTCCAGATCTCGTGTGAATATATATGCCAATGACAATATATTCATATATTGCGCTGAATTAAACTGAATTAAAACCGAATTTCATGGCATGTGTGCGAAGAGAAAAAAGACAGATCTGTGTTTTTTTAATCCATACTAATCATGAACAAGGAACAGCAACACTTCTCCATTTCACGTGTTATAAAGCATAATTGAACTGAGGGAAGAAGCACAACAAAAAGAAATATATTCTGTAATTTATATATATTTATATATATTTTATTGAACCTGTATGTAATTTTTGTTAAGGAAGATACAAAGCAGACACATATTAAAAAAAAACACACCAGCTAATAACAAAAGCAGCTAATCTCAATAAGTTAACACTAAACATGCTAACAAGCTAATGTTTCTCCATATCTAAGTACTTAACAAATAGGAGGGGAGATCCAAAAGGAGGTTTCTAAATAAAAACAGGTGCTTCCTGATGCAATTAAAATAGTAAAAAACGTATGCTACAGTATTTGATACTGTTCCTATTGTTTGTTATGCTCTATGAAATCTTTTTTTTTTTTTGGTTGTGGTTGTTGGTCTGTGCTGCCGTTTCTAATTCCATGTGAACCTTTACATTTGGCAAGGTCCCTCACAGTGTGATTAACATTCAATGGTGTTTCCGGCCTGTGATATATGGCTTAAGGTTTCTGCTTATCATCCAATATTGGTATTGTGGGATGATACATAACCAAAGTGTCAAAGTGTTCTTTCTGTTGCCACCACTCATCATTCATTAAAATCATTAAAAGCGGTTGGGGCCAGAGCCTGTTGGGTGTGGTCAGGCTTAGTTTTGAGTGACACTGTGAAAGTTGTTGAGCAGAAGCTCTGCTTCATGGTCAGTGTCCTTGTGGCAACTCTGCGGCCCATGACTCATTGATTAAGCTGCATTGCAGAGCAGACCGACGACAGGGTGCCACTCCTGAGATCTCGTGTCTGTCCAATGTGCGACGAAGCTCCTCGCGACCTTATTCATCACCGCTGGACGAGGGGCAAACTTCTCCCGGGCGCCTCTGATGAATGCACCGGGCTTTGAAAATGGCTCCACTTTTCCGTGGGCCTGAGCGCTCACGCCCCCAAGACAATATCGCCCAAGCGCCAGCGAGGCAATATTTGGCTCATTCCATCACTCAATTTTACTCCCTGCACATCCATATTTCATTCAGCCTCTGCCTTAATGAAAGCTATGGCAACTCCACCACTGTGCGTCCAAACACACATACCCACACAGAACGCACAAATGCACGCAGAGCAGAAATTAATAAATAAACACGCTGGCCTTCATACAAAATAATATTTACGGGACGGATGGCCAGAAGTTTGGAACTCGGGTGCATTAGAGGGGAAAGAAAGTGAGAGGGACAGAAAGATAGTGAGTGAAAGAGATAGTCCAAAGCAGACGGGAAAAAAAAAGTGAGCACCAAAGATATTGTGAACAAGAGGGAAGAGATAGAGGGAGGGGGAGGAGGTGGATGGGGTTGAGGGAGAGGATGAGGGGGAGTAGAGGGACCAGAGGCCCTCAGAAGCCCAGTGACTGAAGGGCCCGGGCGTGCGGTTAGAAGCCGGCTATCTCCTATCCCCAGTCTCCCCTCCAATCCCCAACCCCGGCCCGCAAAAACAAGCAGGGCCTGTTTATTCCAGTGCCCTTCAGCTGACATTAGCACTGGTCTCATGTGCAATCCCGTTATCTTCCGCTGGCCTGAATACGCCATGTTCTTTTTTTCCTTTTTTTTAACGGCCACATTAACTGTGTCTTTCCCCAGGAAACAAACACGACATCTTCACTAAAAGGCAGCTGGGCAGGGGGACGCCTGGTCGGGGGGCGGTCCCTGTAAACATGCACCGACGCGTTTCCGTGGGCCAGACCCCCAGACACTCGGCTGCTCTAGCGGCAGGAAGAGGCGCGTTCCGATTCCCATCAGACACCGCAGGATGTTGCTCAGGTTATTGAAAATCTGTGTACCTCAATTTTCCCATTTGTCTTACTAAAAGGGCTCATAGGCTTGACTTAAAGAATAATCCCTTATTGCTGGAGCTCTCCAATATTAAATTGCAACCTTCAGTGACCCCACGAGTAATGTATTGCAACAAAGTTTTCTGCATCTTCCTTTGTTTACCCATTCATGACCTCCAGAAGGCAAGGACAGGAACTAGCATTAACATGCCGCAGAAGACAGGCAGGTTCAGCAAGTACTTCAGCTCCACAGTGAATTTGAAACTTTTATTCTCTGTACCTGCCATCATGCTAATGATTTTGATCATCTAATGATATTGAGTTCACTATATAAATAGAATTCATTATAATAGATGAATAAAAATCTAGGCTTATTGTTATTACTTCTAACCTGCCAGTACTTACAGTATCCTGTCATCTCTGAAAGTACTCATATAACAAACTGCATGAGTTTTTGTGCAATATATTATAATATCATTATGATATGAAAGTAATAATATCAAAGCAACCATTCTATCTTGATTGGCTGAGGGAAATCCTGGGAGTGAAATGTTTTCTGATGATATAATTTATATCTTTCAATATCAGCAGTAACAGCGTGACTAATGCTGTTTCATCTAGATTCATTTTCTTCATGTAACATATTGGGAATTGTGTAACATTTTGGAAGTCCCTCTGACACTTTATTGCTGAAATGCATGTTTTAAAAAAAGTATATAAGCTATGCATAATACATGCTATGTATAAGAATATACAGAATACTGTAAAATGCAAAGACAGAAATATTCCTAATCACCACATATACAGCATTTAACAAAAATGAATTTTCAAGCGTGCAAATGTTTCCTCATTTGTATATATTTTATTCAGTGGAGTAAACCATACGTACCTTAAATATATTTCTGTAGATTTCTCTACAGGACTCGGGCAATTCAGTCTTTATCCAACAAGCACAGTGAAATCTACACGGATTAAGACAATAATAAATTCTTGAACACCTCAATCTATTCCAGGTTCTCGTTTCATCATCTTTCCACAGAAATTGCTGAACGTGACCTTTGACCCTCTGCCCAGCAAATTGTCTACAATATATTGGATGGTGCATAATAAAGTATAAAATGAGTGGTTGCGGACAATGAAGCTTCGTATTTATTAAAATAAATAAAAGAAATGTCAGCGAATTGTGTTCTTGCTGCAGCAGCAGTGGATGCGAGGTGAGAGTGCGTGTGCAGTATTAAAATCATAATGCAATCTACAAACGTGGAAGGGCTGGGGCTTGTGGCACGGTTGAGCATGTCCTATACAATCCGTACCGATCCAGCACAGCTCAGACTATAAATACAGCGTCCAGACCATGCTGTTTATCTGATTAACACAGACAGTCCCTGGATTAATGAACGCTGTAAATTACACCATCATTAGTCAATAGATTTTTTTCTGAATAATTATGCTCTCTGAGTGGGATGAGAAGGGCAGATGCTGTAAATTTTGAGATTTCTGCTCTCACAGGGAAATAAGCAATCAAAAGCCTGAAAACATGTTTTTTAACACCAACTTTTTTCTTTCCACATAAATGCATTTTGCATAATGGGAAAATGGAAGAGGAGCCAAATCATACCTGAAAAAGTCGAAAGTGGAGGGAAATGTTTCGAGCTCTTTGTAAAGAGAGTAGTCGCCATTACGGGGCATAATCATTCTTCTTTTTTGCCACAATGGGCTTCATGGTCTCTCGGTGTTGTGGTACATATACAGCCGAGTCCTTAGTGACTGAATTGAACACGTTATCTAGCCATTTTTGCCGCGGAACATCTGCAGGTCAAACTTGCTCCCCCATATTGTCTGCAACAAACGTATCAAAGAGAACCTTCTGAATAAATGGCCTAAATGTGAACACAAACTATCCAGATTACCCTATTATCTTATTAAGCCCACTCAGGGCGGTATGATAGCTGTGCAGATAGGGAACAGACGAGGCCCATCAGAGGGCATTAAATGGGGCCGGCTCCTCCCCTGCCAGTATCCCGAGCTGGGAGAATGAGCAGACCCCGCTGGGGTCTCTCTTAGCAGCCGGCTCTCCGCTGGGTTCAGACGAGGCCGAGCTGTCGAGGCACCAGCTCTCTTACTGAATCAAACAAATAAACTGCTACCAAAGGCATATTTTATTGTGTATACACACCCGAATTAAATATCAACAGAGAGCGAACAAACGAATCTCTCAAAATTAAAAAAAAATATTTAGATCTGAGTTATTAAAGGTAAACAGTGCAAAAGTTTGACATTTAAACAGGATTCCCCCCCCCTCTCGTTCCATCTCCGCCTTCTTTCAAAAGTCCCAAAATTGTTGAGCATTCAAAGGCAACTGGATTTGCTGGCCTGACACCAGCATGCATAACTTCAGAGACAGACAGGGTGAGGATGCTCAGGACACTCATGATTACTACCAATCCCCACATCCAAATCCCTCCGTCAGGGAACGTCTGCAGGTGATGGAGAGACAGAAGGAGGGGTGGGAGAGATAGTCTTATTATGCATGAATACATAGCATATGGCATCAGGCAGGTGGGCAAATTGTTTCTAAAAGCAAAGTGAGGAAAATGTCGGCGGCAGACGCGTGATGACACAGCGTTTAATGAATTTGAACTCTGAAGGCGAGGCAGAAAAGTACAAAAGAAAGTGAATGGACTGGTGAGAGAAAAGAAAATCCCATTCCATCCAACCCCCACAAAAGCTGTGTTTCTGAAGGAAGCCGACTCACCATTAGATATTCCCACTGCACATAAAGAATTTCTTTTCCATCCTTAATCAGCACACAATGCATTCTTTTTTCTGCAGATAACAAGAAAATAATTTGTTCAAATTATTTAAAGTTTTTGTTAATTGCTTTTGGTGCCTAGAGCTGTTCACTGCTACGGCAGAGCCTTAGCTGCATTTGCTCCAGCCTAATTCTTGCACTTATCTGCCGAGTCTAAAGTAATGGTTTATGAAGCATTCAGGTCTTTATCTGTGTGTACACCTCCAATGTGATCACATGGATAAATGATATTTCCACTAACACTCATCCCTTAAATTAAAAAAAGCAGAGGGCGTGCATTTCTGTGAACAATCTAATATCCCGGATCCCAATGGGGCATTTACCAGGGTTTTATAACTCTAATTATCTTACACAATTACAGTATATCAACTTTTAGTAGCCCATTGTACTCCCGCAATACATCATGTGGACAGGTGCCTCCACCATGCAGTATTTGTCTTGCATTAGATGGTAAAGAAAGAAAAGTTCACAAAGATGCAATATCCTACCCCTGGGTGATTATGAAAATGACATTATTGAGTTTTTAATAGAGTGGCACACAGAGCATCGGAGCATATCCTGGATTTGTAATTCAACTGCGCTACGTCAGGCTGAGCATCAGACAGAACCGGCCCGAGTCTGTAATATGTAACAACATGACTGCGTCCGTCCTCTGCAGCCTAATAGAAACACAGGACAAGGTTGTGGGAAGCATGACCATCCTCTCGGAGAAAAGAGAAAATACTGGCGTGGGAGTGGTCATTTATGGACAATTTGGTTTAAATTGGGATACACCAATAAAGTGTACTTTTGTTTGACTCCGCAGGAAATTACTGATCTCAGTTCGGCCGTGCCGACCAAAAAACTAAAACAATGTGGGTTACCGAGGAGCTGAAAATGTGGGTGGCTGGTGGAAACTGACGTTGGAAATTTTCCTCTATTTTTAAGAGGCTGGAAATATGATTAAGGAAAATACCACGCAAGGCCTGAAACCTATCGGTTTTTCGGACACAGCCTGGGAATTGACTGAAGAGGAGATTTCTGCCGGGAAACTGGCTAACCTCAGACGAAGCCTCCCAAGATGGTAGAAGCTTGCCACACTGGTGCTGCCAGGCCCTGAACCCCAGACAGGCTCCTTAATGTCCTGCGAAGAATGTGCAAATTGCACAAATGAGTTGTGAGTGCAGGCAGAAAACACTTCTGGTACTTAGAACCAGCGATGGAACAAATTTGGTCAAATTGGTAAAGTGCCCAAAGGGAGGAAGGAGATGTTCCACAGAAAACCAATTCCAAGCTTGGGTGAGCTCGGGATTGTTTGGAAACTCTCCAATCTTCAGGCCCACATTGAATTCTGTGTTGGGCGGAGACTGTTAAATAAGATTAGAATAAGGACCAAGGGAGCACAGCAGGTAACACTGAGGGGAATTTCTGTAATGCGTCGCTAAAGTCATTGTTGGAGAGCGAACTCGTCATTCTAACGTCACAGAAACGTTAGTGCGTGTAAACCCAGTCGCGGAATGCTCTCAAGCTGATGGCCACGGGTGATGCAGATTTCCGAGCGCTTTGTGAATTCTGTTTGGAAAGCATCCTGTTTCCTCCTTTGATTTATTCCTGGTAGCACCAATTAAGCACAGCCCATTCCTGCAGGAGATTGTGGAGGCCCTGATGGATCTGTCATGGGATTGCATGATCAAAGCACAGGGAGAGGGAGAGAGCAAAAGAAGACGGTGAAAAAAAATCTTGTGCAATTTCACATGTATTCCAACTCATTGCAACTAAGAGCCTTGTACTACATCATGTAGCCATGCTGAAAAAACAGCGCTGTTTAAACCCCACAGAATCATAATGGGGACATTGGACTGAAAATGCTCCCAAACATTATCATTTTTCTCCATGTATGCTCTCACAAGATAATGGGACTGCAGGAGACCTCCGAGCATCCAAACGACCAGCAACCAGCACCACAGCCCCCCAACCACATCCCACTCCCCCAGTCCATCTCATCAGAGCCACTGAGAGCAGATTCTGATTTATAAAATCATTAAATTCCTGGCTTGTGTCATGTGCCCGCGGCTTTTAAAAGATGCATTTTTAAGCACTGATAAGCCCAAAAAAACCTTTGCTCTTTGCGGCGAAATTGAGAGCATGTAAATTATTTGGCTGTATATCATGGTTATTTCATGAGCTTAAAATATATATACAGTAAATATACGGCCAAAAGAGGGGATGGGCGAGCCTTGCCTAAAACCACGGCCCCATACGACATCAAAGTGAAAAATAAAAATATCAGTCTGTGTTGGTTTGAAATCTAAAAAATATCTTTACTTAAAAAACTGTTATATTAACCCAATAATCATCTGCCTCAGCAGCACATCATGCGGAATCATGACCTGCTCGGCTTGCTCAGTGTCTGTCAAGCATTTGACACTCATTCGTAAAAAGCGAGAGCAGGTCAGACAGAGGCAGATGGTACCGTGGGGGGTGAATCAGGGCCGCTGAGTACCGAATTCTGCTGACAGCGCATTAGGAACCCCACGGAATGAACTGTCACCATCACATGGGGAGAGTAAAGTTTTATCAAACACGGCCACCGTCCTGTCAGACGTTCTTAAAGCAAATGGGTCCTAAGTGCACCGCAGCTCTGAAGCTGTTAAGATGACAGGCTAAGAGGATATCTCTGGTCTCTTCCAGGTGGGCGTGGTGGGGTCTCACGTGAGATCCGGCTGCACATCAAAAAGAAACAACAAGCGCATCCACCTTATCTAAAAGCCTTCCACAGCCACCATCCGTATCATTAGGAACGACACCAAAGTTTTAATGATGTCTTCACAAACCCTAAGCAAACCGGGCTTTCTTTTCATCCAGGACATTTCCTGACTCACAGCATAGGATCTGATCGATGCTGTTTTATTCATCAGTGCAGTGGACTCACCTGCTACAGTTGTCAGACGCAGGGTGAAAAAAGGAAAGTGGAGGGGAAAAGAAGCCCAGAAGGGTGGGTGGCACAGTCATCTCCTCTCTAGACTAAGTGGAGGCCACGTCAGACATCATAATCTTTTTCTCGCCTTTCCATTCCATATTGTCCCAGTGAATGTGACACAGACAGGAATATTGTTCGTAATGACATAACACCCACATGCAAAACATCAGGACTGCACTTTAACAATCCACGCAGGTGTGATGTCTGCACATCTGTATTGATCTTTTGTTTGCGTGTAAATGTAGTCCATTTTTGCAGTGCTGCTTCACGTCTTGGCTATAGCAAGTTAACTCACTACACTCTGCATGCACTTGGGCAAGAATTATCCGGACAAGAAAGGTGGGTTTGTAGGGGTTAAACATGAACACCTGACTTGCGATGCAAAGCCATTATCCCACACGCAAACCCTTCCATCTTTTATGACATTGTTTTAGGCCCCAAACTGGTAAAAGGGACATGTTTACCTCACCCCAGTCCTGCTTTCTCTAAGTAGCTCCTTAGTGTTTGGTACTCCACTCTTCCATTTAGCCTGGTGTGTATGTGCTCTTACCCACTGTTTAGCCAGGCCCAGAGGTGCTTTCTAGCTACAGGAGGCTGATTTCCCCATCTGCTTCAGACCCGCTCTCAGTGTGTCTCCCGTGTGCCGCCGTACCTTATCCTTGATGCAAAAGAGCATTCGTGTAAGTGCCTGCTGGAGATGCGGAACAAAGAAATACTCTAGCATAGAGTGAACTTTGTTGTTCCCGACCAATTTGTTTGGTGGGGGGTAGTGGGCAAATGGACTGTTTTCCAAATGGAACGTTTTAAACCCTGAAAAATTTACTAGTTGTATGTGTAACGCTTGTACGTTGAATATGGGATCATCATTAAAGCATTAAGAATGCATATGGTTTCAGAGACCATTTAGAATCCCATTTAGTACATTTTCTGTTTTAGTTAAGGAGACCCAAAAAAGCACACACACGCTCTTATAAATAGGTCCAAAAGTCCTTGCCAACTGCATATTCCAAAAACCACATCATTGACTTTTATAGTTTTTATTTATTTACTTACTTTGAAAGAAAAGGGCAAAAGGCAACAGTAGTCATTTCATTTTTGTTCAGTCGTTCAGCACTTTCTAATTTAAAGAGCACATATTAAAGTCAACGGTTTACATTGTGAAACTCACATACATCATAATATATACAGGTATGGTTTTCCTTAGTCCCCCTTTAATCCCTCATTATTGCATGTCTTTGGCTGGGAGGTAATATGACATTCTGGGGGGATATTTGTATTTTCCATTAGCAGATGTGTGTGTTCATGTTGTAATAGCTGCACAGCGGCAAAACTTCAGCAGCCAACTACACGTCACTGTAAGTCATTTTAAGGTCAGCAGAGACGTATTGAGGGGAACGTCTCTTAAATAATGAATACTGCATACAATCAGTTTTAAGAGGAAACGGAGTGCATTTGGCTTCAGAAAGACATGTTTGAGCAGACAAAGTTCTCACATTAACCGCGCTGCGAAGGAGAGGAGCGGAGAGGGCTTCATCAGCGCGGACGCCGCTCCCTCAGCTGCTGAAAGGCGCTCACGCCGCGGCCTTCATCAACGCCGCCTCTCAGCGCTCGGAACTAGGTCCAACCGTCCATCTGAACTATCGCGAATGAGTGGCCATTAGCAGCAATCCAGCGGGACGGATGGCTGCTTGACAGGTTCCATCTCGGTGAAAGATGTCATTATATGCTGCAAAATGCTATACTGGCACTTTGGTGCTAGATCACCTTAGCATCGACTGTTAAAGCCCGTTCCATCGCCTGGCTTGGCATAATTCTTTGGCCATTGTTGCCAGGCATGCAGTCAACGCGTGTCCTCTTCTATAAAATAGTCCCAATTAAACATCAGTAAAGCAATGTTTTAAGTGTCATAATCAAAGTCGGCTACATGGGTCACATGACTAAACCGGAACAAGTCTGTGCTCCCATCTATTTAAATGGGGAAGAACTGAGATGGTTATGCGCATTTGTACATCGCCGAAGCCCTGCCGCATCCCAAGCCCCGAGAAGTTTTGAAAGATATTTCTTGGTTTCATCATCTCTACAGTTCAGATAGCAATTACGGCAGGCCAGGTCTAATCGTAGCATCGGGTAGTTCATTTTCTCAATGTCAACATGAAGCCCTGTCAAAAAAATGAATCCTCTCTTTCTCTCGGCAGATAAGCAAGCTCCATGGCGCTGGGCTCATTCAGAGGAAAGGGAGCAGAAAAAAAAAAAAAAATAGCCGTCACAAGGCAGCGACTTGCATGTTTTCTTATTTTCCCCCCCCCTCTCTCCTTCTCTCTCCCTCTCTTCGCCCCCCAACCCACCCTCTCTCACTCTCTTTTTTTTTTTCTGAAAGCCACCCAAGAAGAGATTAATCATGAAGGGAAAACTCAACTTCACCCTCTAGCTGCAGGTCACAGTTCTTATTTCGTGTGGAATTGGCTTTCGGAAAGCAGAAGGCCTGCCCGGGGGGCAGGGACCTGATATGAGAGGAATTTGAGAATGAAGCAGAGGGGATTGATTAGCCCACTTCATATCCCACACTCCGTAAGCACACTCCAGCTGCAATCTAACACACCGCTGAGCTGAATAGACAAGAGAAATTGGATTCTTCCTAATATTTAACCTTCAAGTCGGCTCTAACAGCTGTTGATGGGTTGCTTTCCCAGGTAGTTACACTAGGACTTTTTCCCAACATGGCTTTTTTGGAAAAGGGGAAGATGTGCCGGGCTTCCGTCACTTTTCCTTCGTGTATTAATTTATAATATTGAAGAGGCATCTGTATATCAAACATGTGAAACGGAAGTATAATTAAGCCTTTGTGGGCTAAATGCCATCAAGCAGTATTACGGCCCTTTTCTAACCCTTCAAGATCTTCAAGTTCCTGTATTCTTGGACTGATGAGCATGCTGCCGTGGACAATATCTAATAACATGGCATGCCATCCAATCATCACATTTCACTGACAGATGTCAGAACAAAGGGCATTCAGCCTCCAACCCCCCCAATTCTGAAGTCTCAAGTGTAACTTCTGCCGAGGTCTCTCATTTCCTATAGGGCTTTCAGACGAATGGCACTCTGGAAGCTTTCGAAACACAAGGTAGAGCAGCGCAAGGCTACCGGAAGCTTTGTTCACACAATAAATTCAATCTACACGGCTTTGGCAAGCAGCTCCTTGATTTTATTCAAAAGAGAAGGGGGTCTATTCACACGCACATTATGTGAATGACATGAGCCTTTTGAATGTGTTGACGGTACTGGAAGAGTGTGCGGTGGGGGAGGATTTGGGGGGCTGAGGCGGGCGAGGAAATCATACCCCTTTATCGACTCATTAATTTCAGAACAGTTTATTCCAAGCTAAGTGTTGCTCATTTGAATTGGCAAAATAGCGGATGTCTTATGATAATTTAATGCTTAGAACGGCAGAATATTGAAACTGATTCATTAGTGGAGTCACGCATTTTGCATTAGCACCTTTTCCATTCCATTACAGCAGCCATGCCTTAAGACATGCAGAAGAGACTCTTCCTCCTCCAGCAAACACAGGGAAAGCGAAAGTCTCTCATTAGTGCAACTTTCTGAACACTCCATGGACTTCAAGTCTCAATGTATATTCCTCAAACAGGGCAGTGTTTTAGGCAAATTAGGTAATAATTGATTTCTCTCCACATTTGATTGGTGTCCTCCTTGAAAAAAAACATATTTTCTGTGTGAGAAAGCAATTCAATAAAGTGGTCTGGTACCAATCCATACTCAAATGAAGCTTCACATTCAATTACAGTTCGGCTTTTATCTTAACTTTTGTTGATATAACCAATTAATCACACCAACTTGTGCCTGTTTCTCCAAGTGTTGTTTTCTTCAGTGTGTCTTGGAGTTGGTGTGCATCCAAAACAGAGGACACTGACTGTATAGAAGGAACTGAAACAGGATTTTCTTTTTTTTATTTACCATTCCAGAGCCGATCAGATGCCCAGTGCACCACCTATCCCATCACATTACTGCTGGCCATCTGATTACTGTCCTCCTGTTGGGACCAAGGAAGTGAAATCTAGGTGAAAGTGCTGATCCACTCAATGCAGCATCAACAGGATAAAAAGTCAAACTAAGTTCAATCTCCTCCTAACCACCACCCCCTTCCAAAAAAAAAAAAAAAAAAAGAATCAATGCATCCCAATGGTGATGCTTACCAAAAAGCGGGGGTCTGTAGTACTGGTGATGAGTTCATGCCACCAACTGCCACCATCTGCCACTGAAGCACTGCTGAGGCATGAATATATTCAAGATTCAGCTAAACATGAAGTGGATAATATTCATAGCCTCTGCCATGCACACGTAGCATAAACAGGAGTTCAGGTTGGTGTGGTGATCGAGCAAACATGGAAATATCGACTCTCTGGGGAGAAGGCAACAAGGAAACTACTGGCAACACATATTAATTGGGAGAAAAAAATTTGACTATTCCCCAAAGAGGGCCTTTCATCTTATAAATAGTGGCTGCCATCTTTTCTTTTTGGCTTAAATAACACAGCACCGGGGATGATAAAAGTCGTTTCTCTCTGTCCCATGGGCTCCATCATCACAAAGCACTTGTTTAGCGATAGCACATGCAGAGTGTCCCAACATGGGCTGTGACTGTGCTGCACCTCACCTAGAAACATGCTCCATTTGCACCCGCCTGCAATGTTCCAGAGACAACATCAGGAAGCGCGCATAAATCTCTACCCTCATCTTCTCCCTCCACGCCAACCCCGACAACCCCACTTCCACTGCCTCTGTCTCACCGCAGTTTACAAAAAAGTAGAAACTCCAATTCAAGTTTCCTCATGTAATTACCAACGGTGTTTATTCATCCCTGGGCTGGAGGGAGTTTTTTTTTTTTTTAAAGATAGGGTAGATGCACATAAAGCTTTGTATTAAAAAAGTGGTGTAAAATAAAGTTCAGGTGAGTTTATGGAAAGAATAACATGAAATGTGCAGATGTTGTGGTTTTGCTGTCTTTGGCCCATGGAGCGGAAAGCTTTACAAAGTGTCTGCTGGTAACAGTGATTTTGGATGTCGAGCCTTGAGTTAAGAAAAACTTGTAGTCATCAATGGATGGAAGCGAGACCTTGTTCTCCACCACTTGAAACTCTGGCCTCACAGTGAATGTGTGTGTGCGTGTGTGTGTGTGTGCGTGTGTTGGTCCAGACACCCTCCCTGGCACATTGGCTGCTATCACTGGCTGTGGCCTCATTAATTTATCCTCCCCAGTGAAACGGCCTATACCAATCACGGCCTTTTTTTTTCACTTTCTAATTAAATATAATTTTGAAGCGCTTTAAATCCTGCTTCATCCAAATACACAATCTAATTTTTCATTTGCTTTTGTACATGATATAAGACATCAACTCAATAATTTATTAAATTACTTTTCCCATTCATTTCCTTCTATCTATAATTGATCTCTTCAGCTGAAATTCTGTTGTTCCTCTTGCTCATTCGGTCTGCAGAGCGGGCTGCGTGATATCACTGCGAAGGCCACGGAGGAGCACTCCACGAACCCCATCTCCCCCTCCAAACCCGCCGCACTTTGGGTTCTCTGTTTTGGATCACACCACCACCACCACCAAGCCGAGGGACGCTGGGTGGCAGAGCAAAAAAGACCTTCTGCCACACATAAATGTTGCTGTTTCTGTTTATGAAATAACATAACTTCCTAAATGTTTGTCAAACCCCCACTATATTAAATAAATGGTCCCTTAGTTAAGTGTGAATGTGTCTGGTGGTATTCCTTATCCGGCTCCCCTGAAACCCAGACCTGGATAAACATGGCTTGAAAATGGATGTGCCACCAGCTGCTAAAAATTCATAAACAATGCATTACCTAAAAGCATAATTAGAGCCAATGATGTATGGTTAACGGTGCATTCTCGCTGCAAAAGTTAATTGCACTCTCAAGTAAAAATGGGTCACACAAATAACTGGCGGAGGAGCGGGAACATGTGTAGTGTAATTGTAGTTTTATAGGCCTAGGCACTCACATATCAACAGGTAAGAAAGTCTTCCATTTCTTTCTTTTTCTGTCACTCTGTGCGGCCAATAAATTCCTATCAATGAGCGTTGAAATGAACAACATTGGTTATTTCAGCACAATGGCACCTGTCAGGGTTGGTCTATAGAGTATAAGTTTTTGAAGATAATTTGTTGGAAGCAGCAGGTGATCTAGTCACAGACACCAAAGACTATACGGCATACAGTTCGGGCCAAATGTTTGGACACACCTTCTCATTCAACGTGTTTTCTTTATTTTTATGAGCATTTACATTAGTAGATTCTCACTGAAGGCATCAAAACTATGAATGAACACACGTGGAGTTATGAACTTAACAAAAAGTGGAGACCTGGACTCCACAGTCACCGGACCTGAACCCAATCGAGATGGTTTGGGGTGAGCTGGACCGCAGAGTGAAGGCAAAGGGGCCAACAAGTGCTAAACACCTCTGGGAACTCCTTCAAGACTGTTGGAAAAGCATTTCAGGTGATGACCTCTTGAAGCTCATCGAGAGAATGTCAGGAGTGTGCAAAGCAGTAATCAGAGCAAAGGGCGGCTATTTTGAAGAAGCTAGAATATAAAACATGTTTTCAGTTATTTTTTTGTTAAGTACATAACTCCACATGTGTTCATTCATAGTTTTGATGCCTTCAGTGAGAATCTACCAATGTAAATGGTCATGAAAATAAAGAAACCCAAGCAACTGCCACCCCAACACACTGCTCCCAAGGCACCTTTCATGGCTGGCCACTGCACACTAAGGGTAATGGATTAAGCACAGAAGACATATTTCACAGTGCACTCAACAACAAAAAACATCAGAACCGGACAATGGGGCAATGGATGAATGTGGTCTGTTAGGCTGATTCACCTTCCTTAATTGATCACATGGAGACCATGTTTCCTGGGGAAGACATGATTTCAGGATGCATTTTGGAAAAGGCATGTCGGTGAGGGCAGTACTCTGGGCTATGATCTGGTAAAGATTTGATCTTGGCATTTGGATATCACTTTGACCTGCCTTAACACTTACTTACGGGGCAGTGGTGGCCCAGTGGTTAAGGAAGCGGCCTGGTAATCAGAAGGTTGCTGGTTCAAATCCTGGTTCGCAAGGTGCCACTGAGGTGCCACTGAGCAAAGTACCATCCCCACACACTGCTCCCCGGGCGCCTGTCATGGCTGCCCACTGCTCACCAAGGGTCATGGTTAAAAACAGAGGACACATTTCGTTGTGTCACCGTGTGCTGTGCTGCGGAATTTCACAATGACAATCACTTCACACTTGAAACCCTGAAGTGGCAGTTTCAGCTCTGGTGTTTTTCACACGTTATTTAAGCTGCAGAGTTGCTTCTTTGAAAAGCTGCTATGTACAGCACAGAGTTTAGACTGACAGACCCTGTCTACCGTGCATTAAAAATGAACAGTTTGAAGCGTAAATGGAAAAAAGTGGGGTTTTATACACGCTTACCTTCTTTCTCAACCACAATTGAGACCTTGAATGCCAAGAGCATGGAGTGACAATGGTGGGAAAAAAAAATCTAAAATAATCACCTTAGTCATGAACAAGAGCAAGGAGAATTAAGCTCTGTGCCGATCCTCTTCGCTTTCAAGCAACCTCTGCTGAATAACTGCAGTGTGAAGGAGGGAATTACAATAAGGCTTGAAGAGAAAAAGAATAAGAGAGGGGGACAGACTGAGCGAGAGAGAGAGAGAAACTAAACAAGTCTCTGCAAATTGGGCCATAATTAAATGCTTACAGAATTCCATGCTTAGCTCATTTCAAAATCAAGTGCTTTTGAGGCAATTTCCTTTCTTTAATTACAATTTCCTGTCTGGTTTGACATTTACAATGCAATCTTCCGGGATGTGTTTGTGATTTATTATTCCAGCCTCTATCACAACGTCAGTCTTCTGAAATGAGTTTATAAAATATGAGCTCAAATTATTACGCCCTTTGACCACTAAATCTGGCTCATTATCAAAGGCCAGAGAAAAGATTAACATTTTTGACAACCAAATAGAAGCAGATCGGTCAGGGGCGGAGAGACCGTTTCAATTTTCTCAAACCGAGAGCCTTTAGACCACAACTGGGAAGTGTTTTAGCAACAGTTTTCTGGGAGGTCTGAGGAGAGGCAGATGAGTTTGAAAGCGGTGGCTTTTTCTGAGCCTTGTCCAAGCCTTCAGCAAACTGTTTTTCACACCGCAGATGCTTCCCGCGTTGGTGAATATTCATGGCTTTCACGGATTTAATCTTGGGATGAGGCCACAATGACTGATTGTGCTGAGAGTGGAAATGTGTTCGAAAAAAGCCTTGCCTTTTCCATCTATGAGGTTAAGAAGCCATGCTTCTATTCCATTGAGAGAGTCCTCACTTTGGCTCTGTTGGTGTTGTCACATTCACAGTAAAGAGGGGTTGTGCTTCAAATGGTCCGTTACTGTGATCAGCAAACAGTGGCCAATAATCAGCTAAATCGACAGCAGCCTTCAGGGCTGCTCACTGTGTCCTGTCTGAGGTTTCAGTTTCATTCTTAAAGTTTGGTGTACTGTGCAATATTGGATCTCATGGTGAACACATGATGCACATGAGGAATCACTACTGCAGACCGCTCCTCTATTATTCTTTTTTTTTTTTAAGTGAAGTGATTGTCACATGTGATACACAGCAGCACATCACACAATGCACACAGTGAAATTTGCCCTCTGCATAAAGTGTGTGGGGGTGGTGCTTTGCTCAGTGGCACCTTGGCGGATCGGGATTCGAACCGGCAACCTTCTGATTACAGGGCTGCTTCCTTAACCGCTAGGCCACCTCTGCCCTTGAAATACATTTTATTAATGTGCTTATTACATGCCATATAACAGGCATCTGGAGTGTTATGGTCTTTATATACAACTGACTTTACCATTTTGATTAGTAATAGCAGTGTAAAAAACATTCAAATCATTGTCACATACACACTCATACATGTATAATTTTCCACTTTTATGAAGAGAGGTATTATTAAAATATTATGACCATATCCACAAGACTACACATACGAACAGTTCCAATCAACCCTCTTACCTTCATCCTTCTAACTCATGTGATGTTACATGAGAAACTATACAGAGAAGATTAAAAAAAGTGGTTTTAAACTTATTCAAAATTGTACATTTTCAATATAGAAGAATTCATCACCCAAAATGTCTTTTGTACATTTTTTGACTTTTGACTTTAGATTTAATCCAAATTGAATGAGCAGGACATTCAGCAACAGGAAGCCTTGACAAGTCTCTCCGATTGCGTCTGCTGCACGCACTCCTTCCACTTGTCAATGGCCCTTGTTTTAACACGGTTCACAATCCATCACCAAGCTAAGAGTCATATCAATACTGCGCCATTTTCCTATTTGCAGAGCGATGAGCAGATCAATTAATTTAAAGTCAGACGGGCCCAGACATCCGCTCGAGAGATTAGAACACGTATTGGCTAGTTGTCTGATGGAAAGCAGAAGGTTCATTAAGTCAATGGAATCCTTAATCAATAGGTAAACTTCAGCTAAGCTTCCAAGTGATAGGAAGGATGCTATTATGCTACCAAATCCATCCAATAAACCAAAACAGAAAGCATCTTAAGCAAGGCTGCCTGAAGATCCACTAAAAATATATTTTCATGCACATTACTCTTGGCTAATTGAGTTAGAAATAACAGGTATTAACAGATTTGTTTTACTTGACATGATACAGTGATTTCATTTTCAGAATCTTGAAGCTGCACAAGTTATGAAAAGCATCTATCAAATTTAATAATACTTTGCAATGGCGCTGGTACTTTGATTTTTCTCCTCCTTTCATAGAGCATTGCTTGTCAGAAGTGCTCAGTGTGGTGGAAAACAAATGAAAATATCTAAATCCTGGAGGGTAAAGATGTGGACGTTGTGGAATATCTAACATTTCTTCTATGCTGTTTTAGCTTTTTACTTGAAAGGAGTATGCCTTGTTTCCTTTCGAAATGAGAGAAAGCTGCCTCCCAATGGTGTTTCTATTAGTTTGCAGTAAGAACATTCTAACTTTGAAAGTCACCCTTTAGAAAAGAAGACAACGCAATCATATGACAGCTCCACTCGCTGATAAGTGATGACCACCACGAGGGTCTACGCTAACAGTCTACAATCACTGAACTGTATGTAAATAACGTAACAGTACTTCCACTTTCCTTCTATGGTGTCCTCTGGAAACACACTCCTGCCTCGATGTGGCTACATTTTCCAGTGATTCTTAAGTGTCACTTCTGTCCACCTGAATTATTGTTTGTGTGTAACGCGTGGGATGGCCCAGAACGCTCTGCTTTGCTGATTGATTGTTAAGTGTTGTCCAGGAGCCCATCATGGAGGCCTACTTAACAGCCTCCACCACAGAAAGCAATCAGTAGATGTTACTGAGAGTCCCGTGGGAACAAGCCACGCGGTGATTGATCTTCAGTAGGCCTCTCAGGACGTCTGGGAGACCGTTAGACTTGGTCCAGCCAGCTCTGGCGACCTTGCCTGCACAAAACAGGCCGGAGTAGCACAGGGCGGCATCCCTTATGTCAGCTCTGTGCGCAGGTTGTTTGGATATCCGTGTGCAGAGGGGCGGACTGTAAGCTGCAGAACATGCTACACGTGCCCCGATGGCCTGAGCTTGGAGTCACTCCTCACTGGAGCACAACGGCACAGTGTGCACTGACCACGATGTGCAGTCTCATTACTGGGAGATCAAGGAGGGGACACAGGCTTCATACCAGCATGGTCACGCTCAGACCTTCTGGAATGGGTCCCCTCTTTTAATCTCAGAGGTCACGTTTGGTCATTCAAATATAAAAATGCATTACATTACAGTGACCCGTGTGGTCCCGGGGGTCCTCTCAGGCCTGTTTTTTTAGGATAAGCCAATGGACGTCGGGGTGGAGGAATTGCTCACAAGGAAGGTACAGAGGAGAACAGCAGCCAGTTCTTCATCTGAAACTCTCTCAGCTATAAATATTAAAGAATCTAATTCAGACGATTCTCCCCGTTTAGATTTACTTAAATTGGCTGACTAGACACTTCTCTGCATAAATTGTTAGACACATTACAGTTTGATAAAACTATTTTCCTTCTCTCAGTCCCAGCATTACTTAAGGGTATACAGTGAGGATGTTGAGGTGAAATGGCATTCAGTCGGTAATAAGCTTATTTTTATTCCAAGGAGCTAGCCCCCCCCCAAAAAAAAGAAGAAAAAAAAACCCCAGAACGCATTTAAATGCAAACGTGTGCTTGTTTGGCTCTTGTGATAGAGAATTCGCTCATGGTGTTCGGAAAGTGTAATAAGTCCTGTGCCCGCCCTATAAAACTCGGCCTAATCTACTCAAGCCTTTCTCATTACCGCTACCTCCAGGTCACAGGGGTTAAGCAGGGTTAAGAGAAAAGATAAGAACTGGCACCCGCACTCTCATGTGCTCTCGGTATTACTATTAGTTTCACCGCGAGGGGTGTACATGTTAAACATGTACCTGTCTGAGATTTTCCGATAGAACTAAACGTTCCCTCTTTTTTCCCCCTTCCGTTTACCAACTACTACATATACTGCAGCAATAACAGAATAAATAAGCACCATAATAACACAACGCTTTACTGCGCGTTTATTAAAAGTGTTACAATCCCTCACGCTAAGACTAGCAGCACGGCTACTACTAGGCGCTTACTACAACCGTTGGAAATGATTAAAACTACTGTAATAATAATAATGGCAACCAGAGTAATGGCGATAATAACAGAACAGTGCACACACTGCAGCTTTCGGACCTCGCCAGCTGTTCTGCAGACTATATTGGCCTGTTCTTCAAGTGGAAAAAAAAGGAGAGAGCAACCTAGATGAGAATTTTGTGCTTCAGTGGCTATTGAAAGATGAGGCAATAAACTGCTAAACTTGAGTAATCACACTCTCCCTGAGGAATCCCTCAAATGGGGATGGTCAAAAACCTTGAAATTTGAGCCCCTGCATGCGGCCCGGGCTTTAACATTTGATGAGATTCATTATTGTAGGGAGCTGAATACAAGTGTCCTCTGATTACAGGCTCTCCATTAAAACTTCCCACCAGTGTGCATTTCCACGGTAGAACGTCAATGGGATCAAAATCTCAATTCACCCCAGTCAATTCTCCAGTAACAAGATTTCATTAAATGCAGGCAGGGAAGAAAATGGACTCGAAAGCACTGAAACAGCTGGCGTATAAATTATAAAAATGTGCTTTCTGCTAACTGAACACACCTTCGGCTTGCGATGCATTATTATTTAATGTTCAGAAGGGCTGATTTTATGTAAATTGGAGTCTTCCTTTCTGTGGAGCCCCACTCTCCGAGTGCCAGGTACTCCGAAACCAAGCACAGGGAAAGATTATGCAAACCAATTAACATATGAAAATAACGTATTAATATACTGTCTGTGAACTGTGTCCAATTAGTTCCTTTTCACTGGCGTGTATACAAAACAATTAAAATTAAATTTATACCGCTTTTCCTTAACATATTCCGCGGCAAACGGCACAAGCGCTGACAAAAGTTTTTACAGGCCCGTGTTCCTCCTTAAAGCCACACTGACTTCAGGAATATTTACACGATCCCACGCAAACGAACGACTCTTCCTTTGTTTCCTCTAACGTTGCGCGACTCTGGAGACAAAGCGAGGCCGATCCATAGCGGTACCCAGGTGCTAATGAACAGCGCGCATTATGGCGGCCGCTAATTACCACCGCACCATAAATAAAACAGTAGACAATCAATTAGCACAGGACTTGTCTTATTTAGTCATGGGCAGTTGGATCCTCGGGGCGATGGGGCGTTGCGAGAGGAGGGTCTCTCTCTCTCTCTTTTTCTTTTTTTTAAATGGCCAGGACGACTTTAAACAAATCACATTTCGAATGTTGTTACTAAAAGCTCTTCAGGCAATCCACTTTTACTCGCAGGGATTACAAGCAAATTAATACCTATGTAATTTCGACTGAGAGAAGAGAAATATAAATGTGAAGCATGTCTTCTCCACTAGCGAGTGCTTCATGACAAAAAAAAAAAAAAAAAAAAAAAAGAAGGATCCAACGTGCAATTATCTCAGCCTTTTAGTGGGATTCTGTAAAAAGCCCTTTTCCCTCCTAATTCATCTGCACTATGCGTTTTTTTTTTTTCTCCCTCTGGTTACCAATACAGGCCCTACTGAGTCATGCATCCTGTGCGATTTGGACGAGACCAGGAGCAAATCACAGTGCATTAACACCAGACGCAAGTGACGCTAACCAAATGACGAGCATTATGCAATCTATAACCAGGCCTATTTGCGCAGGATGAGGCATAATTTGAGCATTAATGCAATTTACATTTTAAGTAAATTGATTAGCAGATAGTCATCGGTTGATGTGCAGGGGAACAGGCTGCCGGGATGACAGAATGGACCCAGTGACGGAAAGTTGCTCTCGGCGGGTGAGGATATACGCTCAAGGGAGATCGTTGATGCGAACACAGCTTCCAAAAAACTGGAAATGGCTGTCATTCAGGTTTGCCTGTGTAGCAATTCTGTCCGGCAGGATCCATCTTTCTTCTTTAGCTTCAAGGACCTTTAAACATATTGTACCAATAAGGAGGGAAACCCCGGCGGTAAATCAGCAGGATACAACTACAGTAAAGCCCACCATCTTGTGTTCCATTTTGTGTTTCAGGCTCTGAGCCTTGACCGAGATCACATGGTCTAAACTCTTCAATTAATTCATGAATAAATAAAGTTAGTAGCCCAATTATTCGTTGGGAGTTTGAGCATTCAATTTGGCATCCAAATAACAATCTTAAAAGTGCTTCGCCTCTATCAAATGTCTTTTATCTCCGTCCGGGCGGAGCTCCCTCTTTTTCATGGGACAAATTAGTCCTCCAAAAGATGACAGAAGCCCTTTAAAAAAGTGCAACAGAGTTGCAGTCCCATGATGCAATGCTCCCAGTGGTTACATCTGCTCCATTCTTTCATCTCTCTCCATTGTTAGGCGGGAGCTGTCACATTAGGGGGAGAATTGGTGGCTCCTTCCCACCCCCAAGTCCTCCGCTTCTCCCGTTGCAGTAGTTGGCAGGGTGGCAGGGCCCATACAAAGGAGCGTGCACCAGGAGCTCAGAGGGGAACACTGTTAGAGGGAAAACAGTTTGGGAATTAAGGTCATTAATTTTCCACTTTCAAGGGCTGCCACACAGACGGAGATAAAGTCAGCATAAATATTCTGCCGAAGTTTCTCCTGTTTTTCTTCTCTCCCCCTTTTCTCATCGGCAGCCCATTTATCTCCATGCTGTCAATTAGAGGCAAAAGCAAAGAACTAATTAGGAACTGCAATTTTAATTAGCTGTTTTGATAATTAAACTAATTGGTTCCCTTGTGTTTCTGCAATGTGCGCCGAGCACTTTTTTGATATCTGGGCTGCAGATTTCCCATCCGTTGGTTAATTAGTCACTTTTGCATTAAAAAGGAGTCTTTCTTAATAGCCTTAATTTGCAGTTGAAAAGAGAATCTACCGTCAAAAATTTGTGTAATTGGTAGCCGTTTGATTGTAATTTGGAGGCACAGCCGGACAGCACCTCATGTCTAATTCTTAATGACTGGGATTAAAGTTGGATTAAATGTTGGGGAAGGGAATTCTTACCGCCGCCCCCCCCCCCGAATGACACCTAGTCTGTTTTGGCCGGGACCCTTGGTAACACGTCCTGAACGGTGATTGCTGTGGGGGCCCTCAGTGGTGTGGCTCTGCGCTGCCTTCGCTAAATTCTGCAGCCTGGAAATCCAGCAGCATATTGCGAAGTTGCCGAATGCGTTTTAAAAGCGCAGAGTGCAGTATTTTTTACGTCAGGACAGCGAAAGAGCTACAGTGGTCTTCCACTAGGAGGGGCTCCACAGAAACACTTTAAGTGGCACAAACAAAAAGCGTTCACAGGCGTGTTAAAATGCAGGGTTTTTGTGATATTAACCCTTTAAAAACCCACCTGTTCTAAATCCTGTGCAACTGAACTGAAAGACAAACAGTCTGTTGGGGAAATAAAAAAATGTAAAAAAAAAATTACATAAGGGTAACCCTTAAACTTTGCAAAACCTAAAATTGTATCTGCTAAAGTCATTATTTTGTTGATTTTGTTGATCTCATCTTCATCGTTCTATGGGATACAGAGTGTTGTTTTTGTGAAAAAAAAAAACATCCCATTTGGAATTACGGCCAAAAGCTTCGGACAACCTTTGTATCCTCAGACCATAACACACTTCCCCACGTTTTGGAAGACTTCCATTTTGCATCTTGTCTTTTCTTCAGTTTTGGAAGTATGTCCAGTCCTTGGCAATGTCACCGTTGTCCCATATTTTCTCATATTGTCCCAACAATGAGATCCCTTTGATGCTTTGAAAGATCGCTGTGACATAAATTTTGCTTGTAGCAGTGAACTGAGTAAATGTGAGGGACGTCCTATTAAGACAGCTGAAATGTATCTGTGGTTAATCAAAGTGTCTTTTTTTAGTTGAATTGGACAGGCTATGTGTCACATTAAAGGTGGTAAAAAATTAAATGATTCTTTCTGCTCTCACTTTACACAAACCTAACACACTACATATAGTAGGAAATGTTCATCTACTCGGTCCAATAAGATGCTATTTTTGGTACTACGTGAAAAAAGTGATAACTAGAAAATAATGTGTAATTGCGACAAAAGTGACCTCAGACATTACAGATTGTAAACATGATGATGCCTGCATGTAGGACAGACCCAGAGCTGAGGATGGTGCAGTGCCCCACTGGTGGTGGTGAGGTGTAACTACACTCTCCACCACTGGGAGGTAGGCCTTCACACCAGCTCTCTGAGAAGTATCAGAAAGGTCCGATGGGTCAGACTAACTGCATTACAGCAACATTCTGAGAAGGGGGAAAAAAAACTTTATTGAAAACACCTGAATTGTGCTTTAACGGTGCGAAATAAAATGTGTGCATGAAACGGAAAATGTGTTATGAAGCAATTAAAATTTTTAAGATGATTATCTGTAATGAAGCATCACTCGCGCAATCTCAGACATGAAAGGAAACATCTTAACCGCAATCCCACAGAAGAGAGGGGAAAAAGACTCTAAAAGAACAAGGACGACTTTTTAATTGGCGTTTGAATGAGAACGCAGCCTCCATCACTGCGCATCATTTATCCCATTTAGCCGGATATCATCAAAACAAACGCTGACCTCTTCCAAATACCATCCCGCAAGACTTCCCTCGATATAAAGGGCCGCTTTCAATTGAACACACTCGGCAAATACCATGTTTGATATTGGTTTATAATCTCCTTAGCCATTATGAGGTGCAGCGCGGGCTTCTGTTCATCCTCTTGCCGCAGTCCGCGTCCAGTCGTATTCAGCCCACAGACAAAGCAGGAGCCCAGCACCGGCCCGCCGTCTGATTAGGCGAGGTTAATTACGGTGAGATGATTTGTGGTGGCTGCATGCAGGCCGGAAGTAAATAGGAAGTGAAATTGGTTAAAGCGAAATCCTCCAATCCCCCACCCCAATAAAAAATATTTAAAAATAAAAAGGTTTCTAATTAACGCGGCTGTGTGGGCCCGACCGCTGACCCCGTCGTCCGGCTCGGTGTCTGAACCATATCCCATCAGAGAGGGGGGAAGACATAAAAACCACTCAATCACTCAGTGAGCCATCAAGGCACTGAGGGTGGGGTGGGGGGGGGGGGGGTATTATCCCCGCTATAACATACACGCAAGTCGCTCATAGGAGGCTTAATAGACGGAGAGGGCGCAGCCTAAAGCGGCATGTGTCCTTCACGCTGTGATCTGATGAGCCCATCTATCACACACCAACAACCTGGTACGCGGGGGCGGGGGTCAGGAGAGCAGGCCGAGGCTCCCGTGCCGTCATATTTACCGACGACTTCGACATTTGGCACATTAACAGTCCCTTTTTAATCACCAGGTCCAGGCGCACCGCATACATACGGGATCACATGTACCTGAACAATGCATGGCTGGATGCAACTGGACCACGTGATGATCGTTTCCACTCTTGTCCACACTCCGGCCAAATTAATTATCTGTCACGCACTTTAGCTGGAGGACTGCAGACGTACACGGTAGGTCACAAGTCATCAATCTATCAGACTGTAGAAATGAAAAGTCAAGACATGTCAGACCGGAGCCAGCGGAGGAAAGATCAAACGATTGATCGCGGGGAGGCGGGGGAGCGGGTGGTGTGTGTGTGTGTGGGGGGGGGGGGGGGGGGGGGGGGGTGGATCCGTCTCGCGTGTTCCTCGGCGGGTAAAAATCTTCCGTCGCAAAACGGCGAGTCCACGCTTTGCGTCGCGAAGCGATCGGTCACAACGCAAGGAGGGGGGGGGGGGGGGGGGCTGCTCTGATTGGTGGAGCCACTTCCCATAAATATCGATTTATGTGGCAATTAAGGAGACAGGAGACGGGATGACGGATCGGCAGGACGCGACCGTAACTTACTCCACCCTGCTAATGGTTAATCTGCGGGATCCGCCCCACCCCCACCCCGCTTAATTGGTTAACGGGCTCCGCGGAGCGGGCGAAAGTGCCGCCATTCGGGCCCTTTTCCCCGACGCGACAGCGACACCGTGACGGCCGGCGACATGACCGGTCACCAAAAAAACAAAAACAAACGGAAAAGCCGTCATCACATCTACAAACAACAATCACGAAAATCGTATAAAAGTGAAGAGGGAAGAAAAAAAAAACACACGCTGTAGGATGTCGCCACCTTACGTGATGGAAGTGTCTCTCTCTCTCTCTCTCTCTCTCACCGCCACATGCGCACTCGACGCTCCACCGCTCACCGGGACGCACGCGCCTTCCCATAGCTGCGCTTTTGTGTTTTGTCAGAATTAATGAGAAAAGTTCCCTTGCCCTAGGGGTAATTAGTGTCCTTGGAGTTAAATAAGCTAATACTTAGACACCTCTGGCACAAGCAATTATGTTTGTGTATTGAATAATTGATTCAAAGAGGGAGGAGGGAGGGGGGGTGGGGGGTTCGGAGGGGAAGGGCCGCTAATCAGATCTGAGCATAATGAATTGATTTAATTAACAGGGGAATCCGAAGGGGTCTCGGGGAAGCGCGCGCGCGCGCGCGCTCGCTCGCGCGCATTTATTCGGCGGCGGGGCGGCGGGCGCGGCGCATAAATCGGGGCAGAAGGGGCCGAGCGAGTACGATCTCAGCAGCTGCCGAGCTCGAGAATCGGATTTCTCCAACATAGTTACGGTCGCGGAGCGCGGAGAGCGGACGGCGGGAGCGGAGCCACGACCTCCCGTTCGTTTTACGGAAGAGACGCCGCCGCCGCCGCCGCGCCGGTCAAAGTTGGTTGTAGAATTTAGCGCGTTTTGCGTCCGTGTCGCTGGGCTTTTTTTTTTTTTTTAATTTTTTTACATTTTTTTTTGTTTTTTCTTCCTCTCGCATGGAATACACCGACGCGACCCGGTTCCGTTTAGACTCGACTCGCGGCTCCGGCTTCCACCGCGTGTGAACCGCTCCCGCCGATAAATTAACAACAGAAGAGAATCCTAGAAATCGCGTCTCTTTTTTTATACACACACACACACACACACACACACACACACACGTATAAACACACCGGGAAATAGCTCGTACATGGCTTTCCGCGACTGAACCGAACAGCTCGCCGCAGACGCACACGGACGCCCGCCGAACGATCCGCGCCGACCGCCAGGCAGCCCGGCCGCTGGAGAGTGCTGGAGCCGAGGACGGACCGCCTGGAGCCGGAGCCCTCGTTCCTCAGGACGATGGTGTTGGACAAGGAGGAGGGTGAGTACCGGGCTCGGCGAGCCGGCTCCCTTTTTTTGTATTATTCCGTCTGGTCCGCGTTCGCGCGTCGGAACCGGATTTGCGCGCGACCGTCGAACCGGGACGGCCGGCGGGAACGTGCGACCCGACTTACCTGTCGCCGCCGCAGCTGCCGTCACGCATTTACGGACTTTTTTTCCCATTTATTACGTTTATTGTGTATATATATATATATATTTACGCGTCATGTTATCGTGACCCGGAGAGATTAGCAGAGAGAACGTGTGAAGTTGTGGTGACAGCCCGGCGGACCCCCGTTTCGCCCCGGGAGGTGACGCCGGCGGCGACACGGACACGTCGCACGCACTTCCACGCGTCGTGACGCTCGCCCGCGTGCACGAGTGTTCGCACCCGAAAGTTCCGCGCGTGCGTCATCCGCCGAGACACCGGGGTCCTGTCCCCCCAACAACCCCGTCCGACCCCGCCGTCTTTCATGGAGTATTGTCATCATCGCGCGCGTTGCGTTTTGTCCCCGGGGGGGTTTTGGGGAGTGGGATGGGGGGGGGGGGCGCTTTTTCCCCTCTCAGAGTAATGGCGTGCGTTTTAGAGCCATTATTTATGTTTGAAAATGGACATTTCATATCTCTTTTAGCCGAGCACTCTTTCACCAGCCCATATAAAAACCAATAAAGGCGACGCTGTGGAGGCATAAATTGGTCTGTCTGGCTGAATCTGTGTGTTGCTAATGTACCCAGATTAACTCAACTGTAAATTGTTTCCTTTGGATGTCTGTCTTGCTAAAAGTTCCCCCCCTGTATGATTCATGATTCGGATTGCTTTTAACAGCTATTGGCTAAGCAATATGGTAAATGTACAAGGTGATGCAAATGGCATTAGTGAAAGAGGATGCACAGGACCATGTAATGCAGTCAATACTACATTAACTACTGATGCCCAATTACAGAACCAGGGAGAGTGGCTTTTAGGAGCATTAGGAGTTGCAGAGAAGCTGAGATCACCTGCTGCTCATTGCCTAAAAGCTTCACCCTTTGCTTGCTGGGGCCGACCAACTGTGCTGGCATTTTGGCACGGACGCCGAGAGAGCGAGCGAGCGAGGGCGAGCGAGGCCGAGGGCGGCCCCGAGTTGTGGTGGCGGGGCGGTCCAGGGCTGGTGGCGTCATCGCTTGTCGCTGCGTGTGCATGTGCAGAGCTCGCACAAACGTCCTCACAATGAAAGACACGTTCCTGGAAGCCCGCTGTCCAGAACGGAGAACAGTCCCGTCCCAGTCCCGTCCCCGCAGACACGGGCCCTTTACCTCTGTTACGTCCAGTGATATTAAGAAATTGTGCAACACTGCAATAAATCTCGAGTAGCGTATGAAGCAAGAGCTTGCTTGCGCGGGTGTCCTATCTGTGGACTGTACTTACTGCAAGTGTCGTACCGATCTTGGGAAATAAGCAGCCCTCCCTTGAAGGAAGATAATTGTGTTTCCTTCTTCCTCGAGCCCCTCTTAGGAAAGTAGGATACAAATCAATTCCCTCTATTCTACTATTTTTAACGCTCACCGAACGCTTGCATTAGTGTTGTGACCTACTATGCCAGGAATCTTTTAGTCGAGCGATCTTTTATTAAAAAAAAATGTAAAAGTTCCTCTGAAATATTGGGTCATGCATTTCACTTCATTGGGTTCAATTAGCAGCCCAACTGATCAAGACCGGCTTAAATTAGAGTAATGAGGATCTATTAAAATATCTAATTATGTGGTGGTTCTACTTATTGAAGAACCGCCTGTTTTTGGCAACACGTGACCGAAACTCCTGCAACTACATGTGCACCAGACAGTCAGTAATACGCAAATGTAATTAGAGCGAATGTGGTGTAATGCGGGATGAATGTCGGAAAAATAAAGGTACGGCTACCTCTCGAAAGTGAACAAAGTGAAGGGTGAATATCTTTCCTTTACCCACTCAGACAGGAAGTTGCCAATTAACTTTTAATTCCCACAATTCAACCATTTTCTTCCCTTCAAGGTATTAAAAACTATAAGCAGCGGCAGGAATAATTGGGCCCCGGCTGAAGACGTGGCCCGGGCTGATCACGTGACGCTCCGGCTCCTCTGGACGAGGCGAGGAGGAGAGCAAAAAAAAAAAAAAAGAAAAACCCTCCTTTCTGTAGCACTGATGATAAATCCACCCTTACCTTTTTCCGTGCCTTAATTTATGACCCCGGCACAGTGGCTGTCCAATGAAATTTGTACATTCATAAAGCCCGTGATTGAAAAGCAATGTTTCAAATGAATATGGCCCTGTGATCTGTCAGCTGCTGTAATAAAACTTGGGCTCCGGGCTCAGATTTTTATTTTGAAATAATAAGAACTGCTTCATTCTTTACCCGAGTTACCATGGTAATTCTGTCTCGTAGCGATGTTATATTGATTTAGAAAGTGGACAGTAATATTTCTTTTCTGTTATTCCTCTTTTTTTTTTTTTTTTTTTCTGCGGCTTGATTTCTAATTTCCACTTGGAGATTACTTTTATACATTTCTTAAGTCTTTCTGCACCCCAACCCCACCCCCACCCCGCTCCACAATGTAATTTTCTCCTTTGTATTTGCTATTTTCTCAGCTTATTGGCTTGTTCTTACTCTCAATTAAACTTACCAATTTCAGATATTGAAATTACATCAATGTTTTCCTTGCCCTGGGTCTCGCACAATATGATTCCTTATTCCAGAGTTTAATATCACAGAAACACTTTCGTTATTAACTATGGGGTTTTAGATTTTTTTTTTCTTTTCTCTTCACGCTTCATTTGTATCGATAATGCAGAGGCTTTCAAAATGCGACATTTGAATTCTGGTCTTATGTTTCAATAAAAGATTTTTTTTTGTTGCTCTCACTGTGCAGAATGTTTCATGTTTACACAGAGACGTGGGAAATCTGACCGTTTCTCCGATTCCGATGCAGATTCGCTGTTAGACAACAGTAGGCACAGATCTGTCTGGGTCCCAGAGCTCCAGATCACTATCAGCGTGCAGCTTCGAATCGGTGACTGCAGATGTGTATCATTTCCCATCAAACCAACACACACACACACACACACACACACTCCCTCCCAGAAACAGAGTGCACCTGCCTCAGATGCAAATGGTCGCTCTCATCACAAACTCAATTACACTGCCGGGGTTCTAAGTGTGTTCTTTTATTAAATCCCGAGCTTGCGTACTTCGCAGGCACACACACACACACACACACACACACGTATACTGTAACACTGCTACAAGTCTGAACAGAACTGAAAGGCCGGTGAGGACTGTTGGTGATGCGGATGGAATGTCCTCGTGGTGTCTTTTCTCACACACGCCTCACAACAGCCACACTCTTCCATAGAGTTCTTTTTTTTTTTTTTTTTATTCTTAAGTGTATGTAGTGCTGAAATAATTTCGGCAAACATGAAAAGGACCGCCGGGTAACAGAGGGAGCCTTTTATATGATCCTCTGACATGCCGCCGTCACTTCCAGCCACCTTTTAAAATGTCTCAGAGCGACCTTATCTCTCACCTTCAGTTCTGAGACGAATGCAGACAGGTTCAGTGTTCGGAGAGTCGGAGAGTTGGGGGCCGGGGAGGGCCCGTCAGGCTCTGGGCCGATAACAAACCGGCGGCCGGTGGTATGGCACGTTTAAATTCATCACGGCCATTACTCCCAACGCCCCGCCCCTCTGATTGATGCGGCTCCCGTCGGAGACGCGCCCGTTTTTTTTTTGTTTGTTTTTTTGGCGGGGGGGGGGGTCGAGGAGGCCGTTCTGTTGCTTTAAGAAGAGCGTGCAGCAGGGCGGCTGGAGCAGAGATGTCCCATCCCGGCGGATTTGTTGCTGGTAATGGTACATATGCTCCACTGAAAGAGGGGCTCCGGCTACATATTGATGATTTTACAGTAGCTGGTTTTTAATTTACTTTCCTTTTTGCTCTTTAAACCACATGTTATTCCCCCGAGTTGCCTTGTTGTAGCCGGCTCGCTGCCACTTCTCATCGCAAGGTTGAGTCGCCCTGTCTGACACACACACACACACACACACACACACACACACATAGTTTTTTACGGCAGGTCGTCACACTCTGCTCCATCCCATCACAGCCTGCCTCTCCTTTTTTTCCCTCTCTCTCTCCCTCAGCATACAGTATATACAATTCTTTCCTCTCCCATATTTACCTCATACCTCCTTCACTCCTCCGTACTTTTTTTTGCTTCTTCTCATTTTTTTTTTTGTTCCCTCTTTAGTTACCGATAATGAGCCAACTTGGTTACACAAGTTTACAAGCAGGTGCTTTCCTCCTCCTCCTCCTCCTCGTCATCTTTTTTTTTTTTTATTCCTGTTTGAAAAGTTATGGAACGGTTGCGCTCCCTAATTACGAAGTAAATGAACAGTGACTCGGGTTACGTGTCTTCCTTGGCGGCGGCGTGGTGGAAACGCTGAGGAGACTTTATAAACTCTCCTCATTAACCTTATCACACACCGTAACTTGATAAAAGCTCACTAATGATACCTGCGCCAATACCCGCGTGGGGCTCTGATGGGGTTCGAAGGCGCAGCTCGGGATCTCATTCCTGTTCATTAACAATG
The DNA here is from genome assembly GCF_900700375.1 of Denticeps clupeoides. NCBI lineage: Eukaryota > Metazoa > Chordata > Actinopteri > Clupeiformes > Denticipitidae > Denticeps > Denticeps clupeoides. The sequence goes on from NC_041722.1 coordinate 12,288,805, forward strand.
ACTGACCCCCCCCCCCATGTGCACGTCCTGTCTGGCGCAACCAGTGGTGTCCTTAATGCACGGCGCGCTAACAAAAGAGAGGCGAGGTGTGAAAAGTAGATCTTTAGAGGAACAAAACGACCTGCGTTGTCTCCGTTGTCGCTGATCGCTCGCGAGGCAGCCATCATTGTCCTGAATCATTTATGGGGGAAATCGAACGCCGCTGCATTATTGCGACGGTGTGTGTTTACGCATGCACGTTTCCATCTCCAAGCGGGATTGATCTGCCATTAAACCTGTGAACCGAGACCTTGCTCAATCCGCCCTGAAACGCTCCCCAGATACATATTTCTTTGTTTACTTGTGGAAGATGGAAGGCTCGGCCCTTTGATGGGTGTGCGTACTGGGTTTGTGTGTAAGGTTATAGTAAGGGAGGGTCTGTGGAAGCACTCATTAACCCACAACTTTATTTCCCTCCTCTCGGCTGGTGTGTGTGTGTTTGTGTGTTTGTTGAGGAGACCTGGCAGGGATTAGTGGGTCCGGGGAGGGGGCCGTGCGACTGAATTATGAAACAGGTAATGCTTTTCGGCTCAAGATGTGATTTCAATTTGCCATTCCGGGAAGGAGGAAACTATTTAAACATTTTAAAGTGCTTTAATGTTTCTGGAGATTGCAGGCCCGAGATGGGGTGACCCTGTAGAATTGCTTGGCTAAATGTATTAGCATGCCTGTTTATGTTTATAATGGGATGGGCCAGGCACTGACATATGAACTGCGCGGAGGTCCACAGTTATTGGACAGTCAGCATCCAGTTCATGTACGCCCGGCGTCCGCCGTAATTGCGTGCGCTCCATATATTTGCCTGCCGATTTCAATTTCGTACAGTTTATGCGCGTTTAATTCTCCTCCGATAGCTCTCAGGTATTTTCAAAATGAGAACGTTACAGTAGAAGATCAGGAAGCAGGCTGTGTAGGTCTAATGAGAAGTCCATTTCCTGATCAGTTCAGGCAAACAAGCATCAGTGTGGGCATTTTTTATTTTATTAGACATTTTTAAAAAAATATAAATACACTACTTAAAGGAGAGTGCTTTTAAAGGGACAATATGATGAACATGCCCTCATGCCAAATGGCTGATTGAAAATTCTGCCTAAAATCAAGAGAAATCAATATTTCATTTCAGAACCCAGACACTGAAACACTTTCTGATTTAAGTAAGGAGAGGAAATAAAAATGTGCTCTTTGTGTAAAAAACCAACCCCTATTAACACCAGGCAGTCACTCGTTGCTTCAAAGACATATAAAATGGATTTTGATCTGTTTGTGCATGTTTTTTTTTTTAATACACAATGTTTGGCGGCGGGTTCTTAAAATGATCAGACCTTAGCCGGATGTCACAAGCATGTAAAATTATAAAATGAACACACGGCACGCCCTTATCCAGAGCAACTTACAATCAGTAGTTACAGGGACAGTCCCCCTGGAGACACTCAGGGTTGAGTGTCTTGCTCAGGGACACAATGGTAGTAAGTGGGATTTGAACACGGGTCTTCTGGTTCATAAGCAAGTGTGTTACCCACTAGGCTACTTCCACCCCAGGGTCTCAGTCTACTCAGGAGAAAGTTCCACAGCTGGAAAGGTGACTGTCCTTGGGACCTCATTCCTGTCCCGTATGTGAACGTTCCCTTTCAAAAACCTGCGGGTCTAAATGCGTATCAATATCAAAGCCGATATCATGATTTAAAACGCTCAAATCACACGAATTAAAATGATGAATGCGTCTGAAGGCTCACTGAAGCTCCGCCCTTTCATTAGTCCACCTTCAGTAAATGGCAGCTAGCACGATTCATTAAAACCAGTGATGGCGCTTTATTTTATGTTCCACTCCTCTGTTTTTTTTTTTGGGGCGTGGTCGCATGGTTTCGAGGCGCCGAGCACATGTAACCAGCCCGGAAAGGCGAGCGAGCGAGGGAGTTTGAGCCATTAGTGGGCGGCAGCTGGGGCGCACGCTGGAGCGGCCCGTAATGGCCCTCCGCGCCGCTCCCCGCTTCCTTCTGCTCCTCCACACACTTTAAAGTGACGGAGTGGCGTTCACAGATACGGTTACGGTTACGGTAAGGTGGTGTCGCGAGAGGGGAACGTCGAGCACGTCGACACTGCAGAACACCGCTGGGTTTTCCCTTCCGAAGCCCCAATGTGGCCTGTCTGCTCGACCGCGGCCCTCTGAGGGCCCACCATTACCGCAATAAGTCCGCCAGCCTCCGGTATCTACCGAGTGCGGGGAGGGGCGCCCGAGAGCCCGCTCAAGTAACGCGGGGGTGGCCGCTCGCTAAACAAATGCCCCCCGCGGGGAATTTGCATTATTCGACTTTAAGCGCCCTAAGTGGGGGTCCGCTGCGCGCCGGTTCGCCCGCTTTCACCCTGGCGAGGCCTCTGAATGGCACACCTGTCTCCTGCCACATCCTTTGAAATAATAAGTGTGCAGTAATTGCCGGGGAGACCGGATTTCATACATCACTTCCTAACCTTGGGAGTAACTCAAACTTTAGCAAGCTGCATTTATGCCTCTTGAATGCATTTTTAATGTGGGCTAAAAAGTGTTTCGGCGTTATTCTGCGCCGGATGGCAGAAAAGCAGTGACAGTGCTAATGGTTACATTCTGCCAGCAGCCATAAAATGGCAGATAAGATTGTCCCCTTTATCAAACTCTGAAAAGATGTAGTCTGAGAATGGACGGATTTATTCCTTTATTCAGATGCTAATGTAATCTGTGGGGAGGAGAAGAAATGCTGAACCGAATTCACACGTACATGAAGATGATTCATCAGGGGGCGTGGAGGAGGGGTGACTGGCGGCGTGGCCCCGCACTCGGACCCAAATGGAAGCGTTGGCTGAGGGAGGAAGGCCCAAAAACAAACGGCCGCTCGAGGCCAACTGGAGAGCTGGAGAGCGGGGCCGACAGCAGGACGAGGGCCGATTGGCTGATTCCTCCCCGGCAGCTTCTCCCTGCGTAACCAGGGTCCGACTCCACCCGCAATTCTTCACTCTTTTGCGTTTTTTTTTTTCTTCTGGTTGGAGGCAGGGCGGCAGACAGCGCACCTTCCAGGCGGAGCGGCCCGAGTGTTGGAACAAGTCGCCTTCTGTAATAACTCTGCAAACTCTGCCAGTTTTCATATCTGGAAATAAGCAGTAATGAATTTAATTAGAAAGCTGTTGCATATCGCTCTGATACATTTCTTTTAATTAACCCCATGTGAATAAATTAAAAATAATAGCGGGGCGAGAAGAAGGGGGGGGGGGGGGGGCTAATGAAGTTATCCGTTAATTGGGATCACGTCTGCAGCCGACACCGCGAGCAGGCAACATGCTCCGTGAGCCTCACTTCAGGAAAGAGAAGAGAAAAAAGGAGGAGGGAAGCCTCGGGCCGTAAGAAATGCAGCCGCTGACGTGATGGAAATGACCGCCGGGGCCCTGTTCCAGGGCCGGCCCCGCCGGCGGTTGAAGCCCGGCCAGTGTTATTGCAGGCCTAATGCGGCGGCCTCATTTGCAGCGGATCAGGAGTAATTACGGTTGGTGGAGAGTGGCCGCCGACCACGGGGGTCGCGACACTTGTAACATGTGAAAAGAGGAATTATTCCGGGAGACAAAAACCTCCCTTATCCGGGCACCGCCGGGGTCAGCGCAGGGGACTCGGCGGCTCCGTTTCAGCGGGGCTTATTAGTGGCGCTGGCCTGTGAAGGGGAAAAAAAAAACTTTGCAAAAGTGCATCTGGTTAACGAACAGCCTCCTTCCTCGGCCGCGCCCGTCCCTCTGCCTCCTTCGCTCCTTCTTTTCCCAGGGGCCCGTTAATTATGTCATAATCGGAATATGCCGTTGGCACGGAGTGGCCTGCAACCTTGACACATCTGATCACGAGTGCCCTAATGCACACTAAATACGCCACACTCCCTCATTAGCTCGCACCCGCCGGCCGCAGGCCTGGCCCGAAAGGCCCCGCCCCACCGACGTAAGCGGCGGTAATTTGTTCATTTTTCATGCTCGGCCTTTATCGTTTCTAACCCGCTCCGTTTTGCGTTCGGCTGCCCAGGGCCGCCGTGCTCCACCTGATGTTATGATGGCCAAATGTCTTGTGTTTGGTCTTGCCGACGGAGGAGGATCGGTGTCTGCAGGCTCAATTACCGTAGTGATGTGAGCTGATTCGAGAGCGGCCGATTCACACGGACAATGGCAGGACATCTGCCCAAAGCTGCCCATTAACCTCTGCGCCAGGCCGCCTCAGCGGTGGGACAAGTTCTATTCAAAATCGCCACGGTGTTCACCGTGAACGCGCAGGCAAATAAAGGCGGGTGCTCCTTGCAAAGTGATTCAGAGATTCTCATTTGGATTATGACGATTATTTCTTTATTTATGCCATTGCCCAAGCGTCCATCAGGAGAGGCTCAATGGGGATGGTTTGCGTAAGCAGCATGAATTTCTTGTTTTCATTACAGTGTCTGGACTCTAAAAGGTAGATCCGATCCCACAAGACATCAGTATCCTTTCTCAGGAGTCTCTTTTTACACTTTTAGGCTCAAAGATCGAAGACAATACAACATATGATATAAAAAAATGCCTTTATGGTGCATTCCCCATTATGAAATCAGATATACTCAGCATTGCATTGTGAATCAGACAGAAAGTTTGTTTTACAACGTTCATGTCCAACATTATCACTGTATAGTCCTCAACATGAAGGGTGTTACTCCAGACTTTCCATGGATTCTTTTAAAAATGGTCCAAAATGAACCTTGTCGTGGCCTGTAGGGTCTGTGGTAGATCTGTCTCAAATTATGGCCCTCGGGGCCTCCAGGTACTAGTGATTCTTCACCTGTGAGCCAATCAGAATCAGTCATCATTAAACTCTGCCTGAGAGAAGTGAAAACTAGGTCTGGACTCGGATTCAGGGGCCAGATTTGAAGAGCCCTGGTCCGTTGTGCGTCATAAATTAGCCACTGAACATTAGTGCTCATGCCCGTTGCCAAATCTCACGGGGTGCCCCCAAACGGCGGGGGTCTTGTTTATCACGCTGTAATGAGACATCCTGGCTTGTCTGATGCCTTTCGAAGGGAAAGGGCACATTATCACCAGCCTTATAGCGGCAGGTGTGCAGAGAGCGTCATTTCTCACCAGATGTCACCGGGAAGCATCTTTCAGCGGACGTCATCGCGGGGCTGTGATCCGTTATTTACGATGGTTCAGAGGGGTAATTACACCAGGCCTACCATCTCTGAGCTCCTCCCGGCCCAGTCTGCCTGACGAGAAGTGCAATGGTGTCGTACATTACCGATCCCCCCCAACACACACACACACACACACACAGTCGGCACACGAAGGTGTCAATCCGCCTAATTGATCAAATCAATTTAATTACCGAGAGTGACCCAGCGTTGCACGGGCACACGTGGCACATTTCAATTCCACCACGACACTCTCATTTGAGAGATAAGTTCACGTCATGTAAAGAAAGTGTCCCCAACACTCATTTCCTCACCCGTGAATACTTTTTTCAGCCTATAGACATCTTGCCCTGCTGTACCGATGTGATAATTGCGCGTGTAGAGCCTCGGAACGATTCCTCGAGAGCACCCGGATCCGTTCTTTTTTTTTTTTTTTTTTTTTTTTTTTTCCTTTTAAACCTTAAATACATCAAAAGGGGTACCACATTGATTTGATTTTTTGATAGCCGCAAAATGGAACTTGAACTGGGCCTACATAGAAATCGGATGCTATCTCTATAATGGAAAGTACATGGTCTGACAGTTTCAAATGCAAGAGCGTAACTGTACATATTCCAGAGAGCGATAAGGTCTTTAAAAAGGGGAGGGCAGAGACGCCGGAAGAAGATGACAGGCTGTTCTCTAAGTATTAATGGCAAATGATTTTTTTTTTTTTCTTTCTCTGGAAAAGATGTTTGGCAAGACGAAAGTGCCCCTTTTAAAGGGAAATATGCATCCACTCTTAGAATATGAATCATCATAGGCGACAGAGGAATGCTTTTTGTGACACCGAATGACACAGGGAAGGTCACTGGCACTTGTACCTGTTAAATGGATTGGATTAAGTGGGTGCTGCCTCTTCGGCTGCCGTTTCCTTTCATAATGTTACTTTTTTTTTTTTTTTTTGGTTCTCCAAGGAAGCGGAGTGGGAGGTCTGCTCGCTCGGCTAAAGGTGGTGTGTGGTGTGAAGTGTGGCGAGCGATGTGCACTTCTGACGCGAACATGAAAAATAAATAAATTAGGTGTCTCCTGGCATTAAACAAGAAAAAAATGAATAGCAGGGAGCGTTCACTTCGTATAATTGTTTGTACAACTAGATTTTTATTTTTTTTTTTTTGCCACGTGCTGAATTGCAGTGGCAGAGATGATGTAGAATTATTAATATTATATTTATATATAATCCGGAGACCCCGTGCTGCCCTTCCGCAGAGCTGTTATTTTGAGCACGGCATCATGGGAAGGCACAGGCAGGCGCACGGAAAGGGTTAAGCCGGCTCTTTTGCTAACTTTGTGTAAAACACACACATACATTGTTAAAAGAGATGGCGGATGGCGCTGTGCGCGTGAGGGGTGGGGGGTCTAAACCAATTATGCGTGGTTCTCTGGAGGTGGGGGGAACGACCTTTGTGTATAATTAGTTCTCTTATTTAAAGCAAAGATTTTGAATAGAATAACTAATTAGCTGTCATAAAAGGCAAATTAAAGATTTTTGTGCAATCCCTAAGGGAATTGAAGGGAGCCTGATTCCCTTGCTATGCGTGCGCACGCACACACACACACACACACACATACACACACACACATACAGACTGGCGCTCGCTCCTCATTAAGACTGTTTTTAGTTCTGTGAGGAGCCTGACAGGAGAGCACTGTTGGCGTACCTGCAGAGAGATCCTCTAACAAGCCATGAAATGCAGGTAGAAAAAGACCGCCCTCAGCTAGTGTGGCTTCAATTTGAAGCTTTTTAGCTTCATTTACACCGAACATTGGTATTTATAGCGAGTTTTGTGATCCTAATGCGTCAGCTTCAAGGGGGCCGCTTTGGGGAGGAGCGGGCAGGAAAGTAGGGAGGTGAGGGAGCTGGAGGGAAGGCAGAAAACTAATTGATGGTTCCCATCAGCAGCGCTGGACCAATTAGCCTCCCCTTTTTTCCCCCACTTCTGATAAAGAAATAGAAGGGCTGAATACCACCAGGGCCCTCATTCACATCCAAACTATAAATTTTACTAACAAGCTCACTCTGTCTCTGGCCGGGATTTTAAAGGGGGAAATGCTAATTATATTACATTCATGCTATTACTGATGTGTGGATGGTCAGAAGTTACTGAACAAATCTGGAACCGATAAAGTTCGCTGTGTGTGTGTGCGTGTGTGTGTTGAGTCAAAGAGCTAGAGAAAGGAAACGTGAGAACCTCTGATATTCGGATGAACAAAGTTGCTGCACGAAAGCGATTGGAGGCGCTTGAGCCCAGAGAAGTGTGTGTAAGCATGTGTGTGTGTGTGTGTGTGTGTGTGTGTGTGTGTGTGTGTATATATGAGGGGGTGTTAATGCATGCCTAGTGGCACTAATCAGTAAAGCGCCATCATACAGGCTGCTGATAAGAAACCGCGGCGTCCCTGACTGCCGGCCACGCCGCGACCGCTACACAGAACGGCACTTCAGGAACGTGCCGCCCCTGTCCGGTCAACAACCCCAAAAAAAGGAGAAAGAGATAAAGCAATCCAAACGTAAAAGGTGATTTGTACAAATCTGCGGCCCTGTTCTGGCGTGCGTGTGTGTGTGTGTGTGTGTGCATTTTTTTTGTGACTGTAACATGGAACGGGCGCTGGGTTCTTTTTTTTTTTTTTTTTTTAAGAGAAACGTGTTTTGAAAGCACCGACGTGAGTGCCATCGGCGGCCGCCTGTTCTATTAGACGGATCAATAGCTCAGTGTGTGAGAGAGTGTCTTAAGAGCCGCTGTCCTGGGCTTTCAGCGGTGGCAGACCTGTTAGTGCTGCGGAGGGGTGCCGCCTGTGCCACGGTTACCAGCCGTGGCCTGGGGGTGGCTTTCAGCCCAAACACAAATGTCAGCCACACATAGACTAATAGTGTTTAGTGCTGTTATTAAATGGACTTTATTTGTCCTTTAGGAGGCTAAAAGGAACACTTAAAGGGGAAGCTGCGTGACAGCCGGGCCATTTGTGTTCTGGTTACACACACACACACACACACACACACACACACACACTCCCCACATTTGAGTCCTGCCCTTGTTTTACACTTGTGAGTGTGTGTGTGTGTGTGTGTGTGTGCTGAGAGGCACTTAGGCCATAACGCATCTCACTGGGGGCTGAAAGCAACCTTCTTGTGGTCAACAGCGTTTTAAAAGGTTAACGTTAATCTATACCAAACAAAGCCCAGGAGAGAGCGCCGCCGCCGCCATCCCAAACAGCGCCGATCCGCAGGCTCAGATGAAATACCGCGGTCGCTAACCTGATAAAAAGCCTAAATACCTCAGCGGACGAACATCCGCGCGCTTTTTAGGCGACCTGCCGCCCACCTTTTTTATAAAGTGCAGATTTTGGCGGTCGATGCCCTGCCGGCGACCGGCGGCGTTCGTTCGTAGCGGCCGAGGCAAAAGGCGAACGTGGTCCAAAGTGACCCGGGTTCCTATCTCTGCTCCGGCGCACGCCTCCGCGGGCCGCGGCCTTATCAAGTCGCCGGCGTGGGCGTGGGCCCGGTGAATCACGGCAGGCCGCTTGTCTCCTTATCGCTACAGGTGTGCCGATGCTCTCCGTACAGCCCAAAGGGAAGCAGAAGGGCTGCGCCGGCTGCAATCGCAAGATTAAAGACCGCTACCTGCTCAAGGCCCTGGACAAGTACTGGCACGAGGACTGCCTGAAGTGCGCCTGCTGCGACTGCCGTCTAGGCGAGGTGGGCTCCACCCTCTACACCAAAGCCAACCTCATCCTCTGCCGCCGGGACTACCTGAGGTGAGCGAGCCGACCTGTACACACACACACACACACACACACACATCAGAAAAGGGCTCGTCATCCCCAAGGCTGCATGGCATAAAAGTGCTGCCAGTCACGACGGTTGGAACCGCGGCTGCTGGTTCGAGGTGGGCGGTCGGGGGTAAAGCAGCTCCTGGAGGCTCCTCGGAAGACACCGGCGGTTCAGAGATGGGGGTGTTCTCCAAACGGCCTGGTGTTTGCTTCAATGTTCTTGCCCCCCCCCCCACGCCATCCCTGCCTTCCTGCCATCTGCTTGCTAAATTAAACATGATTATTTCCTGGGCGTTAAGTCGCAGTCCCTGGGGTGTCCCAATAAGATCCAATCATTTATCCCAGAGATGGTGCCTTAGGGTTGGGGAGGGGGGCAGGGAGACGGCATTCAGGGTCCGCTACCTCCGGAGCGTCTCAGGGCCTCCGCTCCACACATGGACGGGCGTCAAAGGGGAAATGTGATCTCTGGGGCCGGAGGGGGGGGGGGCAACTCCATCCATCATGTCCCAGCCAGGCTTAATGCCATTAGGATGCGGTGGCAGATTTCCCATCAAGGGGGCAGATGGAGCAGATGAGGGAGGGGGCCAGATAGGATGCAGGTAACGACACATAAAAAGGGAAAATCAGGAACGATGGAGTGGGAGGTAGACCGTTTGAAACAATTAAAAATTGATTTATTTCAGCACCCATTACAAAGGGGCTGACCTTATCTTCTGCAACGTGGCCTTCTGGGTAAAATGTGGACTCATGGAGGGCTGGCTGCACTGACTGTGATCTCAGAGAGGTGGAAAAAGGCCTCTTCAGGAAGAGAGAGAGAGCGGAGAGGAGGATGGACTGAACGAGGAGAGGGGGGTGGAGAAAGGGAGAGCGAGGGCCCTGATGGCCCTAATGAAATCCATCCCACTCGTCTGCTGCGCGGCCTAAGACAAATGTGTGCCACTTAATGGCCAGAGATGCTTGAGATGAATTCTATTATGGAACAAATTAAAAACTTTCCCACTCGCGCTGAAAAGGAGCTGGCCGCTGTTCAGCGGGCGGGGCTGCCGGCCGGCACACAGCCTCACGCCAAGGTCTGGTCCGACGAAAGGAATTCATCCCCCCTTTCCGCGTAATAAAGTTCAATCCTCCTCGCCCCCCCAGCTCAGCCCAGCCCTTTCCCCACACAGAGAAGCACTTCATTAAGGACAGACAGGCAGATCAAACGCACTTCCTTTATTTCCGTGGTTTTGGAGAGCTGCCATGTGCACATTAATTATGAGCGCAGCTCTGTCTGTATTTGTCCTTCAGCAGCGAGAGCAACATAATGAACGTTCTTCGGATCCCCCAACCCTCCTCCTCCTTTCCCCGGACCCCCTGCCAGCCCACCGGACTGGACTGCAGCTCGCCGCCACTTTCCCACTGCACTTGACATTCGCTTCATGCCACCGTTCCGTCAGGAGATGCCGGCCTTTATTAGCAGTTTTCCACACACTCGTTCATTACGGAGCACAACAGCAGATTAATTAGCCAAATCTTTTTCTCAATGGCTACAGACTGGTGACCTAACCAAGCCCGGTGTGTCTGATTGCCTGGACACATAGATTGAAAAACATGACTCCTCCTTTTATCTAAGGGGTGTGGTTCTGTTTTTTTTTTTTTTTTTTTTTTTCTTATTTCTTCATAAATTTGTTCATTTATGCCTTAATAAATCAGTCTATGTATGTGTAGTCTGAATGTCAAGCTAATTAAGTAAATTCATTACTGGTTTATTGCAGCCATGTTGTTACACAACAGGGAAATAATAGGAGTAAACTGGGAGCAAACTTCCCGAAACGTACAAAAGTTGCAGAAATACTTGAATTGCACACCCAGCGCACTCTTGAAGGAACCCGCGGAGCTGTTTACAAGCGATAGCAAATCTGCGAGTGTAAATTCATGGTGAGCCCAGTGTATGGGAATAGCGGCGCAGAGAGTAATCACAAAGCGACATGAAAGAGCCAGAGAGCTTGGTGCAGACTTCAGAGAAATTACTGCCGCCGCACCTTCAAACAGCCGAGGAGAATACCTGTCTCTGCAGAGCCACCCGAATCACACTACTACTTAGCAGGACGCCAGGAGAAGGATGTTTCCCTTAATGCCAATTAGAGTCCTATAAAGGGTAAAATAATTTTATTTCAATTTTTTTTTTTCCGCATTCGCAGTCATACCAGACTAGAAATACGAATTCGCCACGCTCTTCTTCTGCCTTGTTCATGTACAGTAAGTTGATGTTGAATATAGTTTCAGCCCGGAAACCACAGCATCACATTCATATTTATATGATAATGCCATGGTTATAAATATTTGCTGAATAGGACTGTTGCATACTGTATATGTCCTGTATAAATGCATACTTGTAAGAAAATTGGTGGCTTGGCTATATCACACAGTACCATTTTTAAATCGACAGAATATTTTTTTTTGCTTTGTTCAATTTGACATCTCCAAGTATATACTGCATACGTATTGCATCTGTAACTCTCATAAGTTATAGGTTAGGGGCCAAATAGGAATAAAATCATACACCAAGCACTGCTCTGAGCAACTGTAGATGTTGGAACATAGCCCAGTGTTTTAATCACTGTTAGCAATGATGTTGTCAATTAAAAATGCACTGGGATTATGCGATGTCAGTCATTAACACAATCTTAAAAAAAGAACCCTGCAAATCCCAAAGAATGTCCTTCAGCGCACTCCCGAGAAAGTCACATTAAATGGCCTTGTCGATATAATGGTTGGTTTCACTTTATCTTAAATTATACAGCCACAAAATCCATGCTATTGTACTTCACAGTTTGTGGGTGACCCCTCAAATAGGTGTCCCTAACCCTCTAATCCACTTAAACTAACCACTAAAGTCTGTTTTTTCATTCTTTCTTCAGTTCGTCCTTCCCTCAAGAAAGCGGCCATGAAACAGACTATCCGTTTGTGGACGGCCACAGTATCGCTTGACGTTCATTGCAGCTAAAAAAAAAAATCGTGGCCAGATGCACTAAACTCAGTGACAGGGGTCACGATTGGCAGTTAAGAACTCATTTCAAATGATCGAATTATGAGTTATTAGATAAAAATGCTGTTTGAAAACGTCTGACCTCTTCCCTCGCTCTCTCGCTCTACCCTTTTCTCTCAGTCTCAGAACGTGCCACCCTCGGCCATCTATTCTGCTCCGACAGAACGCTTAATCCCCTCTGCTGCTCCATTTGTGCATGTACGTGTGTCCGACAACACTGGGATTAAGCGGTGGCCTCGTGTCTCGTCACTAGAAGGCCTCTCATGTGAAAACCACCCCTCAGTTCCCCGGGCCGGGAAGCTTCCCTTATTACCCAAAATGCACCTTGGCAAATGGAGGGGGTGGGGTGTTAGGGCAGAGTTGGCGAGGCACACGGCGCAAAATTCGTGTCCGTGACCTGTCCCCCCGGGGCCAGCAGGTCGTCGGTGTCACACCAGGGGCCGTATGGGGGGGGGGGGGGAGGACTGCGGACCGTGGCAGGAATTTGGCCCAATTGTGAGCCCTAAGATAACGAGAGGAAGAAGTTCAGCGCGGCAGTTTAACGCACGCGAGGAAGGGAAAGAAAAAAAGCACTTACTCGGCAGTAAGTCGGGAGTCTGACAAGGATGGTTTTAATAAGCGGGCCTTTGTGAAGCGCTGCCTTGTCTGGGCTGCACGGTCCCCGCAGAGTGTCAGGGGTCCAACGCAAACACGCCTATTTGCCGCTTGCCAACGGCGCCCCGCTTTAACACCTCGCGCACCCGCTGTAGCGACACCGCCTCTCCGCTGGGGCTGCGCCCCCCTAATTAAAAGCCAGGGGCTGCCGGGGAGACGCCGCCTGCGACGGGGGGGGGGGGGGGGGGGGGGGGGGGGGGGGGGGAGCAGCCGAGAGAAACTAATATGGAGGAGGGAGGACAACTTTTTTTTTTTTTGACTCTCCCGACTGTGCCCCACAACTTTTTTTTTTTTTGGGGGGGGGGGTGTGTGCGTGGAGAAAGTGTTTAACATACTGTCAAAGTGGCAATCCGGTGGCGCCTGATCCCGTCTCGCCGAGCTTTTCTCTCTCTTCCTGTGCGTTGCCGTTGCCCGGAATATATAAGTCTATCTGCGATTCAAAATCTCCAAATTAAACACAGGGGCAGGGGCTTGGAAAATGGAAATGGAAATGCGGCAGAGGGCTCTGGAAGAAGAGATCTGCCCCGCTGCCTCCCTCTCCGTTTGTGACCTTGATGGTTTGGCTTCCCATCTAATAAGCTTAAACAAACAGCAGAGAAATTTGAGTTGCACATCTGTCGGGCGCACCGGCGAACATCTAGCTACCTCTCCAAGGTTACGTTTCGCCTTCATTCTCTCGGGCTCTCTTTACTTCGGGAGCGAGAGAAAGGCCGGCGGGAGGAGGGTGGAATGGGTGCAGTATCCTTGCAACAGGAATCTTTTGAACTTTTGACTACATTATAGAATTTAGCCTCTTGTGTAAAAAAAAATAAAAAATGTGAAAAATCCAGCTGGCTTTGGTTGGAGCAAAGTCTCATTAGTTAGTTTGGATTTGAAGAAAAGAAGAAGAAAAAAAATCACTGAGCAGTTCAATTGCTCGCCTCGGACCTGTTTTCGTTGCTTTCGCAACGTGCTAAGGGGGAACTCTTTGAAGAAGCGGATTAGAACCATGTGATCGTTTTAATTAGATCATTAGCAAAGAATTAACATCTAGGTTTGTACCCTCATTAACAAGAAAACACCAAGTGCGTACCAAAGCTAGATTTGTTTTAGCACATTTTCCACTTTTGAGACTTAAATCCCGGCCGCCTTGATATCTTTATTGTCCTTTTCTCCGTGAGCACGGGCGGGTGGGAACGGGAGGGCGGAAGCAGGTACGGGGCGTAAAACGCCGCTGTGTTCCTTCTTGCAGGCTCTTCGGTACGACGGGGAACTGTGCCGCCTGCAGTAAACTCATCCCAGCCTTTGAAATGGTGATGAGGGCCAGAGATAATGTTTACCATTTGGACTGTTTTGCCTGTCAGCTTTGTAACCAGAGGTAAGGAAAGAGCGCACTCGTAACTGTGTGATTTTTTTTTTTTTTTTTTTTATCTTTCTCGATTTACATAATTCTCTGTGGCTATTATCAGAAATAAATCTTTTTTTCTCTCTATAAACCTATTGTTATTATTATTATTATTATTATTATTAATCTGCAAACTATCTGCCTTTGTCCACCTTGTTTGTATGTGTGACTCCACCCAGGATTAGAAAGATCTGACAATCAGCTCATTCACCAAATGCCGTTTGGAGTTAATGCCGACTAACAGGCAGATCCTGATCTTTCATTTTTCATCCCCCGAATGCTTCATTTTAAAAAGTCTGCCCGCCCGTGCTCTCCACGCACGTTTCTGTGGATCTCTGAATGCGAAAAGTGGGGTGGGAGGGTGGAATTAGGCGGAGAGTGGAAGATTTGTGAGGATCATCCTGGAAAACATTCCCGGGGAGCAGGAGAGTGTGACCGTGTGACCCGCTGTGGAGTGCCTCGCTGTGGCTTGTGCCCAGGCCCACACACGGAGCTCCAGAGTATGTTTTCACTGGGAATAAGGAATGGTCCTGGCGGCACGTTACGCTGCTGACTTGCTACTGTAGCCCGTGTGGGTACCTGAGCTCCAGCCAGCCAGCCTTTCCACAGTGTTTACATTTACATTTAATCCAGAGTGACTTACAACGTGCTTCCATGTTACCATCGATCAAGTGATCAATTCTGGTTCTCTTGGACCCCCAACTATGAATACAATCTTTTTATTCACTCTGTTGTAGTGTCTATACATAAGTCAGACAAAAGGAGTTTACAAGTTAATCTAAATATTCTCTAAAGAGGAAGGGGCCAAGACGGAGAAGAGTCTAGATCAGCGTCTTCCTTTTACCTTCAGAGATGGAGGGACCAGGCGAGCAGTACTGGAGGCTCGGAGTATACGAGGTGCAGTGCGAGGTGTAATAAGGGCTGTGAGGTAGGATGGTGCTACTCCATGTTTGGCTTTGTAGGCCAGCATCAGTATTTTGAACCTGATGCGTGCAGCTACTGGGAGCCAGTGGAGGGAACGTAGCAGCAGAGGGGTATAACAGCCAGGGCTGCGTAACGCCACACTTTAGCCTCTTTCCGAAAAAAGTAACACTCGAAAAGCATCAAAGCAGCGCAGGGGAACGGAGAAGCCATCTTGCTAAGTGGTTATTAATGTGCAGAAGTCGGAGGTTGTCAGGACTGGGGCTCTTTTTGCAGTGCGGCGCTACCCACAGCCACGCCGCCTAGGCCGAGCTGGCACGGAAAAGCCGAATCTCTCCTGTTAGGTGGTGCCACCCTCTCTGCCCTCTGCCAGGGCGGCACATTGTGTGGCGCCGACTGATAAGCGGCGGCTGCTTCTGCCAGCCTCTGATCATCTCTAATCAGCTGCCTGTTTCAGGCCGGGGCTGCTATTTTATATAAACTAAATTTAATCCGTGCATGCTGTTTCATTCCTGAAACGCAGAGCCGAGCCAGAAATACATTTTGCACGTTGGCATTAATTAACATCAGTAACTTGGTGGCGAGGTTTCCTTGGAAACTGGCATGACGCTTGTGCCAGGGCTGGGAATGGCGGATTGCTTTTATTAGGAGCCAGAGCTCTTGTTCACGTGCTTTGAAATGCCACAGCCCACCTCCCCCTTCAAAAACAACACACACACACACATAGAAAACTGAACCTCCATGGTCACATCAGAAGGCACTTTGAATCAACCGAAGATACAGTACGCATTCGAACGTGTGCCAGACGCAGCCCAACACGAGCGATCAAAGCCATAGAACGGCCATATAATATAATAACGCGGAACTGCTGATCCGGGCGGCGTGGTGTCCCGGTTTCAGTCTGTATTGTACTCAGGAAGGAAATCTGACTGAGTTCTGGTGAGTAATGTGTGTGTGTGTGTGTGTGTGTGTGTGTGTTTTTGGCTTGCAGGTTTTGCGTGGGGGACAAGTTTTTCCTAAAGAACAACATGATTCTTTGTCAGATGGACTATGAGGAAGGACAGCTGAACGGGAGCTTTGAGACACAGGTCCAATAGCCAAGCCGAGCGGCCAGTGACAGTGGAAGCCCACCGTGCATGTGTACACACACACACACACACACACGAAAAAAAAATAACCACGACACACATACACACTAATACACACAGACGTGAAACGCACTCATGCACGCACTCGGGACGTTCCGCTGTAGTCAGAGAGATGAGCGTCTGTCTGCTTGCCTGCAATACTTTTTACGGTAAAGCCCCCCCCCTTTTCGGTCCCTAAGGACTCGAGTGTAAATGTACTTTTTGGCCGTTCCTTTCCCCAACACTGAGCAGTTACAAGTTTTAATGTACAGTTGTGCCTGCTTAGCTGAGCACTGTATCGCCTGTATGTTTCTGTGATGTTTGTTTCTGGGTTTTGATTCTCTCTCTATCCCCCTTTCAGGGTTAAAAAAAAAAGACAAAAGAAAAAAAAAACCTTGGAAGGTCTGTACAGTCTGTTTTTCTGTATATATAAACTGGAACATTTATTTTATGAAATTGTAATGCAATTTTATTACTAGTGTGAAATTAAAGATTCTTAAATGTTCATAGTGAGTTTTTTTCTTTTTTTTTCTGATCTCAAAACCAAAGTTGTTTGATGAGGCTGGCCCATATTCACTGAAATGTAATGATCAACTCTGATAATATAAACCATTTTCTAAACAGAATGGAATAAAAATTAAAAAAAAGAGGTAGAATTTTACCACAATGATGAGCACTGATAAGACGTGTTTAAATATGAAATTGAATAAAACAATTTTTTGTTTGGAATAAAAAGTATCCCTTCTCCAAACTGTGTTGTGGTGGTGAAGCGAGCAGTGCCTTGAGCAGCGGTCGCTGGGTTTTTTGGACGACCAAGAAATGGCTTCTTTTTTCTTTCTTTTTTTTTTTTTTGGTGAATCACGCCTTGCTAATTGCCATGTGATTATGAGTTTGATTTGGCATGAAAATAAAACGCTCCAAGAAACAAATTTAATAATGTATGCTCTGTGAGTCTGAGTTCATGTGAGTCAGTAATGAAAGAACATTGGCCAGCTGGGCAGGATTTTTAGGGAAATATGCCCAAGAACCGATTTTTTTTTTGTGTGCCCATGCTTCAGCCTTCACCACAGTGAAGCATGTTGATCTTGCAAAACAAAGAAAATGCAGAGAAATGCTGACAGTTGGCTGAAAAAGTGAACCCTGAGAAAGTTCACAGAGCCGTGCCAAAAATCTCAAACACGAGGTCAAAACAATGTTAGAAAGACTCTAGGACAAAAATGAATGTTGTACAGTGGCCCGTTCGGAGTCATGATCTCAATACCATTAAGACTCCGGGCACTTTTTGAAGATTGCCATTGAAGGGCATCATTCAGCCATCCTGAAGCAATCAAGAGAACAACTCAATGCTGGTGTGTACTTAGCCCAAAAGACTGAAAAGCTGTTATTGCAGCAAAAGGTGACTCCATACCGTATGAATGTGCGTATGTGGGTGGGAGTCTTCGGCAAACAGCGTTTTGCACTTATCCGTTTCATTTTAGACTGTTTCTGTATATGAAGAGAGGGGTTTCTACAAATAAGGTCACTTTCCTTGTTTGTAAGGTAAAGGTAGTTTTTTAGGGATCAGAGGTGTTGGCAAAATTAATTTCCAGCAATTATGCAATTAAATCAATTTCTGTATTTTCCTAAATTTTCCTCTCCAGCCAAGATTATGATGAATAGTTGATCAAATAACAGCACAATATTCGGCTTCACTTAAGCATAATAATATATTATAACATATGTTGATTCTCACCTGAACTCAGAGGTTTGGCCAATGAATGGATGGATGTTGGGAGCATTACAGAAACATTAATTGTATTGCTACACACATACCCATTAGTTTTTGTCAATGTCATGAATATAATAATATAATAATTTTAACTCTATTAGAAAAAACAGTGCAGTACTGTTGGCTAATGCTTGTATAAACAACACATCATATGGACATTCCAAGTAGCCCATCCCATCCTGCAATTTTTGGTGACGTCACAACACCACCATTCCTGACTCCAACTCCGCATCCACAAACCTCCCCACTGAACTAACAGCATCTGCTCACCTTCTCCTCGTCCTCGTGATCATCTGTTCTTAATGTCACTGGCATTCACTGCACATTCTGATGCACTGGAACATGAAAAATAATAAGAACGGCCACACGAAGTACCGAAAAGAAATAAGAGAATTAAGCATTTAAGCTTGCAGTGTGAATGTAGCCTTATTTTTTCAACAATTTCACAGAGGACCATGATGAAATGCTCTCGTAATGTGTTGAAAAGTGCTTATCTGAAATCAGAGACTTCCTGATATCTCTGTAAAATAGCCATGAACATGCAAAATGGCACTTAAATTCAGCATAAAAATATCACCTACACATCCCCCAAGAGTCCTTTTGAACAATAGATATGGGCAATGTCTGATGCCGATGCAGAAGTTTTAAAACTACAAGCTACACAACCCCCCCACACTCATTATTTCTAAATTTAACATTACATGCAATGCGGCAAGTTTTCCTTTGGAAGTCATCTGAATCTAAAGAAAAGACAGACTGAGAGAGTTTGCGGGATAGGGTACAAAAAGAGTTAAATTCTTTCTTTGGAGGACCAAATCTGTATAGCTTTTAAGTACAAAGGAACAGCAATTAAGGGATTGCTACCGAGGTGACACAATCTTTTGTCACATTACTTTTGATTTTCATCTGTTGGTGGTAATTCTTGTTTCTGTGAGCTCTAAACCGCAGGAGACCTGCTTTGCTGAGTTCTTGCCATTTAAAGCAATTATTTTCATTCATTGTGGAGGAAAAATGTGAGGAAATCAGCTGGGGTCTTGCGGCATATTGAAATTTCATTTACAGACGTCCAATACGTAGTTAACGAACAAGATACAAAGCAAACTCCTTTCTGTAGTTCGAATAAATGGATCCTTTCATGTAATTCACAGCAGAACTTTTACTAGTTTCTGAAGAGCTTTTAAAACATAGTTTCGACTTGAAAGACTGCGCAGTAATTAAAAAGAACAAACATTTCTAAATGTGTTGTCACAAAAACCGAAAAAATGTGACGAAAAGGAAAACGAAAGGCAATCTGCTCCTGTCTCACTTTAAGTTCAGGGTTCTGGTTAAATTTCCAGATCTGAACCCATGCTGGGCCATCTGTATTCTTCTGCCAAGGACCGTCAGGAGTAATGATTTCCGAGTGTAGGAAGACCCTTCAGCCATAGGTTTCAAATCACTTCTGCCCTCTGTGTTTGTGTGTGTGTGTGTGTAACACACTGTCTCCTGGGGCCACTACACATGGGCTAATAATGCTGTGTGACACACAGACACACGCACACAGACACCCAAGAGCTGCAATCAGCACAATCATAATAAAGGGCAGGCGTGTAATTGCTGCAATCAGCGTAATGTTAATAAAAATGCCAAAGTGTGGATTGTTACAGGTGCAGTGTGCAAACTGGTGCACTTATGCAGAGAGCAAGGATTTGACGCTGGCTGTAGGTGTGCGTGTACATGTGTGTGTGTGTGTGTGTGTGTGTGTGTGTGTTTGCGCGTGAGCCCTCAAGGTTGTGGGAAAGGCGCAGAACAATTGGCAAGTCATCATAAACTTTTAAAGTCTCTCCCACCTGCATCAGGCGGCCATTTACTGCCACACATGGGGAACACATGTAAACGGACCTTTCTCCCAGGATACAGACACAAGCCACATACGGACTACACACCCCCCCCAACGCGGTTCTGAAACAGTGCAGCCCGGACCCCAATGTGACGTTCTGGAAGCAGACCAGTAACACAATTTGCTAACAAATAAATCAAGTGTGCAATGTGCATTCATTAGAAATTCATTAAAAATTCAGACTCACCGGCAGGTGTGCAAATAAAGGATTAGCTAGACAGCAATTACACCACATAAGAGTACCTTTTAATTGCAGCTCCTAGAATGATTTACACAGGGTGACAATCAGGCTCTGTGCAAGAAGGCTGATTGCTCATTTTCTGGAAAAATAATGAGGAAAAGACCTCACCAGGCAAAACACTGTCCCAGCTGTAGCCTCAAATACACACACAGACACACACACACACACACACATACGTATATAACTAATCACCCAGTGTGCAATATGTTCAATGTAGAAAAGTACACACTCACACACAAAATGCACATATTAAAAAATCACTTGTGTGCTATTTGCTCATCACATTCAAATGTGCCCACAAACATACACACACAAAAATGCACATGTACAAATAACTAATCACTTAACATGTAATGTATTTTACATATAAAGAACACACACACACATACACATGTAGCTAATCACCCAGTGTGCATTATGTACAATATATTGCAATGTGTTCAACTACACACACATACGCATGCAGTACAAAAATATGTTCATGTCTAACTAATCAAGTCTAACTTCAAAATAATAATGAAGTATATCTATATCTTAAGAATGCATGTATGTGCATTCACACACACACCCACATATATAAATGAACAGACACAGATATGCAAATAAATGCACACCCATATGTGAAAATGAGCCCCTGGACAGTGTTTACACACACACACATAGAACAATGCACATACACATGACCACATAGGCCACATAGTTTATGTAGAGCAAAATACACACACATTTTTGTGACACAGGCATAGAGGAAGAATAACACACCCTCGCATTAAATATATTCACACACACACAAAGAGCGCCACGCCACGTGAGAACTTCTTGTTAGTAAACATTCTGCTGTTTTGAGCGCAGGCCTAGAGTTGTCTGGCTTCCAGAAGGTTCTTCACCGCAGCATCTGTTTAATTATCTCATACGTGTCAGGTTTTCCAGCTCACAAATGTGCGGCATAAAAGTGCTCACCCCCTCCCCTCGTTCCCGCTCACTCTGCCACCGTTCCCACTGTATAACGTAGCAGGTCGGTCACAGGAGTTGCAGTTGGCTCGGAACGTCGCGCTGAAGCATTATTCCTCTATTTGTTATTGTTACTGCTGCATTAATGCAACATGGTGGAGAGGCTCGCTGTTCACAGCCCCCATAAAACCCTGCACCGTGTTCATAAAGCCTCCGTTTCTCTGCCTGCTAAAAGCCTTCCACTGGCACCTCCACTGCCACTCGTGCTGGCATCTCATCACAACAGGTCCTTGGCATGACTAATGGTTCAGCTGAACACACACACACACACACACACACACACACACACACACACACACACAAACAGCCTGTGACTCACCCACTTCTACTGGCATGCAGGGGGCAACCTTTCAGTCTGACCTTTGATTAAAGTGCCTTCATACTGAACATATTTTACTCTCTTTTTACTCTTGTCTGTGTAAAGATTCTTTTGAAATCATTTTTATTTATCCTCAATTCTCCCATGAAGGTCCTAAACATGAATAAACATTAACATACTTATAATGACTGGCATGTCCAGTGAAGCACAAGAGGGCACCGAGTCATGTTCACGAGCCGAATGTGACCGTGAAGGCGCAACGGTGGCATTCTGATAAGCGTTCACAAGGCTGCAGTGCCCCCCACGAATGTACAGTACAGCGCAGCGCCGGGGAACGGTTATGCATGTTGTACCTACAAACAGTCAGGCCGGGCGAGACGCCACTTAAACTGAAATAAATGACTGGGGGGCACGCAAACTTGCCGTAATAGGGATTTGCTTCATTCTGTGATCTCATTCGCAAATTAAACCAATTTGCGTAGAAATTGGTTTTTAAGGCCTGCACGCAATGTTCTGTACACCACATACATACACGCTTTCCCCGCCACACCCCCCCCCCCCCCCCGCCTCGCGCGCAAATCATGTTTGACTTTGAAGTGCTAATTTTGGAAGTTTAGCCAATTTTTATTTGCCGCTTTGAAAATGTATCCACTAAGCCGCCGAAGCAATGAAGTATACAGACCTGTACAATGAGGGATAAGTGACCAAACTGAGAAGTGTCTGCATACCCCCCCTCTTCAACCAGCCCCCTCAACATTATATAACTGTGAATAATCTGCACACTCCTATGGCGCCACTGGCTCAATTTATCTCCACTAACATTATGCAGCCTCTTTCCCCCACTCCAGCTCATTTCCAATCTTCCTTCCCTTTGTAGTCTGCTGGGCTGCACTTAATGCGCTGATGACAAACAAAATGTTTTCGCCCGGTTAAAAGTAATATATTTATATGCAGAGAACTACAGTAATCAGAATTGCTGCAGAATCCGAAACTGAGCAAAAAAAAAAAAAAAAGGGGCCGTTCACATCTGCATGTTTATAGTACAGTTCCATCTCGAAAGGCTTCTCAGCAGACGTCTCCACCAGACATCTTAAATGCAAAATCCAATAATGAAATGCTTATGAATAGCTGGACAATATCACTCAAGCCACTAGACAAACAAAGCAATGAAATTATGATTTTGTATTCCGGCAAATGAGCTCAGCGAGTTAATATGATACAGCCATAATGGGCAGACAATTTGTCTGAGGCCCCGGAGAGGAGGAATCTTTGTGCGCGGGGCCAGCGTGGAGGTGAGGGCTGTTTATGCTCGGACACCGAGGTGGCCGTGTATCCCAGCCGGGGAACATCTGTAGTAGTTCTGCGGCTGGAAAATGTCATTATTGCAAATAGGCCTTGGGTTTGAGGGGCCGCGTTGTGTGGAAAACAGATCTGAACAATGGTGCGCAGACCTTGGTAATGGAGCAGCCTTGAATTCCACTTCATTTGCCGCGCTAATGGATGCAGCGATGACCTCAATCAAAAAGCTTTCTTGCAGTTTTCAGCCTGAAGATGGGGCATTATGTGTTAAAATAAGTAGATCAGATTGGCTCCCCCACAAAACACGCCCGCTAATAGCGAAGCAGGCAAAAAGCCGGGGGAGAGAAAAGATTTGGAATGCACCCCCCCCCCCCCCACGCACTCTGCACCGGTCCCCTCCTCTATCTCTTCCCCTCATACCCCATTTTTGCTTTGCCATAGCCCTGGACTTGGCAATAAATTGCTTCGGTAATCAGCTTTTTGAAAAGCTTATTTACTGCTTGTTCTCTGTTTATTGTGGTTCTCAGAATGAAATATAAAATTGGATTTCATTAAATGTGCAATTTTCTCTTCTCATAAAGAAAGGAAGAGAGTGAGAAAATCACCTTGTTCGGTGCAGGGATGGGATCCAGGCCAGGGTGTACGTATTACCGTTGATTGAGTTTCTCTCCGCGCCGACGCAGTGCCCTCCTGCTCCCGGGGATGCAATATGAGCTCCACCAAACAAAAAAACACTCCAATGCAAGTAAAGAGGAGACGCCACACAAACGCTGTCCTTCCGAGGGGGGCGAAAGGCAGCGGGATGGTGCATCTGCACGGGACTCGGAGTGCCCCGGCCGATCGATCCTGGCCAAGCATCGATGCAACATTGAGTTAACCACAGCCCTACTTCACTAATGCACAAACAGTGTACTCAATCACATTTGAGTTCCACCACATCAGACGCAACACTCTCCCCGCGTTCCGCAGGATGAAAGCCTCTGGAGTCTTTACTGCGTTGATGCCTTAGTCAATATCTGTTTTCTGCAAAACAGAAAATAGTCGTACACTTGCGTGTTTGAAAGCCTTTTTTTAATGTTGACAGGCAGATGGGCCTGAGCGTTTAGTAGATGCCATTTGTAACCTTATGAGGATTCTTTACTTTCTCATTGGTTAAACAGCAAATATGTGACACAAATGATTTTTTAGGACATTGGCTTTATGAAACTGATTTCTGAGCCCCAGCCTGAGATGATTGAGGAGAAGAAAGAGGGGGGCAGACCTGACTGGGGAGCATATATAAAGAATGCTGCTTTGAACATTTTATACATTCATCCTTTTTATAACAGCACCATCTGCAGGGTACGGAGAGCCGACAGGACCTTCAGGGAGAACAAGAGACAGAGGGTGGGGGGAGGCTGAGGGACCGGGGGGGGTTAGGGGTATAAAGGGGAAATGATATGACTGCATAACTGCTTTTACTCAGGTCTTATTTATAATTGAGGCAGTGCTGTCCGCATTGTAATGGCGCCAGTAAATCTACTTTATTGAGTTCACACTTCAGGAAAGAGGTGGTAGACACGGTAGAACATGGTCTATCATAAACTCCGCGCTGGACGGCAAAGACAGGAAATGACCAAAAGTTAAACATAATAGGCTGTGTACATGTGCATGCTGGTGCAGGGGGGTCACTTAGCCACCCTCAGGCTGCTGCAGGAGGCTGACCACCCAAACAGCTGCATTCTAGTTTTACAGGCCGCGCTGGGCCTTCCTGGACCCTCGTCTCCTGCCCCATGTTCTTCAATGTTTCCGCTCTTTCCTGGAAATTCAATGACATTTACAAGGTGACAAGAACTTACAGAGCTGATGCCGTGCCATGCCCCCAATATGCACCCAAATGTGCCCCCTACGTAGAACACAGAGATACAACTGCAGAATTTGCTTTTGGTGTTCTAAACCGCCTGTAACCATTTCATGATTGTGCAAAACAGATTAAAGCAGGGAGCATGTCAGCTGGAGGCGCTGAAACCATGCCAAGGTGACGGGTTAAATGCAGAGGACATATTTCGCTGTGCGCACCATGTGCTGCCAGTGGTGGCCTAGAAGTTAAGGAAGCGGCCCGTAATCAGAAGGTTCGAATCCCGATCCACCAAGGTGCCACTGAGGTGCCCCTGAGCAAGGGACCATCCCCATACACTGCTCCCCGGGCAACTGTCATGGCTGCCCACTGCTCACCAAGGGTGGTGGTTAAATGCAATGGACACATTTCTTTGTGTCACTGTGTGCTGCTCATCCCAATGACAAACATTCGCTTTCAGATTGAAAGACTGACCGTTGTGCCCTCACGCTCAAATTCGCTTGTGAACATGATCGGTGCTCTCTTGTGCTTTACTGGATATTTCAGTCATTATAAGTATGTTAATATTTATTCATGTTTAGGGCAGAGCAGTTTTACTGGACCAGCAAAGTCATACATGTTCAAACCACCAAAGCCAGAATTCAATTCCGGGTCAGAGGGCAAGAATCTACCCGATGATCATCCTTTCAGGCTGTAACAGAATGGCTCGCCGTATCCAAATCCACTTGTGGTACCAGAGGCATAGCGAGCTAGCAAATTATTCAATGTAATAGCGGGTGTAATTGAAGTGCTAATGCAATGTAGTTTCTATAGCATGAAATCTCCACATTACATATCTATAAGGTGATCAGAAACAAATCTGTCCATTTCCTTTACAGAGACATTAAGGAAGAGTCATAAAACATTTTCTTTGGGATGCCATGGCTGACCTCAGCTCTTTCCTGGTGAAATACTAGGAATTATGGGGGATGGGTAGGGGGTTTGCAAAATTTGCAGCAAAATTCAGCATGTGGCATATTAAAGTGATAAAGTGAAGTGATTGTAAGCCTGAAGAAAGGAGTGAGAAGATGTGACAGGCACCAGGAACCTGGGGGAAAACAGGTCAGCGTAGTCCGGAACATTTTTTCAGAGAAGCCTACACTTTCTCTACCACTAATTTGTGATATTTTCCCCCATCTCTGTAACACAGTTCCTCCAAAAGCTCTACAAACTCACGACACCAGACTCTGTTGACAGGCGCAGTGCATTGATGTTCTCCCTGTCAGTGAAATTTAAAGGCTAATTACAATATAATTTCACTTTGAAGCAGATGCGCCTTTCATTTTTTACTGAGATGAATACCCAACATGCATATCTTCCCTTTTGTATCCCTCAGGTATAAAACCAGAAGCCTTTTATTTAAAAAAAAATATAACAATTTTGCACACACCTCAAGACTCGGCATCGGCAGAGCTGTAGTAATCGGTGAACACTAAGTCAGTGGGGAAGCTGTCTGTCAGGGAGGGGGAGGTTCAAAGGCTATGCAACACATAAACTTTACAATGCAGTTTAGCGGAGGGGCCCGTGCACCCAGAACTTTCTGATGGAGTTCGAGCATTTAAACTCCCACGTTTTTTTCTTTTCCCCCCCTTCCGCAGCGGCTGCTTATGCCGAAATCCAAATGAGATCTCCGTAGCGTTGACACACTTTTTCGCTCGCAGGTACTGGATGCTTCATATATGATTAATTAATGGAGGCAGGCCGCCATCTGTGTTTTAACTGATTAAATAGCGCTCAAAGTGGGATGCACCTTTTGATGTGAACCTTTGGGGAACGTGCTCCAGCTTTGTATTTCTACCTTGATTAAGCACAATGCTGAAGCGCTTCCCCCAGCCCTGCACCTCAAAGTCTCTTTAATTTGTGGGGAAAGGACACAAAGGCATTAGGGGGTGCTTTATAACTCTGCCCAGCTCCACCTGTCGGGAGGATTTTTCTTATAAGCGAGTGTTTCACACGGGGGCCTAGGCCGATTCGGGGGAGAGCGCAGCGCGCCTCCACATCAAAATTGATTCCAGTAAATTCTCACCTGAGATCCATCATGGCAGAAGCTTTTTAAAGGTCACACGTGTAATAAGTTCCGATGGTCTCAGTCACTCAGATAATGGGCCTTTAGTCCACCTCCCGACGCCGCTCCACAGAAATAATGGAGTAATCTGTGGACCATTCAATTTGATGGCGGGAGCAAGCGGCACCGCGCCGAGGGCCAGGCCGGCCGAGTTAGTGCCCCCCCCACCTCCACCACTGCCACAAGAGCCACATCATCGCCCCTACAGCCAGCAAAGGACTTTGGATCAGTGGCATGTAAAGGCTCACTTACAAGCCCCAATCATCCACGACTCTGTCAGCGTTTTGGCTGAGAAAGAAAAATTAAGATGAAACGAGGGGAAATAAAAGAGCGCACGAGGCAGCAGAAGAGCAAGAGAGAGAGAGAGAGAGAGATTGGGGGAGAAAATCACCCCTCGTGGTGGCTAATGATGACTTCCCTGATAATTGTCCTCACTTCAATTAATTAGCCCGCCACTGCTATTCAGAATTGTGGTAAACCACATATATAATTAAATCTACATTACGAGGTGATTGATTTAAAGTACAATCATCGTATTATGATATGTCCCATTTTGTGTTAATTAATTTGAATGAGACTCCCAAAGTCCATAATTGAGAGCTGAATTTCTAAATCCCCGAACACAGCACTGCATCCCCGCTCCTCCCGTGTTAGCTGTCCTCAGTGCTCTCACTTTTCAGCAACAAGACGACATTTGAATCGTGTTTTCGGATCTGGCCTGAACATGATACAGCCCACAAGCTCCTCTTAAGGACGCCTTGGAACCGAATACCCCCGGCTCCACATCAATCTCCGGAGATTACAGCCCTCGGATCGGACGCGGTGCTGAAGACAAGCCACAGACCCTCAAATTTATGGAATTTGGTCCAGTGTGTGGGAAACCCTGGTAATGTATAATTTATGTCTGAAGCATTCCACCGGCATGTTTCTATTATTAACGTCTAAAAAGTCGAGCCAAACAACTCGCGGCATTCCGACGCTGGGAAAATCGAGACACGAAAACCACCCTTCCAGCAAAGTTTTTACCATCCGCAGCTCCCATGTTCACGTCTGATGGGATAACTGCTCCACAAAGCGAAAATCTCAACCATTACTTCATTCTTCTTACCCCCCACCATTCAACTAGCAGGAGCACAAATAAAGATGAGACGCCATTCCAAACCTCCGTTTGTATTTTTGAGAAAATTGTCACCAATTAAAAACATGGACACACTTTCTCCAGAAAAAAAAGGCTGCAGATCAAACTTAAACTAGAACAGATGTTCACAAAAGCACAATAGAGCAATCCAATCTGGATAATGGGAGGAGAGACGTTAACCGTTCCATCCTCATTTTCCCCCGGCTGGAAAAAGTCTCATCTGAATTGCCGTTTCGACGCTCGGCCCTCCACCGTAGTCTGTTTTCCATCTTTTTCTTGTGTGGTATGAGCAGCGTTTTAAAGGAGGAATATATTTACCACATGGGATTCTCGACACACAAATGAAAGATGCTATTAGGGGTGCAGTCGAAAGGAGGAAATGTGTCGTAATTGATTGTTACCAGAGAATTATCCTCCACAAAGAAGCTTCTAGTCATCTCAGAGTCATATCTGGCTGCTTAAGAGTGCCAGGCAAAAATGAAGCAGCTCTGACGTGAAGCTCGCCGAACAATTACTGCACTTTGGTGCTTTGTATCAACAAAAAACCACCACCGCCACTTCCAAAAAACTAAGACGCTGTGTCTAAGACAGAGGCTGCTCTGGTTGTGTCTTTGTAAGACTGAACACAACTCCGTCACTCCCCGGCAATGCTCGTCCTGTGGCAATTATGGCTGAATCTATTGACACTTCCTTCAAGGGATCTCATGTCATCAGCAGATGCATCGCGCTCCCCTAAGAGCTCTGCCGAAAACTGTCAAAAAAGGGAGAGAGAGAGAGAGAGAGACTGGCGGAGAGATAGAGAGAGAGCAGCTTGCTACATGGAAATTAAGCAATTAAAATAATACGGCATTATGTTTCTATTGAAGCCCTGCATCTGTTGTTTTTTTTGGTGTGGTGGTGGTGGGGGTTCCTCCCATTTTCCTAAAATGACTAAAATGACATGATGAATACACGAAAGCCTGTGTTTCTAATGCATTAAAAAGCAACGGAAATGAGCACAAGAGAAGAAGAAAAAAAAAAAAAAAAGACAGCACACCCATAAGTGCAGTTCATCATGTGGGCGTAACCAGTGGCAACGCACAAACAGGCGAGCAGCAGCAGGGCCCGTCCTGGGGCAAATGAGGTTGTTCCACATAACGCAGCTCATTGTGTGAGCAAGCCGGTGCATCAGGGCTGCGCTTAATTATATTCCACTCCTCCGACCACGTACGTCTGCAGATCTCCAACAACATCCAGCCTGCGCGCCGCTCATGGACTTTTTTTTTTCCTTAATTGCCCACGTCTGAATTTAGCGCTGAACTCTACAAACACGTCCAAAACGTGTCTGCATCCAGTGGCAGCCCACTCGGCCTGAAATATCGGCTCTGATGAGAAAGGCATCTGTGCTGGGTTTCTTCCTTCTTCTTTTTTCAGTGGATGGGTCATGCATCTGAATGGTCCAAATGCAAAAAAAATTGTGGAAATCCCCGAATGGGCAGGAAATTGTTTTTGTGTAAGCTGCAGCAATATGGCTGATGCATTGCCGCTCCCTCTTTGCAGGAGATATATTAACCCAGTGGGCCGGGCGCTGAAACTTTCCAACCTTTTTTTTTGGTGACAGGGTTTATGGGCATAATGCAGTTTGTGATGTATGGCATAATAACCCTGCGCATGACTGCGGGGCTTTGCTCTTAATATCGGGTGGCTGGTGTATCAGGCAAAATTATTGTAATGAGACACAATTTCCATACAACAGCAAAATGAGTTCATTACTCTAAGTTACATTGGTGAAGTAACCAAAAGAAATTTATGGTTTTATTTAGGCGGAATTGGATTTTTGGACATAAATAGAATTAAGTAAACTTGCAGAAAGCAAAGCGTAATAATAATCATATTGCACTTATCAAAAGGTTATCGCCGTGCTCTACCACAATTCCTTAATCATATCTTCCAGACGGAGGTGCACTTCACAAGGCTTTGCTTTAATTCATGTGTCTTCGGTGAAATTCAGAAGCACGTCTGAGCTGACAGTTTCACATTACCTGCAAATAAAGACTTCATCAGGCAGTGGCCTTGTTCCAAAGCTCTTTCTGCCGCTTTCTTAAAAGGATGCATTTGTAGCTGCACTCTGGTATTCTCACAGAACGGTGAAAAATTACATGGAGACAATGAATTCGTAAAGGGAGCCAAAAAATTCATATTGCATTCTCGATTTGGCAGAGCAACAAATATTTAGGCCCAACATTGGGCCCTAATGAAAAAAAAATTTAAAAGTCAAATAAACAAAGTCAAATTATGCAGACAACTAACAAGACAACTGGGCTGTGCACTATCTGCCGATAAGATTGTTCAGATGTTGGTTGCACTGAACGTTCACTCTCTTCTTGACGTTAATGTCTTAGAAACAGACAAGAACCTGAGTGACAAGGGTCTCCAAATGACAAATGCTTGACTAATCCCTTGACTAATATAGGTAAAATAGCAGGTCTTACCAGTTGCAATGGTTACTAGTTAGCAAAAGTGGTCCAAAGAAGAATCATTGGTGTCCAGGCAGTAATGTCATGGGAATAGAGACTGAAGACTGACCCTTCCAATCTGATTCCACAGAATTGAATACCCAAACTGCCGAATACCTTAATGCTGGAATATGCATGATAGAAAAGTGTCAAAAATGCACTGTACATCACAGATTGGTTTATATGGGGCTGTGCAGCTGCCGATCTGCCAGGGTACCCATACTGATCATTGTCCACCACCAAAAGCATCTGCAATGGACACGTGGACAGAACTGGACCAAGAAGGTCTGCAGGTCTCGTTATGTCTGGATAAATTCAGGAAATCCAATTATTTAACATTATATGATGACCTCTGTGTCATGGCATATATTGTAGACTGATATCTGGCATATTGTTGTATAGAGACAGAGCACTGTGCCTCATCATCAGGGATTACATTGCACCTCATGGGGACAAACAATCCCCAGTGTTGAATGGGAGTGAAAGGAAAATTGTGTGAAGCCTATATGGGCCATGCTGCACAAAGACCAGACCAAATACATAAATAAATTGAATGTGATTTTATGCATTGGATAAGTCAGATTAAGCTCCCTTTTTTGTCACAAAATCCACATAGGTCTGACAGTATGCATAACACAGGGCGTAGTAAACCAGTTTCTGATTATATTCGCTGATAAGGACTTCAAAGTACTTATACTCTGGATAAGCGCATCTACCACATTCCTTGAATGTCACTGTTGCCAGCCGTCAAATCAGGATAAAAACAACATACAGTTAGCTAATACTGAATTAGGCTAAATATTATTAGCACTAGAATTTTGCATATATTCTTGTTCTTTATCAGTTATGCCATATATGCAGTGGTGGCAGTGGTGGCCTAGCCACCCGTAATCAGAAGGTTCGAACCGCTAAGCTGCTCCCCGAGCACCTTTGATGGCTGCCCACCATCGTGTGCTGTGCTGCAGTGTTTCACAATAACAATCACTTCACTTTCACTCATACCTCATGATGCATGGTGACTATCAAAATCCAACGCTTCATCTCTAGCCCAAGCAGATACAGCCCCACCCTGGCCCAGTGCAATGCTCCCACTCACTGTGCCAGAAGGGCCAGGTCTTTTGGCGTGAACGGAAAGCCGTGTGCCGGCCACTATCTGTGGTGTAAATCACCAGCGTTCCTAATTGCATTTATCCCTTTCAAGGTAACCTTTACAACCGGCTCGTCTCTCTTAGTAACGGGACCATTCAGCCGCCTTTTGAGGGTTGCGTTCCGGTGTCTCCTCTCCATCGGGTCATTATGCTATCTATCTGTCCCAGCTGTCAGAGCTCATTCAGACCTGCAGCAAGCCCGGAGACCGGCGCAGCCGACTGTAACCCAGCTGATTGCTGTTTTGTAATCCAACACCTCGACGCGCCGCGGCCCGTACATTTCCAAAACAGAAAAATCTATAGGAGGTCTCTTAAATAACAAATGGCGCCGCTCCTGTAGCCCGATGAAGGAGGGGAGTTAAAGGCAAATGAACTCCTAATTACAGATGCATTGCCACCGAAGAAAACATTTTATTTGTTGCTGTACGAAAAAAACGAAAAAAAAAAATTAAAAACAACACGCACACAGGCCAAATTCTTTCCCTTGTTGCCAAGGCACGCATGGGATGCTGGCAGCTACAAAGATTCAATTATACAAAGTGCAAAAAATAATTAGAAAAAATAATAGCACTTGAAGAAAAAAAAAAAAAATCGCCCCCTCCAGAAATTGCGTAGAACAATAAATCTGTTAATTAGTTCATTAATATTCAATTGGGGTGAGTGGACTTAATGGAACCTCTTTCATGGGCCAGGGAAATGTTTAACACTCGGTTTTTCCTCCGCCCGTCCGTATTATCGACTATGCACAGCCGAGCCTTATCTGCCCTCCAGATGGCGGGGAACAATGCGGGGCCATTATCACCTCGCAGCAGCGTGCTCGCCTTGTAACCGCTGTGTGCCTGAGACGCTGAAGTATAGATACTGAGGCATTTAGTGTAATTGATATGTGGTATATATCGTATTGTTTCGGCCTGTTTGTTTGCTCCGCTGGTATTCAAGTTTTTTTTTTAAAAAAGGGAAGGGTGGGGGAAAGGATTGGGGGGTTAGGTGGCTGTAGTTTGGGTGAGTTTTTTTTTTTTTTTTTTTTTTTGCTCCAGCCTGTTCTCCACAGGTCACAGAAGACTTGTCAAGGCAGGATTCGGACCGGTGTAAAATACATCAAGGCTAAACTCTTTGGCGGCTGAGGAGGAGAGGGGGGTTCCATCTGTGCAAACAGGCACCTACCGGCAGCCATTACAGCTCAGCTCTTCGAGACTGATGTTTTATTCAACAAGTGCAGGAGGAGGGAAGTTGCAGAGGCGCTCGGAGCTTCTTTGCTTTGTTTTACTGCCATAAAAGCCATTAGGAGCCTGCAGCCCGGCTCTCTTTCAGCCAGTCAAATTCCAGATGAATTCCAAAAGGTCAGAGGGAATATAATGTCTAAACTCCAGCGGTGGCAGGGGTTATTATAAGCTTGTTTCGGGGGGAAAAGCAATATTTCAGACCTGAGGAGTTAAGAGCTCTCCTGCTGCTTCCTCCTCACCCCAAGTGATAAAGCACAGAAATACGGGCGATCAATCAGCCAATCGAGTCTCGGGGAGCACACACAGGTCATGCAGCAGACACAGTACATGTCCTTCCTGAAACCAGGTGAACGTACAACAGTTTGTATTTTCACCTGGACACCTGGCACAGGATAGGCCGGCACACATCACATATCAAATCTTTTGCCGACGCAGGGTACGGACCACGGCGCATCTGCGATTTTCATCATTCCTACCCATCCAATTACATCCGGCGCAGTACGTGCAGCTGATGAGCTCTTGTTCGGTTAATGGATCTGTGTGGTTGAAGGGGTCTCAGGCGAGGCAAAATTTGCGTGTCATCTTTATGATCTTATCTTGAACTTCAAAAAAAAAAAAAAAAAAAAAGATGAGCTCAATCACAAAATCTTCAGTCACAGCGGCGGAGAGGGGGTGTGTAAGCCATCTTTGATTAGGCCTGTCTCTGTCTCACTCCAAGCAAGTGTTGGCATCGGGACCTCAGCTCACACTTATTAGGCCTGTTCAAAGATCCCAATTACTCCCAGCCTTCGCCTGAAATGGCACGCCAGCATCTCACGGAGACAAATTTTTGGATAAATTCCTGAAGCATGCTGAACAACTTTGAGATATTGATACAGATAAAGGCATATGATTTATAATCTTGAACTCATCAAACTAATCAGGCCGATTGATGATATCTGCCAATGCCTGCACTCGGTAGTTTACACATTTGTAGTATCACCGTTGGACCTCTGCAAGTCAACAGTGTTCAATTTTAATGATCAGAATTGTTCAATTATTCATTTAAGTTTTATTTCCAAATATTGGCACCAATCATATAACCCATATTCTATAAATACACAGTGCTCCTCAAATCTCATTTCTAATATGACCCAAAAAATTTATCAGTTTCTTTTGTTGTTGTTGTTTTCATTTTTCTTGGTTCCTGCATGTTTAAGTGGAGTAAGAAACTCAACGACAATCTTGCTCTAGTCACAAAAGCTAATTTGAACTGTTGAGGCAAATGCACACATGTTTGTTTTGATGCGGAGATTATTTTTGTCCTTTCCCTGTATTAACATCTTGTTTTGTGAGATGAACCATGACATTAATTTTCCACAAAGTTCTCCCATCATCTCTATCCATCATTACATCTGCAGCAGTTAAATGTCAACCTTTTGAGAGTCGGAGGCTTTCTGGTCCCAGACGGGGTCTTGCTTTTTGTGAAAATAAGTCTAAACATAAAAGCGCAATGACTTTGTCTATTTCTCTGCTTGAAGCAAAGACCTTATGGATTTTTGCTGAGATAAAAGCCTTTGCATTTGTTCTAAACACGTCCGTTTATTGACACCAGGAAGATTATTTCAAACGACATTATCTTTTTTTAGTCGGTTGTAAAAATTCAATTTTGCTTTGCTTTATCAGAACAGAGAATATCTGTAACAGCGTCTGTGAGGTTGAGGGACTTATAACAGATTTCCTTTCACCCTCTTGCCCAGGCAGCTTAGTGAAATGAAATAGGAACACAAGCACAGGGATCCATTTGGCATGGGAGTGACCAGCAATGTCAGAAGCACTCAGCGAAGCGAGCAGCAAAGACCTTTACTGCTGAAAACACGTCCCTGTCTTTACCAATCATCCTCCCACTGTACAATACTTACTGCCTGCATAATTGGTATTCAAAATGGTGATCCTTCACCCACTGACTCAGGAAAATAAGAGAACCACGAGTCGAACTATTTCCAACTCCACATGCCATGCATGAGCAGAACAAATTGGATACTAATGGCTCGACTATGAACTCTGTACATACATTACGGGGAGAGTAACATGGCGTCACCATGTATATATGCTTGACACGTGCCTTTCATGATACAGTAATATGACTCAAGCAGTCCAAGTGCCAATGATATGATGTCATCTGTACCTGGGCATTTAAACACAGAACTGTTGTGCATGTGTGTGTTTAAGTAGCCTGGAAACTGACTGTCCATTTCAATAGATTTGAACCGATTAAAGAATTTCAAATGAGCGGTAAATGGGATTCTTCCTAGTTTGTCTGTGTGTAAGTAAGGAATGGGCCGCGCTGGTAAATTCTGATGGGTGGGCCAACGTCTCCATTTCATTTGGCACTGAATGAATCCCGCAGTGCAATATTTTCATAAGCAATGCAGGCAGGAATTAAACAAGCATGCCCCAACTCACTCAAAACAAATTCCGCTGTGAATCGAGATATTACAATTTCTCAGAGACACCTCTGATTGTTTAATCTGTGCTCGAGTCACATTTTAGCAAAGATAGGATTTAATCACAAAAGGGCTCGCTTCAAATCACTTCTTTGTCTCACAGCAAGCAATTTCAACCAACATCTTAAAGAACAAGCTTATTGATAGACAGGACAAGTAGCTATTGATTGGGATACTGACTCCCCTAGGATTTACTCAAAGCTTTCTGATGAGAAGAACCTTTACCAAATAATCTTATAAAGAGTTGAGGTGTACTCTGAAAGTCTTTATAGGTGTGTTCTCAGCACTTGCTGACTTTGTCCAGGCTTAAGTTCACCTCTGTCTGACAGTTGAGCGGCCAAGCAATCGATCCCCTGGCCCCGTTCCTCCTCCCAAGCTCACACTAGGGGACAAGGGCAGCCACTAAACCTATGGCAACGGGAAGAGGAACCCCTCCTGCTGAGTGCAATTGGGATTTGAGAAAGTTAAAGACGTCCCAAGCACAAATTCCAGCCTGGGCAGCAGAGCCGGGATTCAGGAGGTCGGCCCTATCACCGTCGGGTCCTCTCCACCTCCCCCGCTGGCGAGGGGAAGCTCGGGGCTCTCATTCACCTCAAACGCTGCTGTCAACACTTTTGCGGCTGCCCTTGACTCTTCGCAACGCGGGCTACACATCCTGGGAGCTGCAGGTCGGAGTCGGAGAAGGACGAAAGGAGAACAACTCAAGGAGAAGATATCGGAGCGGCCGTTACAAAGGACGGACAGGAAGGTGGTGGTCGGTGGTCGCCTCGCGATCGTGTACTACTCTCTTTCTGTGATAACTGTGATAAAGAAGATCAAGTCGGGGGGAAAAAATGGAAATAAGTTTCCTTTGATAGCAGTGACCGCGGAGCATTAGCGCGGCCGTTAAAAGCTGAATTAGCACAGAAAGCCACAGCCCTGCCGAGATAAGAGAAAACAGCACAGAGAGCAGAGCTCAGCCCTGAACAAGGCGTTCTGTGAAAAAAAAAAAAAACACAATCAATATACAGGCAGAAGAAAGAGGAGGTTATATTTTCACACATAAAAGGTCACTCTGAAATTTGCCTCGGAGGGAGAAAGTGGCATTCTGCATACATTGCATTCAGCAGGAAGAGCGCCTCGCCGTCTTGGGCTTCGAGGTGTAGGCGAGGGGAATGTGGACTTTTGAGTAATGGGGGCAAATTTGGGGGGAAATGAGTAAGATGATGGCACTTTCCTTTGCCAAACAGACGCCACCGTTTGTATATATTTCTGTCACTTCCAAGCTTAATGTCATCCTCAATGCTAAAACCTCTAAACGTGATTATCCTGCACATCCAAACCTGTTAAGACACTCTGACACAGCCTTTCACTCTTTATCAAACACTTACGCCACTCTCCATTGGGCTGGGGCATAGATTGGCAGTCACGTGACCAGCGAACTGACTGAAACGTTAAGAGGTTTAGAGGCCAAAAGCTGACAGACTCCTCAAGGAGAAGGTAATCTAAATAAAACCATTATGCAGCCTGTCAAAAAGCACTACCTTCAGCCGAGCTGCACCTACGTTCAATTCAATTGGAGGCTTTACAGCACTTATACCATTCCTAATGTAATATAGCATTCCTGCCATCGACTTACCCACAAAGCTGCACCTGCTTTCTTATTCATGAGGTTAAAAGTGGCGTCTCGTACACACTTACATAAAAGTGCCCAGCATAAGAATCATAAACACTCAGCAGCGGAACTGGGTTATCAGACATGTTTCAAATCCGAGAAATAGCAATTGATTTACAATTTTAATCAACGAATGGGAAGAATGCGCCACCAAAATGTAGTCTGGTTCAACTGCTGAATTGACGGAATGGAAATCAAATTGACCCAAATCCGACCAAGCTCCTTACGTCAAAGCATCCCGGTAGAACCACGCAGAATTAAGAGTAGATTAGTGTCATTTCGTGAACGCCGCAGACTGACTGTTGAGAGACGAGAGAGAAGAACGAAACCTCTGTCCGAGCCTCCGCTCTCTTTATAAAGTCTTGGAGACGGTTAAAAAAAAAAAAATGTTTTCAAAGAGTAATGGAGATGTGAAGTAGGGGCCAGGCATCATTACACTTCCATCGCCCCTTAGCTGTGGGGTTTCCAGCAGACAGCTTCATCAAGCCGCTCTGACACGTATCTTCACAACCTCCACGAGCAGCCCAGGCCCATCTATATAAACCGCACACAAAATTAAACCTGCGAGGGAGGGTGGGGTGGGGGGGGGGGGCGGCCGAGGAAGAGGAGAAGGGGGGGGTATCACGACAACAAAGAGAAACATGTTTACAAGTATCAACACAAGCACATTGCATTAGAACAATGTCAAATAACCCCCCCCCAAAAAAAAAAAAAAAAAAACACACACACACACCCAACTGCACCCCGCCAACCCCCTGGGGTTACGGGACCTTCCTTCATGTTCAAAGATTATCAGTTAATCCAAAATGTGCAGGAGCATGAGACAGAGGGAAAGAGCGCGCTACCGCAGGGGAGGGAGGAAGGGCGCCTCGCCTTTTATTTTGTTTGTTGGCTTTCATATTAATCCATTGGAACACCACCACGTTCTTCCTTCCCTCCTTTTTTGGGGGGCATGTGTAAATGTTTTAGAACCGTTAAATAGAAGATGAAATTTTCAATGGATACCATGCTAAAGTATTAATTGTAAAGGCCATTATTTGGTGTCCATGAGGCTAAATCAGCTTAGCCACTCCACACCCCCATTTGCATACAAAATGCTTTATTTTGGCAATCAATGAAAGTGCTTCACTGTATGTGGAGCTTATCACATGCTTGCAGGAAATGGATTCCTTAGCCATCTCGTTAAATTCTGTTGATGCAGAACAATTTGAAACATGGCACAGGCTGCAATGACATTTAAAGATGCCTCTGCTTAATTATATTTCGCAAACATTTGGCTTGTTTGTCCTCGGGGATGAAGTGCCTTCACTACAAAGTTAACTTGTTAATAATTCTGAGGGAAATCTGCCTACTATTATGGAGCACTCATCATTATCTCCTATTAGTGATAGTTAAGGGCATTCAAGGTGCCTTGTGATGGTAGTAGCCTAGTGGGTAACAC
Organism: Denticeps clupeoides; assembly: GCF_900700375.1. Taxonomy (NCBI): domain Eukaryota; kingdom Metazoa; phylum Chordata; class Actinopteri; order Clupeiformes; family Denticipitidae; genus Denticeps; species Denticeps clupeoides. Next base: position 12,326,964 of record NC_041722.1, read on the forward strand.
ACTTGCCTATGAACCAGAAGACTACGGAGTCACAGGTTCAAATCCCACTTCCTACCATTGTGCAAGACACTTAATTCTAAATTGCTCTGGGGGGGGTGGCTGTCCCTGTAACTACTGATTGTAAGTCGCTCAGGAAAAGAGCGTCTGATAAATGCCATAAATGTAAATGTAAATGTTGTGAACATCAGGGAGGCAGACCACCATTTATCAGTAACCCTACATCTTTTTTTTTTTTAGAGAGCGTGTGGACACCATGGAGCTGTGTAGTAGAAGGGGCAGTGGTGGCCTAGCAGCGGTTAAGGAAGCAGCCCCGTAATCAGAAGGTTGCCGGTTCGAATGCTGAGGTACCACTGAGAAGCCACTGAGCACCGTCCCCACACACTGCTCCCCGGGCGCATGTCATGGCTGCCCACTGTTCACCAAGGGTGATTAAAAGCAGAGCACACATTTCGTTGTGTCACCGTGTGCTGTGCTGCAGTGTCTCACAATGACAATCACTTTCAGAAGGCCTCTGAACTTTGCACTGTGCAAACCTACTAAGGTGGACAGTGGTGGCCTAGCGTGGGACAGTGGTGGCCTAGCGGTTAAGGAAGCGGTCACCCCGTAATCAGAAGGTTGCAGGTTCGAATCCTGATCCGCCAAGGTGCCACTGAGGTGCCACTGAGCAAAGCACCGTCCCCACACACTGCTCCCCGGGCACCTATCATGGCTGCCCACTGCTCACTCAGGGTGATGGGATAAATGCAGAGTACAAATTTCACTGTGTGCACCGTGTGCTGTGCTGCTGTGTATCACATGTGATAATCACTTCACTTTTGAAAGCCCAACAGATCACCGCACGACCTTACAGTCCTTAACACAATAGAGCAATACCACCATTTCTGTTCACTATCCCAAACACATCTAATGCAATTTTTGATTTGTTTCATTCGCTGGTTCCATGTTCCAGGCCCATAAAACAAGTGACTGTTGGATTGCTTATAATGTCTCTTAAATTATATTTATCAGACGCCCTTATCCAGAGCTACTTACAATCAGTAGTCACAGGGACAGTCCCCCTGGAGAGACTCAGGGTTAAGTGTCTTGCTCAGGGACACAATAGTAGTAAGTAGGATTTGAACCTGGGTCTTCTGGTTCATAGGCGAGTGTGTTACCCACTAGGCTACAACTACCCAATTAAATCCCTGACAAACAGGGATTTAATTGGAGTTATAATAACTATTTCATTATTATAAAAAACTCTATTAACTCCAAAAATGACCACAGTGCTGATTTAGCGATTCGGTACTATGGTCTAACAAAAAAACCCTGATGTGTGAGTGCAAGCTAGAAAATGTCAACTTGTTTAGCAACATTTCCATTTAAAGCTAAAAGATAATTCAGTTGTGTGTCTACACTACGAATGAACAGCGCACAGCCATTATGCAATGAAATGATTGTGTAGAAAACATGTTCTCTATAGATATCTAGTTTACTGTCTGTAGTACCTCATCTTTCAGTACTGATGTTGATTGGAGAGCCTTCCTAGAGATCCACAGTAGCAGCACTATTAATGTATTGGCCTGGATATTTATGGATATTTCGCTGACCACATAATCCTTGTCCACTGTGTAAAATATGAACATGTTATAAGTAGCAAGCAGGGCCAGATGGTGGCGTGGCAGTAAGTGACATGGTCTCACACCTCTAAGTTTGTGAGTCTGAATCCAGGTTTTGGGTCTACGAATTTGCTTTCCCGCTGTTGGTTGGCCATGGGTATGAGTGAATGGTTTGTGTTGGTGTGCGCCCTGTTTCAGTCCCCGACCCTGCTTAGGGTTCTATAGTCAGAGATAGAAAGTGAGTGAACATGTATGACATCTAATTAGAGCATTTAGCATTAGAAAACTGCATTGTGAAGTGAATATGGCAAATGAAATGCCACACAGTGTCATGTCTGATCCTTGGTGTGACTTGGTCAATACGTTCCGCCATACTGGTTTTGGATTCTTTTTCGCCATTGTGCCTGATATGTTTCGTGTAGATTGCATGTTTCAATTGAGTGCATGTCCTGCTCCCTATGAGAAAAAAGTAGTTCCACCAATAACAGACAGTGATAAGTTTCAATGTAAACCTCCAGTTTATTACTGTCACTATTTATTTATGACTGTGGCCACAGTAAAGACTCACTTATGTTCAGCTTTGGCAATTAAATATTTTCATTTAACACCATCAGCCCCTTGTCATGATAAAGTAACCATAAACAAATGAAGTCAAAATGATGGTTTAAAATATGCCACAATCATGAGATATTGTCAGTCCTTGGATTTCTCTCATCCAGTCAAAAGGTCATGTTGGAGCTAGCTAATAAATATGAATCACTCTAATGGAAGAGTTTGGCATAAACTGTAAAAAAAAGACTTGTAATGAGTTACTGAGATGTTTTATTTTTCTACTTTTTCCATGTACATCCCTGTGCATGCATATGTGCATAGTGTTGCATTTCACTTTTGAAGCACAACATCACATCTTTTTTTAATTCCAAATTAATTATCATTGCTTCCTCGGTTCATCAATATAACATCAAATAGGTTGTACACTGAGAGTCTGCTTTAATCTCCAAAGCCACAAATGCTGCATCCATGAGAGAGCGCCTCCATTCTACACTTTTATTTGCATCTTTCATTTAATGGCATCCTCCTCTCCTGGCAAATTATATCAAATCTGTCTTGCTCTGATTTGTTCATTGCACAGAAGTGGACTTTTTTATGTCAGCATCCACAGCTACATCTGACTTCATAGACCTTCCTTGAGTATTTCAACTTTTATGAAACCTCCTTAACCAGTGATGAAGGACTAAACATCCATAGCAGTGCTGTGTAAATTTGGTCCTGGAGATATTCCTACCTATTCCTTAAAGTTTAAATAGTTGAGCAAGAATAATTTAATTCAATGATGAAAAATTAGCGGTGAGGATCTAATTAACAAACTGGGCAGCTCTAGAATGCCTGTTAGGGATATGTATATGACAATACCCGATGACTATATGTTTAGTTTTGTTTGTCTGTGAGTGGCATTGCAATATTAATATATTTTATATGTATTTAGATTTTATACCGAATTTTGCTGAATTGTACTCCCACTTTTTAAACAACAGTAAATGGTCAATTTGTGTGAAACTCAGCCTGGCACAAAAATACTTCCTCCAGACTCAATCTGAGGAGGGTACTGAGAGACAAAGGACAACAGCTGTGTTGCTAGACTGGTAAAGATATTATAATCTTATAATAAGATGATCAGAATGTTTGTGTTTGTAGGGTTGTGGGTCTCTCTGATGTTTGTGCCATTTCAGTCATCTCGAATGCTCAAAGAGACACCTGCATATCTCTCTGCAGTACAGGGACAGGAGACCCAGGGCCTTTATGCTGGCCAGAGCTGGGCGGTATTCTGTTTGTGTCTGTCTGAGTGTTTGTGTGTGTGTGTTTACAGGGCACACGTCCAGCATCTCAGAGGCATAAAATAAACCCTCAATTTCACTGTGCATGTCACACTGTGCATCACAGCGGAGTAGCTGAGGCACCTTAAATAATATGATTTCCCCCCCGCTGCTCGAGATCAAAGTCGGCACGGATGAACTTCAGCTCCAGATACACCTTCATGGTGCGCATCGCAGGGGCCGCGCACGGGGTAAAGCACATAAAGGGGTGCAAAACAAAGACGCATCTCACAGGTGAGCAACTCTATATGTCAAACAATGCAAATCAATTGCTCATCGCCGTCGATCAAGCGGCCATAATTACCTCGCCATAAACCTCGTAGATTCATGAGGCCCGTGTCGCCCTGCTAACTGTCAATCACGCCAGCCCAGATACCCTCAAGGTGTGGAGAGGCATGGCGGCGTTTGCGGCGTGCCAGTAGTGCAGTCCAACAGACTCCACAGGGTAATAAAAAAAGCGTTTGTGAGGATCCAGTTGCTGGACAGCCACCTAAATATGGTGGTTAAAGTTCAACTTGGTTACTGCGTCCTGCGACAAAGGGAGCAGGGAGAGAGTGAATTTGCGAGGGGGGGTGCTGGGAGGTGTATTATTCAAAAGGCTTGTGGCCGACTGCACTGTCCTTCTGCCCGCTTTAATAAATACCGAGCAGTGTGTGACAGCAGCTGTGGAGCAGCCACTCAAGGCCTGGCCCTCACTGCCGGGCATCCTTGGGCCCATTAATCCCCCTCATTCACTTTTCCCAACTGTCTTTGTTCTATGAATATAAAAGCCTGGGATTTGTAACAGTATGTCCTTCACGACACTCAAAGCCAGGTTCACCCCCATCAATATCAAGTAAAAATTAAACCCACTCGATATATAGGAGTGCATTGATTTAATATTTCAGCTGCAGTGAAGGAAGCCCTTGCTCCTACACTCAACTTGCAATTTGGAAATAAATTGACTGATTTAGACAGAGGCAGAGAGGTGGGGTGGGGTGTGTGTGGGGGGTGTTTGATGTAAACCTAGTTCGCTACCACTGAGTAAGGTGACATTGCACAACAAATCACTTGCATGAATATAGAGAAAGAAAACGATTTCTATTTCTGAAAGCAATTTTGTTTGGTGACGGTGTGTTGATTGCCATGTATGTGAATCTATTGCTCATAAGACGCAGAGGAGTGAAGGCATTTCATATGAGTCAATGCCATATTTTACCTTTAGCATAACAATAAGAAAAAGCCCAGCCTTTTGCAGATAGCAAACCAAGCCACTTATATTTTAGTCCAAAACACAGAGACTGCTGTAGGTACTTGTAGACTTGTAGGTACTGCAGGCTTTCTGCTAGACAGACATTTAAGTGCTGGCTCCTTGTATCTTAATGTGGGCCCCTAATGAAGATTTAATTAAGTAATTAAACACCTGATAAGCCAGACACCAAGAAGATGACCGGGCCTGTGGCTATGCATCGTACGGGCATAAGCCAAAACACCCATTCTTGTTGCATGTCGTAACTAAAACTCACAAAATTCAGCCAGGGCTTTCAGCACAGGATCACAGCTAACCCTTTTTCCATGTACCCCTCCTAAGCCTGCATGTGGTCCAATTCAAAATGTAATATTTCCCAGTCGGATTTTTGGAAACGCAGCCCAGTGTGATATTTTCAGCACTTCTGCATTAGCAGGTTTTATTTTTTGAGTAATGGCAACGCATGACGCACACTTCTGGGTTTTTATGAGAATCATGAGAAACTTATTTTAACAACTCTGCAATTATACAGTATATGGAAATAAATATTCAGCCAATTCACAGTTGAGTTGACTAGAATAATAGAGAAAAAAGAGCAAACCATGGAAAATGGTGGCAGTCTTTAAATTAAATTCTCAATCTTTTCGTAAACCTTTTAAAGGCCAGAATGAATGAAGAACTTAATGCTCACACATCTGAGGACCCTGGAACATATCCACTTTGAACTGGGTCTGCGTGGTGTCAAGGGAAAAAAAAGGACACAAGCGTGCATATCTGCTATTTTAAACATCTGTACCGCTGAGCATAATCTCTGTTCAAATCATATGCTGGTTGGTTCTGATAATCTAACCATAAGCCTTTTCTGAAAGTGAGGGCACACAAATGCAGTTTCCCAGGATTAAAAGATTATAGTGGGTACACAGCCAATATGCAATACTGTGCCAGTTCAACCCAAAATTATTTCAATGACTTTATTTTAACTAGGGTTGACTGTACCTAGCACATGCATATGGCACACAAGCCTATTGGAAATGTGGAAATTCCTTCTTTTATACTTTTTAACACAAATACAATCCAAAAGTAAAAAGAGAAATCCTATAATGGGGTTCTATGGATTTCAAGGCATCATGCTGCTACATTGTGAGATAATACAGAAGTTGATCTCAGTGTGGTTTTAAGTCACTCTCAGACTTCCTTCGTTGCCTCTCGTCATCTCTTTAAGAATATTTCAGTGCATCACTGATCAATGACAGACTGCTGTGAGAGGTCTGCTACAGCAACTGTCCAGTCGGAAAAAAACAGCAACCGATTCCCTTTCATCATAACATCCAGGGGCATATTAGAAAATGCCAGAAACTACATGCTCACTTCAAAACAGGACGAATGTGAATAGAACTCTACAACAGAGCCAGGTTAACAATTGAAAGGTTTTATAAAAAATATTATAACAATTACAAACCAGTACATAACGTATAAATAGTCTACTTATTTTGTATTTAACATTTTCAGACAATCTAAACAGAAAATACTAATTTTGGTTTATGAAATGTAGTGGGTGGTAGTAGCCTAGTGGGTAACACACTCGCCTATGAACCAGAAGACCCGGGTTCGAATCCCACTTACTACCATTTTGTCCCTGAGCAAGACACTTAACCCTAAGTTGCTCCAGGGGGACTGTTCCTGTAACTACTGATTGTAAGATAAATGCTGTAAATGTAAATGTATATAAGGGTGAGAGAAAATTCAAACATGAAAAGTATTTGTTTGACCTATTTCACATAAAGTTGCCATTAAGACGAGCTACTCAAATAAATATATCTTCACACGTCCTATATCTGCAAATTTGAACAAAACATTACTACATCTAGTCAGAATTAGATTCTTGTCGGTGAGTGGTTAAAAAAAAATGAATGAATAGATGCGGATTGTGAGTGAAAATTGGCACGGGGAACCATGGCGCCAGTGACGTCATCAGCCTGCAGTTTCCAGCGCCAACACTGCCATCTGCTGGAGAGCGCGTAGACTTACAACGTCATAAATATGACACGTACAAGTAAACATAAAACAATAATGACGATATCATGAATAAAGTATGAAATTTGCATCTGCCCCAGACCTTTGAAATACGTGGTGGGCTGACTAGATTATGTACTTCTGGGTTAAAACTGAATCAACAAACCACTTTAATAAGCACCAACAAGTGACCCGCCTTTTGATTTGACGATGGAAATTAATCTCTCTTCAGCCAAATGGCAACATTAGACCCTAATGGACGGCGAATTTAATCATTTCCGTTTCCAGACAGCGCAGGAAGTAGCGTCTTGTTTATCGTCTTTTGTCGCATTCGTGTTTTTTTTTTCCAAAGGAGAGACAGCTCCGCGATCAAACATGTCGATCACGACGTTTCAGAAAGTGACGCTGGTGTCCTGCCTGGTGCTTTGTCTGTCCTTGTTCCTGTCCAAGCTGCTGCTGCACCGAGGAAGGAGCGACGCGGTGCAGCGGAAAGGTGAGCTGCCTCCCAGCACCTGCCATTAACCTTTACTTTTTAGAACCGTCCACGATGCGAATAAAAGCTCTTTCTTCGATCAGCCTCATCCATTTCGTCGTCGACGTTTCGTTCGGTCCAAACATGATCCATCAAGCGATGCAGGTTTTCAAAAACAAATATACTTTTCTCAGTTCCACTTCACGGTGTTTGTGTTCTGGATGAATATACATTTTAATCCGTTGTTTTATTGCTATGGAATTAAAATGCTTGACTTCTTCTGACCGAGCTACTGATCTGTTCCTACTGCATAATAAATATGCATTGTAATTGAGCCTGTTATAATTCATGACCAAAAAGGTATGGGGATTTATAAATAGTGTTACATGAAGTCATGTCAAGTTATATATTCTATTATCAAGTGATATATTATGAATGCATTTTTATGTATTATGGAGAGGGACTAAGACAGTCATCACAACTGACTTGAATCGGAAATGAAAATCATTTTTGTAATCGCCAGAATGTGATGAGAATAACTAATGATATATTGGGATTCTATTCCTACACTGCAGCTCCAAAACGAAAAGAGTCCATATAATATTATGGATAATAGCATGTAACCTCTATGATGTCTTGTGGTGTCTGGGACAGATCCTGCAAGCTGCAGTTGTTTTCTAGGACAGTCCACAGATGCCATGATTGAAGCTGAGGAGTCCAGTCAGTCCAGTCCTGAACACTAGAGCCCTCTGACTGGGCACATTGTGCTCCTGGTAGCGGCCACTGAGAATTCTGTTGTTGTGAATGTTGTAAAATGACCCACATGCACCCTGCCATCCACATGATCTAAAAGAAAAATGGATTATCAGAGCAGGCCTTGCTCCTCCATCGCTCCACTGTCCAATTTTGACAATGATTTTAATCGCTTTCGGGAGTGGACAGGGGTCAGGGGGACTATCGTTTCGGTTTTCAGAAATTTGTGCTATTGCTGTGGGCTCACAGTGAGCCTCGGGCGCCAACGACAATGTCATCAGTTCACCAGGCGTCAGTCAGATTTTCTGCTTGCAACACATTAACCTGCGTTCACCTGCCACCTAACGCATTTCACCCATTTCAATTATCTCTCTTCTTTAATAGTTGGGCCTGGACATTTTCCTCCCACAATGCAACAGCAGATACCTGAAAGATTTGAACAGTGGGGGACAGAGGGACCTTACTCTGTAGCTCTGACCTCAGAAGCCATCGCCAGGGCAAAGGCCAAAGGAGCAATGGGAGCACGTAATAAATCTAATCTTATTGGTCAGGTTGTTCCCATTTATGGTGTTGGGATTCTCTTTTACATCCTACACATATTCATTAAGGTAATCACTGTACTAATCCACTACATTTGTTGATCGTTTCAGTTGTATTTCTGGACCTGAAACGAAATTGTGAATCTAATTTTCATTTCAGCTCACAAGGAAGGGTAAAACTACCAAACAAGCTCACAGATTGCCGATTGATCCAGATCATCACATGAGAAATATGAGTGAGTATTTTTTGGTTTACCAATGCAAAAAATTAGGTCAGTCATCTCATTAGGCCACAGAGTAATATGATGAATTCAGTCCAAACTGGATTGCATTCAGAGTGCATTTAAATGATGAAATGAAAGGCAGTTGATTTGTGCAGCCGGCACGTGTGCCTGGAGAGCTCAGTGTAGCTGAATTTCCCCCCTTTTCTTGTAATTGTGTTTATTCTCTCCTCTGTCAGACCCCGAGAACATATTATATCAGTAGCTCCAGCATAAGCAACCTCATGATAAGGTAGATTAACATCCTGTCCAATTTGTGTAGCGCTTTGTTCCTGCCTTTGTTAGACCTGGATTAGCAATCAAAAGTAATGTCGTATCAGCCCAGCAGCGTCTAATACCAATTAACTGCATGTCTTTTGGATAAGCACTCTGAGACTTAACTCCATTCATCAAATGGTTGCCAAGCCGAGGTGGGGGGTATATGTGATCTGAGAAAAACCTCTATATCTATATTTATCCTGGCATGTGTCACACTTACCTCACAAGTGAAGAGTCTCTCTCACAACGTTTTATTTTTAGAGGTCTGTCTCATAATTGAAACTGTAATTGGAAAGAGACGTGAGTATCACTAGGCTTTGCTTTTGCAGGCCCAAGACACCCAGTCATCAAATAGAGAGGAAAATGAGTTCTCCACAGATCCCTTATGTTTTAGGTTTGTCAGTGCATTTAAGTTTTACAATGATGTCCACATCTGAAAAAGTGCATTCCCCCATGTGTCGAGTGACTCTGCAGCCATCCTTCGAAAAAAATGTCACAGTATCTGACTCCGCCCCAAGACTGTCTGTCTCCATCTTTATGTAGGGAAATCTGACTGGAATGTGTCTTTGCATTCTTGTCAAAGGTCAGATCCACACAGGAAGTAATTAAAACACAACTGTGTCAATTCTGTCAACTTTCTCTCTCTGTACGTGTGTGTGTGTGTGTGTGTGTGTGTGTGTGTGTATATATATATATACACACACACACACACACACAAACACACATAGCAAATACATTATCTCACAAAAGTGAGTGCACATTTTTGTAAATATGGGACAATGCTGAAGATATGACACTTTGAAATAATGTAAAGTAGTCAGTGTACATCTTGTATAATGGGGTAAACACTGAGCCATAATATCAACAAAAGTGAGTACATCCCTAAGTGGAAATGTCTAAATTGTGCCAAAGAGTGCCAATATTTTGTGTGACCACCATTCTTTTTCCAGCATTGCCTTAACTCTCCTGGGCACGGAGTAAACGAGAGCTTCACAGGTTGCCACAGGAATCCTCTTCCACTCCCCAGTGTTGACATCCCAGATCCTCAGAGAGTTCTTTGCCAATGCGGTGCCATGTGTGAGAGCGATAAGACCAAGTTTAACACACCTGCTCCCCACTCACACCTGAGATCGAACACTAATGAGTCACAATGCACCGGCTCGGGGAAATGGCTAATTGGGCATAGTTTGGGGTGCACTCGTTTTTGTAGCAGTTGTGTCAGTTTAGACATTAATGGTTGTGTGTGTGTAGTTATTTTTAGAGGACAGCCAATTTACACCGTAATACAAGTGTACACTGACCAGTGCTTTCAGTGTCAAAGTGCTTTCAGTGCTTAAAGATATAACATATTTAGGGAAACGTGGGGTGTACTTGCTTTTGTGAGATTCTGTGTGTGTATATACAGTACAGGCCAAACGTTTGGACACACCTTCTTATTTTCTGTTTTGAGTGTGCAAAGGGAGAGAGAGAGAGAGAAAGTGAGAGAGAAAGTGAGATTTGCTGTATTTACTATATAAATATAGTTCCTATACAGTTTTAGTCTCTTAGTTGCATTGGTAGACAGTCTTGGAAGTGAAGTCAGTTGATCAGCTCCACTGTTATGAACATGAACATGTTATGTTGGCGGAGAGTGAGTGGAAACGACTATTTTAGCAGCCTGTAGCAGATTTTATGTGTTATTGATGGTTCCATGAACCTTCAACTGCAGCTAATGATGACTTGGCCCGGCTTCAGAGCAAGCTGGGGAACAAAGGACTGAAGGATGTGCCCACATCATCCAGCACGAACAGGTGACATGCACACAGGAATCCACACGCAGCTTTACTGGATGATGAGGAAACATTGTTCATGTCAGGTCTATCTTTGCCTTCTCTGATTGCAGCCTTGAGGCTGCCACACAGCGGCAAGAAAGGAAGTTACTGCGGCGTATGAAGAAAATCACTCAAATGGTGGAGGAGGCAGGTCGAGCAGAGGGGGCTTCCCCAGAAATGGAAGCTGAAGAGGTGCCCTACACCGAGGACTGGGAAGGTGCTGGTTTACATTGATGCTGTGTGTTTACTCATATTTGTATTTTATTTAAACTTCATGTACAGACTAAATGGACCTAAATTCCAGTGTGAAAGGTTAAAATTCACCCTGTAGAGTTTCTTATTATCATGAATATTATCGCGGTTGGTAGTTGATCTTTTTCTGACTGTGTCTGATTTTACAGGATATCCTGAGGAGACATATCCTGAGTATGATGAACCGTGCTTGACACACAGGTATGACACACTTGTCATAAAGGAGCCTGATCCTGATATACCCAGTGCTGAAGAACTGGCTGAGAGAATGGAGGAGGGACATGAGGAAGAAGAGGAGAAAGAAAAAACTCAGGTAGAAGACAAGCTGCATGATGCAGAAGAGAAAGAGGAGGAAGAGGGAGAGGAGGAGGATGATGAAGATGAGGATGATGAAGAAGATCAGGATGAGATGGAACAGGGTCAAGAATTTGAAGAAGTTCAAGAGGTTGAAGATATGGAGCAGGTGGGAATGGAGGAAGAAGAGGAGAGAATAGGTGAGGAAGAGGATGATAATGAAGAAGAAGAGGAGGAGGAAGAGGGAGAGGACCATCCTTTCCTGCCTACATGCAGGGACACAGATTCTAGGAGCACAGAGTGGAGCTACAGTGGAACTGGAGACACTCAGTCTTGCAGGAGAAGAAGGATCACCTTCAACGAACACAGAGATGTCTTCCTCTACCCACCAGAGGGCACAAGTGATGACGAAGAGGTGGAAAGTGGTGATTGTGTTGAGGAAGACTGTGATGATGAGGATGGGGATGACGATGATGATGAGGAGATGGCAGAGGAAGATGAGGAACACAAAGATGAAGAAATGATGGAAGGAATTGAGCGGGAACAAGAAGATCCTGTAATGGAGGCAGAAAGTCTTAGTTTTACAACAGAGGTCTATCATGATTCAGGGGAAGAGGAACCCAACGAAGATGAGGAAGTAGATGAGGAGGAGGATGAAGATGATGAAGATGAGGATGACAAGGAAGTGGGCTTGGAGGAGTTCCTCAGTACATATCGTCCCGAGGCGAAGACTCATGCTGTGATGGCTGCACAGCTGGACGTAGGGTCACTCAGAAAGCGTCACAAGAGCAGAGGCAAGAAACATGTGACATTTAGTAATGTAGTGGACTCGTGCTAAACTCTTTATCACATTACAAAGTCTAAAATTCTCATGGGTTACATAACCCACTCCTGCTCGCAGACTCGGAAACTGTGACCAATCGTCAGCGGCACTGATTCCCTCAATCTGAAAATATACATAATGCTGCATTCTAGCCGTTTATCCACATTTAAAGCTCAGCGTCAGGCCTTGGTTAAATCAAACCTTGGAAAAAAAGTTGGAATGGAAGTTCGTTAGATGGAACATGATTGTACAATCAGTGCTTGACTTTCTAATGTTTGGCTTGAGTATTGAGTATTGAATCTCAACTGTAAATGATAATTTTGTTGAATTATTAAATACCACTTTGTTTGCAAGACCAGGATCTTCTGAATAAATTAAATAAAAAAACTGATTAAAGGTAAATGCATGAAATGGTTGTGTGCTAATTATTAGAATCAACCAGAAGCTAATATACGATTAATCTTTTTTTTTTTCTGAAATTTTGTGTTGCACGGAAACCTTCTAAGCTTGATTTATTGTTCTTACTAAAGTCTGTAACACACCATAAGTTGTTGAAGGTGGCAGAGCTGGAATGCAATTTTCTGCTTTATATAAAAACATCAGCTCCACAATAATCCTTGGCCTATTTATATCAATAACAATGCACTCAGACAGATATGACGGTTTTGGATGGGAGAGGAACACGGTTCCTGATTGTTGTACAATTTGAAAAAGGTAAATACAGCATTTCTAGCAACATGTATATAGTTGTACATGCCTATAGTGGTATTTATTAACATGTAAATGAAGTGACTACTGAATGCAGCCATTAATATAAAATGAATAAGTCTGAGGCTCGCTAATGTTTTGCAGTCACGTTTAATTTTCATAGAGAACTGCGTGTATACAAACACTGTATACTGAACAATGTACACATTTTACATTTTACACCAGGGCATAAACAGCAATGAATCCCGTGGTAGGAAAGCTCGGCTTGCTCTTGAACACAGAGCTGGTAAGCGTAGGGGTTTGTTTGAAATTCAGGTGAGTTAGTATAGAAGTATAGAAAGAACAAACAACCAAGGTAGTTTTCAGCATTCAGCAAAGTGTTACTGTTCCTCTTGATGCTTTGGAGCTGTAAAATATCACTTTTGGACTTCAGGAAGTATATGCTGTAAAAGGGTTTATAAAGATGGATATCACAGGTCATCACAGAGCAGTCTCTGTCCCTGCAATAAGATCAAATAGATTTTTGAAGCGCAGACGGAAACCTCCATCCAGTGATGTCTAAATGTATGAGACAAAAAGCATAATTTGAAACTCAAGCTCTATTTGTGCTAAAAGGGATGTTGAGACATTTATTATTACTTGACATTTTTCTAAAAATATATTAAAAAAAAGTGAAGGTGTCTGTTTTCCCCATATGACCGTATGTTGCTGTAAAAATTCACCAGCTCAATAAGAACTGTAGAGATGAGAAGAAGGAGAATTATCACAAGCATGCCTGTTGGGAATATAGGATTCATAAGGAGTTGGACCATCCCAGAATAGTCAAGTTGTACGATTATTTCTCCCTGGACACTGATTCGTTCAGCAACATACGGTTGCTGACCGTTTGCTATAATCTGGGTATTCAATGCAGGAGTGTAAAAACAAAGTGAGATTTTTTTTTTTTTTTAATGAAAGTTGGACACTAAAATAAGCCTGGGAAAATAGTGCAATGAATGATTGGATCTAGAACTCTAGGGTATAGAAAGTAATTTTTCAAGCCAGCCATCTTAAAACTCTGTCTTCAGACTGAAGACTGGACAGAGACACAGTAAGTACATACATTTGTTTTGAATTAAAGCATTACTCTGGATTCAGTGTTCAAAGGCACGATATTAACATGTACCACACGAAAAAACTGGATAAAGTGCTCCATCGAATACATTCCCCACCTCCATAGTGTTGCTCAGATCCAGATGCAATAGGACTTAATGGATTTTAATCCTATATCCAATTGTAGTCATTACAGGTCTGTTTTTAGTGGGCATGCTAGTCAGTAATATGGTTGTAATAAAGGGTGCTGTTACAAATAATTTAGAGCAATATAAATATATAAATACATAAAATGCTCCAGAGTCGAAAGACCGTGTTAACTTTTCTATGTGTCCCTGCATGTTTAAAAAGAGATTTGTAAGAACAAATGTAGATTTTATGGAAAATGAGCAATAACTCATTCCAAAGGTTTGTAGTGTCTTATAAAGGATATCTGCAGAAAATGACAGCTGTGTTACCTAAAAAAAGAAAACGATTACAGTGTTTGATTGAGCAGTTCCTCTGCCGGTATACAGTATCTCAAGTATCGGCACATCAGTAATAGGCAGTCCTTGAGTAACTCACCTAGTTATGTTGAGAGCTGGAATGCAACAAAAATGTGGTCCTGTGAGGTAACTCAAGGTTCAGATTCAGGACCACCAGAAAACTTTACGTTTTTGGAGACAAAATTAATCAGAGCAGCTCTATCAAGTCCCGGTCATACGTAGTATAAGCTACAGTGCCCAAGAAGTTAGTTACTAAAGTGAGTCTATTTAACACATTGTACAAAGTGTAAAGTGAAAACATGTATAAATCTTTTCCAGAGCTTGACAGGAGATGTTTGCCACCGAACAGAACACTTTTCAGTTCAAGAAAAAGTGCTATTGAAGTTAATAAGTTACTGCAGAGGGTGCTGCTCTCCCCATAGATATGGACAAAACGAGGCTCCTGAAAGAATAGTGGTGTAGTCCTTGTGCTTATTCCCAGGCGACATTCCATATCTGGAGCGACGGAGCCAGGAGAGCCGGAAGAAGCACGCGTTCGGTCCTCACAAAACAAGCAGACACACTTTACATCTCATTAGCCAAATTTTCTTCGTGCCCCAATGAGACGTTTTGGGCCCCTAGTCAAAGCCCTTAGTTGAGGGGTTTGGAGACCAGTGTGTCCTGGGAAAGACATACAGATCCAGAGGGAGAATGCTACTCGCAGGCCAGTTTACTGTCAAAGCTTGAGAGAGCAATGGCAAAGGCTTGCAGAGCACACATGGGGTAGTTGTAGTCCATGGTGAATACGTCTTCTGCCACACGTCCAAACTGCATTACAATGTAGTCCGCTGTGAAAAAAATAGATATGTCTAAAGGTTACACACTCAATGGCTACTTTATATACTTGGTATACATTGCATGTGTATAACTACAGACTGTAGCCTACATACTTTAAGAATTATTAATCTAGCAAATTAAGTGAAAGTGATTTTTTTTATCATTGTGATACACAGCACAGCAATGAACGACGAAACTGGTCCTCTGCATTTAATCATCACCCTTAGTGAGCAGTGGGCAGCCATGAAAGGCGGCTGGGGAACAGTGTGTGGGGACGGTGCTTTGCTCAAGGGGATCTCAATGGCACCGAAATTTGAACCTGGCACCCTTTCTAAACTGCTAGGCCACCACCGGCACATATTCAGAATCCAATCATATCTAACCACCATTTTTTTTATCATCATCCTTTCAACTGGTCTTTTTTTTGAACACACACGGAGACACTGGCAGTCAAAAAGTCATCACCTGGATTTGGACAAGTTTTGGACAGTCAGTGTGTTAATGTGTGCGTTCCTATACAGTTAGCGATGTATATGTACAATGAATGAATGTCAACGTAATGTCAACATAAAAAAAATGTGGCTGATATCGCTTGTGAATATTTTTTGTTAAGCTCATGTCTAATATGCACAGAAGATGTTAGAATGCATGAAGACGGACGCACGGTCATTGTCGTGAATGATCTGGAAATTCTTGACGGAGGCCTGTGTGACTCTGCCATGGAAGTTGAGGACGTAGGACTGGGTGTCATCATTCCACACTGGGGTCTTGTTGTGAAGCTCAATCACACTCTCTGTGCTCTTGTTCTGCCAGCGTGCCAGCAGAGTCTCATGGTCCTGTGGAGGAGGGGGCCGACAGGAAAGATTCAAAGGGATTATGCCTCCATTAGTGCTTTAGCGCCGATGAAATTGCTAATGTCCTGCACTTTACATTATAAAAAAGATAATACTGAGGACAAAACAGCACAGATGGAACAAAGACAAAGACGATCATGTCACTGTTATGATATTTCAAAGGTGTAGTGAAAATGTGCTACATTCTCTATTAAAATACTCAAAAAATTTAGCTTTTTTCCAGTAATGCTTCTAACAGGTGAATCAACAAAGTCCAAATACTGTATCCACTTACATTGCGAGGTCTGATAGACACTCTCTCATGGTCCATATTCATACCCGGAATGATGACACTCATTTTGCGAGGTCCTTTGAAGCCTAAAACATTGGTTTCCTATAAGCAGACAACAGACGTTCGTTCTACTTTATTGTGCGTTGATAACAATGGTGTGAACAAAACCTGGAGATTTACAGTGACTGTAGAATGAAATATGCATGAAAGGTGCTGTGTCTAGTACATGCCACTAGATGTCTCACATCTCCATGACATCAACAATGGCTTTGTTTTGACCGTATGAAAATGTAACTTTTTGTTTCCTTTCCTTTTTTAAGAATTTATCTAAACATTTTGAAGACACTGGCAGGCAAAAATATATCTTTCATAAGGTTACATTACAGTTATTCAACAGCTCTGGGAAAAACCCATGTCTCTGATTAACTCACATAGCAGATGGCAGCGAGCTCCTGCCTCAGGTTACTGGCCTCTAAACTGGATGGGGTCTTTATAGGATTTACCCCACTGTCATAAACTGTAAACTTGGTTCCCATGAGGTTCGACCTATGAGGAAAAGCACAATATTGTTAAATGAACAAATAAGGGACAAAGCAATTCTACTGGCTCTTGAAGAACTAATTATTCACAAACTGATATCTCAACTGAAATGATGGGCAAATATTGATCTTTACACCATGGTACATTGTTGGTTAGCTGCAAAAATCAATTTTTAGAATGATTAACTCTGGTTGTGCAATTGTTCAGTCAGTGTGAAGAAAGCAATATATTAATCAAAGTTAATTGATGTGCTCCTTCTATCGACTGACAGATCTGCCTATCAGAGATGCATGTTTCCTGCACAGGTTACTGCTCCAGTTAGAGCTACTAGACTCTTGCATCTTATTCTGAAGGCCAGTCCAGTGCTGAGGCTCACGGTGCTGGCACTTTGAGGATTATCTCCTTTATCTAATGACGAATCAGGCTAGAGGATCCAAGGTGAAGACAGGCAGACATAATTAATGCCATCTACTGTATCATCTGTGGATCTTCAAAGTCCAATATTCTTGTTCTTATTCTATGTCTGAGCCAAGGGACAAGGAATTAACACCGGTTTACAGATACAGAGATGTGTGTCAATGCAGCATCCTTCCAGCACATATTTCTCCCTTCTTACCACAGGTCTGTTTTGCATGGATCAAACCTGCAATCCTGCTGGGGACAGTGAACGAAGGCAGATGAATGTTCTCAAACAAAATAATAAACCCAATTACTCTGGGTAATAATCCACCCAGGTGAGCTTCTGCGTTCCTCGCAGCTGATTAGAGAGGTACCAAAATCACAGGACCCCCATGGAAGAGAGCATCACTGGCATAAACATGGATGTCTGCACTCTAAATATGACTAAATGTTCCAAAGAGGACCAATTAGTAGGCGCAAGACGTAATGTCTGGGCACAAGACCATTTGAACTTTCAATAAATGATCTCACCTCAGTTTCCCGATGAAACTTTCTCCTCCTCGAGACAAGTCTGTTGGGTCGATGGAGATGAGGTAATTGGAGGTTTTACTCTTCTTTCTCTTCCTTCCCGCTAAGAGGAAAACCTAAATGTAGGTCGCAGAGATCCAGAAATCAACACACACAAAATTTTTTTACAAATCCACAACAGGTTTTACTGGCACACATAGCGGTTCTTCCTATTTCTTCCCAACAAATTATAAAATTAAAAAGCAGTAACAGAGAAGATCCTGAGATTGATTAACTACCCAAAAGTGAGAGCCAGTAATCTTTCTGCATCTGTGAAACAACAGTTGAGGATGAAGTACAGTACAGGCCAAAAGTTTGGACATTCAATGTGTTTTCTTTATTTTCATGTCCATTTACGTTGGTAGATTCTCACTGAAGGCATCAAAACTATGAATGAACACATGTGGAGTTATGTACAAAGAATTTAAAGAATATATACAAAGAGTATAAAGAAAACACATTGAATGAGAAGGTGTGTCCAAACTTGTGCCTTTCTCAAGTCATTCTCAATGAATACAGGGCTGCCACACCGCCTGCCCTCAGATTAAGGCATCTGAAGCAAACATAAAATACTATTATTAGTATTAGTTCACCTCCACTGCTGGGGAGAACAAGCTGCACCTCTAAGCTGATGACTCAGTTCTGCAGCAGCCAGTCTACACACCAAAAATAGGCTGGGTCTATTGATGAAGATAAATCGGTGTGTTCAAACGTATCCCATCAATGATGGCATGCCATAACGTGATGATCTAGTTTACTGCCACCATAACCAGTAGAGTGGAGTAGAGGAGTCTTTGAGTAAAGGAAAGACCACCATAAAACTAAACATAAGACATAAATCATTTGAAAAAAAAAATATGACAGTACTATTATTTAATACTTTAAAATACCCTCCCAATTTCTAAATCTATAGAAATCTATAGCAACTGAAAATTAAATGCAAGGCCAAGTGTTAATCCTCAAGTGTTAATTATTGTATTTGAGCTTATTGATTGATGCACACAATGCATTGTTTAAGACTTGCTTCTAAAGTGTAGTTTGAATTTGTTCTCTCATAAAACTGCTTACACATATATACTGATAGAGACAAGTTTCTGTGAGGACATGTCTTTTGCATTCTGGCTCCTCAGTGATGGAACCAACTTCTTGATGCCGTCAGAATGGCCAAGTCAAGTGATGATTAAAGACAAACCTTTTAAGGAGTATGTACTGAACTAAATACGCATGACCTCATTACAAAGAAAAATGTTGGTTACTCTCCTCACTTTTTCTTAATAGGACTTGTGAGGGTATGTAACGTGTGTGTAGCTAATAGTCTCTGTTAAACAGCACTTGTTGGTTTAAGTCTAGTTATACAGGTATGAAGATCAGATATGGACTACAAAGCACTGATGCATGTCATTCTGGATGCTGTAAATGTACATGTCATGCATTAGGTCAGTTATCGCATGTCTAAGAACTTCCCTTTCAGGTATATTGCGTGGAACTACAGCCCATGTTCTTACTTTTTGGGGAAATTTTTTTATCAATATTTGAATATTAAACGTAATTAAATACTGTGCATTTGCTCAAGAAAAATGTCCTCTCTCATATGACAAGTCTGTAGATGTAACACTAGATACTGCCTTCAACCTTTTTCATGCTACACTGTTCCTGTCCGAATTAGGTACCATCTTGCAATCTCCCCAATCTCCTCCTGTGTCTTTGAGAATTAACATCATCTGACTCAAGTTTACTCAGTTAAAGCTCTTTTCATTTCACATGCACCCTCAAGGCTCCTACTGAAGTCAAATTGATGTTGCCTCAGTCTTGTTTTCTCACTCGTTCAATATGCTTGCACCACTATGATCAACTAGACCAAGGGGAATATTTTGGAGATGCTATGTAGCACTAGTCTGCCTATCTGAAATGCTGATAATCAACATGATTCATGCGGTCATGGTCCTGAGATTACCATAAAAGAGATGGAGGACTAGCATGCAGTCCTTTATTGTTTTATCTGTCTGTTTCTGTAAATCCAGATGAAATATTATTGAACACTCACCATTCACTTCTGCTTACATAGTGCCATGAAAATCAGGCAAATTATTTATGGTTAATAGCTGTATCTGTTTTAGTGTCCATCCAACCCTTTAAGTAGTTGTACAAGGATTTTTTATCTTTTGACTTAGAATACTTGCTCCATGGTTGCCTGCTACTACTCCTTCCTCTATTCCAGCCTCCCTTTACTTCTCCATTTCTTACTTTTTTGTTTAGTACTTTACCATCTCCTTCCAATCCTGTCATGACTTCACTCTATTCCACCTTTTTGAAAGCAGTCATCGTGTCATATAATGCCTGAACAATGTCTTGTTCACCCAACCTCTCAATATCATACATCTGTCTTGTAACTGCATTCTTTTAATGTTTTGTTCTGTGTCTCCTGAGCTCTCCTGAGCTCATTATTTTCTCTGTATCTCCCCTTATCCTCCTCTGTGCTCCTTTTTTTGCTTTCTTCTTCTTTACATTTTATATCACATTGCATTGTTACCCAGTGTCTCTCAATTGTTCCTATTGGATTCTCAGTTGTTTATTGTAGTGCCTTCCTGCTCAGCCTTGGTGGTCTGATCTTCCTTATTCGGTAATAAAGTTTCCACTTTATTAAACTAAAAACATGTCTTTATCCAACATGCAGCAACTTTATTTACATGTTAATGATCTAATATGATTGTATCACAGCCAGTACTCAGGGAACCCTGGTGTCTAATGAAACTGTCTCATCTTAATGAAGCCGTTAAAAACTGTGGCTTATCACACCATAACGAAAAGCATTATTAGCCATTCAGACATATTTAAAGGAAGGTTTATTATTAAATTTCAGGTATAAAAATCTTTCTAAAGATCTGTCCTATAAAAATGTGAGTGTCTCCACTGAAGGTGCTGAAACCACACCCTTCTGTGTAAATTCTGTGTCATGTGAAATTGGATACTTCACCTAGCAGCTTTATTGGACCAGTACATCCATACATGTTTGAACGACAAGAGCCAAAAATCAATTTGGCTCTGGAAGACAATGATCTGCATGCTCTTCCTGGTCATTATTTTCTCATTTTTGGAATATAGTAATATGTGTGCCACATATGCAAAAAATGTATGGTCCATCAATGAGGCAGCTATTACTCTCACCTTCTTGCCATCTTCCCGCTCCAAGTGGAGGTAGTAGGTGGGGTACATCCCCCGGTCCATTCCCTTCTTGTCCCGTGTGATTCTGCACTTAACTGTGACCCCCTGAGGAGCAGGTCTAAGAACAAATTCTTCCAGGTCTTCCACATCAATAGCTGGATCGTTGGCTACAGGGCTGGATGCTGAGGCAGCCTCCTAGCAAAAGGAGAAAGGGACTGATTTTAACTGCAGTAAAGTGCCACATGCATGATGAAGAGCAAGTAATGCTGGGAAAAGCACCCTCTGTTGTACCTGGGCATTTGTTATTACTTTCTTTTTTAGCACAGAAAGCAGCCAGTATGGCCCAGTCAGAGCACCATCTGGGATGCAGCAGGGAATGAGTCCGGAATGCCTCTTATTAAAAGCCAGTGATGGCACTGGGCCATAATTCCCTCCTCATGACAACTACACAGACACACAAAGCCACCGTTGGTGTGAGAGTGTTGCCTGCAAGCCGTGAATCTGCACGACTAATGTCGGACTCTGATCAGTGTTTCTGAAATGCCCTGAAGACGAGAACTGCTGCCTTCTCCATCGGCAGCTCTAAAATATTCATACTAAATTATCACCTCTGACAGACAGGCTGTGACAGATGACTCTGCAGTAGACCCTGGGGTGTTAACCTCGGCCAGGCCAACTTTTTCCAGATATTTTAGGAAATGCAATCAGAGAATTTCAGTTCCTCTGCTGACAGCAAGACCTGAGCTCCCTGTTTAACTCATGCAACTCATGCTCATAACTTATGCACACTACATATTGTAAGTATGACATACTGCACCTAAGCATCAATAATTGATGCCTAGTCTCAGGACAACTGGAGCACAATAATTTAATTTAGCATTCAAGTGCAAAATAACTGTAAAGGTTAGGCTAAGCAGCTCTAGTACGTGAAATTGCATTTGTGTATTTCACTAAAGGAAACAAATTGGATGTAAAAAGTCTGATTGGACAAATAAAGTAAAAGTAGTGGGTATAAATTGCACAATAATGGATATTATAGTAATGTAATACATTTATCTCTGTATACAGCTAAACAACTAGAAGTTTAAGTTTAGAAGATTATAACTACAATCTAGAAGAAAATAGAGATATAAAGGAACCAAACCTCCATTGATGTCGAATGGTGAGTTGGGCAGGAGGACAGAGGTGTGTGACAGGAAGAGTGGAGGTTCTGCAGTGTAGTGCAGGTCGGAAATCAATAGTCCGAACAAACACACTAAATCACTTTCTACCTTACTGGACTTCTTGCTGGTGGCTGACCCGGGTCGGGTGTTGCTGTTGAGCTGAGAGGAGCTGGAGCTGACTTCATCGTCGTCCTCCTCCTCTTCTTCATCAAAGTTCATGCTGCTTGAAATGCCTTTATGGATGGAAATAAATGATCAGTTTTGACACATATCAAATGCCTGTCCTCCCATTGATGAAACACTGAGAAGAACTGAGACACCAAGCAAAAAAAAACAATAAAAAGGCATCATCTCTGGCCTTCTGTGGTCAGTTCTACATATGTTAATGTGGGCAGAATTGTACAGGGTCACTAAATCTAGTCTCTTGAATAGCCTATCTGTGCTGATGTCCCTACATAAGGGAAGAAGGACAGGAGGCCTGAGGTGAGACGGGGACAGGTAGTCATGTTTCAGTCACTGACCTTTCTAGTGGAGACCATAGGGCATTCATAATGATGTACCAACAGGGGCTATTCTTATCCATTTAGAGCTAAAGACAGACAGAACAGCACACACTGCAGGGGGGTGAGAGGGGGCAGAGAAACAGAGATAACGCAAAAGAGAGGCGCAAAAGGAATAGAACAGGGAAAAAACAACTCATAAGTCATAAAAGGTGATGTCAAAAAGCTTTTGAGGTATTTCCTAGTCTCATAATCAGCACCATGGACAACTCATCTTTATCATTCAGTAGTTCCATTGTATCAGTGGCACACATTGACAAAAACATCACATAAATCTGTAAACAACATCTTTTACACTGACTTTCAAGCTAATTCAAATGTATTGGCTTTGGGTGCAAGTGATGTTGAGATTGAAAATTAAGTAAATAATAAAAATAATTAATGCATGAAATAAGAATAGGAATAGCAGTGTTATTAAGGTTATTAAGCACATTGCTTACAACTTACTTTATTAAGCCAGCATTATATTGCTAAATTGAAGTTAATTTGATATCATTATTTAGGAAGCATGTGACCAAATAGGACTTTACTGGCTGTCTAAATGGCATTATTGTCACAATTCTCAGAGACGTGCAGTGAGGGAACGCTGGCAGTTCCCCGAACAAAAAGCCTCACAATCACCCAATCAAAAAGGGCCATTAGAGTCGGCTCAAATCAGTGCCTCTCTTGTGTTGTGGCTGATTGGAGCATTTCACGCTGCCCACCGTACGGATGCACAAACACACACATTAACAGAATCTAGCACACAGGGTTGGGCTGATAATGTCATTGTCGTTATCTAATTAAATATCTAATTCATCTACCTTGACAAAACAAGCAGTTTTTGCTGAGAGTATTTTTATTAATTTTTTTTACATATTTTTAGCTCATATTAAGCGGAAAATGTGGCCTTGAAGGAAAGATGTAGAGGCAGCATTTTGTAAATCGTGAATTATTAATTACTAATTTTGTTTACTGCACAGTATGTTGTGCATTCATCTATCACAATTGGTGAATTGGTTGCTGCATCCCTTCCGTTTTATTGATTATCTGCCCAACCCTCACAGCACATCTCCGGCAGTACCTTTCTTCAGCATGGTGACCCGCAGGTCCTGCTTGCCCTGTCCCTGTGTGCAGCTTACACTGTCCCCCTCGCCTTCATCCGCAGACGAGTGACCCACAGTCAGGATCTGCACCTCGTCCTGGAAGGCAGCCGAACCATCGATGCCTGCCGGGGGTCACAACCTTCTCATCAGACCACTGGGTCACCTTACCCGCTGTGCTTAACTTAGCCCTGACATGCATGCTGAATGAATGATGAATCCACTCACACACAATACACACACCCCATGCACAAGCCCATCATCCTATTCATCCATTAAACAAAATGAAGTAAAATCATCTACGCCATGCCTCATGGTACACAATGATCCACCATCTGACAAAACAAAATAGAAGCTCCTTGGTTACCCAAACTGCATTTAGCATTTAGGTGGTGATTTGCAAGGCTGCATTAGGTGAATCTGGTTACTGTGTATGTGTTTTTTTTTTTCTGAAGCTGCCTCCCCTGCCAGCCCTTGTTACTTTCTCCTTCAATTAAGTTCAATCACAAAGCAGAACGTAGTGACTCTAAAGTTCCCATTAGCCTCTGGAACAGCAGAAACCCTGGCACAAGATCACCGCTCCGTTCCCCACCCAGCCAAGTGATCAAGTCATTACACACCCACCCCTCTTGCGTTTCCAGAGAACAAGACGAAATGAGACAGGATGAGGTACGATGAGGTCCACAGTTAATCAAATATGCATTGAACGAGACGTCTGAACGCACAGACGAGAATTAGGCCATTAGATTTTTTTTTAACAGTGATTACACGGCTGTGATTGGGCCCTGATGGAGTGATTGGCTATTTCGCAATGCAGGGACGGTGATATGGGCAGAGCAGCTTGGGGTCGTGGCTGGCAGAGCCAAGCCAGTGATTGCCCTGCTGGATGTCTAGACTGCCAGAATTTAAGAAAGAAAGAATGGATATTCATCAACATTAGAATGTGCAGTGAAAGACTTATTCATCCAAAAAGGGGCAGAATTCTGATTTATTAATCTGCATTTTGAACGATGGGTCACTACCTTCGGAGAAGCATGGGTTCCACATCTCCAGACTCCAGGACAAATGCCGTGGACATTTTTTCTTTGTCATTTCTGAATCTTATAATAAGCCCAAGAAGCACAAATCTCTTGGCTCAGACACCAGACAATACTTAGTAATTGGCATAATGGAGGGAGAGAGAGAGACCTGCTCTAGGCCTCCATCATATAGCCACCTGACCGGAGAGCATCTCAGAGAATGTGGGGTGGAAGACAAGCACACTGAATAGACTGGGCCTTCCTCATTACTCAACCAAAGTCATATACAATAAGCGATTATTGGTTGTGTTTTCCTGGCATTACATAAGACATAATGCATAATGCTAATGTCACACTCCCTACTATTTCCCTCAGACTGCTTGAACCATAGCACGTTAATCTGTAATCAGAGATGCAATTTGACATGTGCACTGACATACACAGCACATAAGAGCTAAAATACAAACCAATGTGTTAACATAACAAAAGCCCTGTGACAAAATGTTATTTTACCTAAACCATTTACTGGCTCCACTTTGAGCCAGTCACACAGTGAGATTCCCCAGGACATGCCATGCCTGTATCTTTAAAAGCAAATGAGGAGGAGAAAGGCTGGACAAGGAGGAGAGTGGCTCATAGAAGTGAGCGGGCATTCGCGGAAATGACGTCATCAACACCATTCACCAACCACAATGTCTGGTGCAAACAGGAAGTCATGACTGCCTTTTTTCTGCATTGCATCACTCGTCTTCAAGCCATGACGGTTGGTGGAATTACTTTTTTAGGGGAGGGGTGCAAAACACTTTTTACAACTATTGCCATTTCTAGCCACTGCAGGACCATAGACCGGCTAGTGGAACTGGTATTAATGTTAAATAATCTCATAAAGTGATATTTTCATGACAGGTGACCTTTAAATAACCACATTACGCGTATTGTGAAAGAGGCAAAAATTCCGGAGCTCTGTCATCCTATTGTTCTCTGAACAGCAATTCAATATTGTTCTCCAACTGTAGACTTTTGTTTGGAGATCATTCATTAGTTTATAGAGTTGGGAGAGACCCACCTCCAGTTCTTCAAGCACATCTCAAGACATTTTTTCAAATCAGCTGTTACCACTTGCACTTTTTAATCATTATTATTCGCACACAAATAA
Organism: Denticeps clupeoides; assembly: GCF_900700375.1. NCBI lineage: Eukaryota > Metazoa > Chordata > Actinopteri > Clupeiformes > Denticipitidae > Denticeps > Denticeps clupeoides. The sequence goes on from NC_041722.1 coordinate 12,353,034, forward strand.
TAATGAACAATTTAGTTACTGTTGTGAAGATGATGACTCTTTAATTAGTTTCACTAAAACCTTTGCGCAGTACTGTATACTTAAAATTATTACGCACCAATAACAAGGGCTGGTTGGGTATTTTATCCTACCCAAGATACAAATAACAAGCAAGCAGTCACTTTGTATAAATTAATTCTGTAAATTCAGGAGATTCTTGATGTGACATTAGTGTTTTTGTAGCACTAGGACTCCCAACATAAGCTTTAACGTAGTGTAGAGGACTTTACATCAGTAGATGCACAAGTAATTCATACTGGACTGCTGATGCACTGACTGGCCATTCCAACAGGCAATTTTCTGCATACAGTAGCTGTGTCTGCTTGAAAGCTACAGTTCCCTGACACACCGAGTCTGAAATAACTCGCTGTGTGATCCCACTCAACTGTGGGAAGCTGTGACACACACTGTGGGCCGTCTTCTCCATGCGCACAAAAACACAGGTCCACACATGCTGGGATGATGCACATTCTGCCACACTCTGCCAGGCTGACCTTTGTGCTTCCCCTTCTTCTCCTTTTTGCCACTGCCCGTCTGGGGGGTGGAGCCGCCTGCCTTGGTTTTTTTATTGGAGCGCGGAGCCTGAGTCTCCGGCATCATCTTTACCTCCTCCTGCTCAGCCTCTTGCACTGCACAGTTGGGTGAGTTAGCAGTGGCCAGCAATCAACAGAGGGACAGGGGGGAAAGGGGGAAAGAGAAGGGAGAGACAAGAGAAGGACAGGAGGAAGGACAGAGTTGAGTGTTAATAATGAGAGAAGAAATTAGAAAAAAGATCCAGGGTTATCCAGACAAGGTCAGACGCATCATTTCCAAGGCAGCCTCTGTGTGTGTGTGTGTGTGTGTGTGTGTGTGTGTGTGTGTGTGTGTGAGTGTTGTGCATGAGTAAAAACTGCTGCATTCACACTTCACTCTCTGCTAATGTCACACAGGTCACTAATGTGCCAGCACTGGGAAATATAAAAGGCAATGTGGAAGCACAAAGGCGTCACTGGCCCTTGGGTCTCTGCACAGAAAATGCTGTTAGATTTTTCTTTTTCAAAGCCAGAACTTTATCAGGAACAGAAGAAGCCTCAGTTCTTCACCAATGATTTCTTCAGCGGCAAATAAAATATTGGCAATTTAAGGGAGAGATGCTGGAATTATTCCACGAAGCAGAGAATAAATTAACACAAAATTAATTAATTAATTAATTATCATAAATATCATTAAAGTAGATGTGTGTGTGATATATATGGACATATATATCTATATATATCCATATATATATCCATTAAGCTATATTTTTATTATTATTTATTTTATATTTTAGCATCTTTTTTTCAATTTTAGTAACTTTATTTTTGCAAACACATAAATTATTGTATCCATACATCATCTATCTATCTCTATCTAGCTATTATTTGGAATAATTAACAATATAGAGTTGTATGGCATGAAATTATCCATGTACTGGATATATAAAAATAGTAGTGCTATAACATGAAATAATCACAGTGGTGTGTTTCTTTCTATTGCATCATTTATGACTACAAAAAAAAACCTTACTGAGAACCTTACTATCATTGATCCAGAGGGTATTGTTTCTAAGCAACATCATCCAGATATTGCTTAAGAGCATACATTTAGTTAAAACAGAGTGTCAGAATGCTTATATCATAGGGTCTTGCGTCTAGGAGCTCCCAATATCTTTCAATATTTCATTTAATACAGTCATGACCAACCACTTTAACAGAAGAGAACAGAAATCCGCCAGTGAGGACCTGACTTGCCTCACAATCTATAAAATTATTTTCTGCCAAGAACTTTCATACAATAAATGATCACGGGCAAAAAAAATATTTTTTTATATTCTACAATTCCAACATAAGCACTAGTCTTAGTACACAAATATAAATCTGTGCATAATATTTAAATATTATGCATAAATGTGTGTAATAAAACATTAATTTTGTTATACGCCACATGTGTGATGTGTATTCTAGGGGCTCTGTTAGCTTGTCACTGTAAAGCTTAATAATATTTGCTGCATAATAATTATTCCAAAAAAGGATAAAATCAGAATGTAAAAAACATCATGGAACAGATAACAGCCAAGTGTGTTGTCACTCATCATAAAATCTCATTGGGGGGTGATTTAGTCCTGTTAGAGGGGAATCAGTCTGGTGCTTGTCTATTGTTGGATTCTGAGATGAAGGAAATCAGTGAGGAGTGTCTTCTGGTGATCTAATTATACACCCCAGACACCCCTCGAAAAAAGGATAAAAATAAGTAAAAGCATGTTTAGAGAGATAGAAGGAGGAAGCAGAAAGCAAGCAGGAAGGAAAACACTGCTGCAAAATGCCTCAGGCCTGTGTTTGGAATAAAGGAAGTCTATTTAAAATGTTGTTGTTAACTGGTTGGGTTTCATATACAACGAAATGTGTCCTCTGCTTTTAACCATCACCCTTGGTGAGCAGTGGGCAGCCATGACAGACGCTCGGGGAGCAGTGTGTGGGGACGGTGTTTTGCTCAGTGGCACCTCATTGGCACCTTGGCGGATTGGGAACCTTCTGATTACGGGGTCGCTTCCTTAACCGCTAGGCCTGGCCCTGGCTGAACTGCCTTCTTAATCACAGTATCTCCCCTGCCAGGTCAGTATCGATATAATATAATCAATATTTTTTACATTCCTGACCATCCTCAGCTAAGCAATGATAATTATGAACAAAGCTGGGTGTAGAGTTTGCCACTAACCAACACAGCCACTAACTTAAACTGGCAAACATCACCTTGAATGAGACAAACTGGCATATAGTTTCCATTTATAAGACACCCTTATCCAGAGCGAATCAGTAGTTACAGGGACAGTCCCCTTGGAGACACTCAGGGTTTAGTGTCTTGCTCAGGGACACAATGGTAGAAAGTGGGGTTTTTACCTGTGATTTTCTGTACATAGACAAGTGTGTAACCCACTAGGCTACTACCAGCCTACACAATGTGTGGCTACTTTACATCCTACGTATCCTTAAGATCTTAAGCCAGGCTCCAAACGTAATGTCAGCTTCCGAAAATTTGATATATAGTGGCAATCCTACCATGATAAATGGTGCTACTGTTGCTGCTGAGGTATGATTCCACCAGTGGTGCCTGCTCCTCAGACTGTTTCATCCTCCTGGCACGAGATCTCCCGTCCACGTTAGACTGCACCATCAGAGGTTCCTGCCGTTTCTTCTTCTGTTTCTGCTCTAAAAGAGCTCGCTGTAACACATTTTGCAATGGAATTGTGGCTGCACATCTACACAAAGCAAGCGCATAACATTTAAAATGCATAAGTAAAAAGGAGATGGGTTCCTTATCTCAGCAATTTTTATCTATGCGCGTTCTGTGTGCAGTAGTAACTGCCTCACAGTTTAAAAAACAAAAAACACCACCCACACAAGCTAGGGCTGAGCCTCTTCTGCACTTATGATTATTTCATAACTTCATAGCCCTAAACTCGACCTCTTACCCATGCACAGGCACACCAGCTACAGTTCGGCCTCCACCCTCTGCAACAGAACCTGATTGCTATGTAAGCTTCTTAAGATCCCAGTTGCCCATGAAATATTCAGGAAATCTTGGATGGTGCAGAACTCACATAGAGTTGGTAGAGCATGTCAAACTCAGGGTAAACTAGAAAAGGCTCTGCATAGATGTCAATATTTGTCTTCTACAGTATAGAGGTATCCATTGGTCCACTCCTAGTGTCCACCCCACAGAGTATTTAGCTGATACCTTTGAAAACAACAAAATATACCCTGTACATTTCAATAAAAATAATCATATAATAAGCGTTGAATATACTAGTACAAGCAAGGAATGAAGCTTGTCCTTTACTCCAATAGCTACAAGCCAAATCTGCATGAAAAAAGTCATGCTGCATAACAATATCATAATATCACGTTTTAATATATCAGCAGTAGCTCTACTACAGCTGTTCAGAACACTGAGAGTAGGACGCCTGCCAGAATCTCAAGAGCATCGGCCAAGACACAACTAGCAGCTTTTCACCCATGAGCAGCCCTCCACACAGCTCTTCACAGCTCCTTCACCACTGGCAAAATGTTGCTGCAGCTTTCCAGGAAGAGCTTTAAGATCGTTTCGATAAATTTAAATAATACATGCTCCGCCCACTCCTCTATATGCTCAAATAGTGGAAAGGTCTACAGTAGGCTACAGGTCTACTCAATGCAAGCACCAAGCACACTACATTGGTAAAATTAATGTGATATTAATTATCATATGTTGTCATATGTGTGACATATGAGAATGTCAGTGCTCAGACATGTACAGAACAAGTCAAATACATTGCTTTATTTTAACATTTTACTTATGATCCCCTGCAGCTTTTAACTAGTCTAGTTCAAAATGTATTATTGTTCTGCTGGACATGAAAAAAAGAAAAATCTGATGAAGTGTGTGAGGTTCTGGGTGCCATGTGAGAGATGTTCCCTCATGAATTTTGCCAATTGACAGGTTCTCTTAAATTCTCCTAAATTCTCTTTTGTGATTTCTCCTTCAGAGACAATGCATCCCTCTAAACCTGGAGGATATGCAATGTTGTATATGATGAGAACCATTGTTCTCCAACCCAAACAGGCCTCCCGCACCTAGTTACAGTTGCTAGGGAGCGGCTTAGCGAAGATCAATTATGCCCCCCAGTTCCCCCAGTTCTAACACTGCAGAGGAATGACGTGTAGCTTTATTTTTCATCTCGGGCACATGTTCTTGAGGAGAGAACCGGTATAAGAAGGTTAGTTGCTAAGGGTACAATCTTAAGTGTGTTTTGCAATAGAGGCCCTCCATGCACATGCTAATGTGACCTTAAGCAACAATGGAGAAGCAGGTCACTAATGGATCAATGAGGAGTGGTCAGAACGTTGGCTGACTCATGGTTGCGTTCATAGAATGTTTTACATAATGACCATGGTTCCTTGTACATTGTGTTTGTTTTAAAATAATGAACTTTTACCTATTTATCATCCTGTGACTATCCGCAAGATATCTCTAATCAGAGAACATTTTGTACCTGCATTGGGCATTTGTCAAGTATTTGCAAATGCATTAATAAAATTCATTATGTTAATTGTTACTGTTGAAGTATCAGTATCGCCAAAACCAACCTGAATTTTACTTGGTATCGGATTGAAAATGAAATCAGTTCATGTAAAGACCGAATTTGGCAAGGCAACTGAAGCACTGCCTTATGGGAAATGTGTTTGAAAACCCTGAAACAGTCTATATCTCATAGCAACGTTTGTATGAGTTTTGCCATGCTTACAGTTGACTACTATTGATGGACGGGCTGTGATTGGAATATGGGACTGGAGCTGCCCCAGAAGGGACAAATCTAAACCATCCATATTTCGGGATGTCCCGGACCAGAATTACGACCCACCTGTCTGTCCAGTTTTTGCTGTCGAAGGTTACTTCCTTCATCATCCAGGGTGCTGTAGTCAAGCAGAGAGAGAGACGGGGAGAGAGAAGAGGATGAAACACAATGCATATGCTTGCCACAGCGGCAGTAATCTGCAAGTCAAATGCGTACAGGATGTTTGGCTTTCTGAGCAGCTGAGTTAAAAAGAAATCCTCACATTTTAGCACAGACCAACACAACTTAAGACTGGGTTGTTATGTGAATAGAACTATTTGATTTGGTAAGTGTTTTATACAAATTCCATATGAATTGTAAATACACACAATACACAATGTGCTGTGAACAGCTGCCACATGCAGATGGCATGGAGCCCAACAGTGAGGAGTTTAGCCAGTTTAGTCACCTAGGGTGACGGAACACTCTTAAGAGACAGCAGCAGATTGGCTCCACAGTCAAAAATGAATTGTTTAAAGATTGCAAAAACTAATATACATTGGGTAAACACACCCTGAAAAATGATTTTATCAAAATAAATACAATGCATTCATGAGTAAATGGGAGGGTGGAATGAAATAAAAGCAAAATCAGTTATTCAAAAAATGTGTGTGTTTAGAATTGAGGGCAGGAGAATTCACAGGCACAGCAGGAGCGACATAAATATTTTACTCTCATATTGAAAGGTATAGACAAAAATAAGATGGGCATCCTTACAAGCACACACACCAGTGAGCTGAAAAGCATGTCACTGGTGTAGGGCGTGGGCACCCACCAGACAGTCAGATAATGACATAAACAGAGTCTTTCTAATGAGGGTCAAGCATCTCATTATGTTGCAGATGAAAGATAAATTGATGAACTCTGGTTGATGCCTGGGATGCACATTACCTACCCACCTCCACACACCCACCCACAGCTCCATTACACACCGGCTCTACATTGTCGGTGCAACGTTGTGTGTCAAAATAAAAGAACTGTTTTGTGTTCTTTTTCTCCAGCCCTGAGATGCAAGGCTTTTTAGCTGCAACGAGCGGGGATGTCTGTGACTGGCCCGTTTTGATGTTTTTTCAGTGGAACTGGAGGAATTGCCAAGAGGCAGAAGAAGAAACACAAACAGATCATGGGTCTGTCAAAGGCATCGCTTTCCATATCATTCGGTATAAATTGTGCAGTACAATTTATACCGAACAACCAAATACGTCACTACACCTCTCCCTTTCTAAGTGTGCATAAAAACCTTTGGTGGCCTCCTGATGCCCATAGCTGCTTCCAGGCAGTGTTGGAGTCAGGCCTGTACTGTGTAAAATCACCAAATGATGACAGATAATGTGATGAATGACAAGAGAGGAACGAGGAACAAACATTACTTTAAAGACTTAGTGTTATGCATCAAACACCAGCAGGAAGCTTTCTAAAAGGTCTCTGGAGATGACCGGTTTGCATTAAATGAGGTGATGAATGAGTACAGGGAGTGGTCGCTGATCTCTGGAGGCATGGATCTAGCAAATGAGACTGGGTGTCAGATAAATTAAGCCCACCAGCTAACTCTGCTGAGCTGCCAGAACCCACTGATTATGCATTATGGTAAGCTGAATTTTTTTGGTTTGCTCTTTAATATGCATGCAGAGTGGCCGACCCATGGAAAACAGCCTTATATGTAAAACACGTGCACTGTAGGGATGTCAGCTATTTGAATAAAGACATGACCATTCCATTAAAACTGCCACAAAAAAGCACTGACAAATGGAGTTGCATTTTGTTTCCTGAATCAGCACAGGTTTATCTGTTCTGAACTGTGTTCCTGCTGCATCTCTGAACACAAAACCTAGGTTCAGACAGCTCAGAACCAATATCTCTGATCACTCAGCCACTAGTTTCCTAGTGTTTTACTGGTTAAGGATGCCTGCTCGACTCTATGACTCAGACTACTGCATTGTTCCAAGATTTACCCCTGTGTTCCTCATTTATCATCTGCAGTGCTATTAGCCCATTCTAAGACTGATGGGTTAAATATGGGAGATCTCCTTCAATAATACATACTGGCCCTTTAAGACAGTTTTTTTGTTGGTCGCCGATGTTTTCATGATCAAAAAGATATCAAAGCAATCACCGCATAGCAGTGCAGGCCCTTCAGGGCTCTCTGCATTTCACTGTGCGGACACGTGTATGAGCCAGTACGAGTGGTTGTGCATTTGGTGGAATTGTGTCATAGCTGCAAAGGTCTCAGTCACAATATTGTGCTACTTTATTACCCTGGACCGACACTACACTCACAGACCTTATGGTGTTACAGACTAGCCAAATAGCTGAAGCTTATCAGATGAAAAACGATCAAGCCCTCCTCAGGACAGGCCAGGGAACCTGTGTCTTACACACAGAACAAGAAAGCTGAACGCTGGTTCTCCAGACCTTCTTCATTCTTTGAACCATTTGTGGTAGATATTGAGCTCCTGCTTCTCCTAGTCAAATCCACGGATGTATCTGTGTACATGTCCACTGGTTTGTGTGTGTGTGTGTGTGTGTCTGTGAATTATTCGATTTGGAGTGCAGTGTGTGCTGAGCTGCGACCCATGAACAGTGTATGGCTCTTTAATGGACCTCAGACACACTAGATAGATGGTAGGCGCCCTGGAGGTCCCCGGCCTCCCAGACACTGTCACTGGAGGGGGGATGGGCAGGGAGTGAATATATGATGACAGATCCCATCTGCCGGGACATCACGGATTTGGCAAACCAACCATGAAGGTTCCCCAAGATTTTTAGGACGCATGTTCCTGTTCTTCTGTACCTGATTCGCATTTATCCTTATATCAAGAGAGATGATGAACCCCTTTTATTAACACACTGATGACAGTACAGCCAGCTGGGGACACACACACACAGCACACAGGGGAACGGTCAAGGTTTATCCCACGGGGAGGGCGGGGGTGGCATCAGAAATCATCTGTCTCTTTCCACGCGGTTGACTGCGCCGGCATTTCAACCCTAAGATGAAGCGAAAGCGCACTCATCCATTTCTCGAACTCGAGAGGCTGAAATTAAAGTGTGTCAGATGAATGTGGGTCAGATTTGCAAGCAATTACGCTCTTGACCTTGAGAGAGACAATGTGGCTCGATTGTTGATTCCGCCGCCGCACGGCTTCCATTCAGAAGGTTTGAAATATCATCAGACAGGAAGCAGGGGGTCCGTTAAAACGCCAGTGACGAACCTCGACAGGCGAACGGATCTAACATTTCCTCCGCGGCTTTGTGATAGGAGCCAGCCACTCCTGACGCAGGCTTTCAATGGGAGCGGTGGCAAGCTGCCTCTGTAACTTATAGCAACCGAGAGCCAATGGTAAGAGAGGAAGCGGTGCAACCATGGCGATGAGGTTCCTCCTGGAAGCTGCAACAGTCTAACTGCCACAGGGAGCAGGCATACGTCTTTATGCATCCCGAGAAGAGCAAGGGCACTGATAAACAGTATTGTTGCCAGACATGAGAAAATAATCAGTTCTATATGCAATAGATGGATATTTTGAAAATGTATTTAACAAATGATGATCATATTTTAAATATTGCCACCATGCATGTTGCATCAAAATGTATTCCTTCCTTTAGAACATCTTTAGCAACTCCTTACAACACACAGCATAGCAACCAAAACTACACAATGGCATCAATAGGTATAATGTCCCACAATGCACCTGTTCTCTTTGAGATGGATAGACTTTAAAAGCGGGATATTTTGGAGTGTGTGGAGCAGAATGTACCTGTAGGGGATCCAGTCGGAGGAGTGCCTGGAGCTCATCTCTCCCCCTGACTGGTGGCGTGTGTGAGCAGGGCTGGGGGGGCCTGCGATGGCGGCGTAACACGGCAACGATCCCGACGACAGAGCCCACGCCGCCCGACCATCGTCCGAGCACAGCTCTCAGCAGCAGCAGCAGCAGCTCCGGCCACAAGCTTCTCCCATTCACACCGTCGCTCGCTCACCTGCTCCCCTTCTCGTCCTCGATCTGTCTTAGATCCCAGTCAGAGAACAGATCTCCCCACTCACACCTCCCGCACACACAACCAGCCCCGTTTTCCGGTGCCCGCTCTCTCTCGCACACGTTTTCTCCCCCCCCCCCCCCCACTCTCTCTCTCTTTCTCCACCGCTCTCCAGACCCTCCTCCTGTCTCTCTTACTAAACCCCCAACACACACACACTTGTGCTTCTCCTCTCTTCTCCCTCTCTTGCTTCCTCCTCAAGGCTCCGTGTCAACCCTGCACTCAACCTCCTCCTGGTCCAACAAAGAGTGAACAGGTAACACAGGCTGCTCTTCCCCGAATGCTTTGATGTTAGTCCTCGGTTGTCCCCACACTGTCCCCGACTCACGCCTCTGACAAGAGGCTGGCGGCGTGGTGGAGACTCACATGTTCTTTTTTTTTTTCCGCAGCCGGGATTCATTCATTCATTCATTCATTCATTCGCTGTGAGCGCATGCTCTTTGTGCGAGTACACCTCATTAGCATCAGACGAGGCTGCACACAGTCTATCAGTGTCCGATTTAGCCCCCCGAGCACGAACAAAGGCTGCCGGTCAGCAGAGACAGTGAAGCCCCTGTTCAGATCCAGCTGCTGCCGCGCGAACACGACCTCACAAAAGCTCGCTTCACACGTCCAACACCAACAAAGTGTCAGCAAATTTAACTGTTCAGAAACCAAGTCAAAATGGGAAATCGCATGCTGAAGTGCAAGATGCACAAATGTGTGCGTTACAACATGAAACTGCTGTTTCAGACTTTTCCCAGATGTGTCTGAGTCACACACTGCATCTATGTCACATTTATCTTCCCGGGGCTCAGCTCGTATATCTTACCGTTGCAATGAGTCATACTGCTTTAGCACATGCCCAGTCACCCAGGGTACCGGAACCTTCCGCTAGTCTCAGCACTCTGGGCATTCAAGCGCTTTTGCCTCACATTGAGTGTTCTTGTGAATATGTGCACCACACGCCCACATGCCCTCTTTCCCAGGGATATGTTGGCGAAAGGCAAGATGAGATCAGAAGGAAAACGCACCCCAAGACCCCGACGCAAGCCTCCGCCACACACTTGCTCACACTCACGGCTTATTCACCTCTTTCAGTTATTCACCGCGTCACCCAGCGGAGACATCAAAACTGTCAGCAGCACAAAGTAGGCGATCTTGTTTCATAAAGCAGAACTGTAGATTGTGTTGATGCTTGTTCTAGGTAAGGGCTATGGCACCATAAAGTGCCATATCCAATCAATTATTTACCCTTAATGTCCCTTTTTATTGACGTGTTCAATAAGCAATTAATCACGGTCATACATGCCATTGACATTCAGTAATATCAGTAATAACAAGACAAAGGTGCCCTGCAGAGAGTGGTGAAGGTGGCACAGAGGATCATCGACACACCACTTTATGAAATAAAGGACGTTTGCACCACATGATATCTCAGAAAGACAAAGCACATCATGGAGTTCTGTAACCATCTGGCAGGAGACTCAGGGCAATACACCCACACGCACAGCATGTTTCATTTACCCCAGTGCTGTAAGAATATTAAACACACAGTAACTGGATAGACTTTTTGTCTCTTTCTCTGGGCAATAAAAATTTTGTCACCTCATCACGTGCAATGCCGTAGCTTTACATGGCACTGACGCTTTAAGTCAAATTCCACTTTATTGTCATCTCATTATATACAAGTACACAGAGAGATGAGATTGCGAAGCTTTGGAGAGTCACAGTGTGCAAAAAGACATAGTGCAAATGGAATAACACACAACACAACAACATGACAAGGGACATTGTGCGCTGACCCATAAAATAGTGCAGGTCAAGACAAACTAGGCAGACAAGTAGCATAAATGAGTGTATGTGGTATATGATATGCTAAGACAATAATGGTAGTGGTAGTGATATGAAATTATATGATGACCACAACATAGCAGCATAGTGTGAGGTATTAAGAGATAAGAGATTAAAGTGCAGGGTGTAATACTTCAATTAAAAAAGTGCAGAGTGCAGTACTGATGTTCAGTTTGTAATGTGCAGTTTGGGAGGGAGAAAAACCATCTGTAGATGGATTAGGGCTTCATATGTGGTTGAGGTGATGTGGATGTGGATCCTGGGGACAACATCCTGGGGGTAAAAACTGTTCCTTAACCTGGCAGATCTGGCTCTGATGCTGCATTTGTGTTATGTAACTTACACACCTATGTTACGGAGCAGTGGTGGCAGCCCCGTAATCAAAAGGTTGCCGGTTCAAACTGAGCAAAGTACCCCACACACTGCTCCCCAGGCACCTGTCATTGCTGCCCACTACTCACCAACGATGATGGTGATGGTTAAAAGCAGAGAACACATTTCAGTGTGTGCACTGTGTGCTGTGCTGCAGTGTTTCACAATCACCTCACTTTACTTATTTATATCCAGACTGGATTATTTTACATATATACATATTGATATCATCCCACTACTGCACATTTTACAGGCTCTAGTTTTTGGCATTGTTGCACTATTTTGTCTTCTATGTTCTGTTTGAAGTCTTATATGTCTTGTCTGTAGAGATGGTACTCAAGTGAGAATTTCATTCATGCTTGCTGCATTGTATTCTGTACATATGACAATAAACTACTTGACTTGACTATCATGATAGGTGCGATGTTAAATTTGATGGTATCTCATGGACACCATGATAGGGTCATGATGGTCACATCAGGTGAGGTGTGACCACAACAGCTTAGTGTGACAGGCATGAACAGGAGTGCCCTATTCACCAGAGCAGGTGAGCACAACGCTTTCTGCTAAATATTTCATGGTGTTGAGGAGAAACCTTTCAGAGCAGCACAACGCTTGGATGGAGACCAGTGGGTTGATATGCTGCCGACATCCTTGTCCTCATTACTGCAGCCCTATGAGCCGGAGGGCTTTGGAAATACAGTAAACTTAGTCCACCAGACTGGAATTGAATACAGGGTCTGTGTGTGTGTGTGGCTTAACTTAGTAAAGTAGCGGCATAAAGTAGCAAAATCCGTTAAAGCCTTCCAAGAAAAGCCTTTGAAAGGGGCTTGCCCAGGGGAGCTGATGTGGAGCAGTGAGGATGATAGCAGCATTAGTAATTTTTATTAGCATCATGAACTCAGTAACCACATTTCTGCAATACCAACTGATGGCAACATCTCAAACACTGAGAATGACATACACACACACAAACACAGGTCTGCAGATTCTCATTCAATGTGTTTTCTTTATTTTGAATCTACCATTTTTGAATCTACCATTTACATTGGTAGATTCTCACTGAAGGCATCAAAACTATGAATGAACACATGTGGAGTTATGTACTTACAAAAAAGGTGAAATAACTGAAAACATGTTTTATATTCTAGTTTCTTTGCTCTGATTACTGCTTTGCACACTCTTGGCATTCTCTCGATGAGCTTCAAGAGGTCGTCACCTGAAATGGTTCTCCAACAGTCTTGAAGGAGTTCCCAGAGGTGTTTAGCACTTGTTGGCCCCTTTGCCTTCACTCTGCGGTCCAGCTCACCCCAAACCATCTCGACTGGGTTCAGGTCCGGTGACTGTGGAGGCCAGGTCTCCACTTTAGGTTAAGTACATAACTCCACATGTGTTCATTCATAGTTTTGATGCCTTCAGTGAGAACACATTGAATGAGAAGGTGTGTCCAAACTTTTGACCTGTACTGTGTGTGTGTGTGTGTGTGTGTGTGTGTGTTTATATATGTATATATATGCCTCACATATTACAGCAAGGTTTAAAAATCTAAAGCCTCTTAAGTAGACAGCTGTTTGTAATATTTAGTGTTTTAATGATTTGCATATGTTGACTTTAAGTTGATAAGTAAGTTGTGAAGAGTAAGCATAGCAGCGCTAAGTTAGGGTGACCAGATCTCCTCTTTTCCCCAAACATGTCCGTCCAGGTATTTAGAATTGTCTGGGTGATTAAACATTTGTCATGTCATCAGCTTCTACGCCCATATTCCTGCTAGTAATAAAACGGTGCAGAAAATGACATGTGCAACCCACAATCCAGCACTGCATGTCACAGCCCTGTTATTCGTCTAAAGAGAAAAAGGAACAATATAAAATGTGTTGACAAGAATCTGGATCTTGAGCATGACCTTGAGTGCAAGACAAAAGATTTTAAAATGGTATACAATTACAGGTAAGGGTAAGGCAACCCACACGCTCCCTGTACATTTTCATCAGTCTGATGAATTACATGGTGCCAGAGACCTGTAGTAGCTCGATCCCTCATGGTCAGCTCGGCAGAGCACACGCCAATATTTGTCACTGCAGAGGTCACCGAGAACCTCATCAGCCACTAATGGATCACGGTCGACACCGACAGTCCAACTCCTCATCACCGTGCTTCGAGGAAGAGCACTTCTGAACATGGTGCCCAGGAAAACAGGGACGCTAATCACAATCGCAGTTGCAACCCATTCATTTACCTTCACAAACAGGGCCATGGTTCAACCTGAATCCATTCCACTCTAGAAATAGAACCGGGCCCCAAACACTGAGACACGGTTCTGCACAGCCGGCCTGACAGGAACTTTTTGGCTAATGGGGAAGAGCAGAGGACTCGCTGTGTCAGTGCCGCCGTTCTCCTCCTCTGCATCTCAGCGCCTCATGCACCCATGAATAAATCATAATTTGGGTCCGGAAATGTCAGAGCGGTTCAAATACTAGCGCGCCGTCCCACCGAGGGATCCAGATGGACTGCTTTCCCAGCTCCCAGAATCCCGCTTGTCATTCCACAAATATTTGCTGCAGTGGTATAAATAGAGCAGATCTCATGGAAAAGTAGAAGAGTCTCCATTCCGCTTCGCATGGTGGTGGGGATGGACCACGCTGGAGGTCATTTCCTTCACTCTGAGTGGCTAAAGCGATCCACACAGGTTTTGTTCCCACTGACAGTTTTCACAGTAAGCAACACAATATTAAAGTGAAAAGTGAAAGTGAAGTGATTGTCATTGTAACACACAATGAAATGTGTCCTCTGCTTTTAACCATCACCCTTGGTGAGCAGTGGGCAGCCATGACAGGCGCCCGGGGAGCAGTGTGTGGGGATGGTGCTTTGCTCAGTTGCACCTTGGCGGAACGGGATTCAAACCTGATTACGGGGCAGCTTTCTTAACCACTAGGCCACCACTGCCCATGCAGCTCTACATTTCAGCCATTAAAACACACGACAAACCATGGCCAAGTGTCATAACTCTGAGCTGCTGGTGTCCATAATGTCCCTCGAACCTATTAGACATTAAAACAACTCGCCCCAGACCGCACACTCCACCTCTCCAATCGTTTCTTAATTATACAAGGAGTCCAGTCTAAGGTGCTGTTAATTTCGGTTACCATGACCTTAGAGTGTGAGTGCTTGGTTGTCAAGGTGATCTCACTGAATTCAAGTGTGAGTGGAGAACCACACGCTGTGGGGACACACAGTGTGTTCGTTTCAGAGGCTTTCACTGAAAGTAAGAATAGGTTGATTTGTTGTGTAGATTGTGTTGTGTTATTTTTTTATTTATTACAATATGAAGACAGGGGACTGGTGTATTGTTAGAAATTGACCAGTGAAACCTGTAAAAACGAATTTATTACTAGTTTTCTGTCCAAAATATTATCTAGTCCTGGACTGCTTTGGCTCTGGCTATATTGATGGAGTTGATTTAAAATAATATGACAAATTAATATTTCTGAATGAGGACAACATTGCTGTTTCAATGAAACACCTTTAAATAGCTTTGTACGTGTGTTTGGGTGTTTGTGTGTGTGTATGTGTGTGTATGTGTGTGTGTGTGTGTGCGAGCATGTGTACAGATGTGGGTGATGGTGTTAATGAGATGACATCCTTCACACAAGAGTCACCCGACAGATGAGCTGCACCGCAGCTTATAACCATGGCAACCAAAGACTAATTGCTAACCAGTGGAGCCGGAGCAAAGATGCCCACCATGGTACTCAAAACACAATGTGTCACCCTGACGTGTCGGCAAACTCATCAAGCTTGAGAGGCTCTTCACTCGCCGTGATAACAACTTTAAAATATAACGGGAATAACCGGACTGATGCTGTGGAGACTGGAATGGAACATCTAGGATTCACTCAACTAAAATACGTTAAACATTTACCCTTTTGAAATTATTGTGCATGTTATATCTTTATTATATGGCCTAATAAATACATAATTTAAATGTGTGTGTGTGTATATATATATATATTGTATTATATTGACCATGGATTCCCCTTTGAACCTGAAGATTATCGAAGAATATGCAACAGCCTACACTGACATCTGCTGGCCATTATCCCAAATGCCGATATATCAGTACACTCAAAGTGTGGCTAAACTTAAAAAAGATTGAAGTAATCTGTCACACCTAATATTTTAGTATTGACGTAGACATCAAAACTATGAATGAACACATGTGGAGTTATGTACTTAACAAAAAGTGGAGACCTGGCCTCCACAGTCACCGGACCTGAACCCAGTCGAGATGGTTTGGACATTTACACATATAATTCTATGCTGTATTGGTTTCGTGCTTGACGCTTTAAAAAATTAACTCATTCAACAAATATGTTTTTTATTTTTATAATATTGTTGGCCGCCTGATGGCAGAAAATCACTGCAAAGGAAAAGAAGGAGAATCACTACCTCCGCTTGACCACAGAGTGGCGCTCTAGGTGAAGCAGATTGAGTTCACTGTAGAACGGACGGGTTATACTACTGTAAATACTATATCTTAAAATGTTATAATCAATTCTATAGACTTTTTCACACAAACCAAAAGTGGAGAAATGAAATTTAGTAATAATACTAATATATTGCTAACAAAACAAAGTAACAACTGTAACAAGATGCCTAAATCAAATACATTAGGATAAAATTGATCAATTATGCATGTTTTTGAAAAAATATTTTTAAAAATTGTGAATGGGACATAAGTATGTTACATTATAAAAAATATGTTGTAGTACAGAAATATACAAGTTTTTTGGTGTGTGTACACCTATCCAGCATTCTTCCAAACGCTTGGCATCAGCTGACGCAAACAGGACCCACTCAAATGCAACAGAAGATGCTGTTATTGCACACCAGGGACGAAACCTGAATAATGTACAGCCTCCGTGGTTCACACAGAACAGAAACGGCGTGCATCGGAAATGGTCTATTTCTGTCAAACTGTCAAACCAGGCATTCAAACACGCTGACAATCAGCTTCAATTCAGGGAAAGAAAATGGCAACAGCGCTCATCTCTATATCTGCTCATCTTTCATTCTTATATTTAACAATAGATTTTCATTTGATGTGTCATGGGTTATTGCATGTGGTAAGTGTTATGCAAAAATAAGACTTTGTACACGACTGTACACAACTCTCAGTTTAATCACGTTGGTAAGACGTGTACTACAATTCAAAAGTTTAGGGTCATTAATAACATGTCAAAAATTTTAAACAAGTGGCACTATCAAACATTCAGTGCCACTTACTGTACAACCAGTTGTTACAGGGACAGTCTCCCCGGAGCAATTCAGGGTCAAGTGTCTTGCTCAGGGACACAATGGTAGTAGGGGTTCAAAGACTTTGTGGACTTCTGGTTTATAGGTGAGTATGCTACCCACTAGGAAACAACGATTTGGTGCATTAAAAAGAGGTAGAAATTCCAGTCTAGATGGTGTTTATGTTGCTGGAAATGCCTGTTAATGATGGAATATCTGCATATATGTAGAGAGGAACATTATCAGCAACAATTAGTCTTGGGTTCCAGTTGAATACTTTGTTCGTTAACCCAAGTCTGTCACTTTAAAACTTTAATTGATCATTATAAAACCCTTAGTAGAGCAGAAAACCGTTGCACTGATTAAAGTTGCAATAAAACTGGACAAATAGAGTATCTAGTGCAGAAGCAAATGTGGTTCAACATCATTATTTACTATTCTTTTTTGTAACACATTTTGTAACACATTTGTAAACACATTTCATGGGTTTTGTATAGGAAATTTCTAAATGACCCTAAACCTTTGAGCAGTACTGTATACAAAGGCTGCAGTAAAACATAATGTCAACACAATATGTTAATTAGAATCCTTGATCTTTCCTTCCACCTTAAGATGTTAGTACAAGATAAAAAAAATGCACTGGAAGAGAAGCACACACTTTGCTACTGTAAGAATTATTTGGAACTATCCAAACTTTTCTTTAATAATTTTGTTTGTTTGTTTGTTTGATTGATTGTTTTGTTCTGTTTGTTTGTTTGTTTGTTTGTTTGTTTGTTTGTTTGTTTGTTTGTTTGTTTGTTTGTTTGTTTGTGGGAATTCCTCTCACTGAAAGCTGCTCAGAGATAAATGACGCAAGTAATACTAACTCCAGCCTAAACACAACCATGTAGAAGGATAGAGATGGTGTCTCTGCAGGGATTCCATGAAGAAAGAGTCACGTTGTGCTACTGATTGGCTATTAGCTGACACCACAGGAGAGGTGAGTGTGTCCTGAAATGAAACCCTGTTCACATTGCATGAAATGCATGAGTATGCATGAAAGGGTGTTTGGCACAATATATGCAACAACTTCTGACTTTTTGGCACCTATGGAAATCCACCTTTTACAAGCAGGTGAAGTGACTTTCTACATATAAAATCCGTATCCCCTAGATGAACATGAAACATTTTAAATTTTCATTATGAGGAACATTTAACATCTCAGACCACAAAGGGATTTGTCAGTAATGCAGCCGGTTGTTGCTACAAAATACAGTTCTCCACCTCAGGTACAGAGGTGTAGTACCTTCAGAAAACATTTGGATGCTCTTATCAGGTCTGCTGTGGTCCTTTAGATGGTGATTCTCTCCCAGTCTTTGCCGTTCCTTCACTCAGACTTGTCATGGCAAATTTGTTGAAAAGCAGTAGTGGTGAAAATGTACTGTAGTCCAGCATTTAAAATGACTTTGCTCCTGCTTATGAATTATTAAGGCATTAGTGCCACATCCTTTCCTGATGCTGTGCAGTCTCTCACCCCTATGAAACCTTGTCATGTGGTGTAATGAGGTGAAACGAGTCCATCGACACGGCCCTTTTGGTGTGAGGGAAGAGGAGTAATTACAGGCACAATCTCATTTCACAGAGCCCATGGATTCTCTTGTCAGCCCCTATCTCCACCATGATTGCTCACCATAGCAACAGGCTCCATGGGTACCTCAGAGACTGGGGCAGTGGAAAGAGAAGCTCCAGATGAAGAGCTGAGCTCCAACCTGCAATTGGTCAAATAAGCAGTCTGAGCATCTGTCCTTCTCATTGGTTGTAATCTTTTTAAGCGGCACAGCTTTTTTTATTTGTGACTTCATGAACACCTGAAAATCAGAAAACATATTGCAGATATTTTCCTGCACAGGCTGATGTTCCTGTTCATCTTGAACCCTCCCTGAACCTGAGGACAACAACTGCCTGGTCAGAACTGATGTTGTTCCAGGATGGCCATCCTTCTGAAGCAGCTTTGAAGGTGTTTACTACTGGATGTTATTCTAACTGCACAATTGTCCTATTTTTTACTTCAGCTAACATGCAAAATTAGATAAATGAGTGTGTGCAGTTCACTAGTGTAACGAGAATGACCATTAATATGAATCCGAGAGATTTGCCCATTTGCAAATTTACATTCACAGTACCTAAAATTAACACATATAGTGCCAGATGCACACGACAAAAGAAAAACTGTGCTCAGCACAGCTACTTTTGACAACAAAAGACTTCTAATCAGAGTTACTATGAGCCAGACGCCAGCCACATAAATTGACCTTTGAAATATGAGACGTCCAATTAAATAGGACAGGATGTTGTGTGCCGTCAGCTCAGCATAGAGGCACTGCCTCTTGGTCAAATGTACAAAGCAGCAGTTTTCTTTAGGTGTGGGCCTCTAAAATATCAAAGCAATTTAAGGCAACCCGGGCCAAACCGTTTTTCACACTCCTCAGGTAACACGTCTTGAACGTCCTCTGACCTGTAGTGCAAAATGCTTTTGTTCTGTGGCTCCCAGTCATGCAAAACACATAATAAATCACAGCCATTCAGTTACAGTCATAATTTTAATAATTTATTATCTGTCTAAAAGACATTGGAAGTCCTTTATTGGACAGCCCCAACATGAAAGTGTTCTTCTTCCCATTTCCGGTCCAAACCATGACTACAATGTTTGCCATTCTGCTGTTTGGGCCTTAAGGGAGGATGACGCACTATTGACAACAATTTTTCCACTCAAGGCTATTTGAAGGCACCATGGGTCCCAGGCAAAAGGGATCTGGTGGGACCTTCACCAGGTCAAATCACGCCTGATGCCAGGGCTTGCTGCCTGAGGGACCGCAATTTGTCTGTATATTACAGCTGGATGACTTCTTAAGCTAAAATGTGTAAAAATGTAGTTAAAGAAACCAATAGGTTTATTTGTAGAATTGTTGCAGATAAATTAAAAAAAGTGTAAAAAGTCACATTTTCATCGTATCATTCATATGGTGGCATTAATGAAAACTATTCATTGTCTCAAGCCCACCACAGGGTGGACACACACCATTCACTCACACGCTCTCTCCTCCGACATGTTAAAGATGCGAGGCCATGTTGCTAACTGCCGTACCACTGCCTGGCTTTTGCAAAAATCAATAAAAAGGGGGAAATACAGTTTCATTCTCCTGGTATGAGCACCTCTTTCCCATATCCCATTTAGCACAGAATAACCTGCCTGACGGGCAGTTTGGAGGGGATGAGCGAGGCTCCTGGGAAATCTAAAGAAATCTGCCACACAAACAAATGAAATCCTTTCTTTGCCAGGCACGGCAGCAAAACGCTTCGCTCCAAAAACGCGCTGTCACATCTGTATGCCGTGTGGGAACACGTTCCTTGGTAACAGCTATCAGGCAGTAGTGACATGATGTAGGCTGGCTTCTGTAGAGAGCTTGTCCTTTTACTCAGCGCATGAAAGGGTGTGCACTTTCAGAACAGACTCGAAAATGCCAGCTACTGGAAAACAGACACATTTTGAGAATGTGAGTTTGTAAGAAACCGTTGTTTCCATCAGCGTTTGGCTGCTGTTTTGGTGGAAAACTGGTTGTCAAGGACTGGCAGTTCACTGTGCGGTACAAGACAGCCAGAGACAGCAGAAATAATGTACTTCTGCAGCACATACACACAAATTTGAACTATTGTGGTCATAGCCTGGGTAAGAACAAACCACATGACATGAGGTGAGGTGAGGTGGAAGCAGAGCTACAAAGAGAGCAGCATATGAAAAGATCCACTTTAACTCACACTGACATCGCAGATATTTCAACATCTCCCCCTCGCAAAAAAAAATAATAAATCACAATAGCAGTCAACACAGTTGCTTCTCTGACTCTTCCAGGTCTGCCTTATAAATTATTTGGCTCTGACCGTGAACTAGAGGTTTTTACCAGAGGCCTGGGTGAGAGAGATCACATTGGGACAACCATACGTTAGACTGCATATGTTATAAAACACATCTGTTTTTTTAAAAAAAAACTGACATCAATAAAAAGTGTAATGTTCAGATGCGTCAGAACTGCTTTCAGGCACGATGCAATTCTCTAGATATAAAAACTTCTGAAATGAAAAATAGCTCCATCTGCAATTTAGCTGTTGCCATTGTTGCTAAGCAACGGCATTCAGACTACAGTCAGGTAGGTACCAGATGCACCAAGCTGTGACCAGTAAAGGCAGGCAAAACAACCTCTACATAGAGGCTGTGTGCCTCTATGTGTGAGGTCATCTAGTGTCCTACTATCAGGTGGTAGTAAACTGATGAGTGTCTCCAGGGGGGAATGTCCCTGTAACTACTGATTGCAAGTCACTCTGGATAAGGGCGTCTGTTAAAAGCCATAATTGTAAATTATCTTTGGAAATAGCTCCAATTACATATAGCCCAAAACCTTAGTAGCATCATGCCCATGTTCCAAATATCTGATCTGATATCAATACTGCAGTAAAACAGTCATAATTCATAAAACATTCAGAAAACTTGCAAGGCGAAACTGGATGTATTTTTTTTTCATCAAGAAAAGTCATACTCCACCATCATAAATGAATGAAATCGAAAGTCAAAGTAATTGTTGGGTGGTGTGTCAGCTTTCAAGTAAGACTTTTCATTGAATAAAAAAAAAATTCAAATATCCCTGCAGAGAAATGTCACTTCAATAAGGTGTGTCGATGCAAGTAGTGCCACATCAAACTGATGAATATATACATAATACGCATAAAACTATAAGATAAATGCATGAGTTAGCACAGAAAGGGACAGCACCATGTCCAATGATCTATTTAAATGATTTCTCAGAAAAAAAGACAGCTGAATCAAGTCTTAGTCCGCTGTGGGTAAAAAAAATGACTTGTCCCTCCCTACTGCCGCTCTGTAGTGCAAGTAAGCATAACAAAGCGTTTTTAATATTCAGAGCAGATCATAATTGGCAACGTGTGTAATCAGGCAGTGTGGAGAACCTGTCTTATGCTGCAGAGGATTCAGAAAATGGCATTTTGGTTTCAGTATGTACGCCTACGCTGACGGGCCAAAAAATGTTTGTGGTTTGGTGATTCTCCCGTTAGGGGTCGCCACGGCAAATCAAGGGTCTCCATTTCCACCCATCCTCTGCCTCCTCCTCTTCCAAACCAACCCCTACATGTTAACTGGGCCTCCTGCAATCTCGCCTCTCTCTGACTCTGTCTCCAAAAAATCCAACCCTAACTGTTAACCTAATGCACTCATCCTCATGATGCACACTATATATTATCAATGATAATATGCTCCTTACACTAGGTCCATGTGGTGAAATGGCTGCATCATCCCTCACACAGAGGGAGCAAGCCTGAAATCAACCAGCTGTGTTTGAAGGAAACCCAAGGAGCCATGACGCCTTTACATGCGCTGATATAGTTATTGTTAACATATTGTAGCAGTAGCTGTTCGTTTCTTTTTTTTATCTTGTTCTAGTTTGGGCTCTTCCCTTAAGGGGTCGCAACCGATCAATCATCTCTATCTTCTGCAAGTTCCAACGTCCAAATGATAGTGATTCTATTCCATGTATTGTGACTGCATTTATACAGAGCAGTTATGGAATTACACAGATGATCTGTGTTAAAGGGGTTGAAAAGCTTCTACACATCGTTGAAAGGCGGGGGGGAAATCAATTCAGAAGACTTCAGCACAGAAGGGTTTATTTCTTGAGCGTCATAACTGCTGTAAATTCATTAGCGCAAACCTCTTCAGCACATGGCATTAAACTAGAACAATGACACCCAGGTCCTGGAGGCTTTTTATTCCTGCCAGGGTGTCGTCCCGCTCTCTGTAAAATATAGCTCCCCGCCCCATACTGTTCAAAGGAATGACTGTGATTATAATGTCAGCAATTAATGACCTTTCACAGTGCAGAAAATGAGTCAGGATTTCCCTGAATGGCACGGAGGTAGAGACCAGCACATGGTTGAAATGTAGCAGCAATTTCAGTAATCTGTTTTCCCATGGTCTACTGAAGCATTAGGCGTAATATGCTTTTCCCCATCATTTTTAAAAATAAACACTTTGTGTGTGTGTGTGTGTGTGTGTGTGTGTGTGTGTGTGTGTGTGTGTGTGTGTGTGCTGAATCAACAGCACAGACAACTCCTGTTGATATTTTCTTTAAGGTGAAGTGTTAAGGCTTTAGGCTCAGATATAATCAGTACCATTGGAACCAGCAAAGATGTAAAACTGTGTGTATGTGTGCATGTGTGTCAGTAGGAGCAAACACTCTCCCACCGAAAACACATCACTAATTACTCAAATCAGATCCATGATTTCGGTGTCAAATCCAAACACTTCCTCTGCTAAAAAAAAAAAAAGCGAAGAGTTTCTGCCACACGCGTCAGAACAGCATCCATTTATTCAGTGCTGCCGGGCTGTCAGGCATCAGGGATGAACGGAGGAAATGAGTCAGAATTAAGGATCACAGTGTGTTTCCTTATTCGAGTCTTAGCTGTGAAGTGACTGAAAAAAATGAAAAGCTGATATACAACCAGAATGCCACCGACTGACAGCTGAGTTTCCTGAATATTTACTGAGGAAACCACAGCAATGAGCAATATTTTGTGCATGACACTCTTATCCTTTGCAAGGTCTTCTTTGGGATCAGCTGCACTTCATAGGGACGCTCAGCGCAGAGGTACTAGCTCTGTTCTGCTCTGAGATCTTGGTTCATTGAATTGCTAAGATTGTTGGGGGACATTTTCAGACAAGAGCAGAATAAGTCAAGTTGATTTGGCATCTGACAGAAGAAAAAACACTTCACATCAGTCTTAATCTGCCGCCCTGTCATCTTCCCCCCTTCATCCTACTGCTTTGTAGCTTCGGTCTTGGTCCCTCTGTAGCAACCCGACTACACAGCCTACACAGATTGCTGCAGACCAATGGAGAGAGATGGACAGAAAAAGCCCTTACAGAAGCCACTGTGCACTTCTGATGCTCTAATAAGAATGCTTTGCACTTTACTTTAAATCCAAATAGTGCTTTTGTATTTTACACTAATGTGACTCTTATCAGTAATCAGGAAAATCAACATGGCATCAATGTTATTATTATTCATCACTAACATCAATTTATTCTTTCATTCCAAGTACACTTGCCTCAGGTTAAGAACTCTTTATATACTGGCATCCAAAATGCTCTTAATTAAAAATGAAAACGAAGAGATTGTCATTGTGAAACACTGCAGCACAGCACAAGGTGCACACAGTGAAATGTGCCCTCTGCTTTTAACCCATCACCCTTGGTGAGCATTTACATCATTTACATTTACATTTACGGCATTTGGCAGACGCCCTTATCCAGAGCGACTTACAACGTGCTTTCAAGTTACCATCGATGAAGAGATCAATTCCGGTTCACTAGGACACCAACTATATGAATACATCTATTTAATTCACTCTGATGTAGATTCTGTACACAAAGTTTGACAACAAGAAAATTACAATTTAATCTAAATATTCTTTAAAGAGGAAGGTCTTGAGCTGTCGTTTGAAGGTGCTCAGTGACTGAGCTGTTCTGACCTCGAGGGGAAGTTCATTCCACCACCGAGGGGCCAAGACGGAGAAGAGTCTAGATGAGCAGTGGGCAGCCTTGACAGGCACCCGGGGAGCAGTATGTGGGGACGGTGCTTTGCTCAGTGGCACCTCAGTGGCAACTTGGCGGATCGGGATTCAAACCAGCAACCCTCTGATTACGGGGCCACTTCCCCCACTGCCCACTACTGCCACCACTACATTCTAGATTTTGCGCAATGAAAATGTCTCATTCAATGAAATGTAACTGCAAGATCTGTTTACTTCTGAACTGTACACTTTTTACGAAAGATTGGTTGTTGCTTGTGATTCAGATTAGCTTTCATTTTACTAACCTGAGTTTAAAGAGCTTAACAAGGTGTTATTTACTGCATCTAGAAAGGAGATGCTTTCTCTCTGCTTAACCCCGCTGTGTTTTCTGTTCAGCCGACAGGTAATCTATCCCCGTCTTTACATCCGCTTCCATTCCAGTGAAAACAGCCTGACTGGGACTGTAATTAGAGCTACGAGTGGTGTTCCTTGTCTCAAGCCTGTCTCCAGGGTAATGTGGCTTATTCACACTCTCCAATCAAGCGGACCAGAAGACCAGCTGCCTTAAAAGTGCTCTTAGAATTCATTACTTTGGGACAGAGGAGGGATCGAATATTTTTTTTTACAATGGCGATCCAATTAACTGTGGATCCATGGACATGGACAGTAAATAAATTAACCTCAAATCAGGAAGCAACATTAAAAAAAGAATTATATGAATTACATATGAATTATTCCTAAATGATACTAAGAATCCCAACTAAATCCATCTTATCTGTCAGTAAGGGCTGAGCACATGAGGAGCACAGGAAGAACCCCTGATGGGCATGAAGTTCCCTGACCTTGGATGTTTGATCACAGAACAGGAGGGTTCGTTTTGTCTCATCTTGCACAGCGTGGTTTCCGCACAAACAAGTATCAGGTGAGTCAGTGGCAGACAGTTGAAGCCAGGGGTCAAAATGCTTGAGAAAGGCCCGGAAACCCATCTTCAGCTAACTGATGGCACATACCCCCGAGGGCCCTGGATCACGCTTCTCAATCCACCCACTTTAACCCTGAGTCCCTCTGTGTTGGCTGGCGATAATTTATCAACATGATCAACAGCAGTTATTAGGATCATTATATTATTGTTTTTATTTTATGGAAATACTTTTAATTAATGGATAGATTGCCCATAAAATAAATTGAGTTTTGGCTCTGATGCAAACAGAATCTGAGTGCACAGTCTACTCTACTACTAAGTGACAAGTAGTAGAGCAGCAGAGGAATGTAATTGGTCAGAACTTTGAAATGTCCTACTTACCACAAGCTCTGTGGTTTCTGTCTATCTATAAATCGGTCTGTATATGATCAGTTGAACATCTATTGTTGGCGGACAGACTGGAGCAGCTCCAGTGAAGTTTCAAGGTTTTTCTAGCTAACTTTTATAGCTAACAATCATTCTCAGCATTGGCCCAGGAAGAAACAACCTCTCGTGCTGTTTCCTGCTGAGCCGCGCTGCCCTACACAAAGACACCATCACTCTGCTGCTGAGACACGTCTTATCTCAAATCTGCCAGAATCAATTCTGTGTGAATGGAATACTAACTATTCCAATAAAGCAATGCATTTCCCAACGCAGTTCACCCTGAAACGAGTCTTTGCTGTTTGGACATGAACACACACACTTCATTTAATATTGCTTCATGTTGCACTGTAATAGCTGGACATATTTCTAATGTGCCTGTAACAATGGGAATGAATCTAAAGCGTTGTTTGCATGAGCTGATCCTGATCCAGTTAAGTATCTTGTGTTGATTTTTCCTCGTGTGGATAAGAGATTGGTATAAATGAACTGTCCTGATTGTGTACACTCTCACAATTTAAATAACCGCCACTGCCTACTCAGGGCCGTGGCTGCCATCCCGAGACACAGTGCGGGGGGCAACACAAGGCAGGGCTCCAGCCCACCAACAACTTAGAGTCATATAATTTAGCCCTTTAGTTTATACATCCAATTTCTTTAAAAAGGCAATGGAAATTCTTCCCTATATGAGGACAGTGGCTTGTTGGTGTTCACGATCCACTGGCTAAAATCTAAACAAGGGACAAGTGCATATTTCATAGTGTAAACAATGGTGCGTTTATTAATTTATACAGGGAAGGGCTGTTTTAATGGTGTATGGGTGAGCTGTATTGATGCAATAATTTATGGAAGACTAACATGAGAAAATGCCGGCACTCACAGAGATGAGTCCCAAAGGAGTCCCACAGGCAGACTGAGCACACACACACACACACACACACACACACACACAACTAGTCAATCTGGAGCTCACAGTGAATCTGAAGCCACATTATGGGTGCAGTGAACGTAGTCCTTGTAAATCTGCTGCCCGTGTATCTGACAGGGGTCGTTCTTTCACCTCTTCCCCCCGTCCCGGAGTCGATAAGAAAAGGCCACTGTTATTCACTCACCGCACGTAAATCCAGCTGCAGGATCCTCCCGAGGAAGTCGAAGACATACTGACTTCCTGTGTGGGCAATCTGTAATGGGGTTGAGGAACAACTCGACAACAGTGCCCAGCAGCTAAAGCCAACGATTATTCATCTGATGTGTGTGTCATTTTACTGTTCATTCATCATTATCAGCACAGAATCCTTGCTGAATTCTCTTTTGATTTTGAAAATGTAATATCAAAAATAGCTTTAAGATTGATCCAACTTTGTTTGAGTGATGAAAGTGTTATCATATATGCATGGTATGTTTCAATCTTTCATGAAAAAAATTCAATCATTCATAATATTCCAAACAGAATCCACAAGTGCATGTGGACCATGCGATTTTAACACAGCGGATTCATTAACCCTTAACATGGGCTTATGAAACATGAGATGGCTCACATCCCCCATACCCTTGTCATCCACAGTGCAAGGCCGCGTCCGTCTGTGACGCAGACGCTGCCCTCTCTCCTGACACTCGGCCTAGACCCCAACGCTTGCACGTGCACACAGAATATGATTCATGCATCCATGCAGGAACACCGGTGCAATTTCCACACCATCTCACCAAGCCACCACACAATATAGTGCAGGACAGAACATAGGAGTCAAGTTGGCGACAGCCACACCCATACCTGCCGGGCGCTCCAGCTAAACAAAAGGGGCGTCGTCTGGCTATGAACTTTTGAGGCCAGCATTTCGAGCTATTTTACTATGTAAATTCTGTTTCATGTGTCTTGTCTTCAGTCTCCCCCTTCAAGGTTGCCTGGGTGATTTGTATCTATACCAGTGCGGTTCTGATTTGACCATTATTCTTTTTCTTTTGTTTAGTTTGTCTCTCCCACATGCCACTGGCACGACAGTGACTCTTTCTGTGCTCATTGCCGTCTGTTTTAATCAGTAATGCATGAAAACGATGCCTCCCTTGTGCCTTATCGTGTGGTTGTACACACTTCAGCGGGTCTGCTATGTGAATAAACAGCATCTTCATGGCCAGTGTGCGGCTGCCACACCTCTTAGTAACACTTTGATGTGATCAAGGAAGTCCAGGCCATGGACGTCGCACATCCAAGGCACGAGGAGCCTGGCGGAGCTGTAGCATTTGACATGGATGAATGGGGACAGACACATTTAGGTGTGACGGGATAATGAACCCGGCTGCCCTTAACTGTATCTCCCACAAACACCTTGGCGCCCGGGCGCAGGATTGATGCACTTGCTGGTGTGTGTGGCGGAGTATTGCGCGCCACGCACTTCAGACCCCCACAGGCAATCTTACAAATCAGCATGCCCACCGCAGCCTCTGCACGCGCATTCTAATGTCGCCCAGCACGATTTCATAATGAGCCGGCGGGCCGCCGCCAGGAATGTCGAACAGGGAAGAAAATAGTTGGCACTCACCATTACCAACCCCTTCTTGTCTCAAGACAGGGAAAAAACAAAAAACAAACAAAGAAGCCGAAAATTGCTGTTACCCTGGCACCATTTCGAATGAAAGAGAGCTTCTCACTCACACACTCGGAGTGGATTCACACAGCGGTGCTCGGCTGAGGGGGTGGGGTGTTCCCATCACTCCAGCAGTGGTCCGCGGTGGATGAAACCTCCTTCAAAAGAGATGAGGGAGCCGCCCTGTCGCTCTGAAGTACAGAGGCTCCCCACGGGCTTAATGAAGCTTGCGCTTCACCCGCCATCCATCGGCCAGGTGGAAAGCCAACAGCAGGGTTGGGGCGGCTAGTGTGGTCGGGATCCAGCGGTGGTGAAGAATGGGCCATCGCGGAGCTCACCGCACAGTCTCCCTGGATCGCCCAGCGCGGCTGCAGAATACCAATGACAACCAGAGGCACCACAAGCAGCATGGCACCTCCGCTCAACTTTCCCATCCATCCGCCACCACCACCAGCCCCCGGGCACCAGGCTTCCAGGCATCTCACTTTAAGGATGGGCCTGAGAATTATGTGCTCCATCAGCACAAGGACAAGGGCAGTTCAACACGGGGCAGTGACACACATTAACTGCGGGGTCGAGCAGAGTGCGTGGCAAATGGGACGTTAAGGAGCAGAGAAACATGATTCAACAGGCTCCAATGCTCTGTGATGCGTAAATCTGAGCCGCTGCCAACTGATCAAATGTGCACTTTTAATCCAGACCAACACCGGCAACAATGACAATCATCTATTTGAAGGTGGACGAAAAAAATGTGGAGTCACATGGAGTCTGGTGACAATAATAAGTTTGACACTTGGCTACTTTGCGACTGCATCACGCACATCTCCTGTTTAACTTGCCCACGAACGTCTGCTGTGAATCAGAGCATCAAATGTGAGTAATTTCTCTGAATTCTCTTTTTTTTTTCGTCACAGTTGTTCACAATGTGCGCCACCCTCATATATGTAAAGCTATATTCATAAATCTATTTATGGTCTAAACCGTCGCCTCGTGTCCTACCTGTCGTAACTCCAGCGGCTGTACGACATGCTCTTGCTGCTGCCCACTGCATCCATCACGGCGGGGAAGCTGCAGCTTCGGTCGGATCCAGGAAGGAGGACCGCGCTGAGCAGAGGAAAGGAGAGGAGAGGAGGGAAGAGGAGGGGAGAGGAGAGGAGGGAAGAGGAGGGAAGAGGAGGGAAGAGGAGGGGAGTGGAGGGGAGAAGAGGGGAGGGAAGAGGAGGGGAGAGGAGAGGAGAAGAGGGGAGGGCTGGATGTGGACGGGAGGAGGGTTGTACCATTCCGGAGCGTGGAGGGAAAGTTGATATCCTGCGTGACGCGCAAGGGATCCTCGTCTCCTCGTGATGTGTGAAGGGGGTTGCTTATTCACCATATTTATCATATCATACGCCCGTTCATAGATTGTTTATTCAAAATGGCCTTATTACCATTGTTTATTCCATTGTTTATTTTACATTTAGACTGCTTCACTGTTACAGAGAAACAGAGTGTTGTTGTGTGCATGTGTGTCTGTGTGTGTTTAGGGGTTCTACAGGACACCTTATGGGCCACATTACCAAAGATTATTTACTCCAAGGGGCCACTGGCATTTTCTACTATCTCAATTCATCATAAATCATAAAGTGAAAACTCCACCATGTTGTGTTTTGTAGAGGTTCAGCCCACCACATGTCAGTCACTATAAATCCTGACAAATGCTTGTGCTATTTTACTAGTTATTAAGTTGCTTTATTGTAATGTCGTCTTTGTTGCACTTTGACTTTATGGATGATGGCAGAAATGTCAGCGGTCTGATCTGTCGTGATCAGTTGAGTTGTAGTGAAAGTGAAGTGATTGTCATTGTGAAACACAATGACACAATGAAATGTGTCCTCTACTTTTAACCCATCGTCCTTGGTGAGCACTGGGCAGCCATGAAAGGCGCCTGGTGAGCAGTAGGTGCTTCAGATTACGGGTCCATTCCCTTAACCGCTAGGCCACCACTGATCCTCAGTAAGATATACTTAAATATGAATTATAAGGTCAGCACCTGCACCATGTGTCACCATTTTATTGGCCTTACAGATATTTAAATAATTCATGTGGTTGCATGTAAATGGGCTGAAATAGAAAAAAATGACTTTTTTTTAAGTGTTATCTTAAACTGCTTAATGGATGCATTTAAATTATGCTCAGCTTTTGAGATGACAGCATCTCCTCTAGTTTACTGCTTTCTCTCTCTCGCTCTCCCTCTCTCTCAGACCTGACGGTGGTGAGAATCCGGCACGTAGCCTTCATGGTAATGAGGTCGCGTTTCCAAATCAGCCGCTTGGATGTGTTTCTGAAGGCGGACTGAATGCCAAATGCAAATTGACATCTATCAATTGGGGACAGTCAATAGCTGATGGGATTTTTTGGAAGAAGTGGGCCCGAGTGCACCCTGTGCTCCTGCAGTTCTGATGAAATGACTGGGACTTCAAAATCGAGGAGAAAGTAGGTCTCACTGTTTGATTTGAGTGGCATGCAATGCAGGCAAACAACATTTTTTTTTAAATGTGTCTGTAAGTCTTTATTGCCAAAAGTGTTTTTGCTTTCTTGTATTTTGTTCTTACAGGCAGATAGTTGAGGAAAGATACAATGAGTTCAACATGCACATAAATATTTTTGATAATGAGGGGTAAAAGAAATCTATGCAACATAGAGCGCCGTCATTCACGTGAGATGAGGACAGGCTCTCGCATCTGAATGTTGCTGTTTGCATTAGAATACTGACACTTTCTGCCTTCCATTCAGCTGATGTGAGTGTTGGACAGACTGGGAATCTGTCATTATCAAGGAAGCATCATGCGTCATCAGTTCAAGCTCATGTTCTGAGTATGTGTCATCTCCTTTGTGTTTTTCATTGTCATTCATTCACTTCCCTCTTCGCTTTCACACTTAGTTGCAATGACCGTTTCAGCATGGTTCATTTTCACTGCATATTTTTAAAAAGCTGACAAAAGAATGAATTAATGTTTCTGTAGAATATATTAAAGTAAAACTTTTCATGTCTGTCATCCACCTATTTCCCACCTCTTTTCCACTCTAAGTATGGTGTAATCTATTATTGCTCCTGGCCAGTCAGTTTTAGCCATCTTAATGAGTTTTTAAATTACATCCTGTAGCTGAAAAAGGTCAATGAAATATCATAAAGATGGTGGTGGGAAAACAATCTTGTAGAGGCAATTCAGAGGTGGGTGCAGATGAAGGCCGATTGTTATATTTAAAATGTTTTAAGAATCATGGAAAGAAACTTCAAAAGAAAAGATTATGCATGTTTCTCAGTATGGATACACAGAGGTCCAGAGCTCAGTTAAACAGATACTGTATGTAAGATTAATTTTTCAGCATTTAACTTGGAAAAACAATGTGCAAAATATGTTTTCTGGAACAAGCTATTGCAGTGGCTCCCACTCTGCCCATGACAGTCAGCAAAACTCATGTATATAAATCAACCTCATTATTTACAGTATCTCACAGAGTACACCCCTTACATTTTTATAAATTATTATATGCAACTTACAAAAATGGAGGGATATTGTGAGAAACGTGGATGAAAGTGGATGAAAGTCATACATACAGTGTTTGTTTCACATCAGGCATTTTTGGGATAGGGAGGCAATTGTATTGGGGTGATAGACACACCTCATTTTGTGTTTTCCATCTAGTGGTCTCACTGTGTACAGGTGTGCCTTATATTGGGGCCAATACCAAGAGACAACATTTCTCGATGTGGCATCAATTTGAACAGTAAGTCATTCCAAGTTCATCATTCAAACAGCCATGAACACACAACATCACTCAACGAACGAGCAGCGTCACCTGGCCATGGCATGCCTTCGGGTCGGTGGCAGGCAGTCAGATGTTGCTCGAGAACTTGATGTGTCTCAAAGTGTCATCAGCAGACTTGCATCAAGACACAGAACTACTGGCAGAGTTTATGACAAACCCAGGAGTGGAGCCCCACGAGTGACAGACCTGCAATGATGACCAGTTCTGTTCATTGAAGACAACGCATCATGGCAGAATTGTCACAGCTCGACTTCAGGAAGTTGGAGTGCCTCATATGGTCTGGCCATCATTGTCCCCTGACCTGAACCCCATAGAACATGTCTGGGACCAGTTGAAGCAGAGACTGAATGATCATACCCCACCCGCACGTGAACTGCATGTAGCTTTGTGGAAGAGCGGAATGCATTGCCTCAGAACAACATCATGAGGCTTGTGAGGAGCATGAGACATCGCTGTCAAGTTGTCATTGAAAACACTCGCTACTGACATTGTACATTTTTGTTATTTGGGGCTATGCCTGTTATTGTCTACATTTTTTAGGTAATAAATATTAAACTAATGAAAATGGTGTTTCTTCTCATACATTCTTAGTAATATCAAAGGGTATATTAACTTGGGACAATACTAAAGATTTGGCACTTTGATACAATGATACATGGTAAATTTGCTGTCCCCTAAAAATAACTAAACACACAAGCAACTGCTAAACTGCTGGCAAAAAAAATAAGTACAACCAAGCAAAAAAGTCCTCATTGTTCCCAATTAGTAATTTTCCCTCTGTGACATATGTTAGATGACATCTTACCAAAAATTCACGGTGTCTGAGCAGTTCAAAACTATATTGGATAAAATGTTCCATTAATTTCTGTTTCTATTATTTAAGTAGCTCAAAAATATGTTGGTCATGACATAAGCAATATAAATACAAACATGTTGTTTGTAAAACAAAATTAATGTACATTTTTACTGTAGTGTATAATACTTAATTGCAGTTTTAGAGAAATCTTTTTGCTGTTTAAAATGATCATTTGTGCAATTTAAGGTGTAATGGAAATGCAGCTGCAAGTACAATGGAATTCCTTCATCATGTAATCAGCCAGGCCGTCTAAGCCCAACAGCGTCCTCTAGTGGGCAGGGCTAGCTAGGAATTGGTACAGAAAAGGTATTTTACTACTGAGTATTTTTGAAACTGCCAAAAGTACAGAACAGGAGCAAGGGGAAACTTAATGTACAAAAACTCAGAATAAAGATATGTGGCATATGAAAGTGATGTAGCACACGTGACACGTCACAGCACAGCACCGAGTGCACACAGAGAAATGTGGTCTCTGCATTTAACCCATCCCGAGGGAGCAGCCATAAAAGGCACCCAGAAAGCAGTGTGTGGGGACGGTACATTGCTTAGTGGCACCTCAGTGGAATCATAGTGAGGGAATATTTATAGGTCACATGTGATGGGTGTCATGAAGCTCCTTTGATGCCATCAGAAGTGTTTTTCATCTCAGTGATGTGACAGAGATGTCAGGGTTCATTACCAAAGCAGCAGCAGCTAAATATGTCAGTGTCACATCAAACAGATTCAAATGTATATGATATATATCATTCTCACTCAACCATAGAAATAACACATGCCCTGTCCAGCTGTAATTACTGTTGGAAATAATTTTAGCAAGTCTAAAAAAAAAATCTTATTTAGTGTTGTATTTTTGATGTCCATGGTTGTGCATTGTCATATAAAGGCATCTTCAAACCCTGTGAGCACCTGTAGCTACAGTTTTGTTTCATTTGCAACATTTTAATTTTAAATATAAAACAACCAAATGACCTTTACTATGTACTGTATTAAATTGTTCCATTAAATAAAATAAATAAATAAAAACAGAATCCTTTGTGATTGGTATTTCTTTTGGGCCGGTATTCTTGAGTAGATCAATGAGTTTATTTTGCAAACTTCATAAATCTGAACCAACCAAAGTAAATGTGTAGGCCATATTGTTCAATCAGATTTTTATTATAGCACCAGAGGCTATACAAGGAGACAGGGGTGGGTGTGAAAACAAGGACACATTATGGATCAGATGTACACAAATTCTGTTAGAAACAGGGGTAGGGGGAGCATCATGAACTACTGCTAAACCCTACTGCACAGCAGAGTGTTGCGTGATGTTTCCACCGGCGCCACAACTTTACCAGCACAGACACGGTTGGTCCACCCAACAGCCGTGTGTGGATGCCTTGCATTGCGGCCAGGTGATGGAGGACTAGTGAAGCCAAACAGGTCACCAGCTCACCAGGGCACAAAAAAATAACATGAAGGAAATGATTTTGACCACAGTTTCACGAATGTAGGCCTAGAGCCGATATTTTCAGTTAAAAGCAAACTGAGAGAATTAAATACTCCTCTTTACATATACACACAGTTGTGCCGTGAGAGCATATTCACTTACAAACATATAAAAATACTTGTTAACTAGTCTGATAAGAAAATAATGTATAAAAGTATATAGTAAAAACATTTAATCATGTCCATCAAAGGATCACTTCTGATCTTTTTATCTTATATTACATGATGATAAAACAAAATCTAAAATTGTTTCACTGTATCCCTTATACAGAAATACACAGATGGAAAAGGAAGACAAACTCAAATGGTGAAATGTCTAAATAGTGATGTGAACCCTTGTGAAGGGAGACCAGGTGACCGGAAGTCCAGCCTGCCAGGTATCAGTTATATGACAACAGTGTGTTTTCTGGTGTGTGTTCCATTACCAGGCGTGTGTGTTGTTTTGTGTGATAAATGACACATCCCTCCTTACTAAAGTTAAGCCATCCACAGAGCCAAGTCTAAGTCTTCCCAGTTTTAAAGGGATATGGATCGTGGACACAACAATCGTAGACAACGACACTTAAAGGGACGAGAAAAGATCTTGCGGTATGTAGTATGTGGTTGTACGTACTGTACAATACATGATGTAAGTGACTTTCGGCAGTTCTATAGCGGGTCTCAAAAATCCACATCTTCATGTAAATACTGAAAATAAGGACAAATTGGGTCATTTTGCAACTGTCCATTTTCTTCATTCTTATTTTTCAGTGCATTGACCACATGATTTCACAATTATGTAACTTCATTTGTCCACAGGGCTTCATCTAGTCTGCCTGAACAGAGTACATTTCAGGACTGTAATACTTCATATTGCTTAGAAAAACACTTAATTACAAAAAAATTACTTTATTGGCCTGAATATAAGACTAATTTGTATATTATATTGTCTAGATTATTAATGTCATATGACCATTCTATTTCTCCTGTATTTTTTTTAAGTCATATACAAAATTTCAATAGACATTTGAGACCCACCATAACTTTCCCCTGGCAACGGTTTCCATTTCCATAAGATAAACAATGCAACAACAAACACAACAGAACAACAAAATCCTATAAATGTGGAATCAATTCAAAATGTAAGGCAAGAACATGTGACAGTTTTCTGAGACCGGTTATGTAATATCGGTACTGTACCACCAATGGTCTATTGTGCACCAGTGAGGAGACGCTAACTAGTATCCATCCTGAGTGTGAGACCATCTGGAAAAATTAAACTTTGCGAGCGGAGCAAATTGTGAACAATCTGGTGACGTGAACTGTATATCACTAATGATGAGTATATGAGCCTTACAACAGACGTCGGGCTAACTGGATTTGGCCTTTTGTAACAGCTGCGGCACATATGTGGTAACAACCCACACTTCAGGGCTATGTATATACATACACACTGCAATATATACGTTTTTGTTGCTGTTGTTGAGTGTGTCAAAAAAAACAAGCTAGTCAACCTCACACACTGCACAGTAGAGATTTCTTACTTCTTTCCAGATGCGCTCTCAAATCACACCAATTTCACCTATGTACAGTAGCTGATTAGCACATGAATAAAAAACAAAACAAAAGCCGCGCATGGCACGGCACGGCACACAAAGCTTCATAAGATCACTTCATTCTATACCGCCCGCAGAGCAATGACAAAATGTTTCAGTCTTCTCCATTCTCTACATATAGTTTTTTTTTTCTGTCATTTCATTTCATCTTGGCAAAAAAGTACAAATCACTACAAGGCAAGATAAGTCCGTCAAGAATCAAAGACATAAAGTTATGGAAATGTAATGCACAATTAAGAAGCAAATGTTTAGTGTTGGGCATTTTCACATTGAAAAGCGTGTTTTTTTTCCTTTCTTTTTTTTTTTTCTTTCTTCACCTCTTTTATGTAATTTTAGCTGACGGTAAAATGGTGAGTTCAATCATGATTCGTCAGTTTGGTTCTTCTAGTAGTGAAGTCCCAGATGGGCGAGGCTCCCTGATAAGGCTATCATAGGGACTGCTGTCTTAGGTCATGCACATGTAGAAGGCAGCGGTCATCCACACAGGATGTGATGTCAGAAGGCGGGGGTGGGAGGGTGGGGGCACTGGTGACAGCAGCTGAATGATTGGTGGCCGAAGGTGTCACTTAGACAATGACGCAATGACAGCCACTCTTGTCTTTTTCTTTACGCGTGGGCTCTGGTGAGGGTGGGCACTCCTGCTCCTGGAACTTCCTGTCAACAATTAAACGAGGGTTTTATGTAAATTAATCCATAATGCTGTAGAATCGAAAACCTAATTTAATTAGAACAAGAGCATGAAATAATGTGAGACTGGATCTGAGGAGTGGTTAGGGCTTAATTGAAAATGTAATTTACAAACTGCAACCTAACACAAAGTTTACGTCCTAAAAAGTGAGGTTTACTAACTGAATAAATGAAAAAGTATGTTTAAAAAAACATGGTCAGAGCGCCATCTTGAGTCGGTCCACCCACCTTATTACTCTGACAAGCTCGTGGAAGGCCTGGTCTACATTCATGCGGATCTTAGCCGAGGCCTCCATGTACGTGACTTTCAGTTGCCGGGCCAGCTGCTGACCCTCCTCTTGTGTCACCTTCAGAGAGTAAGGAGACCGGTCAAAACATCATTATACAGATTTTTAAACACATAACAAGCATGGCGGTCGAGATTTATAGCCTGTGGGCCTTACACCCTCTAGTGGTGTAATATACACATGCAGTCTTAACCACAGGGGAACGTCATTAAAAGCAAAGCATAAAAACCACACCAAATGACCATACTAATCATCGTATTTAAAAAGACAAGTTGGTTGTTATATATGTATTCTGATGTGTGGCTCTCTGTGGGGAAGGCGAAGTTAATTTGTGTGAAACGCTGGCTACTCTGCTGCGCTCCGTTTAGACCTCCTGTAGTGGAAAAATCATTTCGATGGATGATGAGTACTAACTGGGGTTCTCTTCACAGTCGTCAATATAAACAATTAAGAAGGTCAATAAACCTTCAGTGGACAGAGAGGATGGTTTCTGCCACTGGGTGTCACTGTGTGTGAAAGATTGTGCTCTGCAATGAGGATCATAGTTTCGTGTGTGCATTTGATCTTCATTCCCCACTTGTTCCAAAGTAAAAAGATGAAATACTTGTAGACAATTTTCAAACTGAAACTTTTTTCTGTGGATATAAATATAATATCTTTATATCTTCATATAAATGTTGTTTCCATGTTTTTATTTATGAATCCATTTTAATATTCAATTAAACCAACGTCTGACTGGTTGATTCAGGTAAAAGGGTTAAATTGGCCGGTACTAATAAAGGAATTACATTATGAACACTTAAATAAAAATAATTATATAACAAAATTATCAATAGATTGTTAGTGCTGTTTTAGCTGCAGAAGTAATTTTTAAAATTGCTAAAATAAATCACAGAAATCAATATATTGCAAACACCTAAAATGATCAAAAAGTTTTATGTTATGTTATGTTATGTTGACATTTATCGGATAATTAGATGTGATTTCTGTGTCAAAAGTGCTGTCTGAAATTCGACATCATTTGAAATGAGTCTCCATCTCACATTTCCAAAGATGGGAGAACATCGGTGGATTCCAACTGTGCACCACAGTGTGGAATTCTGGAAGAATTACACACTCACCTGCCTCTGCTGCTCCAAATCAGCCTTGTTGCCCACTAGAATCATGGGAAATTCATCCCGGTCCTTCACTCTAAGAATCTGTCTTTGGAACTTGTAGATTTCTTCAAAACTGAGGAGACAAAAGAGAATAACTACAGCTGAATAGAATTCCTTAAGCCCTCTGCTTCTCAGAGCTTTCTCATCTCCCGCCCCTTGGCCTCTGTTTGGAGTTCCCCGTCTTCACATCTCCCCAGAATGCCGCCTCCCAGCCATATGAATGAACCCAGGCGCTCACGCCCCCTCTGCACATGGGCAGCTGCACATCAGGCTCTTTTATGAATCGGATCAGATCTGGTCCGAGGGGCCGAGCCGAAAGGCACAACGGACACAATGAAAGGAGCCCATTCTTCCTGCACAATGTTACTCCAACCAAAAACAAACATTGTGAGAACGCAGCCAGCAGATGCAGGCTCTGCTATATGTCCGTCCTGCTGCTGGAAACGATGGACACCAGCACAGCATGAGGGATTGCAGTAAACAGTGAAAAATTGCCCCCTTAAAGCGTTGGGGGATCCCAGCCAATGGAAAGCGGACAGCTCACCCTGCTCCAGAGCAGGGTAATGTAAACCCAGGAAGGAAACCCTGTTTACAACATAAACACTTGGGGGGGGGCAAGGACACACACATTCAATACACCGTCCATACACTAAAACACACACTGACTCACATGTACAAAGAAGATTTCAATGCACAGGGTCAGAGGTCAGTGCCTGTAACAGGATTGTAACTCGGGTGTCTGAGTGAGAGCCTCTGCTGGTTCATTCAAGTAGCAAAACCAAAGGAAGTAACAATGAAAGTGAGAGAACTTGACAAAAACAACAAGGGAGAGAGAAAGGGAGCAAAAGTAAAAGACAGAAAGACAGAATCAAGAGAAAAGGGAGATGACCCAGTACATGACAGGAGTGTCACTCACCTTCCTCTGTCAGTGACGGAGAAGACGAGCAGGAAGCCCTCCCCTGTCCTCATGTATTGTTCTCTCATGGCTCCAAACTCTTCCTGTCCGGCTGTGTCCAGAACTAACACACACACACACACACACACACACACAGGTAGATCAACCTGCTGTACTTGTCTCTTATCTAAGAGTGGTGATAATTAAAATCAAGCCTATTTATCAATTAATTGGCCTAATTATTATTGGAATTAAATAGAGGAGTATGTTGGACACATTTGATGACTACTGACCAATTAAAATCCCACCCCCTTCCACAGTAGATTTTCATTCTGGCAATAAGGCCAATAATGGCTCGAAGAATGATATTTTGATATCTAAATATCTATTTAGAATCGTCATGGTTTTTAATAGATTTTTTTTTTGTCCATTAAAATGACATTGTTCGTGTTGTAAATGAATATGGTAGCTGCAATATCTGCACAATCAGCAACAATTACTGTTCAGATCCAGTGGAATGCTGTGTTCGTCAATGCAAGGCTGTCACTTTCAACGGTTAATTATCTTAGTAGAGCTGTAAACCGTTGCACTGATTAAAGAAGCAATAAAACTGTCAACATTTTTTTTTAACAAATCTAGGATTTCTGTTACATGAAACAATGGTTATATTATGCTGACAGTATTATATGAATATATAGTCACAGGTATTTCACCAGCCCTGTCTTACTGTGGGACCTGGGGCCGGCTCTCCGGTCATTTCACTGATTTATCCCACTGCGACTATATGGGCGCACTTACTGTCCAGCCGAGCGGCCCTCTCATCAATCACGCACTGCTTCGTATACGAGTCCTCGATCGTGGGATCATAGTCCGTGACGAAGTATGACTGGAGGAAAACAAGAGAGAGGGAGAGCATGTGAAGTCTTCATCACATGGGTCTGGTCACACTGCTGCTGTGAGACGTCAGCAGTGGTCGGGAGGGAGGAAACAGTCTGTTCATTCAGCTCCCCTCACCTCACAGCACCAGCAGGCGGCATAGCGGCTGCGAACACACCGTTTTTTTAAAGCTGTGGTTAACAAAGCCTTACCAGGAAATTTGTTTTGGTGATTTTTTTTGGAAAACGACGTCGGATCATATGTTCATGTCCCCCACCACACTTCCCCATGTCACTAACAACCTCCAACGGGTGTTAGTTAGGCCGAAACCATTATCCACACAGGCCACAGTGAGAGATGGGGGAAGGGTGGACATTTTTTACATTTTTCCCATTTTTCTTTCTTTTTTGGGTCTCTCCTCTGGGACGGGGTAAGTGGTGACAGCTGAACACTGTGTACTCAGTGGGTCCCGTCTCAGGCTGGAACGGTCACACCACACTGCAAATGTGTGTAAACACAAGGG
Organism: Denticeps clupeoides; assembly: GCF_900700375.1. NCBI lineage: Eukaryota > Metazoa > Chordata > Actinopteri > Clupeiformes > Denticipitidae > Denticeps > Denticeps clupeoides. Next base: position 12,393,709 of record NC_041722.1, read on the forward strand.
CTTCTGGGATCGCTCTGCGTTCAGAAGGGCATGTGCCGAAGACTTTCAGAATATGGACGCAAACACAGCGCGTATTTGTAAGACGTATACCTGGAAAAAGGAGGTGAAGGGGCGCAGTAAAACTGTGCATTTTAAACAACTGTCTGCAGATTTAATGAACACGGCTTATTGAATATTGAACACTTCACATTCAAAATCAGTGCAGTGACCCCGTCTACTTAAATAAGACCCCGTCTACTTTAATAAGTGTTCAGAATACAGATCATGAACGGTCTTTTTTTTGTCCTGTAATTTCCCTCTGAGGTCTATGACTTTGCTTCACTAACCTTTCACTCTCTCAGTGTTTTCTTTATCTGAAGCGCTTTTTTTTTCCGAGCAGTTTTTCCTTCGTCTGTCATTCTCAAAATGCACACACGCACACGTACAGCTATTCTGCGTGCACGCAGGCCTCCATCAGAGCCACATGCTCACTGTTCAATAATTCAAGGACGGAACTACACATGCAGTCTGTTCCACAGCACGCACCAGTGTGTGTGTGTATATAGAGGGCTAAAAATTCCACCTGCAACAGCTTGCACTTTCACTTTCATACGGACACACTGAGCACGGCCACAAAAACACTAGCAGAAACACAACGGTGCATGAAAGGAGGTATAGGTGTGTGAGGCATGATCAACGGAATGAATGAAGGGGGGGGGTGCGCTAAAGGAGTAATGTTCCGGGAGACATTAGATGAATCAGTTTTAAATCAGCCTGGGCTCTGATATGGGTGAGAAAGCAGAGCGGCGATACCGCTTCAGCAAAACAAACACCTCTATACAGTAATGCTGCTGTTTTTGACAGATTTGGGATGCCACTATGCATCTTCTTATATTTTTCATAAACCTTTATACCAGGGGTATAAAGGTCTGCTCACATGTGGAAAAAGGAACGCTGGGCTCTCTTGCTCAGAGGTTTTTCCATCGGAAGCCGGAAGGCTTCTGAGCCTTTCTCTCCCCCTCTTTCTCTTCTCTTCTTCTCATTTTTATTTTCTCTGTAACCTTGGTACCTTTTTACATTCAATATTCACATGTAACTACAATAATTATTTACCGGTGTTAATAAATTAGAAACTGTTCATTTTTAACCTCTATTGTGCCATGCCTCTTTCTGCCAGGTAACATCAAATTGGAGTGGTTGAATACAGTGCTTTGTGTGGAGGGAGAAAGAGTTTTTCTACACACTCTATTCTCTTCTCCCACACCACATGGTCTTTTTTACAAGTGTATGAGCGAGAATCGGACAGAAGTTTTATTTTGTTTATTTCCAAATGGAACCAGCACACAAGAAAATACTTTCATATATGTCTATTAATTTTCTTTTTACTGTGTGGACATCTATTGTGTTGACTCAAAATGACAGAGACAGAGAATGAATGAAAAGTTACCAAATAAATGCTCATATAAAAACATATTACATGATCACATATTGTAAAACTATTGAAAACTATTTCTTAATTATACAAATTGCAAATGTGCAATGAAATATAAGTCGAGTAAAATATTATCCCGTAGTCAGAAGGTTGCCGGTTCGAATCCCAATCCCGGGCGCCTGTCATGGCTGCCCACTGCTCACTAAAGGTGATGGTTAAAAGCAAAGGACACATTTTGTTGTGTCACCGTGTGCTGTGCTGCAGTGTTTCACAATGACAATCACTTCACTTTCACACTCTCCAAAAAAAAAATGACCCAAAAGTGCCGGAGGTATTCACCCCCCATTTATAGAGGAAGCCACACTTCCAAGGCTTCGTTTGTTGTCGGTCATGTGGTTTTCTGCTTAAATGATAGACGCCTCGAAGCGGGGCTTCATCTGCCTCACCCCCTTATACTTGATATGCGCTTGGGAGCTCCATGTGCCCATCACTAGTCACCAGTATAAAGGCCGCTGCTGCTGGATCAGGTGGTGGCTGGGGGAGACATCCTAACAGGACCAACTATTTTGTACCAGAGAACCAGGAAGTGGACTGCACCATAAATGGCTGCTTGAAGGGGAAATGTTAATTTTCTGTTAATTTATTTATGTTAATATTGATTTGGAAAAATATTGATTAGGTAAAATTTGTTTCTATATTTACCACGGATAAACTGAGTGTGATGTTCGTGGTTTGGGTTTGTCTGTGTGTCGAATGGTCTGATCAGCCATTACATATGTTCCCCTGTGTGTTCCATTGTTAGGTCAGTTTGGTTCTGTTACTGGGTTTGCTTAGTTGTAATAGATTTTTCTAAGTTAGATTTATTCATTTTTGTTGACCTCTTTTATGGGCCCTTTTTTATGATTTGTTACTTTGTGAGCTGTTAGGTTATTTTTTGTGGGTAAATAAAACCACCAGTGTCCTGCTGCCTGCTGAGTCGAGATGGTGGGGGAAAAAAACAGAATTTACAGGCCCTGTTAATACTGCAGTGCATCCTTTGGTCGCCTCAGAACTGCCACAACTGCATCCTTTCGGTTAATTAACACAATTGATGGCAGTTTCCTTTCACACCATTTCTCAATGAGCCTTTTTAAAAATCACTGGCACACCAATGCATGAGTGTCTTGGGGACAGCGGATCCTTCCAGAAACGCACAGAATGCAACTGAGCTGTTAAATCCTGGCAGTGTTGCTGTTCTTGACTCTGTCAAAAGGGAGCTCGTTCTCGTTCATACCAATTCTCCCTAAATTCACAGGCCATGTGTCATTAGCATTGATGCTTTAACCTCACTGCTGCAGCTTCATACAGCATCTTTATTATTCAGGAACTACATTTGTAAGCTTTTAAGATTCAAGAATTTTTATCTTTCACTTATTGTTACATCAATGTGTAGTACAAATAAAGTTTTAAATTGTTTCAGATAATTAAAAGTTAAACACTAATGCAGTACTAAATGATAATAATAAAAATTAAAAAATGGATTTCAATGCCCCCAAAAGGTCCTGAAGGTGTTAACAACCACTCTTTACAACATGTCTGTCTGCTGTAACTGCAGACAGTATGATGCAAGGTTAAGTGTAATAATAAAACTTTAATCACTGTTTAATCACATATGGAATTATAGGTCACACAATGAACAAGAAAGCCCACGTTTTCACCTGCACTCATTGGCCCATTTCATATTTAAGGCCTGATGTCTCTCATGATTTAAATGTCAGGCCGAGAGTGAGGGCAGCACGGGAACACAAGGTGGCAGAGAAGGCATGGCTCTGACGGCCACCACACCTCAATGCCCACCTGTCTCATAAAACTGCACCCGGTGCCCTTGGCCCGGCAGGGTACATGCTGGTGGGGAACTCCAAATAGTGGGGGGTCCATCTGGTCTGTTCAGTTTCTGTGTGTGTGTGTGTGTGTGTGTGTGTGTGTGTGTCAGACTGTGTGTTTCTCCTCAGTGGAGTCAGCAAAGTGACCTTTGCCCCCACGTCAGCACAAACACCCTTGTTCCTTAAGCATCGGGACCGAATGCCAGCCACAGCTCCGTTCATGAATAAATCAGCAGATTCAACGTTTGCCGGCGACTGTTGGTTTCATCACTGCATGAAAGGAGCTTTCTCTGAGAATACAGAGAGCATGCTGGAGCTTGACCAGTGCCGAGCACTTCAGACAGACTTTTAACTTTGTGTGAAGTCCTGTTTTCCCTGGAGTCGCCATAAAAGCCCTCTGTGCCAAGGGAGCACCAATTAAAATGCCTTACCCACAGTTTCCACGCCAGCAAAGTGAGTATTTTACACAATCACTAATGTGACAGTACTGAAAATGTACAGAGACATGTAGGAAGAGGACGGATGAAAAGATGGAGGGGTTCTGTGAGCACAAGAAAACATACTGAGCGGACCGGCACCACAGCATGCTGGGAGAGGGAGGAAGAGCCCCTCCCCGGCAGGCTGAGGCAGGCGCGAGCCCCTGCATTTTGTTCGGGACCAAAGGAAGGAAGTCCCACCCACACAACTGGGCAGTCCACCCAGCAAGGCCTGGTGGGTGGCGGCGGGTGACATCACAGCTGAGATATTCCATGTAGACCCTCCCAACAGCAGCTCCCGCCCGATGCCCACCGCCCTGCACACTCATCTCGTCCACAACCAAGACTACCCTTTTCAGCGAGTTGGAGTACGCAACGCATAAAAAATACCCACCAAAGCACATGAGCATGCCACCTTATGGCAGTAATTGCTGTTAAAATTCAGGAATGAACAGCATCCTAAATGATTTGACAAATTTCCGAAAATAATAGATAAAATAGAAGAATATCAGAGTCACATCACTATGGAATATCACTAGTGGTCAGTAAATATGAGGTTTTAAGTAGGTGATGCCAATCAAAATGTTTGGGTGTCAAATATTATTATATAAACAATGAAAGTGAAAGTGATGTTTCTGTCATTGTCATACACACAGCACAGCACATGGTGCACACAACATTGAACATCGGGATTCAAACCCGCAACCTTCAGGTTACAGGTCCGCTTCCTTACCCACTAATCCGCCCCTGTCCTGGTAATTAATATTATTAATAGTAAAAGCGGCAAATGAGACTCAAATTGCTGGAATATTATTGACTATTAACACTATTGTCTTAGCTACAGTCTCTGCATGTACGTCTGCATTTGATTGCCATTTTGAAAAATCGACTAATCAATTTCCTCCAGGTCATAAAAAGTATTTTGGTAAATAGCTGTGAATAAAAAAAATGCTTTGATGCACTTGACAGTGAATGTCAGATGCAGAGCTATGTCTGGCGCGACTCTGCAGCAGCAGCAGTGGAAATGCATCTCTGTAAATTCATACGCTCCAACCCTTCACCACTTCCTCCCCATATACACGGCTCTAGTGCTACAGTGAGGCCGAGATCCCACATGTGGGTAGCAGGCCTCTGGGTGCACCTTGTCTCTGCAGAATTTGTGCATCCAGCCACCAGCATACAGATAAGAAGCTTTTGATGAATTTCTTTTCTTTTTTTTATATATATATTTCATGGCTCTATGAAAAAAAGATTTAATATTCACAGAAATAATAAGGTGACTAATTAAGAGAAAAATGCACAGGCATCAACAGTGAGTACTTTACCCCAGAGGGTAAAACTTGACAAGACTTTCTGAAAGGACAAAACCCCCCCAAACTAAAACGTCACCAACTTTGCATGGCTGCTGACTCAGCTGAGCACCCGGGGATTGATGGGTTTGTGGTATGGCAGCGGCTGGTGGCAGTGAGTCAGGAGAGCCTCTGGATGACAGGTGTATGGAGCCATGTCCGGTCCACCGCTACTTTAATTAAAATGGGACGATGGGTCACGGGCCATATGCCAGAATGGAAATTTCATAAAAAAAAAAAGTCTTCCTCAAGCTAGTTCAGGTATGGTAATATCTTAATTAACCATGTCACTGTTTTTAATCAGTGTACTGGGGAGAGTAGAGAATCATTTGATATATGCAATTATTACGGATGCCGTATGATTTTGAAAATTCAATAGAAAAGTTGGAAAAAACGACCAAAAAAAGGGAAATCTGACTTTTTCGGTGTGGATCACGCTGGAGCTATACTTTGACTTACCGTTCCACACATTGAAAAAAACAACCATGCCATGGCAGAGCTGTGCGAGAGTAGCAAAGCCGACGTAGGTCGGTCGTGAAAACCGTTTTTTTATCTCAGCTTTCGGCCGAGCTTTAAACAGACTCAACACTACTTAAGACTACAGTCATTTGGGGAACGTTTCTGACATGCATGCGTGTGCTTATGAGTAACGGAAATTGCTTGGAAAAGGTTTAGAAATGAAAACAAGATATACGATCAAGTTTTCCACGACTGGCCCCTGCTCTGAGAACACAGAAAACAGCAAAGCAACATACTTTAATAAACTGTTGTAGAATTTGTGTACACTATGACTGCTGAATCTATACAACGGTTATAGTTTACAGTGTGGCAGCAATCAGCACATAAAAATTTTTTTAAAAATTAATAATCAAACATTAGCGAACAAAGCAAGGTTTTACACCACAAGGCATAAAGTCAAGGTCCTGCAATGCCTTGAAATAGTGAAAATTGCAAATGCAACGTTATTGTGTTGTGACACTACAACCCAGAAACTGTAGACACAATTTCCCCAATGAAATGTGGAAAACAGCAATTCATGTAAGGGTGCAAGAGCCAACATTTACACAAGATATAATGTTTAATCATATTTTACTGTTTCCTATGTACAAATTTTAGAATATAGCAATAAATTGTGTGACATAGATGTTAGTTCATGTAGCCCAGCTCCACCTCCGGGGTGAAATGTGCCTGCAAGGAGGGCGTTTTAACACCTGGATTGCCCAAATCTGCAAAACCCATGAGTGCTACCTCACTTCCCGTCACACTTCTAAACTGGGTTAAACTCTGCTGAGCCAGGCAAGGAGGTTCCACTTCCTCCTTGCTTTACTGAAGGGTAATCGCCGGGTGGGGCCGCACCGACGGGATAGCCGCCTGCCCCACCTCTCCGTCTCAGAGCAGGACTGGCTCAGATTTACAGCCCGGGCCCTCGAACAACAAAAGACCACCATTTCCTGGGGAAACACCCTCTTTTCCCATGAGCTCATGCAACCCAGAAAAGGCCAATTATTCAATAATAATAACAGTCCAAGAGAAGACAGGAGGCGCACAATGATCCTGCTTCTTTAAAGGGCACCAGGGTACAGGCAGACAAATGTTCAAAATTTCCGCTTATCCCCAGGCTGCAGCGCGTCGCCAATACACCTGTGAGGACATGCAAGCCGCACGACGCCTGAGGTCTGACATGGGTCAGGACGTTACGAGTAGCCTTGAACCCAGGCCTTCGTTGCGTCTTCGTCAGACGCAGATCAATAGGCTGGCGCTCCTCCAAACCCGAGTCAGCCAGCCAGCCAGCCACCCACCCACGGCCGGGCCCTGTTCGCAGACAACCGCCTCTATTCACGCACGCATCCCCCCACGCGCTGGAGCCCGGCTGGAGGCGTACCGTCATACATCACCAGCCTGGCACGTGAGCCTCTCTTTATTCCCCGACCTCGGCACAGCAGTCTCCCAGCACTTACACAGCAGATCCAAACACACCCCGGTAGGGCCTGGGCGACTGTGAGGAACCGCAGGACCACGGCAGCGGGGGGAATGGGCCAGGATCCATCAGACCTTGCAAAATGTCACCTGCCTAGCAGCAAAAGCAATGCACTTCAAGCAGCAGATACATTGAAGATGATCTAAATGTCAAAAATCTACATCAAAACTGATTTGTTAAAAGAGCAAAGATATACAACGACCCTAAGTGGCTATGAGATCACACACTGTGTGTATGTGTTATGTTTTACCCCCATACCTCATCAGAGGTGAATTAAGTTATCAAACCAAATATATTACATGAAGGAATACATTTTAAATACGAATTAAATGAATTGCTCATTTATGGGTGCATTTATTTCATATTCTGTTGCGATTAGGGTCTGTGTTCACACACAACACTGGCATAAAATTTGAACACAAATCAAGACCTGACGGTGCTTAATATGCCAAGAGCATCCAGCTCAAAGTAAAAAAACTCATCAACGTCCCTTCTCCTGCATCGGCCAATCAAAACCAAGAAGGGGCGGGGCTTTGTACAGAAAGTGCAGACGAAGCCTGCCGATGATTTTAAAAAAAATGAGTCAACGTGAGCCAAGTTCAGACCAAGCGGAGGGTGATTTGTCATTCATCTCTGCAAACATGCTGCTGATTCTTCAGGGTTGTTCGGACTGAGTTCACCTTTTGTTTAACTTACACTACGTGTTGGCCTTAGGGTAACTGAGGTCACTGCAGATGTCCTCCCACACCAGGCAGTTAAGTGGGCCTGTGAGCTAAAGGAAGTGAGGCTCTGGTCCACAGCAGAAGGGTCTGTGATGCCTTCCCACAGCAAGGGCTGCCATCCCGCTGGGAGTAAAGGGGAGGCAGAGAGTCCCGACCCACCGCCTCTCTGGCATTACGGCTTCAATCGGAACCCTAAGGATCAGCTGGTGCCAGGCCTTCTGACCTTCACCCTTTTTGAACTCACCCAGGGGCTCCACAAAAGGATCAAAGCCTCGTCTTTCACAGGCCTGCTTTTTGATGGCGGCCCAAGCTCGCTCACTCCAGCAGACCCGTTTCAGACAGAAGCCCGCTGAGGTGCCCGATCAACATCAGTGGCTCAGTGGACGCGTCTCAGCCACCGCAGCCTGTCATGTGACCGAGTTGGTGCTAAGCCCAGCCATTGTGGAGCCCACGGTTTAGCTAAGCCCCCGTCTGTGTGATTCTGCTGCGAGGTGCAGAAATCGCCCCCCCCCAACCCCCCCGGTTTGTTTAGCCCCCGGCTCTGTGAATGCAGACCTCCATCACGCCCAGGTCACTCTGCCCATCTGCTCCACGCTGTGAAATACGGGCGGCAAAATGGTGTTGGAGGGCCGAATGCCACTTTGCTCGGAAAGGGGAAGATGGCGGGAGCAGGAGATTTACGGCGAATAAAGTAAAACAGGTAGATCAGGCCGATCAGCTCTTGAGAGCACGAATCCGATAGTACGGCGATATTTCACTCAGCCGCATTCAGCAGAGGCCCGCAACATGGAGCCTATTAACGAAATTAGACGGCAACATCCACCATCCCCGCTACAAGCTTCACCTGGCCAACGGAACGGTTTCTTTTTTAAAAGGTCTCCCACCACATATGGCCACCTGTAACAGCGGTTCCTCCTGCTCCGACAAAAAAAAAAAGAAGAAGAAGAAGAAACGCAACTTCCAGGCCATATCAAGCAGCACAAGCTATTTTTAGGTGCTGACCCCTCTGCTGAAAAATGAGAGTTCTGCACCACTGCCAGGGCCGGTGTTGTTGAACAGAGCCGAACGGGAGGTGGGGGCGGCGGTGAGCTCTTTCCTTGGCCCGGGGATAGAAAACTCTGCGGCATGAACAGTTTCAGGACAACTGTCGCACAACACGCAGGCAGCAGGAGCGCTATTTCTGCAGCAGACAGCCGCTCATAAATAAGACTTAATGGACCCCCCTCACCCCACCACTCCACAACCGCAGCCGCTCCGGCAGGATCGCTGTCCTCACCGGGCCTCTCCCCTCAGTGCGACTGATGCGGCCTATGCAGCTCGGGTCCATGCACATTTTCACCATATGAAGGAGTTAAAGCAGCACCAGGCGAGGCTCCAGCCACATTGAAACATACATCATTCGCGCTCAACACACAAACCCAATGATCCCGGCAATGGGCTCAACTCAGCATTTGCTAGTGATGCACCAAAATAAAAGCTTTTTTGTTATTTTTTTAAAGTCGCTCCGGATGAGGACCTCTGCCAAATGCTGCAAATGTAAGATGGAACTGAGAACCGTTGAGTGACGTCAAAACCAAAAGCCAAATTCTGAAGAACGAGCAAGATGAAGAGTTGCTTTTTATATTCAGTGTCCTTGGTTGCCTTTTGTCCTCTGCCTCATCATTAGCAATGATTCACTTTTCAGGACCAATGTGTGCCCAAAAACATTTTAACGAACTGAATTTACAGGACAGCAGCACTCACTCGTAATCCGACTCAACCTTTCCAAAAAAAGAGCTAAGTAATAAACAAGACTAAACAACAAGCAAACATATAAATCATGTCAAATAATGATGAACGTCCCCATTCATGGCACTTAACTTCGCCGCGGTGGCAAATGGTCGTGTGCATGGTCTGTTCCGGGCTCATGTATCGTCCTCCTCCTCCTCCTTCCTCACCTGTTGGGTGACGGCTGTTGTGTGTCCCATTCCGTGACAGGTGCTGAGCTTTAATGAGTCTCCATCATCTCAGCTGTTCCAGCACAGTCAACCCACAGAGCCACCGGCCAGGGACGCGTGTGCCGGGACCCCGGCCCCAGAGGCTGAGCTCCCTCGCCGGCCTCCCCGTAATCTTCGGCCAGCTGTTTTCTGACATGGCGTGGACGCGGTGTACGGAGACACGCTGGCTGATTCTTCACGGTTGTCGGCAGAGAATATCTATATTTCTTAGCCCGCATCTGCGCTCAAGTTCGACTGAGAATCCCCAGGGCCGTACGAAGTAAATCTTTACGCTGTGATGTCGTACTGCTGCCTGACTTAAGATCAGTGGGAAGACGAAAGAGGGTGAAATCTATAGACCGAGTAAAAATGTATGTGCAAACGTCATTCGTGGACTGCAAATGCTACTGTAGATATGCGAGCCCCAATACTTTTTCTTCCGCTTGATAAATAAACAAATGAGCTCCACAAATGCCAGCGTACCTGCTATCTTCTGCAGTTCCCTGTCAATCACGGCACATAAAAAAAGTCCATAATTAAACACGCACACAGCAACACAAGGATGATAATACAAATGTGCTGGCTGAAGTCCATGGGAAAATGGGCTGGAGCACTGGAAGGAATCTAGACCAGTGCAGGTTATGAATTAATAATAATGTTCGGCATTGACAAAAGTACAGAGACTATAAAAAAAAGGAGCATGGAGCAACATCTGCAAACAAGGGTAATGACAACCCATAAGAACAACACAACACATGGCAAACCTGATGCAAAATGTCAACGTTTATGAGCGTCATTTCAGAAAACATTTCCAAGAAATGTCACGTCCCGGGTCAAATGTCCTCACTGAGACGACGCAACCGGCCCAGTGCAGTGGCAGCAAACCGCATCTTGCCTCGGACAAATCGATTGCAATACTACATTATAATATATGATTTCACCAGCTAAGCAGGACACATCAGGACACACGTACAATAATGTATGATGTTATTCTGATGACACTGCACTTACGAACAAGTATAATGACCTTTATCAATAATACATATACATAATGGCCGTAATTACAGCATGTTGACTAGTTACTTCTAATTCAGAAACTAAGTATCTAATGCAATATAAACCACATTTTTTTAATGCATTGTTTTTTTAATGTTTTATATGTATTATCATATATAATTTCATTTATTATGTCTGTATGTCTGTTTTTAAACAAGATTCAGTTACTAAATCAAACTTATTTTTCCATGTACTGAGTAGCCGATTACTCAACAAATGTACATTTGTTGTGACTATATAATATTATTCAAATATTTAGGATGCTTTCTAGAAATTTCCAGAACATAAGATAAGATGATCCATTATTAGTCCAACAAGTGGGAAATTTACAAGAAAATGTCTGATTGGAAAGTACCACAAAATGAATAAGAAATTATCATTTACAATGTAAGAAATAATGATTCAAATTTAACTTTGTCAAAGGATCCTCCATTTGCACCAATAACAGCTTGGCAACCTGGTTGTAAATATATCAAAAACTGGGACATTTATAAATGACACTAAACTTCTGAACAGTAGTGTAAATGATGTGTGAGGTGGTTTTACAGTGAAATTTGTAGTGGACTGAGCTCAATTTGTTTTCCCATCACAGCCGCTTGGTTTAAATGCACCGTGACTTTGTGGGTTTGGGAGGACGGGGAAAGGTTGAGGAGATAATGAAAGCAAAACACAACATAAACGGCAGGAGCGTGCGGGCCCAGGAGTCTGCCCGCTGTGCCGACTCTGTTTGTTGTTGAACGGCGCTGCAGAGTGAGTGACCCTGGGTCGGTGTTGTCTCAGACACAGCCATCCTAAGCATACTTACAAACAGCACTTCCTCTTCGTTTTTTTTTCCGTTTTTTTCCAGGAATGAGCTGAACCGGTTCAGCTCATGATCAGTTCAGAGGAATAAATGTTGGTATTACTGACATCATTATTGTGGGAAGTGTGGGTAGGTTTGAAGCTGACCATTCCACTAGTATGTTTTATAAAGTGCAACGTTGCCTGCGGAGGTTAAGGTTTTTTTGCAATGAATTACTCTGGTCTGTGAGAGCTGGGCCTGGCTGTGGGGTGGGGTGGAGAGGGGCTGGGGGACTGTTTGTGTGTGGAATGCTGGTGAGCAGGAATGAAGGGGGGGGGGGTAATTCACGGGCCAGTCTTCCGGGATCAGGCGCCATGAACTGACTGAGTCACAGCAAGGCTGAGGTGGCACCTCCAGCGCTCAGAGCAACGGAGGGGGACCGGCTCAGCCCGGCGGAAAGTCATCTGAGCTCTGGCCAACGGGGGAGGGGGGGCGCGCTCCCACACAGCCACACAGGAAGAGACGTCTGTCCACAGGCTGGGGCAGGGCCAGGGGTCACAGTAAGGGTGAACTTTGGTGGCACTTTTTGAATGTGTTGCTATATTGCCACTTGTTGCTATAGTTTTAGACATAAATCAGACAATAAAGTATAAATCCCAACAAACAAACGAAATTTCTGGAATTTCTTAATCACTTAAGACGACACTCCCACGTCACACAGCCCTGGGCCAACAGCCTCACAATAATCTGAGCCTGTTCATGCTCGGAAGTGATTATCTGTAGATTGTCGTCAGAGAAACAGGGGGACTTTGGAAATTTGCCTGCCTAAAGCGTATTTCACAATTTAGAGAAATAAATTCTCCTCCACCTTACAGTTACACATTTAGTAAGATGATCATCTGCAGATGATACTTATCCACGCAAATATGCAATTTTAGTTTACAGTCCCAATTATATTTCACTGTAATGCACCATTAATAAATTGTCGTAGTATATAGTGATTGGAAGCTACATAAATGTTTGACATGAAAAAAAGTGCATTCCACTTTCCATTTGCAGACACACTGTAGCAAAGCGAATAACTTCCAACTGCAAAAAAAAAGCTGAGCGCGGCGATGAAGCTCTCCGTGCAGCTGCCTTGTGTAAACAGGATACCTCAAGAGTAGGTGAGGTCTTTGAAAAGCCGCACGGCCGTCAGAGAGAGATGTGCGTGGGCAGCCCTCCGCTGAGGTGGAACAAACAACAGCCACGTTCGTGCTGCCAGCCTACAACCAGGCACACAACGCTGCACCAGATGTGAAGTGGGGAGGGGGGGGGGGGGGGGGGGGGGGGCACAACTGGTAGCGTCGGAAACACGAACGCCGCTTTTTGGGGGTCAAACAAACACGGCGGCGGCATTTCCAAATCTCCGCGTCCGGCATCAAAGCTCCCGAGGCGATAGGAAGCCAGATATCCGTACAAAAATAATAAGGACGGATAAGCGAGCAGAGCGTGCGGTCTACGTGGCTGAGCAGAAACCTGAAACGGCGTTCGAAGATCCGCATCTTCCACACCTAACGGCCGGGTTCTCTCCCGATGCCACCCCCTCATCATCCGGGAGTAGCCCCGCGAAGCGCCAGTCCACGCTGGGGGGGAAATTACATGGCACAGCGGGCAGGGCAGCGGAGAGGATTTCAGTACACTTCCTGGCCACGTTTCATGCGCTGTTTACATGTGCGCGCCGGCTGTCGCCAGCAAATCACGTCTCCTATCAGAACCTGGGTTCCGGACGCTTTGATCAATGTAACACTGGCATATTTCCTGGGAAAAAAAAAAAAACAGGTTAAAAATACCACCTCTCTAAATGTGGCTGGTGAGCTTCCTGCATAGTTAAACATGTATGCATCCTTTGAAGTGTTCGGCTTTGCCCCATGCCGAAACATCCCATTACTGCTTAGAAACTATTCAAAAGAATCGAAAGAACTGTGGATTTGTCTCGGTTACTCCAAATACACACGTGTTTATGTCCGTGACTTGGTGGCGTTTATGATGTTTTATTTCAGCGTGTTCATCCGTAAATATGGCCCACCATATTACTACCACTGTGTACCGGAGTAAAACACTCAACCCCAGAGTTGATCTGGGCGACTGAGTGAGTCGCCCTCTAAATGCAATGAGATATTATTCAACGTAAATCACAGTCGTTTCACAGATGCCGCAGATGGATTTCCTTCATTTTTTTGCCGTGTTGATGGACCAATGCCCCAAATACTCCTTTGACAGTAAGAGTAACTGCAGGATAACTGGAGTTGTGGATATATCTGTAAAATATGTTATTTATTCATTTGCACGTATGGATAAGGAGACCTCGTGATTTCGGTTTTGGGTGACATGGCCGTCGCCGCAGCAGCAGGAAACACTTGTCAGCACGGCAGCATGGTGAGAAAGCAACAGGTGACTCTGCAAGGGGACAAACCCAACGGCGTTTGTTCTGTAGCCCACCTCAGGCACAGTACCCTACATACAGGCGCGTTTACACATACACAGCCGCACAGCAGAACTATACATATATTTACATGCATGATCAAACACACACACACACACACACAGTGCAACCAAGAAAGCTCCATGTTCTGATGGCTGGCGGTTATCTATAGAGAACAAGCACACAGAAAGGTCACAGGGACGCTTATAGCCCAGCGCGACAGCACCTGTTAGGAGAGACATGGTTTTTTGCAGGGTTTTTTTTTTTTTTATTCTTTTCAACTGTGTACATTCTTATTAATGTATAGTCATAATTCGGAAGCGACACCACACACCCACAGATCTCTGCAATATCTAAACAGCATAGTTTCCAAAAGAACCTGGCTACGTTACCATGATAGACTTTATGTCATGTTTTGTAAGAGCAATGTTGTTATTGACAGAGCAGATAAAAAGTTCTGTTATAGATTCCTGGACACACAAATTACCCAAAAACTAAAACGTAAGTTATAATTAAATAGAAATGGAGGGCAAACGAAGAGAGAAAAAGCAGCAGCGGCAGCTTGCCTCCTATAATATCACTGGTAAGGTATGCAATACATCATCCGGCCAGCCTGACTGGCTCATCTTGCCCCAAATACAGCAGCTTCCCAGGGCAGAGCCTGCAGAGGCTGGTATTCCAACACCTTGCTGATGATATACTTTACAGTTTACGGTTTACTTTACACATCACACGCCAGTTATGATGGATGTAGACAGACAAGCATTGCAATAACTGCACCTTGCTGTCCCACGTACAAAGAAGAGCCTCCCTCTCTCTTTTTCAAATGTATTTATTCAATTAAGGAAAATTCCTCCTATATGACTTCAGCGCTCGGTAATCAGAACCATGTACCAGACCAAGGAGAGGAAAGGTGGGGGAGGGGCGGGATGGCAAGCACTTAGCAAGGCACTTACACAGGAGTAGCTGATACTGATCTGCTCCGAGGCCTGTTCTCGTTGCGTGGTCCCATTTTTAGTACGGGGTCTCGGCGCATTCACGCCGAAAACAACGCGGCCACAGAAAGAAAACGGGGGGAGGGGGGTGGATTCACCTCTCGTAGAAATGAGAGGTGCCAGACCGGGGAGCTAATATTAGTCCGCATGCGATTGTGCCTTTTCCCATAAAGCTGGCTACTACACGCTCAGGACCACAACATAGGTCAATGCGACTTAAGGTCAGGTCCTTCTTAAGTACCACAGGTCAACTTGCCATGTTAACGATGGACAAAGTGTTCCGCAACACCAGTATGTTTCATAAAGACCATATTTCTTTATGCTTTGTCTATATAATGTGTGTATTATTATACCACAAAAAATGATGTGAGCACAAATATAGTATCGCATGACAGAGAACTGCACGAACAAGACATTGGGGTCATGGTCCTCAAGTCCTCACTATGTTTTCTGAATGTTATCAGAAAAGAAATTAAACTAGCCTGGAAATGTATTACCATCCTCTTCTAGCTCCTCTGGAAAGTGACTTTTCTAGCTCTATATTTATATATGAAATTTGATTTATTACGCTACCAAACATACTCCCTGGAAGTTATTTGTGCCCAACTATTTGATATTTAAATGCAGCCTATAATATATTACACCACACACCCACAAATCTCTGCAATATCTAAACAGCATAGTTTCCAAAAGAATAAACATGACAGTGTGTTCACGAGTGCATGCCTAGCTGCAGAGGTGGATAGTAACAAGTTACGATTACTTCAGTACCTTTCTGATGTAAATGTACTTCTAAGAGTAAGTTTAGAACGCCATACTTTTTACTTGAGTACATTTGTGAATTAGAAATTCTGCTCTTAAATCAATACATTGGGCAACTCTCAACATGTTTATACCATTTATTCCATACATTAGATTAGTAGTAACAATAATCACATTGTACTGTTTCACCAGTCAGACGTAGCTAAAGACCACACACATGACCACACAAAAACGGGGTACCATAGCGACACAAACTCATCACGAAGCACGGACACAGAATGAAAAATGACAGATGCGACTGTTTCCAGTACAAAAACCAGCATTATCGTTTAGCTGTTTTATTTAATATAGCAATGATAATGATATAATTAGCATTTATAAGATTTATGCTAAGATTTAGTTCAGTAATTACTAAAATTGTACTTTAATTATTAGTAGCATTATTAAATAACATAATTAGCACATTTATATTTTTTCTGTCTGAACACATAAAATAACACAAAAAATAAATTAGATATTAAAATCAATAAAAGTTACTCGGTACTTGAGTAGACTTATCACTACATACTTTTGTACTCTTACTTGAGTCATTTTTTTGGATGACTACTTTTCACTTGAACTATGGGTATTATTATTTTGGAGTAACAGTACTCGTACTCGAGTAAAATGTTTGGCTACTCTACCTACCTCTGCTTAGCTGCCATCAAACACTTAAAACAGACTCACACGTTCGGTGTCGTTCATGGCGAGTCAAAAGACTGACTGGTTATTGAGTCATTCGTTCCAACGTTGTGTCACTGCATAAGTCACCTCCTGGACGCAGGCTGTTCTCCATGGTTATGGATTTTCGCACATTTGTTTATATAGTGAGGTCATACATACAGCACCACAATCACCTCATGCCTCTGCATTGTGTCACTGGGGCTGATCCAGCAGTTCGAAGTGATCAACGTTCAAAAACTCATGTCGTATGGAGGTTGATTTCTATATTTCTGCCTTCTATTTTTTCCCCTTCAGTAAATCTGAATCCCATATTTTCCCATGCAAATCCCAGAGGCCCCCAGAGAATGAGCAGGAGTGGAGTGGCTTCCTTTTCCAGAGCATGAATTCCGGCTTCTCCGTGGTCATTAACCCAACATGAATCAGATGTAGCCTCCCCCTGTTTCGCCTCCCTTGAATGGGAAAAGCCTCCACTCGGTGGCCAGCTGGAGAGGAGAAAGCTGACTGGGACGTCCAGAGACACTTTCCCTACTGATACACAACTATGTTTCTGACTCAAGCTCACACTGTGGGTTTAGCATAAACACAAGACTACGAGCTGGTAAATCACACACATCACCAGAGATCAGACCTCAAAACTGCTACACAGAAACTTCTTCAGCTTAATGTGTGACTCCATCCTGCCAAGTGTGAGGGGACAGTAGGACCAGTGCGAGTTCAGTCCCAGACAACAATGTCTGCAGAGGTTGATTATTAAACAGGCACTGTCTCTGCCAATAGGTGTCGAGCATCGACAAATCTCTGACGAAGTCACCTGGGCCCACCCCATGTCATCCTGTTCATTACGAGCTCTGACAGGCCTGTACGTAGCGTAGAAGCGTACATAATATTTAGCGCTTACAGTACAGTTTACTTACAATGAGTAGTTACAGGGACAGTTAGGGTTAAGTCTCTTGCTCAAGAACACAACACTTTGTGGTCATTTGGTTCATAGGCAGGTGTCTTCCCAAGTAGGCCGGTAAAGGATATTAAAAAAAGCAAAACACACGTGGCGGACGGGTCGACCCCCAAGTTCAACATTCTCAACTGGTTGTTGCCATGACAAAGCAATCAGCCAGCAAAGATCTGCGGCTCCAGCAGTTATAATACAAACAGTGCCTGGCGGACCATAGGGTAAAAGGTTCCCTTCTGATATTTCTTCATGAGCGGAACTAATTAAATTACCGCCACGGCTTATTTTATTAAGACACACATTAATAACTGACATATTACAACTAATTTAAATATAGCTGAAATTGTGTCATTATCTTTATAACAGGGGGAAAGGTAAATCTTAACATGATGCGACAGAATCAAATTGCTCTTAATCTGACCCATTGGTTCTCAAAGAAACACCTAAAGCAGAGTTCAGGCTGAACTAACTCAAGATCCATTTTTGAGACTAAAAATCTCCGTTCGGAGGAAAACTGGCCGTGAATCGCGATAAATATACAATCAGTTGCGGCAGAGCTTCAGACAATGACAGGGCTGGACACGGGACAACATAAGGGGGCGGGTCCCTGCATTTATGTCTAAGAACAGAGAAACCTCACAGTCCACTTGTTTAGTCTCATTTACTGATCTTTGCACAAACATATCTCATGTTGCCTGTTTTGTTGGTCATTCAAACACTCGGCTTTGCGTGTTTCAAGTGTGACTTTCGTGACAGACCCAAAAGAAGGTTCTAGCGTGGAAAGACGAACCCTTAGAAGGTTGTGTAGTGTGAACTCTACAGCGATCTTGCGTGGTCGGAATTTAGCCTCAGTGCTTTATATCACAACTTGGCGATCTGTACAATGATGTTCCAACGCGATCAAACCTGGGGAAAGGGAAAAATCCTTCAACCTGACCAAAACTGAATTACAGCGGCAGTCACCTGACATGAACGCTGCGTCCGTATCATATATCCCATGCAATTACCGCACGCGAGCAGTAAATCACCTCAATTGGCGAGTAACCGGCATGCGCTGCTCTCAGGGGCAACCGCGAGCCCGTAATCCGATCGGGCCAATATCCAGGGTATAAATTTAATGAGATTTCAACAGGGCCACGTAAGTTGCGTACGGGGGGGGGGGAGTTTGGGGGCACCCCAAAAGCCACAAAACAAAAAGAAAAGAAAGACCCTCTCACGCCGACACAGACAGAAAGGCCCCACCAAATCGGGTGCCTTGCATTGTGCAGTGGCGTGTCATGGAGCGGTGGCTGTGCTGAACGTAACCGGCTCAGGACACTTGGGTGGCTGCACATTAGCGGCCAATAAACGGCAGCAGGCCGTGAGCCGTGTTTGTACCAGCAACGCCTGTCTGGCGCACGGCCGTGGCCCGGTGGCTTTTTATGAACGGCACAGATCCAGCGCACTTGAGCCAATAAACAATAAAACTCACGTTTTATTTATTTTTGGTTGTAACTACATAAACTACATAAAAATTTTTACTCGAACTTTCAGCCTGGGGCGTCATTTTTTTTTTATTAATTGGAGTGGGGGGGTGGATTTATAATTATTATTATTTGCCATTCGAACTCTTTACCAAAACGAAACAAAAAAAAAATGTTCCCGTCGTCTGGTCCGTGGAAAATAAAGACGCAGATTGCCAAACTGTCCAAGAATTAAAGCGATTTCCGAAACCTCGATGAGCTCGAGCAACAGGATAAAAAAAACGCCACTAAATCTTTTCCTTTTCGGCATTTCCTCGGTGCAAACGCAGCGCCGACCGATCGACAAACTCCGACGCGGTAAAGTTCGCGGTTTGGACGGCGGCCGTGGCCTGGTGCGCAGCGGCGACGCGGCTGTCTGGGCCGGAGTGCGCGACAACTCCGCGTTCCGTCCCCGAGCAGGAGAAAAGAAAAAGGAGGGACCAGCCGGGCCTCGGCCGAGGCTGCGAGCCGAACCCCCCTCTCCCTGTCGCGGGGTCCCCGGTCTCCCCCCTCCCGAATTCCCTTACACCCCCTTTGCTCGCCCGGTAGCTACTCACCTGAATGAACTGGATAGTTAACGCGGACTTGCCGACGCCGCCGCCCCCAACTACGACCAGCCGGTACTTCTCCTGCGCCGATCCGTCCTTCCACCCGGCCATCGGGGACGCACGCTGCTGCTCTCGCCGCGGTGTGAATGGCAGTGAGCGGACACCCGCCGCCCCGTGACAGGCCCTCAGCTGGGAGAAACGGCGCGGCGGAAGACGAGCCCCGCGGCGAGCGTAGTGCGTTCGGGCGGGAGGGCGACGCGGTCCGTGCGCGGTGACGGGGGTGATAACGACTGGACGCCGCTCGAGAAGCCTGCCGCCGCCGCCGCCGCCGCCGCCTCGGTCAGTACGCCCTCCTGTACGGCGCTTCCAACCACAGCGCTGCAAGATGTTGGAAAGATTGGGGTGAATCGGTTCGTTCAGTACACGCGGCTGCCGCCAGGGGCGCACTCGCCGTTACAATAACTCACTCTGCACGGTTTTATCGACGAGTTCACGGTTAAATTAATCCAATTTGCAATCAGCGGACACAGGACTACTACATAGTTCTTGTTTTTTTTTTTTCATTGTGGCCAGAAGGTTCAGTCGGGTGTGTCGCACGTCTTCAAAGTGGACATTTAGTCTAGACTATATAGAAAAAAAAAAAAAATCAGTCAGTTTGTCTGTCCATATGGAAACACTTCAGTGCAGATACGACCCTACTCAGAGGACACATTCTGCAGTGTAAATAGGGTTAGGTTTTGTGGGCCTGTGTGTTGTCACAGCTGGGAAACACTGACCTCACACCCACCTTTAGCCATTATTAGGTCCTGGAATGAGACTGCAATATGGTGTGTGTGTGTGTGTGTGTGTGTGTGTGTGTGTGTGTGTGTGTGTGTGTACTTAGTGGGGACATTTCGTCTTATATCGGTCATGTCACAGGTAGGTAAATATTTCGGTGTGTTGCACATTTTTTGCTTGAGGTCTACTAAAAAAGAACTGTGTCTTTGAATGAAACTTTATATATGCTTAGGATACTATTACTGTAACATTGATGATTTTAGTGCAAAACAAATGCTTCTGAAATTATTTTGGATGTACAGTCTTATTTCGTTAAACATATATTGACTTGCAACAGGAAGGTGATGTTACACTGGTGTGCGGATTTCACAGTTTCCTATTGAGTCCCACACACTGGCGTAGCCCCAGAGGAATTTCAGGAATTTCATTTAGGTCTGAATGCCACCCCCCCCAAGCTACTTCTAAGAAACCACGATGTCTTGAAGCAGCTGGAGGAAGTGTCCAGTAACAGGAGTCATGACAATGTTGTGACTCTCAGGATAAAACCAAAAGATTTGCATAAACAAGGTGGCATGACACAACCTACATAAAAACGGGATGTGTGTGTGTGTTCTGCATTGTTAATTTAAAAACAGCTACAAAAGTCTTTGTTGGCATATTTTTTCAAATTAAATTAAATGTCAAATTAAATCTTGGATTGAAAGTAACAACACTGGAAAACGTGGGTATGTTTTATGTTTCAGATGAACAAGGTTTTTATGATTCTAATCTCATTCCACATAAGTATGACGTGACTCAGTTACCCTGCCCACCAGCCGATGCCAAATATGACTGAGCACCAGTTATTGGCTCCCAATATGCAATAGGATTCAAATCATTTTATTCACTCTTTCTAAATCAATATCTACCGGTAATAGCACATGTACAATTAGGTAATTACATAGACCCTAGAGACCTGTTCCATTCGAAGAAAGAAATTTGATAGTGCTGTTTATATGTTGATAATTGTGATAAAAATATATAAATAGCACACATAAACGGTTCCTGAAACTCAGATTTACAAGAGCTTTACGATTCTCATTCAAAATAAGATTTGAATTAAATGTAACAACCAAATTCAATATATTCAAAAATGCCATAATGCTTTACAGTACTGTAGCCAGCCATTATTCTCAACAGGAGGCAATTATGTTATCAGTGTGCAACCTGGGAGAAAGACAGCGTGAAACTGTTCTAAGTTTGAGGTGCTCATAAAAATGCATTAATGTTATAATTTATGTGGGAATTGTACCATGCAATGCTTTACAGCCCTAGGGCATTAAACATACCATTAAATCTATAATACCTAACAGGCTACAGACACACAAAGTTCAGTGTCAGCAGTTCTTCAAGAAAAAAAACATTACTTCTTGACAGTGACACTTGCCTGAAATACCTTCAAATAAATGACTGAAGGAGAGCACTTTAAAATACTAAAAACGTATACTCAAAACTCAATCAGTTTCTAAAGTGAAGTGATTGTCATTGTGATACACAGCAGCACAGCACACAGTGCACACAGTGAAATGTGTCCTCTGAGTTTAACCCATCACCCTTAGTGAGCAGTGGGCAGCCATGACAGGCTGCCCGGGGAGCAGTGTGTGGGGACGGTGCTCACTGGCACCTTCCTTAACCGCTAGGCCACCACTGTTGATCAGCTCGGGCACATTTCAGTAATTCTGTTAACTCCTGTTGTGTTCTGGAATTTCAAACTTTTTTTGCCGTATATATAGCTAGATGAAACCAAATGCCATGATATTTCTGGTCTCTTGCATATGAATCAGGAAATTTACACACAAAGAAGCAACATAAACTTGTGTATTGTGCAGAGTTTATTGAATGTTACTAATAAACATAGACTTTGAGGACCTTGAGGAGACTATTTGAACATAAAATAAAATTTGACAGGATTGGAGCAACCAGCCACAGAACACATCATGTGTACTGTAATCAGCAGAGGCAGAGACAAGTATCAAAGATAGGAAGGAGGAAGATTAGACGCAAGACTTTAAGGTCATCTCTCCCCTAGATGTGGCCACTTCGTGGCATGAACTTCATGTTTTTATGAGACAGTCTTCTTTTGGGACAAATTAATCTTGTCCCCAAGACTCAACACCATAGTCTACAAAACAAAAAAAGGGGGGATTTGGATTTTACATAGTATCCAACATTTGTAACCTCATTCAGTGCAACTATAGTTACCTGACTCTTGGCCCGGATGCGGATGTGTCCATTGACCGGTGCATCTGGACCCAAGTGGATGGGCTTCTCAATGCTGACATTTGCAAGTGCATCTTCACCAAATTTGGAGCAGGCATATAGGTTGGCAGCCATGAACCCACAGAACCCAGAGAGAGCCTGAAGCAGGAGACATCATTAATATTTACTGAATATAATATTAATCAATAGATATACTGGTGTGTTTTCAGCCACACTTAAAATAATAAATTCCATATTTTGTAGTTTAATATCTAGTCATTTTCATTGTAAGAAAACTTATAACCCACCCTGATCAATAAAATGCATACAAATAAAATACATATGCCTTACACACCTTGTTTTCCCACTAAAACTCAGCCCGGAACCTTTACCCTATTGTCCACAAGGCACTGTTTGTAATATAACTGCTGGATTTATATATATATATATATTTATTTATTTTATTTTATTTTTGTTTTTACAGAAACAGAGATGATTTTACTGAACACAACAAACTACAACAGCATACCCAGTGTTGCCCAGTCCAATTATTATTTTTAAACAGGCAAACGCCATAAAACACAGACTTACACTTGATTCAACAGTACCATCTAGTGGCAAAAAAAACACACTGCACTCCTCCTAAAACAACCACTGCTGCATCAGAGGAACCATGGTTACCTTGTTGAGTTTGGAAGTTGCTTCCTTCCTCTGGATTGAAAGAAATTATCGTTCATTAGCGGTGATAACAGGAACTTGAGGCAGAGTGAATTGCGGCCCACAGCATCATCGGTGATAAGCTTCTTGGCTAGAGAAAACTTGCCCAGGTGTATGTAGCTCAGAGCAATTTTGGTCAAGGTTGTTGCCAGGGATGCTGCAACATAAAAGTCCCCATCCATAAAGAACCCTCTGAGAGGAGGCCTACAAAGAGAATGTTTTCAAGGTTCCAAAATCTATTACATCAGATTATCATGGGAAGGACTAGCCCCCCAGAATAAAGTTTTTTTTATTATTGAATTGAATGGAATGCTGCTGTACCTGTCTTCTTCCTTCTTTGATGGGCGTGCTGAACATAGGGTGCTCTGTGTGACATAGGTACCCATCCCAGTAATCAGTTTTTGTGCTTTACTTCCCCTGCCTCCTTCTTAATCTCATTTTCCACTATATGAATCTACACACAGAAGTATAAAATTAAGTATGATTATTACACAGTCTGGCACTTTTTGTATACATTTGTATAAATGTATCAAATCCATATAATTAATATAAATATAAACATAAGCAAAACTACATAGTGTAGCATATGTGCATTTAGTTTGTAAACCACACTAAAGGAAAGACTTACTTCACAGTCTTAATAGCATGGAAGACCTCCAGCATTTTCTCAATGATGGGAGGCCTCAGGTTGTCAAATGGCCTCTCTCACAAACTCCAGCACATTGGCTGCTGCTGCTTCATTGGTGTCACTCAGGAACTCCATCAGCTATGGTCACAAATGTATGTACACAATTTAATATTTTCAATTGTTCTGAATAAAATATGGATATAAAAAATGATGTGAACCTCACCACAGGTATAACGTTAGCTGCCATATCGGGGAAGCGGACACTGCAGGAATGAAGAGTGCGGACCAGCAGCTGCCTGTACTTGTCGGTATCTTCATGCTCAGTCACATTATTGGTCTTCATCACCTCCTTTTTCAGGACTATAACCAACTGAAAATCAGAGCATTGCAGGTCAACTTTACTGTTCACACAAGAAACAGCGGTTAAGAAAATCACATAAAGTCATATAACAAGCCTCTGAAATAGGTTTACTCCTGTTACCTATTCCATATGAACCAATCGTTTAAGAAATAAGATTAGATTGATGTACAGACAAACTTCTGATAAAATACATGAATCTAGCATCTACATGTATTGGCATCAATAATGCTCAAGAGGTCGTTTCTACTGGGTTCTTGGTGTAAAAAAAATATTTACATAATCTTACGTAATCTATTTACAAAACTAATATTTACATAATTCAGCCCAGAAGATGAAATGTCTGGTACTCCAGAATCTGCTGTTCCAGTACATCATGCTTCTCTGGTCCATGGTGTAAAGCAGGTGGGGAAACCTATTTATGAAAGCAAGTTGTTTGTTTTTGCTATATGGTCATCAATCAACAGCAGTAAATACGTACAAGATGCCACAACTCATGCTCCACGAGGTTTTTACATTTACATTTACAGCATTTATCAGACGCCCTTATCCAGAGCGACTTACAATCAGTAGTTACAGGGACAGTCCCCCCCTGGAGCAACTTAGGGTTAAGTGTCTTGCTCAGGGACACAATGGTAGTATGTGGGATTTGAACCTGGGTCTTCTGGTTCATAGGCCAGTGTGTTACCCACTAGGCTACTACCACCCTGGTGAAACTCTATGTTTAAAAAGCCTTTTCATCAGCCTCGCCTTCCCATCCTACACACATCCGCTCAATTACCATATCCCTACACTGCTGGTGCTGGAGGACTTGTGAACACTGAGCTACAATGCCAACAGTCAAGGGTTGATCAAATATTTTTAAACTCCAGCACTCATCATTTCTTATCACTGAATGGCCAGATGAAGTGCTGTTTTTATTACCAGGTTACCTTTACATAAAATTCAAGATATTTTAAGTGAAAAATCTTAACCTCTCAACAAAGTAAATGACCTCCAACCTCTGTTGGACAAATTTAGCATGCTTGAGCAGTGGCTCCTGGAGGGGCAGCTTCTTCAAAGCCTAGTCCACAGTGCTGATCAGAAATGCCAAAGCAGCCTCATGGAATTTCTCCATCTGCTGCAGTGTGATGTCTCCATCATTCAATAACGTGTTGAGCTTTGCTCTGATGTGCAGCTTCTTGCTAAAGATACAACAAATCAGGTTAACAGTTACGCTGATGATCTGCAATATGCATTGGGCAAGAAACTCAGTGGCTATGTGTTAACCAGATGCTCATTGATAATACTAAAGCCAATGAATGGAGACGTGCACAACAATCTCCATGTACTCTGTTTCGTGGTGCTCACAGAACTCTGTAATAGACATTTTATTATAAATCATATATTGCAGTGCTCTGTATTTTCCTATCATAATTATCAAAGCAAGCATTGGTGATTTCAGCCACTGACCACTGCTCATGGTAGGCCTTCCCAAAGGAGATAACTGGGGTGTAAGTGGTCAGGGGGAAGTTGATGTGGGGGAACGGCACCAGGTGCCTGAAGCATACCCCCAAGTAGCAGGGAAACCAAATCAGGTGACACCCCCCCGGCTCCACTACATCCCATCCTGGTGATTTGTGTGCCATTTGAGAGAATTATTTTGGATTGCATGGGACCGATGCAATTTGTGACACTGGAGAGCCCTGTAGACATGTCATTATTATTACTACTACTACTTAATAGGTTTTGCTATGCTGGCTTATTCTTTTCATATTAAGAAACATTTCTAAGAATAGTGGAATATTTGTGAAAGTGAAGTGAAGTGAAAGTGATTGTCATTCACATTGTTCACACACACAGTGAACACAGTGAATTGTGTCAGTTTCCTTAACCTCTAGGCCACCTGTGTGCGTTTTGGTGCGATAAAAAGTGTCCCTCGGGTGGCATAGTCAAGCTACAATTCTTTATTTGCCCCTGCTCATCAAATTAACACATAATGTTAATTTGCTGATTTTCGCTAGAATAAAATATATTTAAGAGTGTCAGTGTACATTTGAGAGCCAAAATGTCCATTGCCTTCAATTCAAAGCATGGTTTCATTACATAGCTTATTACATTCATCATTATATACCTCTGTCCCTGTACAATAGACTTCATATGAACATCCTTCTGGTACATCTTATCTCTTCCCTTGATGAGGTTTGATATGATGGTTATAGGAGAGGATTGCTGAGAATATTATTTTCCACCAGGCCTTGGATATTTGACACAACTGGGAGGTTTTAAATGAGAGACATGCAGACAACAATTGAAAAGCAATGGCTTTTTAAATATAAAATATAAAAAAGCAATGTGTGTAATGTTATGTTGATTCTATCCCTGGTCTGTTTTCGGTCTTGATCTGGGTCTTAGTTTTGGTCTCGGTCTATGTTTAGGCGGTCTTGACTCCAATACTCGGGCATATTAGTATTCTGTCTCATGTCCAACAGATCTCATTCAGTGAACTTCAGTGAAGCGGTTTTGTGATGTTTTTAAAACGCATTTGGAGCCCTTTCGCTTGCCGTAGCATCGATGTGGCTCAGGCAGCAAGGTTCCACGTCACTGTAAAGGAGCGGAGATCCTCCGAGTAGCCACGGATGCGGAGATAAAAACACGAAACGGGAAGGGCAGAGCACACGCACGGAGGTATGGAATGAACGAGGTTTTAGCTTGTGGTGAAAATAGCGGGGTGTAGTCTGTATGAGCGCGTCAGCCGTGGCGAAGCTTCTGCCACCGCCGCGCGTTGAAGTAGTTTCGCAGGTCTATAAAAAAAAAACCAGGAAGAAGCTACGATGCTAACGACTGATGCTAACGATGGACATTTCACTCCGGCGTGGCTGGCGGAGGTGGATGAAATATATCACGATGTGAATAATACAGTAGTTTACAGTAGTTGACTACAGTGTTCTGCGTCGTTTGCGGCACTGTTCTCTTGTTGGGTGACGTTTGTCATGTTGCACACACAAGGCCTCGGTGTTAGTTTTGACGACTGGATTATTGCTCGGTTCTTCTAAACCTGGCAACGCGTAGGAATTGACAACGCGATTGTCATTAGGAAACGTGGCTAGCTGATAAGGTACAATTACGATGGCAACCTGGTTCATATACCAGGTTAAATCAGGCTTATTTCTCCTATTTAAAATTTGATCTTTAGGCACAGATAAACGTAAGTACATCTCTGAATGAAAATCATATAAAAGTTACCTGGAAAGTTAGCAGACGCCTGATCCAGAGCAACTAGTTCTGGGGACACTCAGGCTTAAGTGTCTTGCTCGGGGACACAATGGTAGTAAGTGAGATTTGAACCTGGGTCTTCTGGTTCATAGGCGAGTGTTTTACTTCCTTGTGTGGGTTTTGTCATTTAGAATGTTCTGTTTGTTTTTCTCTACATCAATTCACTCTGCAGTACTTGTTAGATGTAGTTTTCACTTTTTAATCCATTTTTGATTTATTTTGTTTTTTAGGGTTTTTTGATCGTTGTCTTGTGAGTAGACAACCTGTCTGGCACCATGACGGCTGCAGAAAATGTGTGTTATACACTAATAAATGTTCCCACCGACTCTGAACCTCCATCGGAAGTTAGCCTCAAAGCTGACTTGGGTAATGTTTGTTTCATTTCAGCTTTTATTTTATATATATATATATATACACACACACACACACACACACACACACACACACACACACATATATATACACATATATGAATGATTGTATTGTTTCTTTGTTTATTTAAGAAAAGGGAGAGATCAAAGCTAAGACAGAGGCCCTGAAGAAGGTCATCATCATGATTCTGAATGGAGAGAAGCTCCCTGGCCTTCTGATGACCATCATTCGCTTTGTTCTCCCACTCCAAGACCACACCATTAAGAAGCTACTTCTGGTGTTTTGGGAGATTGTACCCAAAACAACTCCAGATGGCAAACTTCTGCAGGAGATGATATTGGTCTGTGACGCCTACAGGAAGGTACATTTCTCACACTAATTCAATTTGAGGGATGCAAGATAGGCCCCCAAAAGTAGGCTATGTGCAAATGTGTGCTGTGCTGTTTGTTGCAGGACCTGCAGCATCCCAATGAATTCATCCGTGGCTCCACCCTGCGCTTCCTGTGCAAGCTGAAGGAGTCTGAGCTGCTGGAGCCCCTGATGCCCGCCATCCGGGCCTGTCTGGAGCACCGCCACAGCTACGTGCGCCGCAACGCTGTCCTCGCCATCTACACTATCTACAGGTGTCTTATGTTGTATTTGATGGGAACGTTTTAATGTTTTTGATGTTTGGAAATTCTAATCATTTTTTGTGGTCCACAGGAACTTTGAACATTTGATCCCAGATGCGCCAGAGCTGATTCACGATTTCCTTGTAAATGAAAAGGATGCCAGTTGCAAGAGAAATGCTTTCATGATGCTAATCCATGCTGACCAGGTAGGAATTTGACTGGCGATCATTAAATATTTAAGGAAATGAGCCTTTACCTAATGCTGTCCACTTCTTCAGGACAGAGCGCTGGATTACCTGAGCACTTGCATAGACCAGGTGCATACGTTTGGGGACATTTTGCAGTTGGTAATTGTGGAGCTTATCTACAAGGTATTCAACTCTTGATTTTTAACAGAATATATATATTTTTTTTCCTGTTAGCATGGTTTCTAGCATTGTCCTAAAATATTTTTTTCCTTCAAGGTATGCCATGCAAACCCATCAGAGCGTGCCCGTTTCATCCGCTGCATCTATAATCTGCTGCAGTCTTCCAGCCCAGCAGTGAAGTATGAGGCTGCAGGGACACTTGTCACCTTGTCCAGTGCCCCCACAGCAATCAAGGTAGAGTTTGGAGCAAAGCCATTTAGGCCATTCTCTCACCCAGCTACTGTTATTTGGTGCTGATGAGAGGTGGGGTATGTTTTTATCTCAGGCTGCTGCTCAGTGCTACATCGATCTAATCATCAAAGAGAGCGACAACAATGTCAAGCTGATTGTTCTGGATCGCTTGATTGAGCTGAAGGAACACCCAACTCATGAGCGTGTGCTGCAGGTGAGCATCTCTTTCTGCTCTGTGTATCAAAAATTTACATTTGTCCATATTTACATTTTACGTATGTACCATAAGTGCATGTAGCTCAATGGTCTCTAAATTCACTTAGGACTTGGTTATGGACATCCTCCGGGTTTTGTCCACCCCTGATCTGGAGGTTAGAAAGAAGACGTTGCAGTTGGCTCTTGACCTGGTCTCATCTCGTAACGTGGAAGAGGTGGGTTATTGTATGCCTTTATGTGATTTTCTTAACCGCTGTTTCTTGTGTGTACAGTAAAGTGGACCTGCAATGCTCTGACTTTCAGTTGGTTATAGTCCTGAAAAAGGAGGTGATTAAGACCAATAATGTGACAGAGCATGAAGATACCGACAAGTACAGGCAGCTGCTGGTCCGCACTCTTCATTCCTGCAGTGTCCGCTTCCCCGATATGGCAGCTAACGTTATACCTGTGGTGAGGTTCACATCATTTTTTTAAATCCATATTTTATTCAGAACAGTCAGAACAGTGGGGTTAATTGCAAATATTAAATTGTGTGCATTCATTTGTGACCATAGCTGATGGAGTTCCTGAGTGACACCAATGAGGCAGCAGCAGCCGATGTGCTGGAGTTTGTGAGAGAGGCCATTCAGCGATTTGACAACCTGAGGCCTCTCATCATTGAGAAAATGCTGGAGGTCTTCCACGCTATTAAGACTGTGAAGTAAGTCTTTCCTTTAGTGTGGATTACAAACTAAATGCATGTGTGCTACATGATGTAGTTTTGCTCATGTTTGTATTAATATTAATTATATGGATTAGATGCATTTATACAAATTGCCATCAAATATTTCAGGATCTACCGAGGGGCACTCTGGATTTTGGGCGAGTACTGCAGCACTAAAGAGGATATACAGAGTGTAATGACAGAGGTTCGGCGGTCTCTTGGAGAGGTAGGAGACCAGCTAAACGCTCTGTCACGCTCTGTCACTTGTTAATGTTGAAGTGCCAGACTGTGTAATAATAATACTTCATTTTATATTTCTGTGTGTAGATTCCTATAGTGGAAAATGAGATTAAGAAGGAGGCAGGGGAAGTAAAGCAAGAGGAGGAGGTGTCTCCTGTTGCTCCAGCACAAAAACTTGTAACTGAGATGGGTACCTACGTCACACAGAGCGCCCTAAGTTCAGCACGCCCATCAAAGAAGGAAGAAGACAGGTACAGCAGCATTCAATTCAATTAAATTGAAAAAAAAAATTCATCCAGGATAATTTAGAATTATAGAATTATTTTCCTGATCATCTGTTGTAATAGATTTTGGAACCTTGAACAAACTTTTCCATCTTCTTTGTAGGCCTCCTCTCAGAGGGTTCCTTATGGATGGGGACTTTTATGTTGCAGCATCCCTGGCAACAACCTTGACCAAAATTGCTCTGCGCTACATAGCGATTGTCCAAGATAAAAAGAAGCAGAATGTGAGTGAGCTGCAACATCTGAGAAATTGGTATATGATTTGCATGCTTTATATACGCTTTGTTGGTTT
Source organism: Denticeps clupeoides (assembly GCF_900700375.1). Lineage (NCBI taxonomy): Eukaryota > Metazoa > Chordata > Actinopteri > Clupeiformes > Denticipitidae > Denticeps > Denticeps clupeoides. The sequence continues at coordinate 12,424,553 of NC_041722.1, forward strand.
TTCAGTCCTTTGTGGCTGAAGCTATGCTCATCATGGCCACCATCTTACACCTGGGCAAGTCTTCTCTGCCCAAGAAGCCCATCACCGATGACGATGTGGACCGCATTTCACTCTGCCTCAAGGTCCTGTCAGAGTTATCACCGTTAATGAACGATATTTTCAACAAAGAGTGCCGCAAGTCGCTGTCACACATGCTCACTGTCAGACTGGAGGAAGAAAAGCTCTCTCAGAAAGTAAGACATCTCTTTTGAGCCTTTCTGTTTTAGTACCATTGACCAAATTTTACAGTTTACATATGTTTTACAATAAAATGGCACAGTTATGATTTAGATTTCTGATAGTCTGTTATAATAATAATATTAATAGTATCTAACACATTGGATTTGTTTTCCCTTCCCTCCACAGAAAGAGTCAGAGAAACGCAATGTCACTGTACAGGCGGACGACCCCATATCTTTCATGCAGCTCACAGCGAAGAATGAAATGACTTCGAAAGAAGATCAGTTCCAGCTCAGCCTGCTGGCGGCAATGGGAAATACCCAGAGGAAGGAAGCAGCTGATCCCCTTGCTTCCAAACTCAACAAGGTAACCATGGTTCCTCTGATGCAGCAGTGGTTGTTTTAGGAGGAGTGCAGTGTGGCTTTTTGCCACTAGGTGGTACTGTTGAATCAAGAGTATGTGTGTTTTTTTGTGGCTTTTGCCTGTTTAAAAACAATTATTTGATTATAATTCATAATGCCTGTTACCTTTTAAATATTCCTAGTATTTAGTTATTAATACATCTTGAAGTGTTGTATGCTAAGCTTATTGTTTTTGCTTATTATTTCAGGTCACTCAGCTTACTGGATTCTCAGATCCTGTCTACGCTGAGGCCTACGTCCATGTTAACCAGTACGACATTGTCCTGGATGTGCTGGTGGTGAATCAGACCAGTGATACTCTACAGAACTGCACTCTGGAGCTGGCAACGCTGGGTATGCTGTTGTATTTGGTTTTGTTCAGTAAAATCTTCTCTGTGTTTCAGTTTCTGTTAAAATTTAAATATTTTTACCCTTAGGTGACTTGAAGCTAGTTGAGAAGCCTTCTCCTCTGACCCTAGCTCCACACGACTTCGCCAACATCAAAGCCAATGTGAAAGTGGCATCCACAGAGAATGGCATTATATTTGGAAACATTGGTATTGTTCCTTTAAAGCTAGTTGAATCACTTAGAACATAACCATGTGTGTTCTGATGTTTTATTCGCTGTGTCTTGCAGTTTATGACGTATCAGGTGCAGCCAGTGATCGAAACTGTGTGGTCCTTAGCGACATCCACATTGACATCATGGACTATATCCAGCCAGCCTCCTGCACTGATGCTGAATTCAGACAGATGTGGGCTGAGTTTGAGTGGGAAAACAAGGTATGTAAGGCGTACATATTTTATTGACCAGAGTGGGTTAGAAGTTTTCTTGCAATGAAAATGACTAGATATTAAACTACAAAATATGGAATTTATTCTTTTATCCTTGTTGTCTTTCCGCAGGTAACTGTCAACACTAACATCACAGATCTGAATGAATATCTCCAACATATCCTCAGATCCACTAACATGAAGTGCCTGACCCCAGAAAAGGTAATACCCCTAGTCCACTTTAGTATTTTATATTAAGTGTGGTTGAAAACACACCAGTATATCTATTGATTAATATTATATTCAGTAAATATTAATGATGTCTCCTGCTTCAGGCTCTCTCTGGGTTCTGTGGGTTCATGGCTGCCAACCTATATGCCCGCTCCATATTTGGTGAAGATGCACTTGCAAATGTCAGCATTGAGAAGCCCATCCACTTGGGTCCAGATGCACCGGTCAATGGACACATCCGCATCCGGGCCAAGAGTCAGGTAACTATAGTTGCACTGAATGAGGTTACAAATGTTGGATACTATGTAAAATCCAAAATGGTCACCCCCCTTTTTTGTTTTGTAGGGTATGGCGTTGAGTCTCGGGGACAAGATTAATTTGTCCCAAAAGAAGACTGTCTCATAAAACCATGAAGTTCATGCCATGAAGTGGCCACGTCTAGGGGAGAGATGACCTTAAAGCATTGCGTCTAATCTTTCTCTTTCCTCTCTTTCCTCTCTGCTTCTGCTGATTTACAGTACACATGGTGTGTTCTGTGGCAGTTTGCTCCAATCCTGTCAAATTTTATTTTATGTTCAAATAGTCTCCTCAAGGTCCTCAAAGTCTATGTTTATTAGTAACATTCAATAAACTCTGCACAATACACAAGTTTGTGTTGCTTCTTTGTGTGTACATTTCCTGAATCATATGCAAGAGACCAGAAATATCATGGCATTTGGCCTAGCCATATCTAGCAATATATGCCCAACAAAAGTTTGAATTTCCAGAACACAAGAGGAGTTAACAGAATTGCTGAAGGGTTAAGCATTTTTCTGATATGTGCCTGAGGTGATCAACAGAAACTGATTGAGTTTTGGGTGTATGGTGCAAGTTTTAATGTCTAATAGTGCCAAATTCAACTTTAAATATCTCATGCCATGCTTTTTAGTATTTAAATGTGCTCCTTCAGTCATTTATTTGAAAGTATTTCAGGCAAGTCTCTAACCAAGAAAGTAATGCTTTTAAAGCTTTCTCTTGAAGTTCTGCTGACACTGAGCTTTGTGTGTCTGAAGCCTGTTAGGTATTATAGATTTAATGGTATGTTTAATGCCCTAGGGCTGTAAAGCATTGCAAGGTTCAATTCCCACATAAATTGTAACATTGATGCATTTTTATGAGCACCTCAAACTTAGAACAGTTTCACGCTGTCTTTCTCCCAGGTTGCACACTGATAACATAATTGCCTCCTGTTGAATGATTGCTGGCTACAGTACAGTAAAGTACTGAATCACTGAATTTGGTCTTTTTGCCTTATGGTAGTAGAGTATCAACCAGAGATAATTTTTTCATTTTCTGAAAATATATTAACCCCATGCGTTTAGTAGTATGCCTAAGTAAGGCATACAATTCACAACATATTAATAAATTAATAAAAAAAATTGAGAATTAGAAAATGCGTCAAATAAACATTACATTTAAATCATTTTATTTTGAATGAGAATTGTAAATTTCTTGTAAATATCACATTTCATAATCAAGTTTCACTCATAACTAGAAAGGGGAAGTTTGTGAAAAACTTCGATTTTGGCTTGGAAAGCTGTAAAAAGGTTAAAAGAGAAAGGGCAAAAAAAGAGAAAAAGGTGCATGGTTTTTGCTGAATGGTGTTGTCTGTTGACTGGCAAAATTTTTGGGGCATTTTTAGTTTCTGGGGGCGTGTTTTTTGTTAAAAGGGGCGTGGTGTACAAGGGGGTGTGGCCTGTAATTGGGGGATGTTGCTTGTTGACCAGCAAAGTGAATTTGGTAATGGTTCATTTTTGGGGGCATGTTTTTTGTGTAAGGGGCGTGGTTGTTGTCAGGGGCGTGGTCTAGACATTTAGGCGGTACCCCGATGAAGGTGTGTACCAAGTTTCATGTCAATATGTTCAAGTGTGTTGATGTGAGAAAGGGTTAAAGTTCCCATTATAAGTGAATGGGGAGAATTTGGGGCTCAATGGGAGGAGTGTGGGCGTGGCCACTGGGAAAAAAAGTTAAGTTAAGTGAAGTGATTGTCACATGTGATACACAGCAGCACAGCACACGGTGCACACAGTGAAATTTGTCCTCTGCATTTAACCCATCACCCTTGGTGAGCAGTGGGCAGCCATGACAGGCGCCCGGGGAGCAGTGTGTGGGGACGGTGCTTTGCTCAGTGGCACCTCAGTGGCACCTTGGCGGACCGGGATTCGAACCGGCAACCTTCTGATTACGGGGCCGCTTCCTTAACCGCTAGGCCACCACTGCCCCAAAAGGGGTGCAATGGAAAGAGGGGGTCATGGAGATGCTGGATGTTGAGTTTCGGGTGTGTAGGGTTAAATTTGTGGATGTGAGACCTTGTCAAAAAGTGCTCCAATGTTAAGTCAATGGGAAAAATGGCTCAGAAAACTGGGTGTGGCAGGTGGGCGGAACCACGTATCCCTTAGAAAAGCACAAGCACACCCCACGGCCATATGCCGGATACATGTGTGAAGTTTGGAGGATGTAGTGTGAAAACTGTAGGAGGAGATGCATCTAGAAAAACATCAGTAGAATAAGAATAAGAAGAAGTGGAAGAACAAGATTTTGGCTTTCCAAGCCAAAATAATAATTAATTTTTTTTGACTCCTACAAAATAACCTTTTTATGAACAACTGAGCTACAGTGATCTGTAGTTATATTTTATAGGTATATTTTACTATGACTTATACATATAGGCGGTTGCTTAAAATACAACTTCGACTACTTAAAAATATACTTAAAAATAAAGGTTTAATCCATATTCTCAGTAGATCAAATTGCAATATTAGCTAAAAGATATCTTTGATGGTATTTTTTTTTGCATGTGACTATGCAATAGTTGGACACAGGTTTGTAATGTTTTTTAAATCCAGAGTTAACAGGAACATAAGTGAAGTCTGCATTTCAGGAATCCTTTATATGTGCTAATTTATATGTTTTATCACAATTATCAACATAGAAATCTATTTAGTTACTTAATTGTACATGTGCTTTTACCGTTAGATATTGATGTAGAAAGAGTGATTAAAATAATTTCAGACGATTAGCAAAGCCTTCTAAGTAGTAGTCGTAATTATAACTAAAAAGGGGAAGTTTGTGAATAATACTCGATTTTGGCTTGGAAAGCAGTGAAAGACTAAAAGACGAGAAGATGAAAGGGAAGAGTGGAATCATCGTTGAATTACTTAATTTCGTGCAATGGGTAAAATTGTAAAATGTTGAGAGGAAGAAAGGATGAACAGGAAGCTTGTTCAATTGGTTAATTTTGTGGAATTGGTCAAAATTGTTGATATTTGGGCTTTAATTTGCATATTAACACAATACATTTGGTGATGTTTAAAGCATAAAAAAAATTGCATGTTACCGTGCTAAAGGTGGCATGCTAACCTAAAAAATGCCAATGGGGCGTGGTCACATGGTCACAAGACCAAGACAAGATCAAGACCAAATAGTCTAGATAAAGACTTTCTTTCTTTAAGAAAGTGAACAAATGTTCAATTGTGTTCTTATTTTTTATTTTGTTTTTATTCTGCTAATATTTTAATGAATAATTGTGAAAAAGCAATAAAAACACATGTGAAACTAAACCAACAAAAATCCAAATAGCTGTCAAGCTTAGTTCATATGTTTATTAAGTTCGAGACAGCTGTCATATCATAAAAACGCCACAAAATGTCATTTTAACCACAATCTAGTCTCACTGTTGTCAGATGAACATGAATTATGTAAAATCCCAGTCACTATCAGGATGTGATTCTATAAAATTGAAGAATTAAATTAACAGCATTTGAAATTAATTTTATAACTAATTCTCTAAATTTCCCAGAGCAAAGTCTGGCATAGTTAAAGATTTATGTACATCATGCACAGAAACAGACTCGCCTCAGTAGATCAGTCCTTTTGAACACATGTGCCAGGAAGCTTAATATAAAAATATGTTTAACTTACTGAATATTTTTGTTCCTTGTGTTAAACAAGCATTTGCCGTTTTTTGCGTGATTAAAAAAATTTGCAATTAAATGAAACTGCAACATTTAAAGATAAAATGAAGATTTGATGTGGAAGAATAGGTGTATTATAAACTAATTTGCATAGGCTCTGGTACCTCTAAATAACCAAAAGTAAAAGAGAAAAAAAAAAACAGCACTATTAATTTACACCAGTAGTCGCCATCTGGTGGATGTGCAGTTAAAACAAATGCATATTTTTAATACACCTTTAGGGTTCCACGCCCCCAGTATCAGATAAATGTCTGGTTTCAAGTTATAATCTGACACAAATTAATATGCGTTGAGTAGGGTTACGTATAAACGAACACTTCCAACTGCTCCAGGTGTATGTCGAAATAAATATGCGGATGTAAAAAAAAAAAAAAAAAAAAAACTAAATCAACAATAAAATCATCAGGATTGGCGAGCTAGCAAGATAAGAAGCAGCCTAGCAGGCGACGTCCGTGCGTCCTCCGGCGTTATGGTATATGTCCCAGAATGCTTTGCGGCGCGCCTCTCGCGTTTAGGAAGCGGACAGCCCAGCTCCGCACGGGAGGACGTCGGCGCTGGGTCTCTGCGGCGCCCTGGCGGAGCGTCGACGGCGCGGACGCGGAGAGCTACCCGGGGTCTGCCCGCCAACATGCGCTCGGGGCCGAGGCGCGACGGCTTCCCGGGCGAGACTGGCGTGTGCGGCGCGTCTCCTCCTCGACGCTACGCCGATGCTACGCCGATGTAGCCCGCCCGGTCGGACCGTGTCGTTCGGAGGCGGCCCTGCTCCGTTTTCACTTTGTAACAGTTGCGCTCCCGTCCTGGGAGTCGTTTTTCCTCCATTCCGCTGGATTGGCCACGAGAACCAGCAGGACTGTCGGAGTTGGGAGGAGATTCGGGGTTTTTCCAGCTGGGATTGGGGGATAATATGTCCAGACGAAAACAGACCAACCCCTTCAAAGTTAACTGTACGTATCTGCGCTGTTGCTAAATTCTGCTTTATTCGCCCCGTGCTGGTCGATTTGCTGCGCGTCTGGTGCTCGGCTGAATATTCGTCACATCGTGCCTTATGGCAGCCTGCACCGTGCATCGTGCCAGTCACTGTCACACAGTTGCATGGAGCGTCACTGGGGCCAGTTTCTGCTTTCAATTAAAATATACAGTGCATGATGATGCAGGCACCTCGCTCTACTAATGGCAGATGTGGTTGCATTAGCGTGTGTTATTTTAAATTAACTTTAGACTGAGTATTTATGGTACAATTTTGATTTTTTTTTTCCAGAAAAATGTTTAATTTGTAATGAGAGTAAAGATTGTGTTCGTTATGGTTGGTGCAGGAAGTGTATTGTTTCCGTAATCTGTTGTATTCTGGGTTTAAAAGGGAGGTTTAGTTGGATGGGGCCGTGGGTAACATGGAGGTTTCGCCTTTGGTGAAATATATATATATAAAAAAAATCATACCAAGGTAATTGAGAGATGCTCCATGTTAGCAGGTATTGGTTTGTATTCCTGCTATCTGAGAATGTTAAAAACAATATTTCGTAAGAGCTTTATGACGCTGTGAAACGACAGCTTGTCTCGGACTAACAGAACTTGCGTTCATTTGCATTGTCCACGGTAAAGGTTACGTTTCGCTTTTTGTAATACCTAACGGCAAGGGCCTTGAATCGCTGACATGAAGTATCTTTTTACGCTGTGCGACCGTGTCTGCCTGTGAAATAAGAACCTTTTGCACAACAGAAAATATGGAAGATATTGTGGCTCATATTGCCATATTTTTTCTTTCTGTCTTTCTTTCTTTTTTAGCGTGATTGTCAGGCCGTAGGATGGCTATAAAATGTGAAGAAAATTCCTTGTAGTCGCTTTAGGGTGCGTTTTTAAGGAAGACTCGCACGCAGACAGCGCCCCTTCTCTCCTCCAGCCGTTAAACCCATAACAAGCGTGGACCGTTTACCGGCCGCGGTTCCTCGTCGGGGCGCCCATGTGTGTTCGGGGTTCCGTCTTTTTACTTTTGGTGTGGACGCATTAGTGACCACCCGGGAGGATAATCAGTTGGCCGGAGGCGGTACACGGTAAGCAGGTCTTTAGAGGTACAGACACGATAGATTGTTCTTTGCGTGGCACACCATATGCTCACAGAAATGTATGAAAAGTTTCATGTTTAAAATTGTATGATTTTATTTATGCGCCCGGCGGTCGTGATGGTTTGACGGGAACGTATTATGGGTGAATTTTCTTCTGATTTCCAGACATTGGACAAAAATGCAACCCAGGGAACAGGGTAACGTGAGGAGGGGGCGAGGGGGTGTTCCTCCACCTCGGCCGGAATACCTCGCTGTCAATTAGGCGAAGTGAGAAATGAGGCGTGCGTCTGGGATTATGTGGCGTCTGCCTTTCACGTTCCCATTCCCATGCTCCACGGGCTGAGCGCCAACGCACGGGCAGCCTGGCGGGGCCCTGGCGCCCCCACTTTAACATTTCCTGCGCTGGATGCGGCTTGAAGACGTGTGTGCGCGTCAGCCGTCTGCCCGTCAAGGCGCGCGAGGCGCCGGTGGCTTGAATTGAAGAGTTCGCCCCGTCGCTCGCCGTTTGAGTTGAGCTGCCGTTCTCCCTTTTGTCTGTTTTGTTTTGCCCCCCCCCCCCCCCCCCCCCAACACCCAGCCCACCCCTCTCTTTCCCCGTGTCTGTTGGCTGGTGAGTTTGTCTCTTTGTCTGAATCCAGTCAGACACTGCGTCACCTCCTGCCTACAGACACACAGACTCGCAGATAACATCAGAGTGGCAGAGAGAGAGGGAGAGAGAGAGGGAGGAGGAGGAGGAGGAGGAGTGAGACAGATGTACAGACAGATCCTGGCAGTGGGTGGGGGCGGGTGGGGGGCGTTTCTCTCTTTCTCTCTCTCTCTCTCTCTCTCTCTCTCTCTCTCTCTCTCTCTCACCATCACATACACACATCAATCACCGAGCGCCGGCCCGTTGTACTTCATAACCTCTCGCTCTCCGGGCGAGCCAGCACACAAGCAGCTCTGCAAGAAATCGGGATGTTTTCAGGAAGCGGCCAGACTAGAGTCAGGTGAGCGGACGCGAGACGCTCCGCCGTGTAAGAGGCGTCCTGTTGATTATAAAGCTCAGAGACTGTCCCTCTCCATGAGCTTCAAGCTGTTTGTCTGAGTGAAGGCCCCGGGTAATAAAATAATAAACCATGACACCCAGGTACCAAACGATGTGAAACTGACACTTAAATTTCGAATGTCCATCTAAATCTCGATACCTGCAGTGGGGAGATGGTGGCTGCTGTGTGTGTGCGCTTCATCTCGGGATTGCACCATGTGTGCGCATGTAGAGAGTTGTGATTTTTTTTATGCATAACTTCTATTAAGTAGTGGGAAGAGTGTGTGGGAGACAGTGAGCGAGTGAGGGCAAGCTGTGTGTATTTTTGGAGCATCAGCACAGCAGTGTAAAGATCCTCTGAATATGCTACACTGGCTTCATTGTCTTATTGCTGTGCCTCAAATCTCTGAATTAATTTGTTCACACCCTGAACATGGCACCCCACACTGTTTGCTTTGTAAATGGGACTTGATGCATTAATTAAAACTTCATTAAATCTTTGACATTTTCTAAATATTGGTAAATCACCTTTTACCAATAGCCACATCCATCCCCTTTTAGCAATAATCGTGCAATGTCCAATACATTTTATGCATGCTAGGAGTCTCGCTTGACCCTTTTCCTTTGACCCTTTAGGGCCGTTTCACACACCAGGTCTAGCTGACCAAGAGCATTCTTTAGAGATGGATGCAAGAAACGAATTTGCAGATGACAGCGAGTGTCACAGCAACAATTCCCAAGAACCCGAAGAGCAGGACAGCATGAGTGGTGAGACCCCCGGGGTGTTGTTTTTTTTTTTTTTTTTTTTTTTTGCTGATTGTGTGGAGAGATGTTTGTGTGTCCTCTCTCCTTGCTAATTTAATGGGTGGTCTCGTCTCTGCAGACGACAGTGACAGCGATCTGGACAACCCTGGTGAGGACTCGTCTTCTAACACTTCTGCTGATGACACCATGAACAGCAGCAAGAGCAGCCACTGCCGCCAAGTGGATGGAGGAGTGAAAGAGGTGAGTGCTGCTTTACAGTGTATGTGATTGATGCAAATCATGCACTCCGTACCACCCCTGTCACCACATCTAGTATATGAGAGATAAGATTTGGTCCTAAACCTTGTCTGCTCTGCAGAATCTTTCTTTTTGAACATGCCATGACTCCTTAAGTTTAATGAGAGTAGAAGCACTTGTGATTTATTTCTCATGCGGTTCCCTTGTTTTTCCTCACTTGAAATGTTTTTCTTGTATGTGTAATAGACCTCCATTTTAATTGTTCCTGTGGGTTTTATTTGAGCGTTCACAGGCACCCTCCTTCCTTCTGCTGAAACCTGTCCGGCTTGTTTAACCGGTTAAAGTTATCTGTCTAAAACAGTATGAACAATGAAGAAAAACTCTAAACGAATTGCCGCGTCTAAGAACACTGAAAGCTCTCCTTTTCAGGGAGGAGGGAGGGCAGAAAAAAGGATCTTGGGTTATTTTTGTTGTGTGATTCACACCTCCTATGGCAACACGGTGAGAAGCGTTATGGTGACAGGCGGAGTGACTCACAGAGGCTTCTGGGATATGTCTGTGCCATCCAACAATTCGCAATCATCAGTAATTGTTCTTATTGGAACCTCACGTCAGTGAATCAGACAAAGTTGCAGTATGGGTTGTAGAGTTCGTGCTAATCACACAGTTATTAGCCATAAAAGACTATGTAATGACTTCACAGCTGAACTGAAAGCTTTCCAGTAAAAAAAAAAAAAGTTTTTAAATGGCAGTTCATATGCATTATTTTTTCTGTTCAAATACCATGGCAACATGTCCACCGTTAGAAGCTGGATGGTGCTGTGCACATGACTGATTTTAACGTGAACCATTGCTAATATTACTACAACGTCTGTTCCTGTTTGTCTTGAGAACACTCGATGGGCGTAGCCATCTTTGATTTTGAGGAGTTCTTGCAGTAGTAAATTTGCCACCAACACCAGCATTTTCTTGTTGACAAGCCTAAAGCTCTGATATCTTCATCTGTAATGAAGATCAGCCACCAACTTCTCCTGTCCTGCCGGCTGTTTGCTGGAGTTCTCCGGTCACATATTTCACTCATCTGTTTTATCACCTCTCAGGAAGAAGGGAGCGACCTCGGGAACGGCTACTCCTGCCCTCTGTGCTCCCTGGAGTTCAGCAGCCCAGAGCAGCTCATCGCTCATGTCTACCAGGTGAGGGCAAGGCTGCTAAAGCCTCTTTTGTCAGCTCAGAGCCACATATACCACTAGGAGGGGGTAATTTCAGCATAAACAAACCATCTCGCTGAGAGCCGTATATGAGCCAACTTGATCTGATACTAATCTTTACGAGTTTCTTATTGGTTTGTGTTCCCACAATGCCTTTTACAAATAATAATAAATCTCTCCCTTTTGCGGCTTAACAGCACACGTCGATGGTCAGCGGCAGCAAGAGCTACGTGTGCCCGGTGTGTGGGCGGGCACTGAGTTCGCCGGGCTCACTTGGGCGCCATCTCCTCATCCATTCTGAGGACCGCCTCTCCAACTGTGCAGTTTGTGGAGCACGCTTCACAGACACCAGCAACTTCAGCAGGTTTGTCCTTTGGCCTACGTTTCAGTTGTTAAATCCCGCTGCTTCTGTTGTGCCTGAACTTTCTTCAGAAGATTCTTTGTAAAGCTAATATTCATGCATCAAAAACACAGACATTATTTAGTGTTACTTCATTTAAATCGCTACCATGACGCAGATCATGAATTTAGCTACGTAGCATATTTGACTGTATTGATTTTGTTAGAAGATGGACCTCTGCTACTCTTCCTGTCTTCTGCAGGGAGAAGCTGAAGGACGCCCTGAATGTGAGTGGAATGGACAACAGAGGTGCTGACGGGAACTGCTCCATGTCCCAGCCTGTCTCTGTTAACCCCATGGCCCCATCGGGACCCGTGTTGCCCCCGCTGGCCGACAGCCTCTTGTCTCCTACCCCCTCCCTGCCCCCGCTACCTGACAGTCTTGGATCTCCAGGCACAGGTCTCCCACCGCTTCCAGACCTGCTAAGCCCCATGCCCGTGTACCCAGCTAGCGTGCTGCTGGTGTGCAACAGCTGTGTGGCCTACCAGCAGCTGGTGGCGGCACAGTCTCCGACCATGCGCAAGTGGGCGGTGCGGCGGAAGAATGAGCCGGTGGAAGCGAGGATGCAGCGGCTGGAGCGTGAGCGCACAGCGAAGAAGACAAAGCGGGCGTGCGAAACGGCGGAGGAGCGGGAGCTGCGTCGGCTGCGAGACCGCGAGGCCAAGCGGCTACAGAGAATGCAGGAGTCAGAGGAGCAGAGGGCCCGGAGGCTCCAGCGCGACCGCGAAGCCATGAGGATGAAGCGCGCCAACGAGACCCCTGAGAAAAGGCAAGCGCGGCTGATGCGCGAGCGCGAGGCCAAGCGCCTGAAACGTCGGCTGGAGAAAATCGACCCCTCGCTGCGCACGCAGATCGAGCACGACCCCACTGCCATGGCGGCACTTACGGCCGACATGAGCCTCTTTCAGTTCCCTTACTCCACACCGGTCCCGCAGCTGGACAACGGCCTGTTCATGAAGCTCCCCGATCCTGTCCCACCTCTGTCACTCAGGCCTCTGGGTTCTGAGTGCAAAATGGGCGTCGGTGACGCGCCGTCAAGAACCACGGATCAGGCCCGCCCAGAACACACGTCCCTCTGTCAGTGACTGATGCAGAAGTGTGTTTTATGAACAGAAACTTCATATCGGTCTCTTCTGTACACACAATAATAAACATTCAAGATAATGTACACTTAAAATACTTAATTTATATGAAAAGTAGAAGTGAAGTCCATACACAGGGTTAAGAATGTCTGACTTTTCGACTCGTATGACTGATGAGCATGATTTTACAGAAGTTTGTATTTTTTTTTTTTTATATATATATATATATATATGTTTTATTCTGCAGGGCTTTCAGATTCGAGCTTGCCCACTCTGTCTGGTGTAGTAACACATTTCCATAGAGGACGGATCAAGGATCTTTTGCACATGGACCTTCAGTTAACGAAGTGGGACCCAACGCCCATAGTAACAGTTTACCAGTAGCTACACCTCCCACCTGCAGGGGAGGTCACAGCCAGGCTAGAACCTACTACCTCGCCATGGGGCCTACCGGTGTCCGGCCTAACCTGTGGCCCCAGGGTTGGACTTCGGGGGGACGGGGGGGGGCTTTGTAGGCCCGCACACAGACTGGTGTTATGCTAAAATGCTAATGCACACACAGACACAGTTGCATAACCAAATATCCCAAACACACGTGTAAAGCGTTCTTTCTTTCATTGTGGCACAAAGCCACTGTTTCACAGATGTCTCAAGAATTCTGATTTTGGCATTAATGGGGCAACGGTTATTGGAGACGGTTATGCATGGGTATCCAAGCAGGATCTGTTTTTTTAACAATGCTAAGACTCAGTGTAGGGGACGTGTTCACTGACACTACAATAAAACTGTTCCCGGGTGTCGTGCAAGTTAGCTGTAGTTGGGAGATTAGAGGCTAACTACCTAGCCAGCACTTGGTTCACTTGTTTTCAGTTCTGGTTATGCAACATGCATCCTTTAAAATGCTTGATGTTTGTGAACGTGCTTCATTCGCTCTGGTCTTTCTGATATTCTTCAAAATACAATATCAGCTGCGATATGAAGGGTTTTCTTCCTCAGACCCCTACACACAGATGAAAAATACCCTTCTAAAGCCTGACTCCATACACTACTGTAATTTACACGGGTTTAGAGTGTTGAGAATGGCTGACTTCTTCTCCGTCCAGAGGAGCAACAGACTCTGACGTCCATTGACTTCTGTCCAAACACTGCCACTCGCTCTCAATCGCTCTACGCTTACAGGTCACATTGACCACACTGGACCCTAATGTATGTTTTTGTTCTTTTTTTGTTTTGCACATTAAATCCACAGACCCCCCCCTACAGAATTTCTTTGGCTCTTTTACCATCTTGTCCTTTACGTGGCTCATTGAAATGCAATCTCTTCCTTTTGCTGCTGTTAATGTACTGTATGGTGCGTACGATACCTCTAAAGCCAGTGGGGTCATCCCATGTTGAGTATGTTACATTACTGTACGTCTGCATTGCAAACCCAGAGGTGCCCAGAATGCATTCTTATACCTGAGATATTGATGCTGCCTTTGTCACTTGAAAGATTATAAAATGGATGTTTTAATTTCGTTATTTTGTTATATATGAATTCTACACACTTATTTGTGTTTTTTTTTGTGTGTGTGTTGTCATTATGCAAGAAGAATTCCAAGGCTGAGAGGGTGGTCTTTATTGATCTTCAAACGAGGCATTGTTGGGCCAGTTCTGAATAGAAGATAATGTTGGTGGTCTGAGGGAACATTTTGCTACAATACCAATCATTCTCCATAACCCATGTGGTGCAATTGGAAAAAAATGGCCTCAACCTTGACCACTGTCCACCATATGCGTTGGTTGCTCATGTCTGTTTTTTTTCTTTTGCTATGTAATTCTGGTTTATTTATTCCTGAACACAAAGGCCTCACCTTTAACATTACCTCTGAGATGACTTTCATCAGAACAGCTCAATTCAAGCTAATTGTGACTGAGGGGGTGTGTAAGAATGTGTATACTGTTGTTTGTTGGTTAACAGCAGTGGTGGAGCGATGGTTTAGGATGAAGAATAAGATGTGTTTGTAGCTCTCCTCAGGTCACTGGGGAGCGGCTCAAGCAGCTATGCAACAGTAGGTCTGTATTGTTAAGACATGTTTGACACTTTGTATAATAACTATGCAGATATGCTTAAGAAAATGAACTCAAATGTACTGAACCATAAACTCAGGCAATTCAGCTAGGTCAACTCTTGGCCCCAAATTCAGCACAGTGATTTGAGGAAGCCTATGGGACTGTCATTTCTGGTCTGCCACCTTCTCAACTGGCGATTTAATATATACTCAACTGATTTATGCTGGGCAGCTGTTGTTGAAACTATTACTAAATGATCACATCATGATTTCATCATGCATATTGAGATGTGTGCAAAAGACCGTATGGCTCAAGATTTTCAAAAGCAAGAAATAATAATGTGTAAAAACATTCATTTACCATATTGGTCTAAAAGGGTACCAGCACATAAATGTTGATATTTTTATGCATTGGAGAAAGAACATTAAAAACTCCGGGCATAGTCAATGTAATGTATGTACTTCTATTTGGCTCTGCAGAGCTAGCCCTAGTGCACCAGACCGCATTAGCGACAACACTGCATGTTAAAACTCTTCGTTTGTCTTAGAAAATGTTAAATATGAGCTTGTGTTAATATATGCCTGCCCAGTTTTTTTTATTATTTTTTATTATTGGATTGCTCAACAAATTGTTCTAGATTGTTGTACAGGGACCCTCCAGTTTATTGCCTTTTTTTTAGTCGATCAGGGTTCTTTTTTGATGTTCATGTTTACAGATATATCTAAAAGGCCAAATGAACAAAGGTGAATGAGGAGGAGATCAATGGAGTAGATGTTGCTTTTGGCCCTTTCAGAGGTCCAAGATCTAATATTGGATCACAATGAATTTTGGAACAGAATGTGGAATAAACATTGACCTTATAGCTCATAATCTGGGAGTTGTAATCTTTTGGCTGTCTCACCCATGCTTCACCCTGAGCCTCAGTCAGCAAATATAAAAGCGCACCCTGAGATGTTCTTCTTGGACAACAAAGGACTCTATTTTTTCCACAGACAATGTAAACTTGTCCCAGGCATACCCTGGGTTGTGAAAAGGGCACACAGAGAACTACACCCAAAGTACCGATTTAAGAACATTTAAAAAAATGTTCCTACATTTATTGTGACCTATAATCTGTACAATTTGATCAAAAAAACAGTAAGGATTTTTATATATATACAGTACAGGCCAAAAGCTTGGACACACCTTCTCATCCAATGTGTTTTCTTTATTTTCATGACCATTTACGTTGGTAGATTCTCACTGAAGGCATCAAAACTATGAATGAACACATGTGGAGTTATGTATGAACTTAACAAAAAAGGTGAAATAACTGAAAACATGTTTTATATTATAGTTTCTTCAAAATAGCCGCCCTTTGCTCTGATTACTGCTTTGCACTCTTGGCATTCTCTCGATGAGCATCAAGAGGTCGTCACCTGAAATGCTTTTCAAACAGTCTTGGAGGAGTTCCCAGAGGTGTTTAGCACTTGTTGGCCCCTTTGCCTTCACTCTGCAGTCCAGTTCACCCCAAACCATCTTGATTGGGTTCAGGTCCGGTGACTGTGGAGGTCAGGTCTCCACTTTTTGTTAAGTACATAACTCCACATGTGTTCATTCATAGTTTTGATGCCTTCAGTGAGAATCTACCAATGGTTATGAAAATAAAGAAAACACATTGAATGAGAAGGTGTGTCCAAACCTTTGGTCTGTACTGTATATATAATACTTTGGATGCATAAATATGCACACAATTTTCCAGATTTGTTTTTCAATTTAATTGTACAGGTTACAAAATTATGCAAGATTTTAAATGATTTGTTGTGGTCACATTTTTATTTAAATCTCAAAAGTTTGTTTTGTTGTTGATAAATGATAAAAGGTGTTTTTTTTTTGTTTTTTTTAACAGGCCTATATATATTTTTATATACATTGTACCTAATTTAGCTAACAGAGGAAAACAGTGAACAGTGATATTCTAGTCTGGCTATTGACCATATTACCAATATAATGAAATACATTTCACTATACATATAATCACACGGAATTATTGTAACGACCATGTTAATGTATTACTTGTGGAAGTGTAATGTGCACAAGTTAGAAAAATCAAGCCACTCAATCCATGTTTGATAATATTATATATATATCTGTGTATATATATATATATATATATTATATTGTGTTTACTTAACAAACATGATAAATGCAATGTTTCCAAGAAGTTAGCTGTAACAATAAAAATACAATATCTTTGTGTCCTTACATAGAATTAAAATAGCAAATCAAAAACGAACAGCCCTAAGTAGTTCACAGAGGTACAAATATACAGTACAAATCTATTTTATTAAAAAGGGTACAAATAAAAACGCAACAAAATATAGATATTAATGCTTTGTAAAGTTCAGGTAGGTGTAGGGTAGTCTAAGGGAGCACTTTGGGTAGACAACTCTAAGGCTTCTGATAAGAATTAATACATATTGGTACAGCCATACAATTTTAAAACTCACTATATAAAGTTTATACAACCTGGATTATACTTGAGGATTGAATATTACATATACATCATTGCATATATCTTGCAAATTTTATGCATTAAACAAAGAAATGCTGTTTTATTTAAAACTGGTCACATGTCACATTAAAAGCAGTGTCACTTAGTGCCAAAGTACAATGTCAAATTTGAAACTATGTAATTATTCCTTTAAAACTTTCAACCGTTAAAAATAATAATAACAATAAAATAAAAACCTTCTGGGTTCATACACAACTCTACCAGCTCAGGGTCTTTTTCTGCCTGGATTTCCACTGAACCAGTTCATACATATATCATAACATATAGACTCCATTCAAAATTCATAAAGCATCTCAGAAATTGTAAAGAAAGTAGGCAAATTAAAAACACTAAAACTGATAAGGTCACTGATTCCATAGTCTCAAGTTTATTATTTGCCCATCTGAACAACTATCTGTGCTCAGAGCAGGAAGAGTAACGTTACAAAAAAATATATATATCCCACCAGGCCAAGGCCCACCACCTCCAGACCTGCTCTTTTATTTCTGCAACCATTTCGCTCGGCAACACAGCAGCACCGAGGAGGAAGTGCCTGTTGTCAATAAATGTCCTCCTTGTTAAATTTGCCACTTACCCTATTGATAAGGATCTCTGAGAAGGTAGTACAACCCAACCCAGATTGAACAAGAACCATATGGTGCATGCACCACAGATCCAAAATGCAAGATCGTGGTGGTGGTGCTGCTGCTGCTGAGTGGAGCTCACCGCCCAAAGGAGACAGAAGAGTTCAGGCAAAGACCTCGCCCAAGCCCTGCTGCTACAACCTAATGGTCCGTCTGGCATAGCCCAGGCCACTGCCACTGCATCATAAACATAAGCCTGCCGTGAGCCATTGCTCGGCTGCCAAATGAATCCAAAAGTCTCAGGGGGAGGGACGCGTGAGGAGTCAACCCACATATTGCGTGATGCACATTTTAAGGCATTAACGACAAGCATGGTAAATGTACAAAAAAAACACACACTCATCTTTATACATATACGAAAAAGCTGGATGATTGTTCTCAAAAGGGTTTCATGGTATGATGATTAAATAGTTCAAACACACAACAAACAGCTTCTTCCAACCAACACAACAGGGACAATAAGTGCAATGTTCAAAGGTGGGACGCATCATTACATGACTGCGTGTGTGAGGTTATGTTTAATACATTTAATTTAATCTGTGTGAGTATGTATGTGGCCCATCTTTTCCGGATGCATGAGCAGGGAGCCCATGATCAATGAGGCCAAAGGTTAAGTATACTACAAACCAAAAACACAGGAGTACTACTGCTTCTGCAGCTGTGTGGAGGTGAAAGGTTTGGTTAGGCATAGCCATATCCTACACGTGCTGGAAACAGAGATAAAGAGATAGAGAGACAGATAAAGAAAAACACAAGAAGGTAAGGTGGTATTTGTGGTGCAGGCTTTTTCAAGTGATCTGGGTGAAAATAGCTAGGAGTTTTTTTTTAGTAGTGTGAATGACAAAAAAAAAAAAAAGTCATTCAATCATTTTAAAAGGGCTTGTGATGGTGATGTGACACGCTTATTACACTGAAGCCGCCCAATTCAATGCACACTTACTTAAATTTCAGGTTTAACACATTTTATAACTATTGTAATAGTTATAATATCATTAAAATGCATTGCAATACAATGCATTTTATATTGTCTGAAACGTTTGAGAAGCTTTCTATTTCAAAATAATAAAATATAACAAATAAATGCCTTAATCAGACTAGACTATTGTGTAAAGAAGATATAATTAGTGCAGGCCACTTCAGGCAGTGGGCAAGCAGTGCTCAGATAGCTGGCCCAGACGACCAGAGGTGTGAGAAACCGGCCAGCAGGAGGCACTGGAAGGCAGTGCAGGAAAGAGTACGGTAATGTGCCCAACACACACCCTTCTATATTTGTCCTCAGCACAAGCGAGAAAGAAACCTACAAAAAAAAAATGTTGTGTGTAACCAGTAAGAGTAACTTTAGGAGGTATTAAGCCGTGCCGTTTGCTGATAAGACAACACCTACAAATAGAGAAGAAGAAAAAAAACCCCAAAACATTGAGATTTCATGCATATACAGGGGCTGTTGGGGTTAGGGGGCTGAGATTATCATAGCATCAGCACTGATGGGCCGAACTGTATATATATTATATATATACTGAGGAAATCTGTTACTCTGAGGATCGATGTGTATGCAAAGACGCCGGTGGGGGGGAATAAATCCATACTGCATAGCGCTTACTAAAAACACCACGTCTTTCCAGACCACATCTTTTCACATATTGAGTGTAACTATATTGCTTTCAAATGAACAAGACCCAAAAAAAGAAACATACTGACCGAGTAAGTGATCAGCCTACTGTTACTGTACACCGCTGTGTAACATTTGGTCACATTTGAGCTGCGGAATACTGGTTTAAGTGGTAAAAAGCGAGTGTCTGAAGCACAGCTCAATGAATGTCTCATGGCAACTCAGGGCGGGGCAGTTTCCTCTCTGAGCTCCAACACCCTTGGGCTGTGTTCTACAGAAAAACAGAACACAGTGGGAAGGCGCTAGAGAGGAAGCAGCCAGCACAGAGGACGCAGGGTCGAGACAAAACAGAAAGTAGGACTGTCCAACCACCGGCACACAATGACCTCACAAGGACTACTAGCTTCATGCAACACCTGTTCTCAGTGCAAACATACATTATCAAAACCACTGAAGACACTAAGAAAATTAATGAAAAACAAAAGTAGATATTGCTAGACACTCTGGTGAGGAGGTCAGACCAGATCACACAACCTTTAAGGAAATCTTTCTGCACTGCATGTTGACAGTTGGTAACAGTTGGTCAGAAAATAATCGTGAGGTTCCACTTGGGCTTATGATTGGTTAAACACAAGCAAACCTTCTTGGGGAGACTTCATTTAAAACTGAAGAGAAGATTCAGAATATGTATGGGAAAAACTGGACTGATGAACGATAAAAGAATGTTAAGAACACCAGGAACACTATGGGAATGTCAGGTGTGGTTTTGGAATGCCATTTCCAACTATAATTTGAAAAATGATCTAATTGCACTTAATTTAGACCACTTTAGGTATCTCAGTAAACGGAAATGCAGCATTCCTCTTGGATAATTTGTAAACGGTGTCAACCAGAGCAGTCAGTTGCTCCAGCCATCAATATGAAAACAATCGTGGAATAAAGAACTCTACAGACTTCACAAGGTTACCAGTAGAGAGAAATTGAGACTTCAAAAGTTTAAATATTTTTTTGGAATAAAGTCTCATTATAAAGAGGAAAAAAAAAAACACCACAAAATCCCTCTGCGGATATTACAAAGGGGCATTTTTTGAAAGGAAATATGTAAACCACATGCACTTGACCATAAATCTTTTGTAACCATTAAAACATAGATATTGAGGAATTACCTACATAGTATAATTAAATGTGTGCATCACCTTGGTTATGCACGGATCGATTAAATAAATAGTCATTTAAAAATAGGGGGGTGGGGCAAGCGCAGTGAACACCTCCAGTTTGTGCGCTGACTGAACTATTGCTTTGATTTTGGTAACTGAGCAAGACACTCACACATAAACACAAAGACACATTCGCAACCATGAGGAACAGGCCAGTCGCCAGCAGCCAGGACCTGCTCCGCACTCGATGGAGGTTTGGTGGAGGAGGAGGGCTGAACTTTGGTGCACACCCGACGCTGCCACTGGAGAGGAGAGACACACCGTCAACGAGCCGAGACAGACAGAGGTAAACCGCCCATGCTCTGAGGTACTGAGGGCGGGAAGGAGGGTGCAGGAAGGGGTAGGGGGTGCTGTTCAGCCTGGGCGCTGTGCAATAGGACTGTGGAGTCTCTAATTGGGTAGTGGAATGCAAGTATTTGAAATCTCCTCAGTAGTAGTTGTAGTAGTAGTAGTAATTAAGTAAGTAAGTAATAAGGTGTGAAACTGTAGCACAAGTAAGCGCATGACAGCAGAGCGTGTAAACTGGGTTGTGGTCCAATGGGTGACGTTCATATGATGGATGCTCTGATCCTGGGAATTGCTTGATTGAGAGCGCTCAAGTGCAACCGTTCTTAAATCTTCCTAAGATGGACCCACCCTGAGAAAGGTTAGTGGGAGACAAACAATGAAAAATAATGTCTTTGTGTAGCAGGGGTGTCAAACACTACAGTGAAATCAATGACAGTGTGCATTGGACACGAATGATCTGCCCGAGCCGAGGTCGTGGGTTCCTGTGTACTTCGGTTACAACAGCACTGCTAAAGCGGCACCCTTGATGAACGACTATGGCCAGTATGGCCAAAGGGTGGTGGTGGTGGTCGCATGAGCATGACAATAGAAAGTAATGAAGATATCCCATCCGCGGGAGAGAGCACAGACCGTGAAGGCTTTGGTAGATGATTTACCAGCTGAAAGAAACTCAGAAATTTGCTCTGGTCAGGCTCACCACTGTGAGGTTCACCTCACGCCTGAGAGCATTATTTATTAAAAAAAAAAAAAAAAACCTTACCCCAAAAATTATAAGTTGTAGTCTTCTTACGTGTGTGCAAAATCTCAAACATTCTGAGGCTACATTCTCATTCTCTCGTGCTCGCTCTCCTTTCCCTCCCTCTCTTTTTCGGACCCCTTCCAAACAATCGCTTTGCTGTTGTGTCCACTGCTACTTCCCGGCGTTGGAGCGGCCCTCGATGGACAGCTTGACCTCCTGAGGTATGAAGGAGGGTCGCGAGGAGCCTAAGACTGCAGTAGAGGGACGGCCCTCCTCGCTCTTGATGGCATGTCTTTGGGAACCCGGAGCTGACCAACGCCTCTGGGAGGCACCTGATGAAGGCGCAATACCCACGATGCCTCCATGACCTGTACGAGGGTGACCTTCTGTGTGCAAATAGTAACTGCTCTGGCTCCGCGGGTGCTCTGCCGAAGTCCTGTTTGGCCGATGGGGAGCGTCGCCGTGGCCCCCAACACTGCCTACATGCACGGCTTCATCTTTCTCTCGGTCCCTATCCCGGTGCACTCGCTCCATCCGGAAATGGCTTTGTGGTCGCACGTGTTGGGGTGCCGGAGGCCCCATGGGCTGGGCTACTGCCCCGGAGGTGGAGTTGGCTTTGGTGGAAGTCCTGCCAGACACCTGCTGCGATGGCTGTTGAGGCTGGGCTTTCTGCTGGGACGCCGGTGGCTGCTGCAGCGCGATGGAGACACAGACGTCCCCCGCCTGCAGGTGATGGCAGGTGAGGCCGTAAAGCTGGGCGGTCTGCTCGGGACTGTATGACGACCACCCCTGACCAAAAACAAAGAATGGGTGCTCGGGTGGCACATCAATGGTTACTTTGCTTTGCTGTTCTCCCACGCTGAAGTGAAGTGCCACCAGGCCAGGCTTCTGCTGGCTGGCGCGGATATCCACCACCATGCTGGAGTCAATCTTGAGCCCTCCGCTCACCTCAGCGCTACGCACAAAGTCCTGAGTCTGCAGGTCCTCCACACGCTTCAGCTCACCCGTCGCCAGCTGGATGATGGCACCCTTCATGAAATGCGATGGTCCTGGGCCCGCAGGGGAAGGCAGCGGTGGCGCAGCTGGGGCCAGAGTGGAGGCCGGACCCTGGGCCAGGAATGTGGCGGAAGGGAGGGGCAGGAGATGCGGATGCTGCTGACGCTCTGTGTGGCTGGCCGAAACGGTGGTGGGGTCAGGGGCTTTGGAGTACGCCGTAGGGGAGGCCAGTGTGGCGACAGCAGTAGAAGAGGCTGCATCGTTGGTCTGGTTCTGGAACGACTGTCCCTGTTGAATCTGATGGTGTGGTGGGTGGTAGTCCAAGGGTACAAGGACTGGCTGGCCGTTGGCAAGGATGACAGCATGCTGAGGCTGTACAGCCACCTGATCCACATGACCCAGAGCTCTTGAGTCACTGGGGACTGCCGGGTGGGGCATATATGCAGTCCTTCCATCCCTATGAACTTCTTTGCCTTGCTGGGAACTCTGCGATAGGTTGAGGGGTCCATGAAACACCTCTTTGCGACTTCCCAGCTGAACTGGAGAGGGCATATTTCCAACGACTTGCTGAACCTGAAAAAACAAAATCAAAGCCATTCAAAAAGCATATTAGCATTCTTCGCAGACAAACCCTTATCTATTTTGAAAATTCTCTATGCTGCAAAGGCTTATTTAATACAACAACACAGAAAAATCCTGAAAGTCAGTCAATTTTACCACTCTGTGACTGACACACTACTCCTTGTCTTGCTCTGGATCAGACTCACACTTTTTATTCATTCTAAATACAGTTAAACATACAACAATATTAGTTACTTATCACCTCTCTCTCTCTCATATATATATATATATATATATATATATATATATATACACACACACACACACACACACACACACACACACACACACACACACACATATATATATATCAGCTAACGCCTTTTGAAGTTTTCAGGAAAACATATCTTAACGATCTGACCTTCATCCTATAGCAGCATACAACAAATACATTTCCTGTTCCACAAAGTAGACCTAAATGCACTAAACCAATAGTCTCGCATGGAGTATACTTTGTGTGTCATTTTGTAAAATAAAGAGAATCACTTTTATCTTTGTAGTAGAGTGAGGTTCAAAAAGGTTTTGCGTTAATGGACTTGTAATATAACAAGTATGGCATTGTGATCTGTCACTAAATATGAGGACACATTTATTTATCACCCCATAACTGTTCAATTAATACTTCGGTGGCCTACCATATGCATGCTTGGACCAGTCATGTGACCTGGCACATCAAGTAACTTACAGGAATTATTTCAACAAAAATCGTCATTTGCTGGAAAATTGAGTCAGGACTAGTGCTGCACGATTAATCTAATAGCAATCGTAATCGCGATGTCAGTCTGTGCGATTACATGAACGCAAAAAGCTGTGATTTTAATGATTAGTATATGGATTGGATCGGC
The DNA here is from genome assembly GCF_900700375.1 of Denticeps clupeoides. Classification (NCBI taxonomy): domain Eukaryota; kingdom Metazoa; phylum Chordata; class Actinopteri; order Clupeiformes; family Denticipitidae; genus Denticeps; species Denticeps clupeoides. The sequence goes on from NC_041722.1 coordinate 12,448,511, forward strand.
AACACATCCGATCCATTCTCTCATTCTCTCAAAGTTTGCGAGCTGACTGAAGTATCACTTCAGTCGGATGTGACGTGTTTGGTCACATGACTTTCGATTCTGAGACATATGGGTAGACGCGGCATGACAAGCTGCATTGTACGTCAACGTCGGCGCCATATTGCGATAGGCTCTGCTGTGGAGTGACGCATATACATGTCTATGGAGAGAAGTGCATAAAAATGCCTCACTCTTGTGCTGCTTGGGGCTGTACAAACCGCTGTACGCTCCAAACCAGATCCCGGGGGATTACATTTCATAGGTAAGGCAGGACAATTGTTTTTAATATATTTGGCCATTCTAAAATCCCGTTTTATAAGTCTTAACCTTAGCTAAGCTAGGCTAAGCTAGCGAAGCTATGCATTCCTGTGTTCAAGTTAGCCTCCAAACAATGTTTTGTCTAAACGTAGGCATTAACTATTTAGACTGTTCTTATCTGTTTAGTTAACTTTTCTCGAACTTTTTTCAAAAACAATTGTTTCCTAAAGAAATTCACCTCAGTTTACAAATCTTAACCTTAGCTAAGCTAGCAAAGCTATGCATCCCTGTGTTCAAGTCAGCCTCCAAGCAACGTTTCGGTTAAACGTAAGAACTATAATACGGGATTTTATAATGGCCAAATATCATCAAAACAGTTGTTTAGCCTTACCAGGGTTTGTCGTTCGACAGTAATGTAAAGAGTTTTTTGTTAATTTTGTAGAATATTGTATTTTGAAAGCACTGGGCATTTCAAGTTGTTATAAGTAGTTTGTATGTTTCACTTTGAAATTAAACATTTCACTATTAGTATGCGACTTTTCATTGATATACAAGCAAGTGTCCTTTATCATATCGCAATCGCAATATTGATCTCAATAATCGCTCCTCCCCTTTCACATCACATATAGCCACAGCGCAGCTTTCTCTGAACACCAGTCACAACCACAGACCAACCAGCTGCCATATGTCTAGACTAGAGCAGTGGCACAAACCAGATTCAGCAAGGGTTGCCCAACCACCAACACACTCATGCCGCCAATAAAGGAAGGAAGTGGACAGGAACATGGAATAACGAAACCTGAACTAAAATTTTTTTGACCCTTAAACATTTAGTCATAATTACAATGACATACATGACTTATAATTCTAACAGCTGAATATGAAAGTGAGAAGAGCGTGTTACATGCTCACCTCCAGGTCGGTGTCGGGCGTGCTGCGCTGACCCGGTGAGGCTCTCTCATCCTGCCGACAATTCTTCATATTCCGGTCGTGCTGGGCCTCCAGCGCTGCTGCTCCGGACGCTGCCTGCAGCAGCCGAGAGTTCCTGGCAGGGTATGCAGACTCCTGGAGCCGCTCCCTGCCTCCCTGCTCCCTCTCTTCGCCATTTAGCTCCCTGGAGGTCTGGCCAACCCTGCCGCTGGAAGGCTGGTAGTAGACGGGCACTCCCCGGGAGCTGAGGTCTCCGGCTGACATCACCCCTACGGCCCCTAAATGTTGCTGCTGTACAGCCGTTTGCTCAGAGGTCAGTACAAGCGGCATGGCAGCTGTAGCCGCAACTTTGGCATAGCCATGAGCTGGCACCTGTGACTGAGGTGGGGAAGAGACCACACCTTCCTGGATAACCGATGGATAGGGGACCAAATGGGAGACTGGGAGGGGCTGGGGGATGGCAGGCTGTGGCGAAATCAGGGGACTGGGGACAAAGCCAGGGGGCACGGCATAAGGCACCGCCGCATACGGGGAGCCAACGAACTGCAGCGAGGAGTGCGGGATTTGAGCGTAACCGAGCGGCGGGTAGGGGATGGCGGGGTGCTGCAGCAGGGTAGAGGGGACTGTGTAAGCAGGTGAGATGTGGCTCAGGACTGGGTGTAGGCTGGTGGAGGAGTACAGCCTGCCATACTGGTCAACCGGCAGGCCTGGGATGCCGTCGGCTCCCTCCACATAATGCAGTCCCGGCTGTGTCCTCATCCATTCCCCACCTCCACCCTGAACATCGGTGGTAGCTCCGGAGCTCTGAACAGAGGCACTTTCTTCTCCTGCACCGCTTCCACCCCCTGCATTTCCTCCACTTCCTCCCGAAGTGCTGCTGCTGCTACTGCTGCTGCTGTTGGTGGTGGTGACTGGAAGGTCCCGTTTCTTTGGAGGCAGACACTCCTGGTTGCGCTCGTGGCCTGGCTTCATGGCGACCTGACTGAGTTAGAAGGTGGATCCTTACTGCAGAGGGCAGGGGGCAAGGCCCGTTGACCAGGCAGGTGAAGCCACTGCAGTCAGGTCTGAGAAGCTGGGGTTCACCTCATCCATCACCTCACCTAAGGACAGGGAAGCATCCTATTCTCAGGAAAATAAATATTACCACAAAACAAGAAAAGATTTGTGTTCTGACATCAAATTAGGATTAAAACACGACTGGTCAAAACTAAAGCAATGCTTCAAGCAATTTTCAATAACCCAAATTACAAAAAGACTTTTTCCAAAGTCAGCCAAAAGCGTTCTCATCACAATAAATCATTCCAACCAGGTTTATTTCTTTTGCAGCAATATTCATTATTATTTCTAACAGGAGGCAATTGTTATGAAAGCTATGAAAGAGAGGCAAGATTTTTGAGAGGTGACAATCCACAATTTCACGTAGGAACTTGTGAAGGGCAATGTGGCTCAACAGCACAGATGTGTCCTCAAACATCCAGACATTCTGAGCCATTTTTTTGCAGTATATGGACATTTTGAAATTTGCATTATAAAAGGGCTAATATGCATACTAATGTATATGCATACTAATGTATATAAAGGATACATTACACATACATTTAGTTAATTTGTTCAATTAAAAACAAATTAATTGAAATTCAGGGTTACAGAGGAAAATAAAGGGAAATACAGGAGACTAATAACACAAATAAACCATTATTCCTTAAAACACTGTGACAAAATCAAATACATAAACTAAACAAAAAAAGGCTGCCTAGTAGCCTAGTCGGTATGAACCAGAAGGCAACAAAGTGACCGGTTCAAACTGCTGGTTTTAAGGCACTCTAGATAAGAGCGTCTGTTTAATGCAATAAATGTAAATTGTAATAAAAATGTAAAATAAGAACCTGCTGTGACATCCGATGTCAGCTACAGTTTACCCATGTGTCAGCTATTTCATGTAACCAGTTAGGAACTAGGTCAGATGTATCACGCTATTTGGTGACAGAATTGCATAATAAGGAAAATAGTTGGTATCTAACACCAAAACCTGTGGTTTAAAGCAATCCGTGTTCAATTATGTTCTGATAATCGGGATGCCACCGTGATTTACGATGTGGTATTTAATCGCTTAAACACAGACATAAAAAACAGAGACCGAAAGAACTAAAAAAAAAAAAGTAGTAAGTATGATAATAATCCTGGAAACCAAATACGACGTTTAGTCTCTATGTGAATCATGTGCTAAAGCACGGCAGAATAAAACATTTCCGTAGAAAACAGTACAGATATGCGTACACACGCGTCTTCGTGAAACGTAAAGAAGCGATCACGTTTATTACATTTTTTCCATCACAACACGCCGTGCATAAATGCTGTGCCTAGTTAGCAGTCCGGCTAACAGTCCTGTAGCGCTGACAGTAATTGGCGCACAGCTAGCAGTGGGTGGTTCTTTAAAAGACGCATTTATATAAATAATAATAATAAATCATTTAGAACTATCTAAAAAAAATAATTGCGGACGCACCATGTGTGTCTGAAAATTGTAATATTAAGAAGCAAAAGGGTTGTAGCGAAAACCTGTAGGCCGTGCAGCGTCATAATTTGTGGTTAGAAGTGGACATAAACGAGAATGTCCAGATAGCCATCCGCCGTTAGCTAATATTTGCCGATACGACCACATGCGTGAATCACTGCAGAAATACACCGGTATACGCTCACCTCCACATGGCATTATGGATGTGCAGCTCGCCCTCTGCTCTTATTTGGTAAATAAACGTTGAAAACAATGATCAAATCAAGGTTGGTGAGTTCTGCTCATTTCGGAGGCCAGCCGATGAGCTCCAGTTGCGCTTGTTGATGACGTAGAATTAGTGGGGCTCGAGTTCCTGGTTGCGGTTGTTGCCAGGTCGGTGGTTTTCACGCACTGTGCACAACTATTAAACGGTTGTGTTGAGTTTTGTGGTCTTTGCTCTTTAGGGTCGAAATATGTTGGCCAACGATTCACGCTGAAATTAATAATATAGAAATGTCCAAATATCATACTCATAAAACAGGAGAACAGCATTGAATGGTATCATGTGTTCTGGTTTTGTTGTCTGACGGCCCTCATCACAGATACCTGGCAACCATGTTAATACAGGTTTGGATGGTGAGCTAATGCCAAAGAAAGGGAAGTGTCCGAGACATCTAGACCCAGACAAAAATGAATCATTAGCAACGTCTACAAGAAAGGAAGCCTGTATGAAAGAACGGTACTCTGCATGAAAATGTGTACCAGTTGTTTGATGGGTATACATAATAGCGGACACAAACTTACTTGCTAATTTGTTGATTTATTGAGTGGGTTACATATGAATATCGATTATTTAATAGCAAAATAATATTGCTATTAATAATTGGGTGCATCAAACATTTCTTGTTTTATATATAACAAGAAATGTTTGATGCAAATATGTCTCTCTCTCTCTCTCTCTCTCTATATATATATATATATATATATATGCATCAAACGTTTCTTGTGTGTGTGTGTGTGTTTGTGTGTGTGTGTGTATGAAGACCGTCAGAAAAACAAAACCAGAACACATGATACCATTCAATTATCCTGTTTTATGAGTATATGTAAAAAAAAGGCGTCAAAGCCTATTTATCTAGCATTGATCCTAAACCCTCAAAAACATGACCTTAAACAACCCACCACCCTTAAGCAGTTAATGAGTGACTGAGCGGAATATTGCCTTTTTTTTAACCTTGTTTTAAATGTCATATTTTGATCTGCTGAGGTAAATGTATGTGCTGAGGTATGCCTTCACTGTCTGATTGCCTGAACAGGACATTGGTGATTATGTAACTGTGCAGATGCTCTGATTTATTATTATTATGGTTTTTCTTTTAAACCTTTGGTGATATTGATTAAGGTGCTGGGTGTCATCCATGGCCGGACCTCAACGGGCATGTGGATCTATGGTTTTGGTATGATTTTCAGGTGTAATGGGAACCAAATCTTGAGCGGGTTCTGTTCCGCTCCGAGTGGTCCACACTGTTGTAAACCACATGCTCAGTAATGCCTTGTCAGCCATGTGAATAAGATGCACTTTCAAGAGTCTGACGTCATGCGGCGTCGGCGTCCTCACGCAAGATGTACGCTGGTCCGCAGGAAATCCGCAGTGACAGGAGCGCTTCTCTCTGGGCACAATATTGAGAATCCGTATCGTGTGAGAACATGTCACCGGAGTACACAGATTTGTGGCGTAGCGTCTGAGTCGTGCGGTCGCGGAATTGACTTGCCGTTGGCTCCGAATGCGGAACGATCTCCCACAGGTAAATGCCCTACGCACCAGCTGGCTAAAGTAGTTGCAGCTAACTTGGGCTAAATATGCTAAGTTGAAAGAATATCTCGCACAGTGTCTTTGTTTAAAGCCACAAAAAAGATAACACGTGTGCTTATGCGGCGCTGAACGCCTATAAACGGAGCGATTAACCAACCGGTGGCCTGTCTCCGATTAACTGGTATTCGTAGATTTAGCACTTTCCTGCCTTTAGCCATTGTTAGCTTAGCTCAGTTAGGTAAGTAACCATTTAAACAAATTAGCCGGCTGACACTGGCTAGTCAGGTGCGGCCAGATGTAAACAGCTAACCCAAACGCTGAGCTAGCAGGCTGCGCGGTTTGCTCTTGTTTGTGCTAAGCGGTCTGGGTATGTTTTTATGCTTAACGAAGGCCACTTTACCTTTAAACGTGTCCTTAATAAATAGCCGTCAGTCGAATGGTTTTTCACTTCCCAAAACCATGGCCGCGTTCCCAGATATTAGCATTTCCGTTTATTTACGGCATGCAGCTGAAATATTTTGATAGCATGCTGCGCAGAACAGGCGTTATTTCAGGGCCTTTGTGACACTAGTTATTCCAGGATGGTATTCGCTGTGTGTGCTTTTGGGTCCTTTTAACGATTGTCGTTTTAAGGTTCATCTCAGCATATTTGGGGGGGGGGGGGGTGCGTTTTGCTTAGTTGGCAGGCGTTGTCCGTCGCCTAGAGGAGTTCTCACGTTAGCTTGTCAGGGAATCCAGCTTCACACGTTGAAAAATTGTGCACCTAGCTATTTCACATCAACCCAGAGAAGGTACTGAAACTACGTAGGGTGTTGTCATTGTTGAAGCTTTCTCATGGTATTGGCCTCCTTCCCCAAACTTACATGACATGGGATTTTTTTTTTTTTTTGTTGTTTAATCCATTATGCTACTTCCCCTGTAATTGGATACTTATGTTTTAGCTATCTCTGTGTTTTTGTGGCAGATTGGTTTGGCCTGAAATGCATAGACTGGCTAGCATGGTTGAAATCATTCTCCTCTTGTGGTAAACACATTTATAAGCTTTGCCTTCCATGTCTTGTGAGAGAGCATCATTTTCCAGTACAAAGGTAACCGTAGACTGATAAGTTTTGCAGAACTTTGGACCTGTGGAGAATACAGCAGTGACAGGGTTTACTGTGGATTAAAGGCATCAGTGGGGAACAGTAATTTGTTGTTTGAAATAATGACATCTAGATCAATGAAGGAGTTTATTCACCATATTCTCTGTTTAAAATCCATCTTTGTCTCAGAAAAGGGTTTTACAGTTTTCTCGACTCCTATGGTTTGTTGGTGACATAGCCTGGACTTTGGCCTGCAGATTAGATGACCATAGAGTGATGGGAATGCTTTGAAGCTGATTCAACTCTGCTGGGCATGTAAATGGTAATATTGTAATTCACGGGGATGTAATTGCCAGCATGCTACAAGTCTGTTGTACTGTGAATACAACAGCAGTAAGAGTAGTCCCAGGAAGATCCATAGGAAGCACGAAAGGGACTTAGCTTTTCATATCTGATCAGTACTTTAACACACACCATAGCGGTATTCATTTAAAAATTCATTAAATTGTTTTCTGGGCTATTGTCATTGGGTGGTTAGTTTCCGGGTGTTTTTGAGGAGGTTTCAGAAAAGACGCTGGGCTAGCACACCAGGCCCTATGAGGATTTCAGAGCCATGTGAACGACCTATAGTAACCCTGCATTTCTCTCTCTTGCTCTCTTTCTCACTCACTCTTGTGCACTCTTTATTTTTCTTTCTTTTCCTTTTTGCCCTCTCGCACCTTCCTTTGTTTAATTCTGCCTCCCACAGGAATCAGCTGAAGGCTTTTTCTCTTTGATTTATAGCTGTAAACCGGGGAATTTTTCTACATTTGACTGCTTTGAGTGGAACTTTCCCAGACTGAGAGGCAAAGCAGTGCAAGTTTCTGGAGGGAAATGGACAAGATGGACAAATAGTAACAAGGCATTAATTCAGGGGTATGTGCTGCTCAGTGAGGACTATTACCTAACTGGATAATATATCTACAATTTTTTTTAATGATTTGCATGGTTCATTATACAAACTAAATCATATAATAAATCTAAATAAGAATCATCTGAAATATTTTGTGGTTCAGAAGAAATTTGTGCTGTGAATGAAAAGTGAGAATCTGGTTTATTGATAAGCACTGTTGACAGCACATTTTATGATATTTTTATGAACCGTTTTATTCTGAAGCCCTACTTATAAGAAAAGTGTAAGGGTGCTTGTTGCTGCCTTATAAGTCTGACTAAACCATTCTATATCCTAAGTATTCGGCCACTGAGGAACATACTTAAATGTGTTCTTAAATGCGCTAATGGCACTGACTGAACATTTCTGTATATTTAGAAACTCTTAATTCATATATTTGTAATTTGGAATAATTTTTTTGGCAAATTTTTTCATCAAATGAGTTCCTGTTCAGACATAGTTCATGTTTTAAATGACACTGGTTGTGGGAAATGGCTGTTAATTACATGTATAATACATAATTACATTAATACTATTAGTCTAGAGTTCCAATGCAATGCTGTGTTCATTAACCCAAGTCTGTCACTTTAAAATTGTCTTTCATTATTAAAAAAATGTATCAGTTACTTTAGAACATCTGAAAACAGTTGCACTTATTGAATTAATTAAACTGGCCTTCTTCTCTGTAGTACAGTAGAATGGTTTCTAGTACATCCTTATTTTATACTTTTGTTAAGGAATATTAAGGAATATATTGTTTTTGCTGGAAAAACAAGAAAATTTCTAAATGACCATAATTGGTGGTGTGTGTCTATATATAATATTATACATATATATAATATTTTATATATATATATATATATACACACACACACACACACACACACACACACACACACACACACACACACATACACACATTTTTTTTTTTTTTTTTTAAATAATGTGTAAAGTGCAAAATGCTCATTATCCCTTATACAGAATGTTTCAAAGATGCCTTGTTTTTTGAAGTCTTGGTAGTAGCCTAGTTAACACACTTGCCTATGAACCAAAACACCCGGGTTCAAATCCCACTAACTACCATTGTGTCCCTGAGCAAGACACTTAACCCTGAGTGTCTCCGGGGGGGACTGTTCCTTGTAACTACTAATTGTAAATCGCTCTGGATAAGGGCCTCTGATAAATGTTGTAAATGAAATTTGATGACAAGTCTGATGTGTTTTGAAAAACGGCTGTGCCGCATGTGGTCATGGGGTATAGTGGTGGGAGGTCCTCTAAAATAGTATTTGTTTCTTCAGACAAGGCGTCTTCGTTATGACAAGCTGCTGTCCAGAAGATGTCCACCCTTTCTGCGGCTGATATCACAGATGTTGGTCATGGTAAGAGGGATTCTCCAGGAACAGAATAATATTAGGAGTCTACGTGTTTTGCAAAGGCTTTGCTTGATTTACACTTTTACACATGCTTAAGAATTTGCACGAGTATTAGCCGGTGTTCTATCCAAGCACAACTAATGATAATCCTGCCAGCTGCAGTGCTAGGCTCTCACATAGAATCCCAGATGATTGAGGCATCGGATTTCAGATCTGTGGGGAACTACTGATATGTAGGCTACAGTGCACATGCAGGGGAGCAGGAGACCAAAGCACCTAATATCTGATGTGGATTTGTCCACATTTTAAAAGCAAATTTGTGTCAAAAGTGTCAGTCCTGCGTCAGTGACTCAAAAGGTCAGGGACATACCTTGTTGATTGCATAATTGGAGGGTTCCCACACAAAATGTCCAGATGTGTTTTATTTAAGACCTAGTTTCATGTAATTTTGAACCAAATAATATTTGTGTGTTCTCTATTAGGGGAGTCTAAGGTATTTGAGGAGGCATCTGATTTGCGGCTGGACTGCTTTAGGGAAGAGAATGGTGCAGCTGAAGTGAAAAATGAAGACCAGTCTTCCCTTGACCAGCCAACGCTCTGCCCCAGCACTCAGAGCAAGCTCATTGGTTCCCTGCCAGTTGAGGCCAATGACATCAAGGTGGATCCAGCAGCAGACGCCCCTCCAGCAAACACGGGTACAGCCACTTACTGAGGAGCCAGAATGTCACTGAACCTGAACTGGCTCTACCTGTCTCTACATTACAATCTCAGGGTATTATGACACTGCAAACAAAATGTGGTGTTTCCTTTGCAAGTTATCTGCAACACTTATGTGGAAAGCAGTTTTTTAGGAATATTAAAAAAATATATATATCTTCTGAGTTATTTTTCAATTTAAGCAAATATTTGGGAAATTGTATGAAACGTTATGATAGGCATATTGTCTGCTGATTGTGACAAATTTACTAAGGTGGTTTCATTTCCTTCTTGTGAAGATTGCATTAGAAAATGTCCAAAAATATAAACTATATATTCATAGTTCATAGATCCTTGAATTAAGCAATAGTGTAGTTCATATATAACCAGAAAATGTTTGTTAACATATGTGTGTGCAGAGGGGCAACCGGTCAAAAGGAAGAAAGGCCCTGCACCAAAGATGCTGGGTAATGAGGTGTGCAGTGTTTGTGGGGACAAGGCTTCGGGCTTCCACTACAATGTGCTGAGCTGCGAGGGCTGCAAGGGCTTCTTCCGACGCAGTGTGATCAAAGGGGCCCAGTATACCTGCAAGAATCACGGGCGCTGTGAGATGGACATGTACATGCGCCGCAAGTGCCAGCAGTGTCGCCTGCGCAAGTGTCGGGAGGCTGGCATGCTGGAGCAGTGTGAGTTTATGAAGGGGGTGCTGTGAGAAGAAATATTATTTAAACATTTGCTAAATGGCTTTATGACAAATTGTTCGGTGTCCAGGGTAAAAGAGGTCCCTGGGTTTCAGTTTGGGTAGAAGATGTAACATTTAACCTTACACAATCTTACTGTGCGCAAAGCTGTGATACTGATTGGGACAGAGGTTGGCCTAGCAGGTAAGGAAATGGACCCATAATTGGAAGATTGCCAAGGTGCCACTGAGCACCGTCCCCACACACTGGTCCCAGGTGCTTTTCATGGCTGCCAACTAAGGTGATGGGTTAAATGCAGAGGACACATCTTAGTGTTTCACAATAGCAATGACTTCACTTTACAATATCAAAACATGATCTTTTTTTTTTTTATGTAAATTTACTGAAAATCCATATTGTCTTCACATGTCTGGATCCTACAGGTGTGCTCTCAGAGGAACAGATCAGGTTGAAGAAGATGAAGAAGCAGCATGATGAAGAATCTGCTCATGCTTCCACAGTGGTCTCTCCCAGTCCTGTGCCTGATGTTACTCCTTTGGCCCCCGAGCAGCAGGAAATGATAGAGAAGCTGGTGGCCATGCAGAAACAATGCAACAAGCGTTCATTCATCGACCGGCCCAAAGTCACTGTAAGTCTTCAGACTGAACTTTACTCTCTCCAAATACATAATGGTTCTTTACCTCTGATTATACCAGTAATAGACACACTATGTCAGGAGTGTTTCCTAATGTCATCTCAAATATATCTTTTATAGTTAAATTTAGTGCAAATATTTCTGACACCCACAAGATGAACTTTAAAGTTTAAAACTGGTGGAGTCCAATGAATTTCCAGTTTCACACACCCTGCTTCCTCATTCTGGATGATTTAAGCCCGCTCCCATCAATCTCTCACACACAAGTGTAGCGCAAGGTCCGTTTTTCTTGTTCCTTCTCCACTCTGCTCTGTTTCCTTTTCATCACAAAAAACAGTCCTTGTAATAACCATCTCAGGACCACATATATCTACCAAAACAAACAAGCAGACAACCACTGCTTTTAAGAAATTAAGAAATTCTGATTGTTGAACTAATGTGTTATAGTTAAGGTCTGAAGATGGTTTTTGTTTATTGTCTAGACCTGTCTCAGTCTTAGCTTTCGCAGTGTGACCAGAATAACAGTGCTAATTGTTTTGTCTGTCTTTTCACCTTATTAAGCCTTGGCCACAGAGTCAGGATCCTCTAAACCGTGAAGTGCGACAGCAACGCTTTGCTCATTTCACAGAGCTGGCAATCATGTCTGTCCAGGAGATAGTGGACTTTGCAAAGCAGCTTCCAGGGTTTCTAGAGCTTACCCGTGAAGACCAAATTGCCTTGTTGAAGACATCCACCATTGAGGTGATTTTTTCCTTATTGCTTAGATATTAGTTATTATTTTCATCCCCTTTTATGTTATTCTTACTTCCACTTATGTCACTCTTATCTTTATAAAATATTGTACTGCAACAATCTGTCCTTCAGATCATGCTGCTAGAGACATCACGGCGCTATAACCCTGCAATTGAGAGCATCACCTTTTTGAAAGACTTCAGTTACAATAAAGAGGATTTTGCCAAAGCAGGTACATTTTGTTTTTATATAAAGGAGTAAAATGGGTAACTGTGAAGGGTAATATTTGATAGATAATTTATATACTGTAATATTGTATGTAATATTGATATTTTGTTCATGTTTTACCCAGCTTTAATCACTCATTCTCTCAAAATTGATTATCTATAATACATTATAAGATCAGTTAGGCAGCCTAGCATGTTTTTTGTATGGGCAGGGTTCTGGTGTTTTCTGGCACACTAAATCATGCTGATAAACCTCTTTTTCCACAGGGCTCCAATTTGAGTTCATCAACCCCATCTTTGAGTTCTCCAAGGGCATGAATGACCTGCACCTAGATGAAGCTGAGTATGCTCTGCTTATCGCAATCAACATCTTCTCTGCGGGTCAGTTTCAATCAGTATGTACATTGTAGAGCAGTGTACCTTGGTTATTTGAAGAGTAAATTCTGAAACTTATTCATTCGCTAGACCGGCCGAATGTTCAGGACCATGATTTAGTGGAGCGACTGCAGCAGCCATATGTGGACGCACTACATTCTTACATCAGAATAAAAAGACCAAATGTGAGTGCAGCTAATCCCAAATGTTTTTAAGTGGCAATGCCACCAAAACAGTGCACATAAAGAAAGAACAAATGTTCTTTTTTTTGCTTTTTTTTCTGTAACTATTCATGTAATATAGAGTATACGTGGATTTCACCTACAGAATGGTTCCTTCATTGTTATCTGACTTGCTGATCTTTGTGGTCACAGGATCACCTGATGTTCCCACGCATGTTGATGAAGCTGGTCAGTCTGCGCACCCTCAGCAGCGTCCACTCAGAGCAGGTCTTTGCGCTTCGCCTGCAGGATAAAAAGCTCCCACCCCTGCTCTCTGAGATCTGGGATGTCCATGAATGACACTTTGAAAAAAGAGATTGATGTTTGGTATAACTCTTGTCTGTCTGACAAGAGCAGACAAATACTCTTTTATAGGCCGGAATACAGACTGTTCTCTACTTGACTTAGGTTGGGGGATCTTCTATAGTGTTTTTTTTTTTGTTGTTTTTTTTTTTGTTTTTTTTTTCCTTTTGGATTTTTGTCTCCCATTCTACAGACAACAGATTTCCAATACCCCTTGATCCCTGTAGAACACGTGATGTGGTAGGGATCTGGGACTAATTCTGACTGGCTTGATCATGTTTATGTCGACAAAACATGATGTGCAGAGCTCATTGATGGAACATTACTTGATCTTTGTGTTTAACAATGGCAAATGAAATGTATCAATGTTTTCATGTTCTTTTCTCCTCTTTCAGTTTCCAAATGCTCTGACCGCATGTTGGCACCAGTTCCCCATTCCTTTAAAAAATACAGGATTTGACTGACCTCTGAAAGATTGTTTGTTTTCTGTTAAAGTTTTTACATGGTTTCCAAAGACTATTGAACAGTCTGACTGGCTCCCCTTCCATTAATACAGAGCATGGTTTTAGTCATTTAAGGTCCAGAATCAGTCTTAAAAGAATTCATGAGGGGCTTATGATTATGTTCACACAGTATATATAGAAGACATGGTCATTAATATTATTATAAAATCTTCTTGCACATAAATACAATCTGTTTGCATTTTACATGGATTTATATGTGATGTTTTACACATACTAATGCATAGATTTTTTTCTTTTTACTATATGGGTAACTATATTAGCTGCTCAATTCACATCTACTGTAAAATCTGAAGGGGTAAAGAGCATTTGAACTTCATATATATATTTGTACAAGTTACGTCTCTCTTGTGTTTTCTGTTCAAATGGCCCATGGATTTCATAGTTTCAGAACTATTCTAAATACACCTAGGGCTAAACTTGTATACTTCCAAAATCTGACCTCAGTTTTGTAGTCTGTGGCCAAACCTGATTAGGAGCTCTTTATTTTGTGTTATTTATCCATGTATTGTATAATTCAAATTAAATTTCCTATGTCCTTCCCATGAAGACATACAAAAAATGGGTTAAACCGTTGTTCCTGGGGATATCATTACAGATATGGTTAATGATGGCTGACTTAACTTTTGTTCACTACGGCACATTATCCCGTTTTATACCCTTTTAACAAGGGGCACATATTCCTGCTCCTTTGCACACTTACACCATGATGACAATAATGGGACAATAAAATTTCATGTGAAAAGCATAGTTGCTGGTTGCTAAGCACAATAAACCTGGTTGCTTGTGGCACCTCTGAACCATAGTAATTGTGCTACTTTACATAGCCAACTGGGTATGTTTCTTCAAAATATTTATAAAAAGATTAACTAATTTTAACCATTTTAGCAATCTTTCAATAATTTCTTGTTGCAGGCAGTTCATTTTAGACGTGAGAATGCGGTGGTGTTGTTCACATAGTTGGCACTGCATCTAATGCTAACTGTTAATTTACAGGATTATAACAACTGGGTTGTTTTGATTACTGATTAATTTTTGCTATTTGATTTGTTTTCTTTGATGCCACTTTTTAATGTTATTAAAACTTTGTGAGCTAACTCACTGGCCTGAAAGCATAATGTTGGATTATACTAATGATTAATAATGTGATTTATGGCCATGGTCTAACTAAATGATTTCATATTCTCATTTGTGTGCTTGACAGATGTAAGGTTTAATTAACTATATTATAACTCAGGATCATTAGTGGAATGTGTGCAAATATCGGTAATAGCATGGTAATAACATACTTTTGGAATCCAACTAAAAAATATTTATTGATTACACTTTGTTTACCAAAGAAGACAGCATTGTTTCCCTTCTATGTAGTAGCTTTTAAGGGGCTTCAGAACATTTTCAAATCAATGTATGATTTCGAGAGCAGAGTTGTGCTTTCTTCAAAGCATTCATTTGTATTCTGTAATGTTCAGTGTCATTTTCGCATCATGTAAAAAAAAAAAAAAAAAAAGTTTTTTTTTTTTTTTTTTTTTTTTCCCATGTATTCATCCACAATTACATGTTAAAAGGTTGTTATTTTAACAGACATATTTTAGTTATTGAAGTTATTGAGCTCATCGTATCTTTGGGTGGCCACAGAGTAAGAATTCAGTCTTACAATTTTAATAATTAAATCAAGGAATTTGTACAGTCTGATTCTTGAAAAGATAGGTCATAACCCCCCCCCCTCCCTAAAAAAAAAAACATTTTGCTTGTTAATATTCACTATTGTACATTTTGTCCTCCTTAAACACATTCTCTTCTGTTTTCACTAATGCATTTTCTGCCTTTTTCATCATTTAATTCAGGTTGTTGGCTGTTACTCTTTGGCCAGAAATATTGCCAGGAACAACTTAATTCCATGATTATGAACAAATGAGAATACTATCATGATAGTGAACAATTTGTCCCATATCTAATTGTGAATCTTTTATTGTCGTTTTTAATTCACGCATTGAGCTTTCTGAAATTAATCTCCCTAGTTAATATTGAATAATTGAAAAATGTTGATTGTACTTATCATTTATTTATTTACCCTTCTGTTTAGGAACTATTCTAATTCAGTTGATTTTCTAATGGTCAAACTTCAGATGATGACTTAGAAATGAATATTGTGTGTTAATGCCTTAAGTCCTTGGATATACTGCTTTGTTTGTATAAATTAAAAGCTGACAAATATATTGTTCTGCCAGAGTATATATTTGTTTGCTAAACATTGAGATGTAGAGGATTTAAGCACATCTGATATTCTTTTTACAAAATATATGGAAATGAAATGTGAAACTAACCATTGTCATTGCCTTTTTAATCTAATGCATAAAACCAGGGTGGGAATTACTTTCTTTATATTTAGAAAATTGAAAAAAAGGGTTTACCAAAATACAGTTTGAATGAACATATGTTGTATTGTTGTTAACACACAGTGGGGCAATGGTGGCCTAGAAGTTAACAATTACATTTACATTTAAGGGATTTGGCAGACGCCCTTTTCCAGAGCGACTTACAACGTGCTTCCATGTTACCATCGATGAAGTGGTCAATTCTGGTTCACCCCAACTATGAATACAATCTTTTTATTCACTCTGTTGTAGTTTCTGTACATAAGTCAGACAATAAGGAGTTTACAAGTTAATCTAAATATTCTCTAAAGAGGAAGGTCTTGAGCTGTCGTTTGAAAGTGACTGTGCTGTACTGACCTCAAGGGGAAGTTAATTTCACCACCGAGGGGCCAAGACAGAGAAGAGTCTTCAGAGATGGAGGGACCAGGCGAGCAGTACTGGAGGCTCGGAGTATACGAGGTGCAGTGCGAGGTGTAATAATGGCTGTGAGGTAGGATGGTGCTACTCCATGTTTGGCTTTGTAGGCCAGCATCAGTATTTTGAATCTGATGCGTGCAGCTACTGGAAGCCAGTGGAGGGAACGTAGCAGAGGGGTGGTGTGGGAGAATTTGGGAAGGTTGGAGATTAGTCGTGCTGCTGAATTTTGTATTCATTGTAGAGGTCAGATGGTACATAGAGGTAGACCAGCTGGAAGGGAGTTACAGTAATCCAGTCGTGTGGTTACTAAGGACTGAACCAGTATCTGGGTGGCCAGTGTTGACAGATAAGAACTGATTTGTCTGATATTGTAGAGAAGGAATCTACATGAGTTGGAAAGATTGCTGATGTGAGTCGAGAAGGAGAGTTGGTTGTCTATTGTTACTCCAAGGTTGCGGGCTGTTGCAGAAGTATAGATCTGTGAGTTGTCCAGGAAATAGCAAGATCCTGATGTGGTGAAGAATCTCCTGGAATGAATATTAGTTCAGTTTTGGTGGGATTGAGTTTGATGTGATTGGCTGCGATCCAAGATGAGATGTCCGTTAGACATGCAGATATTTTGGAGGCAGCATGTAGTTCTGAGGGAGGAAAAGAGAAGAGCAGTGGTAGGATAATCCATGTGAGGAAATTACCTCACCAAGTGATCTCGTGTAGAGGGTGAAAAGGAGAGGACTTAGTACTGAGCCTTGAGGGACATCAATGAGGCAGAGGTGGATCCTTTCCAAGTCACTTGGTAAGATTGCTCATCAAGGTAGGAAGCAAACCACTGCCATGCTGAGCCCTGAATTCCAAGCCTCTTCAGGATAGACAAGAAAGCCTTGTGGTTAACTGTGTCAAATGCTGCAGAGAGGTCGAGGAGAATAAGAACATATGACAGTTTTGCCAATCTGGCCACATGTAGCAGAAGGGCAGTCTCGGTAGAATGAACTGTTCTGAAGCCAGACTGGTTAGGATCCAGGAGGTTGCTCTGTGACTGATGAAGTGATTGCTGATTGTAGACACAGCGCTCAAGGAAGGTTAAGGAAGCGGTGCCACTGAGCAAAGCTCCGTCCCCACACACTGCTCCCCGGCACCAGCCATGGGTGCCCACTGCTCACCAGGGGTGATGGTTAAAAACAGAGGACTCATTTCGTTGAGTCACCGTGTGCTGTGCAGCAGTATTTCACAATGACAATCACGTTCACTTTCACACCTCTCGGGCAATTAGAATTGATATTCAACTAGCCAATGGTATAACAATAACTAGACTGTGTTATTACTGTTTTTTCCTGTTTCTTTTGTTTATCTGGGATCGGTGTGGAACACGAAAGAAGTATAAAAATGCCGCTTGTGCTCCAAAACAAATAGCAGTATACAAATTAAAATGTTTAATACCTGTATCACAGAACACTTGCATTTCCAAAGTAAGAGCTGGGCGTACTTTTAATATAACGCACATATCAAAACGAATGATGTATGTACCTTTGTTGTATTTAGTGTGTCGTAGATTAATAATGTGTTATAAACATACATCTAGGTCGACACGTCATTGTAACTGCGAACGTGTTTTGGTTCCTACCGCCTCGCGTAACCCCCCCGCCCCCGGGGTGAGTGGTACAGTCCGCCCCCTTCAGACCGATCGCGGAGCTCCCATGGACTCTCGTGTTGTGACCGGAGGAGCTCCGAGCCGTCAAATGCGGCAGCGCTGACCGGGAAGGCGAGCGCTGGCAGACGTTGTCCGGAGCACTTTGCTCGGCTCGGTCCACCTCTGCGAGCGTCAGGCGCCAATGGCTCGGAGGCCGTACGCCGAAGAGGACGTTTGAGGTTTCCTGTCAGCGCGGCGGTCCTCCACAGCACAGCGATAACTAGCTGGCGAAGGCGCTAGCTAGCCCGTTGGCGGCCATTCGGAACGGTCCTGGCTAACGTAACTACACAAGGGTAACGCAACTACATCACAGCATTACGTTGGTTTAGTACTAGCGGTGATGGCAGAATAATGTTCATGACTAGCCCGTTAGCTCGGTGTCATCTGTAACGCGCTTCGCCACGCTGTTACGTAAATTCTGCAGCCCCGTTAGCCGTTAGCTGTGCTTTTAACCAGAGTCCCCGTACAACAATGCCGAGTAGCGGGTGCCCGTGCACCATCAGACGCGCTGTTTACTTGGCACGTCGCGGTAACCGCTCGCCGGCTGCGCAGGTACGCATGTGGCCATCTGCGTTGAGCCGTACGCAGCCGTGACCCAGCCGGAAAGCGGATATCACCACCCGTCACCACGACCACCACCTGCGCAGCTCGGTGTATGCGTGAACGCCGTGGTCGTTCGATGACAGCCAGGACAAATGGTCGTTTCCTGCTCGTGGACGGTGGGAAATGTCGCTAGCGGTTATGACCCTGAGATGTGGCGTGGACGCCTGTGTCCTTCCTCGTTAGCCAATAATGCTGGCTTGGGACAAGGACATCTTGACTTGCATGTGGAGGTCACTTGAACTGCCGTGATGTGAGGCTGAAGACTCGCAGATGGTGTGATTTATGAATGTATTTGTTTTTTGAAAACGCTATTTCTGGTAATTATGTGTTCTTAATTGCTTATGGTTATTAATGACATCGTCATCTAGTGTGATTGCATCCAGATAAAAAAAAAAAAAGAAGCAGTCAGAAAATGCATGAACCTTAGTTGTGTTCCATTTTTTCATAGTAAGGAATGTCAGGCATGCATAGTTCAAGCTCAGGAAATTTGTCCTATAATGTGACCAATGTCACTGAACAAGAACAACAAAAAAAATCTCTACAAGACACTAGTTTTAAGACGACTGCATTTTTTTAAAAACACATTTTTAGGTTTTTATATTTGCCATGTTCGTTTGTCCTTTTTGTTTCTTAAATTTTTGAAGTTGTGAAGTATTTTAGAGGTTTTCAGTAAGTCTCCTGTAAGCCCCTCCCCCGCCGACCATTTACGCTGGGTCCTATTTTACTGACATTCATATTTGATGTCTTGTGAATTATTAAAGGGAAGCACGGTAGGGAGTGCAAGGTAATTCATCTTGTATCAATTACTAATCGGTTTTCATTACCAGAAGCCTTTAAAGGTGGGTTCCCTCAGAACGTCATTGGGCCAGTCTGAAGAACCAAAAAACAACACATTTTTGTTCATTCTTGATTTTTTGGTTTAAGCCTTTGAGTGTTTTCTTTGCATGGCTTCAGGTCATGTTTGTTTGCTTGGTGACTGAATGACTGGCCTGTGAACGCGAGTGCTTGTCTACTGCTTTCGAGTTGCCAGCAGTGTTCCACGCTAGTGGATAATATTGGCATTCCCTGTGCACCGTTTGTTGCTCCCACTTCCAGCAGCATAGGTCCATTTATCGAAGGCATGCCATGAGCCGTGTGGAGTGCGTAGTTCTTCAGGTGCAGCCTGTGCATTCCTGCTCCAACTCCAGAGTGTTTATCTGCGTGCAACTGTAATAGGTGCTTACGGTGGGGCGTGCAATTGGTGCAAAAACGGCCAGTGTGCCTTTCATTGATTCTGGTTTATGATTATACTTCAACGTAAACGAAAGCATCGCTGCTAGCAGGTTAAAAATATATCATTAGATTGATAAACATTCCATGTTTTATTTCCAGCATTTACATAATAACCCCCTTACGCCCTTTGGCAAGTGTCATGGGTTGTAATGGCTTTTAGTAGCAACCAAATTCTATTCAAATTTCACTTATTATTCTGGGGCCATCTTGCCTCCGTTCTTGAGAACTTGCTTTTTTTTTTTTTCCTGGATGAGTCAGATAATTTCTACCAGCTTGAACCACGAAGCACCTGCCCTTTCCTTATGATTATTGTGACTAAGCCATAGCTCAGTACGAAAAGACTGGAACATGAGAAAAGTTACCCGAGAACACAGGTTTTGCCTACTGCTTGCCTACTACTTTGCCTGTCTGTTTTACTGTATAGTAATTTTGCCACGCTAAAGAAGTGTGGCATGATCCATGTCACGCAAAGCTGAAGTACATGTTTTAAATGATTTTTGACTAATTGGCTTGTTCAGTTGTACATTTTTGTCTAATTATGATAATAAAGAACCAGTTAAGAATACGCTTCAATATATTGTGCATATGTTGTATGTTGCTATAATTTATTTACTAAATTGTCATTGTCTCATGTAGATGCTTTTGAAGTAGCTTTCAGTGCCTAGTGTGCACGGCCGGAGGAAATGATTATGTATGTTTTTCCATTTTGTCTGGAGCAGGCTTGTAAATTGTGTGCCTCTGTGAGGAGGCACATTTGTTTCAGAGAAAATGTTTGTCTTTCGGGGTGGAGCAGCATGGAGAACCTCTATGTACTGAGCTTGAACTTACAGGGAGGCTTTGTAAAATCAATGAACGTGTGCTGGTGCTTCCATGCACTGGTAGGATAGCACACTTCAATTTAGAATGTGTCAAAGTGAGTAGTTTTCCGTGCCTTAATTGCTTCCCTCAGTGTCAGTGTGATTTTATTGAGTTATCTTGTTTACAGGGTTATTGTCGTACAGCGCAAACACACACCGAGTATGAGGAAATGGCCCACTGTCCAAACAGGAGGACTAATGGAAACAGGCTTACGTTATTTGTCACCATTTTGCTAGCTTGGGCTATCGCCGGAGGCAGATGTTTATCGCGTTGCACACTGTACTGTATTATGCTTCTGCGGCAGCCCACCAATCACTTTAAATGGTTGTGTAATCTGATACCAGATAAGATGCGTTGAGAGAAAAAGGCCTGCTCAGTTCTTTGTGTTACTTAATGGAGAATTTGTTTTTTAATGCATTGGAGCTTGAGGCTGCATTGAATTTTAGCTTTTATTTTTTTCATGTTTCTTAGACTTTCAGCTCTCTAGCCTGGTCCTCTTCCTTAAGAATCTTTGCATTGTCCTCTTGACGGCACAGTGAGACCAGGGGGTTAAAAATAGCTGCCACAGCTGTGCCGTAGAAAGCGGGTTGGGTTGCCACAGAGACCGGCTGAATCTCATTATCCCCAAGGAAGATAGTAGTGGTTTTGGCTGCAACAAGTGATCGCTGTGAAGATACTCCTCAGCCACGGCATCTAGTCCACACTTCGTCATTAGTAACCCGCCCTCTCAGACGAAGATGCAGTATCCTCAAGTGAAGTTGTCAACAAGCAGAATGTTTCTCTTTGAGATGTCATTTCTGCATGATGCACTGATAATGCACGGCCTGTAAGATAAAACCAAGTAAAAGAACAGTTTTTACATTTGAATTTATTTTAAATGAGAACCATTTTGCAATTGATGTATATGAGAATGTCTTGTGCCATGTGTGGAAGCTAAGAGTGTGTAATTGTATTGTAATATAATGGGGCCGACATCAGAGTACATTTACTTTATTATACTTTACCGGTGGCAGCATATGCACCAACATATGCACTCTAATTTCTCCAAATGTTCAGATTGATGGTGCCCTTTTACTTGCATTCTAGCCTTCGGTTTTAAAAATACATTACAGTAGGTCCCAGTGTCAGAACACTGCATACTGACTCAGAGTTGATTACTCATGAAATACCCAGAGCCGTCAGTGCTCGCTCCTGTTCCTTCACATTGAGGGCTGTGTCCATAAAATATGCTCCGAGCAGAAGGATCTGCTTCGAAAAGGAATCAAGCACATTGCAGTCCGAAACCCTGGATTGATCCAAGGATGCTGATTTAGAGCTGCTGACTCTGTACTTGTTTGATTGAAGTCAGGTCCAATGTGATTATGTAGTGTTTGAACTGATGTTTATTTTAGAAAGAAGGATAAAACTTTCACATATTTTCACATATATTGAGTACCCACTGAACTTTTTCATGTCTGTTCCCCCCTCCAGTCTTTCTGTACTGCAAACTCTGGGGTTTGCCTGGAGTCGGGGGGGCTTATGTCGCAGCTGAGCCTATGGGACTTCTCCAGGGCCGAGGCTTGTTTTGATCAGGAGGCTAATGCTCCCTCATCCACAGTGGCCGGCGCGGCCAGACGCTGCACGTCTCAGAGCAGATAATCTGCAGAGCCCGCGGGCCCTGCTGGGCACCAGATGTAGGCCTGGACCCACGGTGAAGCACAGTCTGTTCGGGGGTTGTCGTCGTTTCTTTGATTTAACAAAGCTGTTATCAGATGATTAACAAATAAATAATGGAATTACTGGAGGCTTTCAGTCTCTGGCTGTACAGTTTGATGAATAAATATAGTCCTGTATAATGACATTTTCCTGTAATCTGTTGTGGCTTGTTTGGAAGATGATAGTCAGTAAAATGAGAGAACATTCAGTCACTGCTGTTCACTATGTGTTTTCAGCAGATAGGGTTGGGAGGGAGAGGACATGAAAAGCGTCAAATGCCGGGAGCAGGTGGACTCAAATGAATCATCTGTTTAATCCCTTTAGTGTGTCAGGGTTACACAAATGTGTTTTAACTCTTGCTGTTGAGCCTCTTGTTAAGACCAGGGATTGCTTTGTGGTCATAGAATCAATGAGGGGGCAAAAGAGGACAGCAAGAGGGGGAGGGAAATGTAGGGTTTTTTTTTTTTTTTTTTTTTTTGCTTGATGTAGGAGGATTGTTGTTTTGGGGGGGCTGTAATGGCCAAACAGCGGTTTAAAACCCATTTTTATAACTGCATTATTGATGTTCTGCTTTCCAGGAGGACACGCCTATTTCCATCACCAATCACAATGATGACCGAAAGGCCGCCTCCCCACTGCCACTCCTAGCACCGTGATTGGATTGAGACTGTTCTCTCCACTTAGCCTGTAATTTTCCTTAGTTGCCATGACTTAAAGGAGGCCCACATAATCCAAGATGGAGAAAAAGAAAATGTGTCCCCGCCTCCTGGACTACCTGGTTGTGGTTGGTGCCAGGTAAGAGCTACTTTCATTCCTGGGTTCTATTTTTTACATTTTCCAGATTTTTTTTTCTTTTGCCTGATATAAACAGACATGACCCTTGGGTTTAAATTCAGGCCTGGTTTTCAGTTCGGCCTGGTAGTCAATAATTAATGTGACTGGATTAGTGCTAAATTATTACTGCTGTGTGCCGGTGTTTGATTCTGTCTTCACTGTCCCGTTAGGCAGCCCAGCAGTGACAGCGTGGCCCAGACACCTCAGCTCCTGCGCAGGTATCCACTGGAGGATCACGCAGACTTTCCGCTGCCTCCGGATGTGGTGTTCTTCTGTCAGCCTGAGGGCTGCCTCAGCATCCGACAGCGCCGAGTCAGCCTCCGTGATGACTCCTCGTTTGTCTTCACTCTTACCGACAAAGACTCTGGCGTTGTTCGCTATGGAATCTGTGTCAACTTTTACCGCTCCTTTCAAAGGGGGCACCACCGCCCCAGGACAGACAAAGGTTAGCTTTAGCCTTGTTGATGTTACAGGTCAGATTGGAACAGCATATTTTCATTTCATTTTAATGTGAATGTCTTCTAAATTGTATACACTTGTAGGGGACAAGGGACCTTTAGCAGAGACTGCGGTTGAGGCCACAGAAAAATCTGACCTCCCTGCTGATGAGCTTGTCCCCCCGCCTGCCAGTGGAGATGCATTTCCCCCTGGAGACTTGGGAACGGGCAGGTCCCCTCGGCAAAGACGCAAACCCAGGGTGGCCCCTCGGAACCGAAACAGCACTTTGACTTCACTCTGCATGCTCAGCCACTACCCATTCTTCTCCACCTTCAGGGAGTGCCTGTACATCCTGAAGCGCATGGTAGACTGCTGCAGCCACCGGCTCACACAGCGCACGGGCCTGCCCAAGGGCACTCAGAGGTCAGTACCGCCCACAGGCCATTCACATCATGTCACACTAGCCTTCTGTCTGACAGGCTCGGCCTCCATTTACTCAGTCACAGCAATGGCAATTTGTAATTTGTTTACTGCTCCAAGTGACCATTTATACAAATAATGGAGGTTTGCTATTTTCTGTGTGTTCTTTCAGTAATTATTTTATTCATTAAGTAAAGCAGAGTTCTTTGTAACAGGATCTGCTCAGTTAACCAGTGGCTTCTGAGGCAAATAATATGCTTTTTACTGAAGAGATGCTTGGGTCCATTAAGTGTTACACTCAGCAAGGTTGGTTCTATGTTCCTGATGTGCCTGGAAAATGGAGAACCACAGGAGGGTTTTTTAGGACATTGATTGCTAAATTGACTGACTGGTAGACCCTCGGTAGGCATTTATGTTATTAAACCATCTTTTCAATGACTGGTTCTGTCTTTTTGATCAATGTAGTTCCACATCAGGCAATTTTACCCCCATCTTTCCCTCAACAGATCTTCTCATGGTAACCTAGCAACCACTATGGCTGCAGCGGCAATCAGACTATCAAGGCAGAATTCACTTACAATCGTATTACTCCATTGACAAGCATGGCTTGTTGATTAAACATAAAGCACCCATTTTCTTTCTATTTGTTCTCTGCTGTATATTTTTCATTAGAAAAGTGAAACACACAATAACAGTTTCATTTATAATAATAATAATAGTTATGTATATATTATTATACATGTCAGTTGCACTGTTTGTATTATTAGTGAAATGCATTCTTATTTAGTTTAGTTACTATATTAAATATTTAGCTTGTCATTTTAGCGGTTTATTTTCTCTTTCTGTACACATTATCCTGGCAACTAGCCATATCTTAAAGACTACATTGTGAACTGCATGTTACTCTGAGCTTTGTTCTGAATAATTGAAATGCATCATTTATGAGCTTTGTCATTCGGACAGTGAGTCTTTGCCAGGGCAGGCCCCATCACTGGCTTATTCAGAGAGTACATCTTAGGGTAATAAACCAAACACACGCGCAAACACACACAATTGTGCGGATATATATACACTGACACCATGTAGTCAGTCGCAGTGATGATGCTCTGTTTTATATATTAACTATTACCTTACCAATTGACTTTTTAGAAAATAACATGCTACATCTCTCCATACTACAACTCTTTATCTGTTAACATATCAGACCTTATTCGCAATATCACCAGTAACATTTTAGTCTCTGAACAGTAAAGGTTTCGTGAACATCAGCTGAGGTCTTGTGACTGGAGCTGCAGGGTAAGCTTGTTGTCCTTTTCACCTTTCAGTCTGTGAAACTAAAAGGTTTGATTTTGAGTTTCCTGCTGTAATTTTTGACTTCCGGACTTTTCTCACCCACCACTTGATTATAGCACAGCTTATCAAGGCCCTGTTGTGACATTTAAATAAAGCGTTGATGGCAAGGGCTCCTGATACAACTGTTAGATGGGTGGGTGAGGTAGACTCAGTGGCAGATTGAGGTCACTGGCTTTCCTCAGGGATTGGCTGCGATAGGTAGGAACATTTTTCCCCCCTTTGAAAGGAAATTAAAATGCACATTGAAAGAGAGATGCTCCACCAGCGGTGTGATAAATGTAGGACTAATGAAACAATATGCTTTAGTTTCTACATTAAGCGTTGTTTTTATTTTTTTTAGCAAAGAAGAAAAAATGACACAAACTATGTTTTCCAAGATTACTGAGTTCTCTGCGATCTATGAACCACTGACAGTATGTGTAAATGTGTTTGATTATTACCACAAAAGTGTGAAAACACACACACACACTCACATACAGTACAGACCAAAAGTTTGTACACACCTTCTGATTCAATGTGTTTTCTTTATTTTCATGACCATTTACATTGGTAGATTCTCATGCAGAACACAATGTGCATTTTAATTATTATAATTTTTTTTTGTTGTAGTTTTCCTTTCCTGTCTTTTTGACTGGCTAGTTATAGACAACACAATGTCAACAACATTATGATGCCATCAAACTGTATACAGTCTATAAGTGTGTTCTTAAAACCAAATAGTGTGAAATGTCAAATGTAGTGTTCTAGCTTTCCCTATGTGACTATCATATTCGGATTACAGTCTCTTCAACTTTAGCTTAATTTAATGGCATTCATTCATTCATTCTCAAGTCACAGACACTAGATAATTAGCAGGGATTTGTCAGATGTGTTCTAGTTTAATTCTGCACTACTTTACCATGGCTGTAATGCTCAAACCTCAACCAAGTGTGCAGTATAGGTGCATGGTAAAAAAATGCCAAATCATTCACTAAAGGGAATGATTTAAACCTAGTCATCTTTGCTCAACACATTTTGCTTTATGAAATCAAATAGATACATTCACAATAAAGAACAGGGTCAGTAATCAAATACATTATATAGAATGGGTGGTTTTTGTTATTGGAATGCACATGATATTAATTTAAATCTCAATTTTTATGAAGGCTTTTAAAACAAGCTAATGGCTGGAAGCTTTGTCCATGGCTTGTGTGTTATATTTTTATGCCATTTCTCCCTCAGGGACACCATGTGGCGTGTTTTTACGGGTGCGCTCTCTGTAGAGGAGAAGGAGAAGGGCAGCCAGCTGCTGCAGGACTTGCGGGAGGTGGAATCGTGGGTGTACCGCCTGCTTCGTTCGCCCGTGCCCGTAGCCACCTTGCGCCGCGTGGACGTGGAAGTGCTGCCTCACGACATGCAGCCACCCCTTACCTTTGCCCTCCCCGACTCTTCTCGATTCAGCCTGGTGGACTTCCCACTCCACCTTCCCCTGGAGTTGCTGGGTGTGGATGCATGTCTGCAGGTTCTCACCTGCATTTTGCTGGAACATAAGGTAGGACTACTGGCCCTTTTGGCTGTTCCCATGTTGGGTCCTGGTTTAAATTAGATCCTCTCTGGAAAACCCTCACCTGTTCTCTTTTCTCATGCCAGAAGGCAATGATATTCGGACAGTTTAGAAATGAACGGTTGCTAAAGCATAGTGGTTACATAACAATGTCCTTCACATGCTCCTCTGAATCTGAGTCATCTGAGCAGTATTCTGGTTCATACAGCCTTTGAATCAAAGCTGGGGTTGGTGGTCAGGCTGCCCTGTTAAATCAATACAACACCTGGCTGTTTAAATATTCATGTCACCTGGTGGCAACTAGAGAATGTTGTTCCTTTTATATTCCATTGTATTACAATATGTCTGTTATTCGTGTTCATGACCTTCACTATTTCCACTGCATAATGTATTTCATCTGTTGATGTTAGAATGGTCTTTTGTAATTTGTTAAAAGATATTGCGATTTTAGGTTTTGCACTGCATATAGGGCGGTACTTAATGGTCTGTGCTAATCATTCTGTAATCCTATAATCTTCAGGTGGTTTTGCAGTCTCGGGACTACAACGCTCTGTCCATGAGTGTCATGGCATTTGTAGCTATGATCTACCCCTTAGAGTACATGTTTCCTGTCATCCCCCTGCTTCCCACATGCATGGCTTCTGCTGAACAGGTTAGGATGAACTTGCTATTTCCTGTATCCCTTAGTACATTTTAGTTACTAATTTGAATGATTTAAATGCTTTCCTGGAGAGCCAAAATATTTCTGTTCTCTTTGTTAGCTTCTTCTTGCTCCAACTCCTTACATCATTGGTGTCCCAGCCAGCTTTTTCCTTTACAAGTCGGATTTTAAGATGCCAGATGATGTCTGGCTAGTTGATCTTGACTGCAACAAGGTTTGTATCGCAATGCATCTTCGACAGTTTATAAATGAGGAAAAGCCCAGTACGGCTAGACTAATTCCCATAGAGCAGCGTAATGGGGTCTGTGTATCCATTAAAGAGATGTGCAGGGCTGCTGGGTTAAGCCCCTTCAGTTGAGGTCTGTTTGTGTGGGTTTTATTAATGGCCCTTTTTTGTTTTATCACTTGTGTGGTTTGCATATTGTGCAATATACATTATGTGATGAATAAATCTAGATTTTAATGAGTATTGGCTTTTCTGTAAAGCCAGCTGAAAAATGTTAGATATTTTTTGAGTATACTTTTTTTTTTTTTTTTTTTTTTTACAGTGTGTGCTGCTAACAGCTGTGCTCATCTTTAGCAGCACCACCTGCCACCATTGAAAATAATTGGGAAAATATCTCCGTCTCAGTGTACCATGGCAGATTGCCGCAGACAACTATATTTAGGGAGACTAATACCTATGTAGTGAATTAATTGGCTGCGTTCCTGTTGTGCAGGTTATTGCGCCAACCAACGCTGAAATACTGCCCCCCCTCCCAGAGCCTGAGTCATCAGAACTGAAGAAACACCTGAAGCAGGTAAATCTGCCTCTTTACCTGGAAGTGTAAAGTGTCATTTATTTGTAATTATTTTTGGCTACTGTTGATAAATTCTGAAACTGGTAGTGCCATGTAATATCCACCCACTTGTTCTTATATTACCAAATGGCCCATTTGATAACATTGATTACTTGATTAATAGTAATTTTGCCCATTTGTTATGCTGTTGACACCGGCGTATTATTTTCTGTGTGTAAGTCATAATTACTAGCTCATCTGTTAGCTCACATTTAGCAGTTTTGGCAACCTTAACATGATAGTGATTTTTTTATTTTTTTTATTTTTCTCATTCCTTTTTCTTTGGACACCCTAGCTCTTACAGGTAAACCAGGTACTGGGTCCTTCCCCTGTTCCCTTAATAACCATAATTAACCCCAGCCTCCCTACTCTACCGCTGAAGCAACAAATACAAAGAGTTGGACTGATTCAAATAACAATTATTCAGTAGTGATATTCAAGCTGAGAAAGTAGCCTGTAATTTTATTATTTTATTTTTTAGTATTGCCTTTCTCAGAGCTTGAATGCATCATGGGTGCTGTCTGGTGAAGAAACAGTTTAAAAATAAATGCAGAAATAGTTTTGCTATTTTGTATTTGGTAATCCATTAAATGAACATTCATTTACAGTATGTTCTTTTGTAGTTTTTTTTTTTTTTTTTTTTATTGGTATAATTTTTTATAATTTTTATACTGTTTGAATCAGATCCAATTCCATAGTCCTTTATTCAGCTTGTGTGAACATTTTGCTCCTAACCTTGTGTTGTATTTAATTCTGCAGTAGATTTCTTTGTGATGAGAACAAGCGAGTGAAAGCGCTGGCTTTGTAGAATAAACATAGTTGCTGCTGTTACAATGATCATTGCACTTAGTACTTGTACCAAATTCATTAAACTAAGTAGACACAGCTTTTTTAAGAAGAGGATTACTGCTGAAACTCTAATAATCATTAAGAGAAATTCACAGCATTTGATGTCTAATGGCAGGATGATAGCAACCCTGTGTCTAACAGTAGCTCTTTCTCAGAGACGTGAGCCATTAACTGCAGATGGAAGAGAGACTGTAGGGACATCTCTAGCCTCCATACTCATCACAGAACAGTGTTGAAGCTCTTCCTTTTTGTTTTCACTTTCAGCACTCCATTTATAGCCAGTGGTTATATTAATGGTAACCATGGTCCTTTGTGTGGGTTTTCTTTTTTCCTTCTCCTCTTCTCACACACACACAATCTGCCAATATACCTATTTCATTTTTTTTTTTGCTCACTTTATCCCTGTTTCACTCAAACACACACTCAAACACGCATACAGTCTTTCTCTTGCAATCTCTTTGCCCAATCCTATGTAGTGATTGGCTTCTTTTGCTTGTCATGTGACCTTCCTTCCATCTCTTTTGTATCCTTCAGTGTCTGGTTAGATTGACTGTGATCACCCAAAAGCAGATCTTCGCCTCCGACTCTAAGGTCTCCAGAATCTCTCTCCCCTGGAATGTGCCATGCCTCCTGCATGGGCCTTTCACTCTCTACCTCTCCTCCAACCAGCACTTCACCCCCTCACCATTCCCTGGTCCCTGTTTCTTGCCTTTCATCTGTAAAATCTTTAACTGAGTCTGAATCAATCTGTCCACTCAGAATGCTCAGTTTGGCTTAAGCATGACCAATTTTATATGCTTATAACTCAGCCTGAACACATTTATAATAAAGCTTTACATTGTTACTAAACCCCCCCTACCCAAACTAATTGAAACAGCAAAACAAACACTAACGCTGGTCTGGCTTCTTTGCAGCCATGTTGGCCGTGTACAAAGTTGACTGTATGAGATGCTGTGCTAAGCGAATCATTGAACAAAATATTGCAGCTTTTCCCAGAGTGCTTTTCAAACAGCTTGTAAGGTGATATTGTCCCTACTTGTTTCTAACCATTTGACCCTTGGATCCTCTCTGTGGCATTCCCATGTCAGGCATCACATTCTTGATATTCCACTGTGCTCATAGAAATTGAGTATGAACCCCACCCTGACCTGGTCCAAGATTTTCAGAACTAGTTTCTAAAGAATACAGGATTATACAGAGTTTTGATCATCCTTTTCGATATGTTATTGTTTACACATTTGATGTTTACAAATACCATACATGATTGTATTTGTAAATGCGATCTCTGGACCCCAGGTTGGGACCTACTGTGTTAGAGCATATCACCCTAAAACGTAGTTTATAACAGCAAGCATCATTTTATGTACCAGTTTTTTTTTTCTGATGCCTGAGGTGAGACTGCTGCAGACCTACTCTCTCTCATGAAGATCTGTACAAATCTTAAACACGTGTGCCTATATTGCTGCTTCAGGCCTTGGCCAGCATGAGCTTGAACACCCAGCCCATCCTCAACCTGGAGAAATTTCAGGAGGGACAGGAACTACCTCTTCTTCCTCCTGGCAGAGACAAGGCTTCACCATCATCGACAGAGTTCAACCCGCTCATATATGGGAATGACGTGGACTCTGTGGATGTCGCAACAAGGCAAGATCTAATTTTTGCACTCTACTATGCCCTGGCTCAGCTTGTGGATTTGGCTCTTATTTATTGAGCTGAAGGCTGTGCTGTGATTTAAACATGTTAAATCTGTGCTGATATGAAGATAGTTTTCAAAAAAATGCCTTTGTGCCTGCATTTGAAAGCAGCGTAAGCAGATTCTGAGTGTCTTACAAATATGTTCGACTGGCCACAATAGGGTTGCCATGGTGAGGTTCTTCAATTCCCCAAATGTGCTGCAAGGGTTCCAGATGCACACACGTACCCTGCGCCTGTTCCCTCGCCCTGTGGTGGCATTCCAGGCAACCTCGTTCCTAGCCTCCCGGCCTCGGCGCTCTCCCTTTGCTGAAAAGCTGTCACACACTCAGGCTGTGGAATATTATGGAGAATGGGCCCTAAACCCGTCAAACCTTGCATTTCAGAGAATCCACAACAGTAAGGAAATCATACCGAACAACATTTCTTTATGTAAAATGTATATTAGACTTAAGTCTTAAAAGCTGTGTCAAAAAGCATATGGTGACTACCTTTCCATGTCTGTAGATGTGTATGACCCCTCTTTGATCGGAGACAAGCCCAAGTGGTATGCTCACCAACTTCAGCCTGTGTATTACCGGGTGTATGATGGCTCGTCCCAGCTGGCAGAAGCCATGAGCAGACCATTGGAGGATGAGGGAAATTATTCAGACCCCACTGATGACAGGTAGATATCATTTGGTCTGGGAGTTTCAGTCAGATTTCCTGATCATTCACCTCTGGTTACAGGAATAGAAAATCATCAAACAAAGAGGTTGTTTTATCTATGAGTTTTTTTTATTTATTTATTTAGTCCTGTGTGTTTCAGTGGCAGCGACAGTGAGGCCTATGACTCCAGCTCTTCATACTCTTCTCTTGGGGACTTTGTGAATGAAATGATCAGGGGCGACATTCAGGGAGACACTCCAAGTAAGGATCTTTCAATCAGCAGCACAGTGCTTATTATATATGATATGTGCCACATTGTTTTTATTTAATTTTTATTTAGGTATAAGTAGTTTGTAGTAAAGCAGTGCTTAATTCTTAATTTTTGGAAAGCATCTGTGAAAAAATAAAAATAAAATAATAATGATTTCTTGTCTGTTCACATATGTATGGTGCTTTTAACGCAATATTTTGACCTGTAGATGTGGACCCACTTACACATGCTGCATTAGGGGATGCCAGTGAAGTTGAGTTCCATGACTTCCAGGAGTATAAGGAGGAGGGGTCTGACCGCATGGCTGAAGGAGAGGGCTCTGCCGACACTGCAGAGGGGCAACCTCTGCGTTCAAGCTCTAGCACCACCGCCAGCTCCAGCCCAAGCACAGTCATCCAGGGAGCAAATCATGTCAGTATCATAGTCGTTATCTGTAACTGAAAAAAAGGAAATATTATGTTGCTATAAGATTGTAATATTTTACCTTTCTCTTTTCCAAGAAACTGTCACTTTAAAACGCTAATTTGTTTTAGGATTAGATTTAACATGTGTTTTAGTAGCTGTTGAGCCAGAGGCAACTGGTGGTTTTGTCTCCATGTTTGATTCAATGCTAATTAGTTTCCTTTTGTGCAGGAACAGACAGAGCCTGGGGAGATGGAGGCTTCAGCAAGTGCTGTTCTCCAAAACTCTGTCCCTGGATTGGCTGTTCCACCTTTTACAAGACCCACCCCAGATCCTGTGCCTATGGATGCAGCCAATAAGAAGAAAGAATATGACAACCCATACTTTGAGCCACAATATGGGTTCCCCACTGATGATGATGCAGACAACGAGGAGCAAGAAGAGAGCTACACACCCCGCTTCAACCAGAACCTCAATGGCAACAAGTGAGTTTGGATATTTTTGACAGTTATACCCCTCCCTTACATATTTTCCTCATCTGAAGCCATTCATGAGATGTGACAGTTCCCCAATATCTCTCATGCATCCCCTCACTTTTGATCTGGTGTCCCATCAGGCTTCAGCGGCCCCTGAGGCCCAGCAGTCTAAGGCTGCCAGGAGAGTCTGATGGTGAGGGAGACTCCCGCAACAGCTCTCCCAATTCCACCATCTCCAACAACAGCAGCGACGGTTTTGGGGGCCTCATGTCTTTTGCCAGTAGGAGAGATTTTTGTTTATAAAACTGCATTACTAATTCAGTTTGATGGTAGCTTCTTATATACTTGATAATATCATTATGTAATTCTTGAAAATTTGGACTGTAGAGATGTGTTTGGTTGGTTCATTAAATCTGTGTCTAGCTGTAAAATATTTGGCTCTGATGATTTTTGAAGTTAACGTGTAATGTGTATGGGGCAGTGTTGGCCTAGCAGGTAAGGAAGCAGATTCATAACCAAATCCCGAACCGCCAAGGTTCCACTGAGGTACCCTTGAGCAATGTACAGCCCCCACGCGCTGCACCACTGAGGACATTTGCAGAGGACATTTTTGTGTTCTGTGCTTGCTGTGTACAATGACAAAACAATCACGTTCACTTAATTTCACTTAACTGCAGGTAACCTGTATAAGAACCATGGCACAAGCTTCAGCCTGTCCAACCTGGCTCTGCCCAACAAGGCAGCGCGGGAGAAGGCCACCCCATTCCCCAGCCTCAAAGGTACAAATCCAGCAGCAGTCCGTGTGACCTACTACCTTTACTGCACCTTTCGTCCACCCATCCATCCATCCAACCACTTCTCAGATCTCCCCAGTCTTTTGTCTGCCCCTCAGATCTTTCCATTCACCTGTCCTTCGCTTTCTTGACTGCTTTTTTCTATTTCCATCTGTTTGCAGTTGAGTGAAATTATTAGCTCTGGTTAGGTTTATCCATTTATGGTTCTTTCACAGCATACAGTAATATAATTAATCACAGGGCCCCAGATGAGTTGGTTTGTTTTCTGAGATCTTAACCACTTCTTTAAACTATAAATTCATTCAAATGGCACCAGAACACATTTTTTAAAAAGCAGTTGTTGTGAGTTAGTTGGGAGTGCAGTATTACATTTTATGGCCTTTTATCAGATGCCCTTGTCCAGACTTTCAAAAAGTAAGTAAAGGGGCAGTCCCACTGGGGGCAGACCCTTGTATTTGTCTTCCGCAGGGACACAATGGAAGGAAGTGGTGTTTGAACCTGTGACTTAGTGGTCTTCAGGTTCATAGCTGAGAACCAGAGTCTACGGCCACCATTATTATTATTGAGTGGGGCAGTGGTGGCCTAGTGGGTAAGGAAACTGACCTGTAATTGGAATGTGGCCGGTTCAAATCCTGAACTGCCAAGGTGCCACTGAGGTGCCGTCCCCACACACTGCTCTCGCTCCTGTCATGGCTGCCCACTGCTCACTAAGGATGATGGGTTAAATGATGTGTGCACTGTGTGCTGTGCTGCAGTGTTTCACAGTGACAATCACTTCACTTTCACTTTTTTAACTTTCAAACGATATGTCCGGATCAATTTCATGAAAGCCAGAACCAAAGAATATTGTTAATGACACAATAATTCAGTTGAAAGTTTCTGTGAAACTCTGAAAGTTTCTTTTTATTGTCCCCCCCTCCCCCAATCATTTTTTGTCAAGAATATTTTAATTTTGATTTAGAGCAGGAAATGGATGAAGGTTTGTAGGAATGCTTCTTTTCTCCCCCTTATGACTTGTGAATCTTATGGTGCTATTCTGAAAGTGGACACATTGCCTTTTGCATTTCAAATTTCATATGCCCAAACATGCTCTTCTTTTGTTGATGTTGGAACATCAGCTATGGCATTATGGAGAAATGCAAGGCATGTGTCCGTCATACAAACACTTGATAGGATAGCTGCCATAGGTGTTTTATGTTGTTTGCTTTGATTTTTGGATGATGTGACTTGTGTTTATCAATCAGACGACGATGATGATGATGATGATGATGATGCTGAAAGCCCGGGTATGTGTCATGTGTGAAGCCTGCCCTGTTTGAAGTGGTAGTTTGCTGTGCATTTCTGTAGACCCTAGCTCAGCCCCCTCTAACAGAAACCCTTCACAGACTCTTCAGGCACAACAGAGGATATACCTGCCTTTTTGTCCATGTATACTTTCCCCATCTTCCTTACCCTTTACAATCCCTCTTGAGAATTTTTTGAGAGCCTGCGCTGTGATGCCCATGTTTTTATTATTATTATTATGTATTTTATTTTTTTAGCAGTATTGACAGGAATGAGAACTGTGTGCTTCTTCTTACACTAGGCGTTGTGTGCATCCATTACTCTGTGTGGGGTGATTTGCCATTTGCAGTTTTTTCATTTGTTTAGAAGTTGCAGTTCCGATTTACATTTTAATTGCGTCCACAACGCCTCCTGTAAATTGGAGCTGCGTCTTGGAGCTCCAGATTCTGGAGCTGCAGATTCTGAATACTAGTGTCTGAATCCACGTTTTTCTCTGCCACCTGTGCCTGACCATCTCTGTGAACTTGATTGGAGTTAAATGTCCATCATCATTATAGCTACGCCTGTGGAGCTTTGAATGAAACTGAGGAAACTGGTGCATCCTGCGATATGCAATGTTATCTCTGTGAATTGAGGTTCATTAGGAGGAAAAGAAAAGGTTCCATATAGTTACAGTTCATTTTACAGTTGACCGTATGAGCACCAGTGGAGTTTCAATTAAAAGGTCCCACACCAAAGAATGGTGGAGTGTCTTCTCAGGTACCTTCTCTCTGTTGATGCGGCTAATGAAGCTGTATTTGGGAGAGATGGTCCACTCAGGGCCGGCCTGTCTGCTGAGCCCTAGTACATTCCAGATCCAGCTTCACAAGCAGGCCTCAACCATTTAGCCTACATTTTATTGAAAAACATGCATTGCACTTGAATTGAATCTTAAAATTATTATATTAAAGATCAGCCTAAATAAAATATTATATTGTCATAGAAAGCACCTTTTGTGGTTTTTATGTTTTATTTATTCTATTGTACTTTAGTTACTTTCATAGACATCATTGTTCATATACAATATTTTTTTGAAGGCTCCACATGTCCACAAGAAAGACCTACATCTAACAACATGTGTATATTCATTTCATTTAAGGGGAGTTCACGTAGGTTCCAGATCCCTCCAGAAGTTGTGAGTTTCTGGACATAGGTTTATACTGTTCTGGAATGTACTTTACACATTATCTCTCACTTTCTCTTTCTCTCACTCTGTTGTTCTGTTTGTACATGTGTCTGGTGTTGTGGGTTGATGTTTGGACTGGTTCTGTCTGGGCCGGTGTCCCTCTTTGTCACCCTTTACACTGCACTAATTTTGGGTTTTGTGTCCAGTATTTGGGCTAAATTCTCTAATGGAGATTATAACAGAGGTCGGCCCGGGGAGCGGAGAAGGTGGGTTCCGCCCTTTGATGCGTGAGCTGCATGCTTCTCCAAGCCAGTCAACCACATCTCCCAGCATCCCCCTGTCACTGTCCTTCATGGTGTTCCTCACAGCTGGTCATCACCACAGTTCGAACGACACTCAGTCATTTCAGCAGCATCACACCCACTCTGTCTCATAAGGGTTGGGCCCATTACACACATCAGAAGAAAAGTATACAAAGCTTTCTCTGTGTTGTGTTCTACGAAGCTTTCTCTGTGTTATGTGTTCATAAAGATACTCAGACATTCCCCAACAGAATGGTCCATGTAACTGTGATCTTTACTAGTCTGCTAACAATTTGTGAAATGTAACCATACTTATCTGTTTACTGAGTGGATTACTGGAAATGATTTTGTAAATGCAATTGTTGTAAAGTTGTAAATGAAATAATACTAAATATAATATCAGAAAGTCCAGATTGTGGTGGTTATACAATTTTTACATAGAAATTCTTCCGTATGAAAGACCTCGATTGGAAGGGGCTGATATGAATGGCATCAAAATGGATTCATTACAGTTGTTAGTTGACATATACTGAGCTGTGTTGAGAAAGGCGGAGGTGAAGTTCAGTCCATTGGTACACACTGTTTTATGGGATTTAAGAGTGTTGCTCTGACAACTGTCAATTAAATTGTGCGGATGACCAGAAATAATGGCATTTCTGGAGAGTCATGGCTGAAAATCTCTGGAAAACCACTTCAACCAGTCCATTATGGATGGTGTTTTTCCCCATTACAAGTAGCACACTCATTTTAGCTGTCAAAAGAGATGCTAAGGCTTTGGACAGAAAAATCGAGGCTCTTCTTGACAGGAAAATACAAGCCCAATTTGACAGTATGGAAGAGTGACTCATGTTCTTCTGCAAAAGACAGAGAGAGAAAGTGCAGAATATACTGAATCATGCTCCTATTCTTTCTTTATATTTTTCTTGGCCTTTGTTTAGTCCAAATGAGTTTGATCAGTTTTTGATGGAAAGAATATCAGTTCAGGTGATTGACTTATTACCTTCAGACTGCATGGAAAAAGCATATATATGTATTTTTTTTAGTTCTGTCTAATTTTAAGATTTAAATAAAAGTAAATCTATAGATGCTTTTTCAGTTCATTATGTCTGTAGTCATGGGCCCAACCCTACTGTCCGAATGAAATGTAAATGTACTAATACTGTGCGCATACGGTACATGGTGTGGTGAGCGGCCACACTGATGGACCATCCACATGTGTAAAGTGTTACCTCTATAGCTGCAGTATGTATACACACGAGATTGTGTGTGCATACAGCTCTGTGGCTGTGCGTGTGCGTTACGTAGCTGTAGCCGCCTTGGCTCGTTCCGCATGACAACTCATGTGTTGCTCTTGTCACGCAGACTGTTCTCACTCCTGTCATCGCCCTCCTGTTTTCTGCCAGCGTGTGTGTCTGTGGCCCAAAACTCCTCCATCTCTCCGCCCACGTGTAGTCTGGTCCGATCCAGCCCTCTCCTCTTCCTCCCTGTTCTGACTGTGTTACCTGTAACATCGTCAGCCATGTGCTGCTTTTGGACTAGTGTGTTATGTGAAAAACTGTGTATGTTATGTTTATTTTTCTCAGAGGCGTCGTCTTGTGTTTCTCCATCTGTGAGTGTGGGCGATGTGAGAGGATCTGTGTGTCTGTGAAGGAATTGTTTTTTTAATACAATTAGATGTCAGAGACGTGTGTCTCTTTGGATATAATGTGTAAATGTAATTTGTGCGTGGTGTGATTTTGGTGTGTGCAGAGAGTAGTATTGCATCTGGAGGTTTGTGTGCATTTTGTGTACAATGTGACCGGTGTGTGTTTTGCTTCTCGTCCTCATGTTCTGTCCGACTCCTGCAGGTGCCCGTGCTCCCAGAGCTCTGGTGGACCAGAAGTCATCGGTTATAAAGCACAGCCCCACTGTAAAGAGGGAGTCCCCCTCCCCGCAGGGCAGAGCCAACAACACCAGGTCATTAATAATCACCTTCTGTTTAAGTAATTCTGTTTGTATAGTTACACTGTATGATCTATTTATGTCTTATTTGTAAAACCCTTGAAATATTTGTGTTTGGAAAAAATAATTTGTAATGTATAGAAGTAATGTACACCGAGTTGACCGGTATTGTGCAATTGCAGTGAGAACCAGCAGTTTCTGAAGGAGGTGGTGCAGAGTGTGCTGGACGGCCAGGGCGTCGGCTGGCTCAACATGAAGAAGGTACGCCGCTTGCTAGAGAATGAGCAGCTGCGCGTTTTTGTGCTAAGCAAACTCAACCGTGCAGTCCAGTCGGAAGAAGATGCCCGGCAGGAGGTCATCCGTGATGTGGTGAGTTGGACCCCAGATTCACCTGTAGTCCATTCAGAAATTTCGTTAGTAATAATGCCATGTTATCCGTGAGCAATACCCTTCATAATTGAAATTTGTGTGGTTTCTCCGCCCCCATAGGAGGTGAGCAGGAAGGTGTACAAGGGGATGCTGGACTTGCTGAAGTGCACCGTGTCCAGTTTGGAGCACTCTTACACCAATGCAGGTCTGGGTGGTATGGCCAGTGTGTTCAGCCTTCTAGAGATTGCACGCACCCACTACCAAACCAAAGGTAGGAAGTAATAATTCACATTTTAAGTGGGTTTCATATTTTCACAGTAAATTAACAAAATAAAATACTAACTTAAAAGAAATATTTTGGATCTTGGTCTAATGTCTTACATGGTCAAATGTCTTACATTTTAAACAATATTAATGAAATGCCTGCTTCTTACAATATGCAGATATGGCTGCTATAAAACTCTAACCCTAATACAAATCTGACAAAGCTGTCCAATTATAACCACAATTTACTGTTGTTTTCTTAAATCTGTTCCTCAAAACTGTCCAATCTGGCAACAGTGGTGGGGGCCGGAAATTCATAATTCTCTGCTGAATATCGAGGCCTTGTTTATGTTCAGAAGGTTGTTAATTAATGACTATAATGTGGCCCTTAATATTCCAACATAATTATTATAGAAAATAGGTACATTTCATTTGAATTGAAATTCTTCCCCTTTAAGGACTGTCCTCATGTGCTCAGATGTACAGGCTCGATGGAACTCCTCTGTATGGTTTCCTCTATGTAAGAATTTCAGTCTTACAGACAAGTGGATCGATTAACTGACGTGTATTGCAGGCAGCACGACTGAATAGTTTACGAACAACACTTAGCAAAGCATAAAGTAGAGAAATCCTCTTTTTTTTCTGTAATCCAAACAGGATTTGAGGACTACTGGACCAGCTTGTTATTGAAGTCAGCGTATATTTGATTTTCCTTCTTTCAATCTCTTTGTGCCTCAGGGAACTTGATCTTATTATCTGGGGCCTCTGGTGTCTTTTCATTCTCTGCTGAATGTCAACACAGGCTGAAAGTTGAAATCCTCCATCTGTCTCTACTCCACCCTTTCTCTCTTCTCCTTCCTTCTATTTTTTACTCGCTATGCCATGATACCCCACAGACCCGGAGAAGCGGAAGCGCAGCCCCACGGAGGGGTCAAGCAGCCCAGGCAGCAAAGAGAGTCCATCCGGTCGCATGGAGAGCGCCAGGGCTGCTGGCGTCCTCCTTGTGCCCCGACTCCAGCTGCCGCCCCCCTCCTCTGGGAAGGGGGCTCGTCACTTTGATACCCGGAGTCTGAACGAGGAGAATTTTATTGCATCTATTGGTGTGTACAACCTCGTGTGCCCTGCATGTTTCCAGAGATGTTCTCTGCTTGTTGATACCCAGCTACCCCACACCTCCGAGCTGCAGTGGAGGAGTCTCCTGAACCTATACCCCACCTGTTTAGTGAGAGTCTCACTTTCTTCCTTACAATGGTCTACCTCCTTTAACTTGAGGGTCATGTGTCCTCCTGGTTTGGGATCAGAATTTAAGGCGATGGAAATATGTACACACATACATATTTATGTTTAATTTATCTTAATCTATATGGTCAGTGGGATGTAGACACATTGTTGGTTTAATGTGACTGCTCTGTGCTTTTTTTTTTTTTTTTAATGTTTAGTGTTTGACTGTGTTTGCCAGTCCTTCAGCTCTCTCTGCCTTTTAGATGCATGTCTGTGATAGTTTGTGTTAAACACATTAGCCCTTTGCTGAAGAGATTGGGAGGGCTTGGCCTACAACGCAGGTCTTTGTGGGGTCTTCCCCCACAACACCCAACCCCCAGCATGGAACCTGGAGCATCTCTCCCCTGTAAACAGCCCCGAGAGCCAATCACATTCCTTTTGGAATCCATTGCTTGCTGGCTAACTTGGTGCCAACGTGAGATTGGCAGGTTTGGTTTTTTTCTGGGGCCAGTGCACAGGGAACAGACTCCGCATCTGATTTTCCCTCCCTCCTCTGTTTCGGAGAGATGCACCTTCAATTCTACGGAATGTCTTTTGAGATTGCACCCCTTCTGCTTCTGCAACGCCCCATTTCACCCACTGGCTGGATGGCTGGACACCTGCCCCCCATCCCACGCATAACACCCCCCCATTGCACCCTGATTCTACAGAGCTGTGCAACATTGAAGCTGATCTGTTGGAGGGGGTCCACACTTGGTTTGTGGCTCTCCAGCATCAGGGTGAAGGTGCTGTGGATGTTTTGTAATGTGTCCTCAGTAGCAGCGCTAGCTCATTTCTAGCCATTTGCTGTAGTAATTATGCTTGGTAAAGTTCTGGCTATTTGTGAAATATTACAAAACGTCCTTGACTGGTGAAAGAACCTCATTGCTTTATTTTTGTTTTATTTTATGTTTCATTATTTTTGCTCATCCACCATAATCTGCCAAATCAACCAGCTCTCTGACTCTCTCTCTGTCTTTCTCTCCTTGCTTGCAATGCATCTTGGGTAGAATTGTGGAGCAAGCACCAGGATAACAGAAAGCAAAATGCTTTGGATAAAGAACAGAGTAAGATTCTTCCTGTGCACAGAAATTAGAGTTGATTTTGCAAAGCCACAGACAACTTCCCACCTTACCTGACGTCCCTCCCTGTCTCTTCCAGAACCTCTGCTTCTGTAGTCTAAACAAGAGTAGATAAACGTCTTCAGTGGGAACAGTTACCCAGTAACCACTGTAATGTATTCGAAAAATTCAAATAACAAAGTTTTTGGTTAGAGGATTTTATAACCATGTTCTCCCTCAAAACTATATCATACTATACAAAGATTATTTCTCATTCTGTAATTTCTTTGGACGAGACATTCCATTATTTATGTTGTAGAAATATAAATATGTTGTAGATATTAAATATTACTTTAGTCATTAGACTAAATTGCCTAATAGGGTCTAATTAAAATATTTGTTTTGCTTGATTATGCAAGATCTGTGTTAAAAAAAATAATGCTAGTAAAGTGGTGTAGAATATATAGAGACTGCAGCTGAACCTACCCAGCGAGTTTTGTCTTCAGTAGTTCTTGCTAATATATTAGGAACCATCTCTTCTTTCTTCTTTTCACTCTGTGTGAACAGGTAAATGCAATCTAGCAATTGTCCTTCAAATGGTGTTAATTATTTTTTCTTTAGTTTCTTGTTCTCAGAATTTCAGACTGCTCTCTATTTTCTTTTTAAGTTATAACTTCACAATTTGTGACTTAAACTGGGTATGAGTTGACTTGTTTTTTTTATATAAAAAGCTGGGCTGGGCACCAGCTTTGAAGAACATTTAAATCCGCTGTTAGTAAAAGTGTCTGTGCGTGTGAGTGTTTATTTAAGAGTCTGTGTTTTGATGGTCTGTCTGCATCTGTGACTGCCTTGTCTGTGCATGTCAGTATGTGTCTTGGTGTTGAGCTGGACTCCTCTAAATGGCTTTTGCTGTTTGGTTTGCAATCTGGTTTTGTTGCGTGCTCTGCCTTATGACTGTCAGCTGTAAGTTGGTATGTGAAACATTTATACTTTACCTAACAAGGTTAAATAAAAAAAAAAAAAACCTTCAAGCTTCAAAGGCACAAGGTACGTCATACTTCAGGACGTTTACCACTTATGTTGCAATACATTAGAACCTGTACACTGGCTGTAAAAAGTAAATAAATACATAAGAACATTTCCATTAAAATATTTATATATATGGATCATTTTGTGTTATTAACTGGAGCCACACTTTCATAGAAGGAAATCTGAAACGGTCATGATTGACAGTTGGTGCTCTAACAAAATGGCAGATGCTACTGCATTCTAGGCAGAAACCAGTGGCTTTCTCAAACTTAAAAATTTAAATGTGAATTACGTTTTTAAGTGCCTGCTAGACTCCAGAAACTCAGCTAAATAACTTTTTCTTTATCTTCTCAATTTTAAGTGCTGATCGGGTGGGGAAAGCCCTCTGCAGTCTTTTGGTCTTTACCTCAAAAACAAATGAAATGTCCATTTAGTCTTGATAGCCACAGTAGGTTGTGGGTCAGACCACATGGATCACAGTCAGATACCAGGTCTCCGGATACTGTGTGGATGAGCCTTTGGTGGCCATTTTGACTCCAAGTTTCCTGCAGGGGCGGAGGCTGCCAAACATCGTGTAGAGGGAGGAGACACTGAGGAGAAG
The DNA here is from genome assembly GCF_900700375.1 of Denticeps clupeoides. Taxonomy (NCBI): domain Eukaryota; kingdom Metazoa; phylum Chordata; class Actinopteri; order Clupeiformes; family Denticipitidae; genus Denticeps; species Denticeps clupeoides. The sequence continues at coordinate 12,491,241 of NC_041722.1, forward strand.
AAGTCTCAAATAAGCGCGGATAGTGGTCTGAGTGTCACCTCTGGCTCACAGGTCAGTAGCCAGGTACACACACAGACATTCTCTTCTTATTTGCCACTATTCTTTTTCTAATAATACTGTAATACTGTGTGTTATCGCTCTCTTTTGTCTCGTTCTTCTCTCTTGTCTCTCTTGTGTTCTTTCTTTTGACCTGCAGAAGAGTGATACTGAGTCTTTGGCTAGTTCTGAACCTCCAGCTCTTACAAGGAGCACCAGTCAGGATTCAGAGGCCAGCACAGTGGTAGGGCACGGCCAATACAGAGAGACCTACACCACCCCACAATCCTCCTGTCCTACTAAAACCAGCCACCATACAAGCCCAACTCCCCCTTTGTGTGTTCCTGTTCAGTCGTTCAAGCAAAACTACTAAATTTAATTTAAAGCTCAAATTGCCTTATTCTTCACTTATTCACCTCCTACTCTGCTTCACTGAAGTCATGCTCTGACACATTCTTCTCTCATCCTGTTACTGTGTCTGACTCAATGCTTCATATGTGGTAATTTCACTTTTCTTGTTTTGTTTGGCAACACTACATTGTGTACAATTTATTGTATTATGCTTCTTAACTTCCCTTCAGATGTTAGTACAAATTCACAAAATTCATGGTTCATCATAAAGGACAAAAAAAATCTAGCAAAAAAAAGGAGTGCTCAACATACTTTCATACATTTATATATTTTATTTATTTATATTACATATAATACAACAATTTGTCAAGTATGATTTACAAACCCTACAGGTTTTAATGATTGTAATTGGACTATTATGTTGTTTGTATATATTTTGCTCTAACCAGATTGAGGTAATGTGAGGAGCGAACCACCTTTATTGTATGTCCTATGATCTGTGCATCCTGTAAGCCTTCTTACCCTCTACCTCTGCTTTGGCAGGTCAGTAACAGCTCAGGGGAGACATTGGGGGCCGACAGTGACCTGAGCAGTACAGCAGGCGACTGTCTGGGTGGCAGGGTCCCTCCCCATCTCACCCTATCCAGAGGGACCCTCTCAGACAGTGAGATTGAAACCAACCCTGCCACCAGCTCTGTGTTTGTGAGTTCCACCCCATTTGTTGTCTTTGAAGTCTCCAGGACTGATTTTACAGGGGCGGATGTGCACCTTCATGCGATAACTTATCTAATCTTGACAGACATGGACTTCCTCTCTGTGAGGTCTAAGAATAGTCACTGTGAATAGTACTGCTCATTACTGGCTGCTGTGCTGATAAGGGATGTTAATGGCACTTTGATGTTCGGTCAGGGTAAAACCCACCAGCTAAAGCCAGGTGTGAAGGAGGCTGCAGGACCACTGACCAGAGGAGTTCCATCTGCTCCGATAGAGGATGTCAGCATGAGGATCTATCTGTGCGAGGGCCTGTTGGGTAAGGCAGTTCTTCAATGCTGGTCAAATTATGATGCCAAGGCCAGGCACAAATATGATATTTAACATTTGTTAAATATGTCCATTCCACAGTTGATAAGCTCAGACAAATGGTTGCTGTCTGAAGTCACTGTGACTGATTGTAATTTATATTGTTCCACAGCTGTCATTACCAAGAGCTTTCATTCATTCCAGCTTTTTTTTTTTTTTTTGTAATTCAGCAAGACAAAATTATGTTTTATACTAATATAATAGTAGATATTGATATTAAGATACATACACATTGGTAAACCGCAATATTAACCTTGAGCGGAATATAATCATTTCAGGGATAAAAATATGGTTAAGTCTTCACTCTGTTGTTTCTTCTTTTCTCGTTCCTCTGTTCTGTTTGTTACTTCTGCTGTATTAACACCACATGCTGTTTCTGTGGCTTCTCTGCTAACGGAAAGTGTGAGTGTGCTACTGACCTAAGCTTGCTAACCCTCCATTTGCTCTCTGCCCTGCTGCCTCTCTGCTTTCCCTCTGCTCGGTTGCTGAGCAGGGCGTGACAAGAGCTCCGTCTGGGATCAGCTGGAGGACGCTGCCATGGAGACCTTTTCCCTGAGTAGGGCTGACCTCTTACATCTCAGCTCTGGGTGGGGTTACGCATGTGTGGAACGCATGCAGAGGGATTGTGCTTGTTTGAGTGTGTGTATGTTTGCCTGAGAGGGAGAGAAGTGGGAATTTGTGATTCTTTTTTTTTTAACTGCACATCTGCTCTGGTCTATCCGCATGTATTTCTTGAGATCTCTTCCCTGGATTGGTGAACATAATGGCAGATCCCACCTACCAGGATGTTCACCCATTCCTTTATCTGAAACTCCTGTGCCTAATTTTTATTCACACTGTAGTAGTTTGCGTCACATGCCCAGCTAAATTTAATAATCAAAACTAATCTGTTGAGGGTTTTTTGGAACATTTCTAGGACCATATCCAGTGAAAGTGTGCTATTGTCCTAGATTAGTGGGTCTAAACACTGTGCATACACCCTCAGCCAAGTGCAAAAATGTGAAGTACATTGTATTTGTAGACGTCTGTTAAAATTTCTGTGCTTTTATCTTTGTGAACAATGCTTCTGTATTTGCAACGGTGAGGCAGAAATACCGATAGAGGGGATGGAAGTCAGGAAGGCAAGTTTCAGTCATTTGGCTCAGTGAACACTACTTCTATACTACTATATATGTAGATGTGTTCACTGAGCCAGACCACTGAAACTTGCATTTCTGACTTCCATTCCCTCTATCTGTATTTCTGCCTCACCGTTGCAAATACTGAAGCATTGTTCACAAAGATAAGCACAGAAATTTTAACAGAAGTCTACAAATACAATGTACTTCACATTTTTGCATTGGCTTGGCTATATATATATATGTGTGTGTTTGTGTACTTGAGCATGCATAGTATTTAGATGTCTTCCTCTCTGTGTGTGTATTTGATAATCATTTTGAGGTTGCATGTGCAGGCAAAGAGCGCTCTACACTGTGGGATCAGCTGCAGTTCTGGGAGGATGCATTTTTGGATGCAGTTATGCTGGAGAGAGAGGGCATGGGCATGGACCAGGGGCCACAGGAAATGATTGACAGGTGGGTACCAGCATCTGCAGCATGCAGATACCTGTGGAAGTTAAATAGATAAAAATATTAATAATTTAATAATTGAAATTTAAACATTAATTAATTCAATGTAAATTATAGAAACATTAAATAAATGTTTCATATATTTATTAGATCTCCATCTGGTGTATTTCATTTATTTAAGTCTGAAAACTATGAATGTTGTATTCTTTGCAATTTCAGGTACCTGTCTCTGGGGGATCATGATCGTAAACGTCTTGAAGATGATGAAGACCGACTGCTGGCTACTCTGCTGCACAACATGATAGCCTACATGCTAATGATGAAGGTATATTATTTAGCAGCAGAACAATTCTTATATATACAGTACTGTGAAAACATTTAGGCAGTAATTAAAGGTTCAAAAAGGGAATATATAAAAGTATAAACCACAAACAATAATTATTAAAAAGTGAAAGTGTCAATAATTAAATCTGATTCAGAAAGTTCTAAAAACACATACATGTGATTTGTTTAATGAAAATAAGGAAATTCTACATTAAACAGATCATGTAAATCAATGTTTACATTATATTTATTGTAACTTGGATAAACATAATTTTTGTTTTCTCTGGTTTGTGGTTGTTGACTTTTACAGAACTATTGTTCTGGTAATACTATTTTCCCCAGTGGTTAATTAATGGTATTTTACAATTGTAGGTGAATAAGAATGACATTCGAAAGAAAGTCAGGCGTCTGATGGGAAAGTCCCACATTGGCCTGACCCACAGCCAGGAGATCAATGACATCCTCGACCGTCTGGCCAACTTGGTAGGAGTCCATAAGACTGTGTTTTCAGCTAAAAAAATGCCCCTTCAACACTTTGCTGTAGTTCTGCGTGGTTGACGAGCCAATACTGCATTTCAGAGTGGCCGTGAACTTCCCATCAGGCCAAGTGGTAGCCGTCACATCAAAAAGCAGACTTTTGTGGTGCATGCTGGGACTGATACCACAGGAGACATATTCTTTATGGAGGTATAATGCTTCAGCATCAGAATGTCTTATTATCTTATTTCATCCTCTGACGTGTGATGACCGCTCCACTCCTTCATGCAGGTGTGTGATGACTGCATCGTCCTGCGCAGCAACATTGGCACAGTATACGAGCGCTGGTGGTACGAGAAGCTCATCAACATGACTTACTGTCCTAAGACCAAGGTGCTGTGCTTGTGGAGGCGCAACGGCCAGGAGACACAGCTCAACAAGTTCTACACCAAGAAGGTGCAGAAACCCTACAGCTAAGAGAATTAACTGCGGTGTTGACTTATTAGATCCACCAACTCGGACTTTCACTCATTCTGCAAACCTGTTGTGATTGCGTTGAACAGTGTCGAGAACTGTATTACTGTGTGAAGGACAGTATGGAGAGGGCTGCAGCACGCCAGCAGAGTATTAAACCAGGTACTGTATTAATGTTCATTTTTGTGCTTTTCTCAGGGTTCACATGATGCTCTGGTGCCTTAGACAAGGAGAATATATACATTAAATGAGTGTCCGACCTGATGCATAGTACATGTATCCATGTGATAAATATCAATTCTGGCCACCCAAAATAAATTTCTCGACTAATATCTTCAGGATATTCAATGAATTAATTCGTTTGTACTTTTTGTGCCATATTGTTATAAATTAGGTGTAAAGAAATGTTTTGGAAATATGCACAGGGCCAGAGCTAGGGGGGGAGTTCCCTGTACAGGACATGAAGAGCGGAGAGGGCGGCCTGCTGCAGGTCACACTAGAAGGCATCAATCTCAAATTCATGCACAGCCAGGTAGGAAGCCACCATGGCCACCGCCCCAGCATGCTTCAAACCTCAGTCCCTGACAGCATCCTTCCACTTCCTTTAACCCCCCCTCATTCACTCTGCTCCTCATCTTTAACATCTCTTCTCCTCTTCTGTCTTTCTGTGCATGTCACTTCCTCTAAAAACTCACAACCCTAGCCTGGCTATGTACAGTCCGAGGCTATTTTTACAAACACAAAAAAAAAAAAACCTCTTTCGTCTGTAGTACTAAATATGCAGAGCAATGAGTTCTTACAGGAAGAGCTGTTCTGTGCTTCAGCTTTCTTTACGTTGCAAACTGTAAGTTATTTTGGTTTCATTTTGTATTTGCATAGTGGCAAGTGGTGATCTGTGTGTTTAAATTGTAAGGACATTTGACATGTACTTTCTACCAGTTGAAAACATTCTTAAGTGTGGTGCCAAACTTTTTTTTTTTTCTTTACTCATATTGTGTGTCGATGTGCATCACTTTGAGTTGAAGTCTCATTTCATGTCTAAAATAAGGATTTGTATTGTTATGTTGTAGTAATAGGCATAAAGTGTTCATACTTTGAAATAAAACTGGTTTGTAGAATACGTGTGTAGTTAGCTGTAGTTACCAGTTTCTCTCCTGAAAGTCCTGTCTCTGAATTTTCAGTTGAACGTTTTCCCACTAAATGGCACATTTCTGCAGATGAAGAATTTTTCAAGCCCACTGTCTGCTCCTTCAGCATATTCTTCCTAGCTAGCGCTGGGCTCTGCACTCTCCCACTGCAGAGTATTCATCTGGCGCTGCTGCTTAGCTTAGCACTGCACCTTATCGGCCGAAGGGAATGAGGCTTCTCCATCCCACATCCACTATTGCTGATATCACTTAAGTCTTGCCAAAAAAATTGCTCAAATCTAAGCCACCTTAGTGCCACCCAAGAGCGATCCAGAAGAGGTTGATTTTAACCTACTTACCATTGGAATTTTTGACCTTCAGGAGCTATTAACCAAAATTGCTATAGAACTGCAGAGATCACTTGCTGTTATGACCAACATTTAAAATAACCTATTTAACTAATTTAACTAAATTACGATAATTTAATCACAAATATGAATATTATTTATTAGTGACCATGCACTGTCAATACAAATTGAAAAACACTGCAAATGTAGAAATTGTGGATATTCCTGTGGACATTACAATTGATAATAATTACCCAGCATTTAATATATATCAGTTGTGAGATATTCTCAGCACCACTAGAGGGATGCCCTGTAGTACCACCAGTTTAAGAACCAAAGACAATTTAAGGCCAACTGTACTGAGAGCAGTTTGTTTTTAATTAGGGTCATTGAAGCACTCATTTGAGTCGATTTTTCCATTGTTCTCTTTAGTAGGCTCCACATTTGCTAGTGCTATTTTGTTTAAAGAATGTGGAGGTGGATTGCAGGGTGATGTGGCTTTGTCTATGGCTCCATTTAGGGAAACTGAACAGGGTGCCAGCCCTCATTGCTGGAGGAGGGGGCATGGAGGGCAATGGGGGTGGGAAGAGGGCAGGCCCAGAACTGGTATCCTCAAACTGTAGCTTCTCTAAATAACTTATTAGAGTTTTTTTTTCTTTTATTTCTCTGATTTTGTGGGTGCTACAGATGACTAGTATCCACTATATTTAATACCGTAAGGTTGGGAGAAGGATTAGGTTAGCGTACTCCTTCAGCGCCATTGGGTGTTTGTGATATTCTGTCCGATAATAATCCAAACCGTTTCTCTCCCATGCTCTCCCCCCTGCAAGGAGCGGAAGGTACATGACCTCTGCTGTCTTTGCCTGTTAGCAGAACATTTTATTGGGTTTTCTTTCCTTTTCTTACCATTTTTAGCTTTATGGCAGACTTCAGTTTGTGTGCCTTTTGTCTTCTGTTGTCATGATGGAACTTTCATGTGTGCCTTGCATGGACCACAAACAAACGGCAGTATTAGAATACAAATTAAACAACTAACTGCACAATATGCCCATGATCAAGAGGTTCGCAATGGTCCTCACTTTGCAATTTCCTGCACATTTCCTTTTCAACTTGGATGATTGGCATAATTTAAATATCTAGACAAACATGGGATGTAACAGTTTATTAAATGAAATACTTTTACTAAGTAAATCTGCTGGATGTTGCCATTCAAGGTATTAAAGGTATTAAAGTCACGTATTGTAACAGCTATGTAACGCCACATGGAAAGGTCCAATATGTGCAGTCCTTAGCTTTAAAAAGCTTGCTTATCACGTGCTGTCCTTGTTTTCCTTATTTTTACTGTTCTGACCTCAGGTTCTCATCTCTATCTGAAATGTTTGGGTTGCTAAAATTGAGTTGCTAACCATTTGTCTTGTTCTCTTTTTGTTTGTCTCTCTGCTTTAGGTTTTCATAGAGCTGAATCACATTAAAAAGTGCAATACTGTGAAGGGGGTCTTTGTCCTGGAGGAATTTGGTAATTACAACATTTTGATTCTGGGTTTGTACGTGACACGGCAGTAGTTCACGTTCCCGTTGTGTTTATATTGGCACAGGTATCTGCTGCCGTTCTTAACTTGGCATGGCAGTTGACCTTTGAGTTAGACCCCTGATTGCTGCATGGTGCCAGGCAATTTTTAGTTGATTAGATCAACTCTTTCCATGAAAGAAGCAGTTTTCTTTAAGAAGAAGAAGAACAGATTTACAGCAGGTGTGGCTCTGTCCTCAAGACACAGTGCTATAAGTGAAAGTGAAGTGATTGTCATTGAGACACACTGCAGCATGACAGGTGCCGGGGAGCAGTGTGTGGGGATGGAACCTTGCTCAGTGGCACCTTGATGGATCAGAATTCGAACCACCACTCCCCCTATAAAAGTGGCAGGCCAATGGATTCTGTTGTATGAACATTTTTAAAATTGTGTTTGCCTAGTAGAATAGGAAAACCTAGTAAAGAAAACCTTAGTAAAGGTTATCAGCTTACTTGAATAAAATTAGTGGATGCATTCAGGATTTAATGGGTTGCTTGCTTGTTATATTTATTGAAGATGAAGATAAACTACCCACCCAGCCCTTTTTGTTTGCTGTGACACATGTTAGCTCATCATTCTTAGCAATTTAAACCAGCTCTTGACAATGCATCACAGGACATTCCTTTTTTCTTTCTGCTCACTGCACTCCTAATAATTAGCAGATTATAGACTATTTATATACACTGCAGGCACTACCAAAACAAACATATAGATGGATTATCAGCTTGGATAATAGATGGATTATTCTGATTTGCAAATTGATGTGACCATAAATGAACACTCCCCATGCATTAGATCTTAGTTTGTGAAAACATCCCCCACAAAGGGACCCATTTTCATAGATCATAATAACCATAATATTGGCAATATGTAATTAGAAGAGTATCATTTATTCAAGACCTGACTTACTGGTATCTTCCAAATTATTTAAATGGGCACATCACTAGTCCCTAATGAATGGTTGGGGCTACTGCCGTGTCTCTGTGCCTCCTTTTTGTAATCCGTTCCCTCATCTTTGCTGCTATGAAAACCTTCATCCTCCTGCAGGTAAAGTGCTCTGTCACCTAAATCTCGACTTTTCCTCCTCTGATTTCTGCAGTCCCTTTTTATTTCTTCTCTATGTTCTCAAGCCCATGCACCCGGCTTCTCGTTTGCCCTTTTCCCCACATCTGTCTCTGTCTGCCTCTGGCTGCTCATGATGCTATCGGTAAAGCCCACCCTCTGTGTGTCCTCGACTCGCCATCTGCACCCCCCTGCTCTGTGTCTTTAACATCTCACCGGTGAGAATCCGTGGAATCATTCCCCATGAAGGTGGGCCCAGTCAGGGGTGGCAGCTGGCAGGAGTCAGGTTCTTCAGGGTGTATTATGTGATATCTTACATTATTGATACTGTTTTATTATTGTAGCCAGTGTTGAATATATGTCAAGATGAGTACTTGTTGTGGCCGATGTGCTTTAGGTTCAGTCTCTTAAGTCTAAGTTCACATCCAGAGTAGACCAGTCAGAACTTAAAAAAGTGCATTTATGCAACCAATGATCCCACTTGGGCCTTGCTGAGATCACACAATTTTAAGATGATTTTGAGGGTTCCAAACGGTGTTGCGTGAACCCTTGCGCCCAGCTGGCTACATCCACTTTCAGACTGAACGCGGCGAATTAATGCGCAGAGCATCGTCGGCCCACACTGTGGCCGTGCATTCGGCTGCATTTGGCATTCTCCGGGTCCCGTTCTCCCGTGCGCGGTGTCGATGCAGCAGTCTCTTCTGTCTGCCTCCCCAGCACTCCAGCCTCTCACTCACTGATGGTCACCAGCCAACCCAGCATGTCCGCATGCATCTTCCCACAGCAACCCTGATATTAACCTACGGAGTAGAGTCCGGGGTTGCAAAATCGCATATTTCAAATGACTATTTTGGTTCGTTCAGCCCGAGTGAGCCATACTGCAGCCTGAATACTTTGAAGGGCATGTGGTCAGAACGAAGTTATTGGATTGGTCATACGTGTCACAAAGAGAATTTGCTGGTAGTACTATAGACTAATGAGGGAATCTGTGCATCCTCTTTTATCTCATGCTGCAAGTGAGAAGCAAAATATATGGTTGATGTCAGCATATAATAAAATTCTAAATGTAGATAAGGAATCCAAGGTATAAGACTGTAAAATTTAAACTAAGCCCTAAAAACGATCTCTGTCTGACAATGAACTGTAGTATTAAACATTAGCCATAAGGCCAATGAGACATGTGCTGGGGTCTGTCTGGCACTTGGCATCATTGCTGTGTCTTTCATACAAACATGTCTACTAACCTGTCACTACGGACCACTCCCCCTCTTTTTCCTCTTCCTCTTATCATTTCTTTTCTCTCCCTTTCTTCTGTGGATGAACTGTTTTGTTTTGTTTCTTGCGCCTGCGATTGTAGTTCCTGAAACTAAAGAAGTGGTGATCCACAAGTACAAGACCCCGATGGTGAGTTTTGTATTTTGAATGAACCGCCCGGATGAAGTCACACTGTGTGGAGGCTGAACTTATCTGACCTCCGTGTATCTCTTGATGTTGACAGGCACATCAGATCTGTTACTCCGTCCTCTGTCTCTTCTCCTACATGGCTGCAGTGAAGGGAAAGGAGGCGGAGGGCAAGCCCAAGATGCTGTCCCCTCGGCCCCTGGCCAGCTAGTGTAAAGCCCCTCAGCCACGACCTACCTGCATCATCATCTTTCTCCTCATCTGCTGACACAGAAGACAATTTGATGTTGTGTCCCATGTGGAGAAAAGCCAGCATTTCTTTCCCTTATGGCATTCCAGATTATACATGGGCATTATGGGTAATAATAGTGTTTCACAGTAATTCTGTGCTCTTCCCTCAGAACATCCTCCAACTCTCCACGATTGGGTGAGCATTCTGACCTCAATGGCTATGCCTCCATCAGGCCCTCCTGTTTATTTTTTTTTCCGTCTTGCTCCTTTATTGCTTTAAGTATGTTTTCCAACCCCCAGGTAGAATTTTGGGGTCTGTTCTTCAGTTTTATGTTTTGTTTTGTTTCTTTAAACAGAAGGCACTAGTTTGCATGCAGGTCCCATGCAAAGCCCAGAGATTCAACAAAGGCATGCCAAGGAGAGCTTATGCCTCTCCCTCGCTCGTCTCCTCTTTAGAGACTGTGTGATAAATATTCTTTGTGCTAAGTGGTACTGTAAACCCTAGGTCCAGTCCAGTCTACACTGGGAGAAACCTTTTAAGATAAAAAAAAATCATGGTGTGAGGGAAACTCTTCTTACAGGTTTCATTCATGGAAAAAAATATCCCACCTAACGTAAGTGGTCCAAGCTTTGTGTAACTCTTTAGCTTGCCCTGTGAGGCTAAACTACTGTATTAGTTCTACTGTAAATGTCTGTGGTCTGCTGTGTTGAATTGCATGTTGCTAAGAGGAAAAGATAAGATAAATAATTTTAAAAATTCCAACAAATGCTGTACATTTCACTTGAGCAATGGTTAAAAAAAAAGTTACAAAAACTGTGGTTCATTGACTTGATGTGCAATACTATCAGTAGATGGCGCTCTGAACAAGCCCATTCATTCCTATAAGAATGTGTCTCTGATGTCCTGCATTTCGTTTGTGTTGAGAAACTGCGAGGATTGGTTCATTGTGTACCTAGATGGGTGTGGAGGGAGAATGCTTCGTGTACGGAGGATGGGAAGGAACTTTCTTTCTGGAGACTTTGCTTCTGTACAGCCACTGCTGGTGGGATAAACTGTTACATCCAGCCGACAGCGGTGGGGAGTCACTTGTTAGTTCTGCACTGTAATCTAGGTGTCCGGTTTAAATGCACTGCTTCCTGACATGCTAGGTGGATGTGTGCGCGGACACACACATGTTCGTGTGCAAAAGAGTGCTCATGCATGTACTCTTTACATGCATATGGCAAGGCTTAGCAAAGAAAAGTTTTTAATTTCTTTTCATTTCAATTTTAAACTCTTAGTGGATGTGTAAGAAACAGTGTTACGACATCCTTGCAAACTTGTTTTAGTCAATTCCATTGTAAATTATTAAAAAAGAGATGTAAATATTATCTGACTGTTTCAGCAGAAGATGAGTCTCCAGAAACAGATGGAAGTGTCTGTTTATGGGTTACAAGAATTATGGTAATGAACGAGACCAAATGTTTTAACCCACCTAGTCTGTACGTAGAGTGAGTGGGAGTGAAAAGAAATCGAAATATTGGATGTAAATATTTCAGTGTTTAAAAAGTATTTATAGAACCTGTACAGCTTTGGCAATATGAAAAATAAAATGTCCAACCCATGTTGTTTTTTTTGTGGTTTCATCAGAATCATATTTATTGGCCAATTGTGTTTTTTTTTTTTTTTCATGAGCATCTAACCAGAACATTACAAACACAGATGTGTTCATTCCCCGCCCCTCCTCCTTATTCCACATTTATTAATTTTCCATGATTTTACACAACATTCTAATGATAACATACCTGATTGACACACATTCTTTTTGCAGAATAGAATCCTTTATACAAGGCAAACATCTGCATCTCATTTGTAAGTCTACAGAAAGAATACATATTTAAATGCTACTATGTTAACAATGCCCTTTTGTTATTGCTGTAGGGAAAACAATATGATTAAGACTGGTAAAGAAAACATAAACCTAATCAATAGGGTTGGGGTTACTGGTATTATTACCTTTGATCAAGACAGATAATGTGAGTTATGATTTTTATTTTAAGTATTTTTATTGCATTGGATACTAAATAAAAAAGCATTGAGTATTGCTTCAACCCCCATTCTCAGTGTCTTCTAGATTTGAAATACTAAAATCTTTTGGATAGAACAAAGTTCCCACTTGTGAGTAATAAAATATTATCTTAGAAAGAATGTGACAAAGTAATCATAAAACATCTCAAATTCACTCATTACTAGCTGGGACAAATATTTTAAGGCTTAGTAGTGCAATTGAACCAATAAATAAGTTTGCAAAATGAATACTTGTCAAAAATATATATATACCTCTCTGTACAAAAATGCTACCCTTACCAGTAGACCCGTATCATGCCAAATACTATGTACTGAGGAATAAATGGCATTATGGTCTTGTATACAGCTCCACAAGCAAAGCAAATCACTTTTTAAAAATATGTGATCAATGAAAAGAGGTACTGTATGACAGCTAAAGAAAATTAATGAAATTCACAAATATAGCATCAGCAATGCTGTAGTTTGAGGTTCTGCTAAGGCATCTCCATGAGGAGCATGCAGTGTATATGTGGACCAGGATTCTGGTGACGCAGGTATCGTTATGCCCCACCTCTGCATGTAACTGCTCTGGTTAATGCATCTTAACTCTCCCCTTGTACGGCTTTGCGAAGGATCCGGAGACGAGACATTACTTCATCCCAGTCCAGGTACGCCCCTTCCAGGTGTCTAAGCCGGTCCTCATGGGAAACGTAGCTTCTGCGGCCGTGCAGTAGACGCCAATTATCAAATGTTACTAGGTCTCCTGTGAAGATCAGGAACAATATATACATACTTATATATAATACATTCCCTCATTCATGCTCAACTTATACATAATAAAAATAATAAAAACCAGGAATGTTGACGGGTGCTCGTTTTGAATGTTGGTACATAGTTTACCCGGCTCCATTCTGTAGGTGACCACGTTCTCAGGCCGATTCATGAGGTCCACGTAAGCCTTCAGAGACGTGTAGAAGGACTGGACCTGGTGCAGGGGGAGGTCGAGGGTAGAGTCCCTGGTGGCATTATTGTAGTTGATTCTGACCACTCTCCCCTCAGCATCCACGCTGTGGTAGGTTAGGCTATGTTAGCGGTCACCAAGTTATAACACTGGCAGCAGAACATGGAATCACCCCCCTAAAGGTTTTAAATGCAAGGTCTTTCGTTTTCTGATCACTTTTACATTGTAGGAAAAAATGAAAGACTCAAAACTATGAAATAAGATGCATAGTAAACAAAAAACAGCATTTAACACTTGTCATTCTCTCATAAAGCTGCTTAGTGTATTTGCTTCTTCTACATAGATTAGTTTCCTAAACTTTCACAGCCCTACAACTGCAAATGTAACAAGCTAATTCGAAATGGGATCAACAGATGGCAATGTTCTCCTATCTGTAGCATTTTATGCATCTGCACATATCTGCTCTGCGTGTGACTGTTGGAGCAGGACTCATGGTGCAAAGCTCACTCGATGATTCGATGCTTCGACTGCACCCAGAAGTCACAGTAGTCGGCTCCCATGTCAGTGAAGTCCACACGCAGGGTGCTGAGGGTGCCGAAGGCCTCCGGGTCCTCCTTTCGCAGCAGCTCGGCCATGTGGAAGCCATCCACCACCACGCTCTCCCCGCCCTCGCTGGCTTGGGTGAGGCAGTGAAGGAACTGGACCTGGGCAGCAGGCATGCAGCGCACAAGCCAGGCGTCACTTGCGCAGCTCTCTGGATGGAACTGCGCTGTGCGCATCTTGTGTGTGTGTGTGTGTGTGTCAGTAAAAATCATATGCGTGGCTGTGTAAGTGTAAAGGTAAAGCCGATACGCGTTTTCTTTCTGTGCGGTTCCCCTCACCCCTGGTGGATGCTGCAGCGCCGGGTAGTCGGTGTGAAGACTCAGATTGCCAGACGTGTACGCCACATTGTTGGCCATTGGCTTGTCCTGGACTTGCCAAGTGTGTCTGGAGATAAAGAAATTAAAAGATAGAAAGATAAAGTTTCTCTAACAATGTAGTGGACATGACAGTGGAGAGCAATGTGGCCAGAAATAAGAGGAAATAAGGCTGCATTAAGCATGATGCTAACATATTAGCACAGTCTGCTAACGTATAGTACCGTTGTGGAGACCAGATCGGTTCAAGGTCTTTTTTTCTTTTTTTTTTTTCTTATTTATTTTGTGCAGTGTGTCTGCATGTGCGTGTGTAAGTGTTAGATTTGTCTGAGATACTTTTTGAATAAGCGGGTTTTCAACTGCATCTTAAAGGTGGTGGTGGTCTCGGCTAGTCGAATGGAGCAGGGCAAGTTGTTCCACCAGCCAGGGACAACAAAGGAGAACAGAGTTCTCAGATTGGGATCGGAGACCCCGTGAAGAGAGAATCTTCAGTCTCATTTCATTTGCAGATCTGAGAGGGCGTGCAGGAACTAATTCAAATTCAAACAAGCTAGCTTTTCTCACCGTTCACACAGATTATACTCCTGCATAAGTATTTTTTTTTAGAATCGTAAGACTCCAGTGATATACGGGTTAATAACATTTACACTGTGTATCATGGAGGAGAACGTTTAGATGACGTCACCCCCAAAAGGAAAAGTGACACCCCACAGATGTGACAACTGGCTAAAACAAAAGCGTCAGCTGTTGATGTGAAATCCAGTTGTTGTATTATCTGGGCCCTGGCCCGGAGTCTGCGCATGGACACACATTCCCACCCACGTGAATCTGCGGACAAAGATAGAGGTTCCCGTCTGATAGCTGGACCAGACCTCAGACCCCCAGACCACGCCGCTGCTTTCCAAATGGCGTATCCATCCGAGCCAGAAGCGGTCCGAGAGCCTCCTGCCTTGTGTCTCGCAGGCGCTCTGATCTTTTGAGGCTTCGTCTGAACGGGCTGAGAAGGTTTAACACGAGATGTCGGGGAAAGTTGCACGAATGCAGCCGGCGCAGAGGCCGCAGCGGGCATGAGCTCATGCGCTGGCTGCACACTCTGCTTTTTGTTCCCGGCTCGGAGCCGGCGGCGTCAGGTAATTCTCCTGGCCCGGTCGCCGTGTGCTAAATCGCTCAGGAAGCCACCGGCATGAACCCACGGGGACTCCGCGTAGAGGAAACGCGCAGCTCCTGCCAACGCCTGCTCTTTTCCGCCTTTTAGAGACTCCTTCAGGGTGGATTATGATTCTGTGTGAACAGCAACTTTCAGCTCTTTTTTTTAAGCCAATCACTGAAGTCTAAGAAAGTCAAATCAATAAGTTGACGCTCACCCGTAAAACGTCAGCCTCAGGTAGCCGATCCTCTTGCTCAGCCTGGCTACCTGACCCTGCTCCAACGGCGCCCCCTTCAGGTAAGCGATGCCCATGCGCCGCAGAGCCAGCAGCCAGGCCAGAGCTGCCTTGTCATCGTGGAGAACCTCCTCGAAGTTCGCAGTGGGGATCTTCAGGCCGGCGTCCCAGTACTCGCGCTCTGGAATACGAACGGACGGGCCATTACGTTATCCTTATCGCCCATTCTGTACCATTGAAATAAAATTGCACTGAAGCATTAAATCACCGGCACGCAGGCTGTAGAAACGTACGTTTGGCCGCACAGCACAAATCTTGAGGCACGGCAAAAGCACATGTTTGCGTTTATCAATAATTTGATGTCTAGACCGATAGATCTTAATGATTAATGCAGTGAATGTGAGGATATTGAATGCGATGCTGGGGCAGGATCCTAAAGGAGCTGCAGTTCATCAAATGGGACTCATGACACAGTTGACAGTATGAGAAAACACATTAAGGCTCACAAGCACAGACCTTGAGAGTTTAATCTGTGAGCGCTCACTCAGCGGGTGTGTGCGTAAGTGTACGGACGAGGGCCAGATTTCGGCGGTCGGAACACTCTGCGAGGACGAGATTGGCTGTGGAAAATCTCTGGATTCTGCTCTCTGCTGGCTCGCTGGCTCCGTTTTGAAATTTTTTTTTTTTTCCGTAGATGCTGTCCAGCGGCGTCCGGCTCAGATGCAGCTGCGGAGCGTCCCCTGATCGCACGGATCGTGTTTTTCTCTCCTCTACGAGGCCTCATTAAATACAGACTCATCACTGCCTGTAAAGGTAACACTGCCAAGCCTGACAAAGCTGGTTTGAAGTGCAACGGTTGGTGTGTGCTGTTTTGGACATGCTATGGAAGCATGAAAGGCACCACTTTCTGAGCTACATTCACACATACTTCGGGTATCGATGTGCGATTAGGCACAGGCGCTTAAGCCTAAAGAAGCGTCCTTCACTCCACTTCATTCCCCTTCATTCCCCCAGCTACTGTTCCCCTGAACTCAGGAGCAAATCACCAGGCAGCCAACTGCATACCAACCACATCTAATATTCTCAATGCAAGAAACTTACAAGCAAACAATCAGCGGAAGGGCAAGCCAGATAAATATTCTGCATTCCAGAAAAGGTTCTCGATTACTAAATGACCCTGGCTTTAAATTTAAACATTTGGGTGGTAGTAGCCTAGTGGGTAACACACTCGCCTATGAACCAGAAGACCCGGGTTCGAATCCCACTTACTACCATTGTGTCCCTGAGCAAGACACTTAACCCTAAATTGCTCCAGGGGGACTGTCCCTGTAACTACTGATTGTAAGTCGCTCTGGATAAGGGCGTCTGATAAATGCTGTAAATGTAAATGTAAACATCGCCAGAAATTAGAAAAAATACGGTGGCCAAGAACGGGGAAAAAATAAATACCTGTAGCGTACACAAAAATCACAGAATGGCCATTCTGTTCGAATCCCGATCCGCAAGGTACCACTGAGCGAAGCCCCGTCCCCACACGCTGCTCCCCGGGCGCCTGTCACGGCTGCCCACTGCTCACCAAGGGTGATGGTTAAGAGCAGAGGACACATTTCATTCACCGTGTGCTGTGCATCACAATCACTTCACTTTCATATCTTTATGGAAATCCTAAGGACGCCTGACCTTACACTGTCAGGTAGCTCTGCGCTTAACACCAGTTCAAAAGCAGAGCATGTCATTGTTCTCATCTCAATTTTCTTTCTAATCTACTCTATCTCTACTCCTCCCTTTATAAAAATGAATCAGGAGGTGTGGCGACTGACAGCATTGGCTTGCATCACCTGCATTGCACAACATGCTACTGAACAAATAGGATGACGACTCTTTTCTATACTGAACATATAAAGGTGAAGGTCATTTGGCTTCATTCATTGCAACCCCACCGTCCATGGTTTTAACTGCTGCTTAAGCCTAAGAATGGTCAGAGACCAAAAAAATGGAGCAAGGTAGAGCTCCAACTGTGTTATTATAAGAGAGAAAAAAAATCTCTTCTGAGAGCTTTCGTCTACATGCATTTTAGATCATATGTACAGATAATTTGGAGGAGATGTTTAGAACTACACTCTACCCTGTTCTGATTTTCTACCAGGAAAACAAAAACCTAGCCTCATCCTGCCAGTTAGTTCCCCGGCACGGAAGCAATCCATCTCGTTTTGCAAACTCCCCAGATCAATGTACCCAAAACCCCCA
Organism: Denticeps clupeoides; assembly: GCF_900700375.1. Taxonomy (NCBI): domain Eukaryota; kingdom Metazoa; phylum Chordata; class Actinopteri; order Clupeiformes; family Denticipitidae; genus Denticeps; species Denticeps clupeoides. The sequence continues at coordinate 12,508,841 of NC_041722.1, forward strand.
GTGTTTAAGTGAATGAACAGAGAGGCTGGAAAGCTGGCTGGAATCGGGCATATTCCAGGATGGGATCCCAGAGTCGCTTCAAGCAATGAATTTCGTCCGCAGGGATCTCCATGTGGAGTTTTCCAAGGTTGCCCGTGACATTTTATTTTTATTCAGGCCTGACAATAACGCATGTCTGTAGCTTAATGGAGATTTCACAACTTGTAACGAGCCTGTAGCACCATGCTCACGTTACATGTTTGAGCAGCATGTACTTGAGGCGGTTTACATTCCATCCAAAGGCCACAGAGGAAACAGGCATCCCAGTTCAGCAGTCTGCCTCCTCTCGCTGGGAAGGTACCCTGACCCCTCCCTTAATCTCCTACAGATGGCTTGTGTGCGCTTAATGTGCACCAAAGCTGGAGGGACATCTCGACATCCACACCGAGAATACGAGCAAAGAGGAGGACATGAGCGAGTGAGAATGGGAGAGGGGAGGTGGAGGGAGACGCTGGGACGGGAGCCCAGGGTGGGGAGGCTCAGATGGTGTAAGCCCTGAGTGTTCCACTCTTATTGCCGTGTAATGCCTGGTTTTCCCTTTCCCACCATGCACATTTGCAGCTTTGGGTTCCGGGCCGTGCGCTCATGGGGTATCATGGAAGGTCCGTCCTCCAGGCCAATCACTGCTCTTTGCCTTAGTCTCCCAGCTGCCCAGAAGACAAAATAATAATTCAGTGTGGCTGGATGGACAACAGAGACAAGAAGACTGCGTGTGTGTGAGAGAGTGTATTTTTTTCAACGGTTTCCTCCCTCCTCTGGGTCCGCTATGTAGAATTTTCCAGACAAGGAAACCTGACGCTCCGAACTGCAGCAGACAGTGAGACAACAGCAGCTGTCGCGGAGCAGTGGCGCACCGATCCGTGCAGCTCGGCCGGAGGACCATCTGCACGCTTTTTACCCAACTCAAGGTTCAGAGATTATGCTCCTAAAGCTCAGCGAGAAAAGTTACACTTTTTTTACACAGTTTATTTTGTGCAAGTTTTTTCCACACACACCAATAATGACACCAATAGAACACCCACAATGCTACTTGTTTTCTATTGATTCTTTTATTATTTTGTGTACATTTGTGCAGTTGGTAACTATTAAACTCCTGTTAGTTATAAAGTTGCGATAAGTTCACATAAGTTACCAGGAGCAACGCGCAAACGAGGCGACGCAACTGCTATAAATAGCCAAGATGTCCGTCATTCGTTGCTCAGTCATAATTGCGATTCCTTCTTCATCAAGTAAGACTGTTCCAGTTACTTCTCACCTATTTCATTCCCTTTGTCCTTATTGTTTATCGTCTTCTACGCACGAGCGACACGTCCGTGGACGTTACGGCTTTTGCCGGTTCACGTTCGTATAGCAAAGCGGTGGAGATTTGCCAGCCTCCTTGCGGCTCTCTGCACTGGGGTTTTTCATCTCCTCCTACTACACGTGCTCACTTCATTGTTCCGCGTTATAGTTGTGACACAGTCCAAGTGAACATTATGCACTATACAGTTATTAATCGACCTGACGGACTTTGTTGCTGTAGTTTCTTGGAATGTTTTGTATTTTTCGATAGGAGTTCCAGTGGTCTAGAAATCTGGCTGCTTAATTTCAGTTTTTCAGGGGAGCATAAGCATGCAGAGAGGTCACTTCACTGTAAGCTTTCACCAAGACAGTTCAGTTTTCCTTTGAATCATGAGTCAAAGAGATGGAAAAAAGGACAACTGACAAGTGGCAGTAAGTTCACTTCAATGAAGTGAAATGGATGCATTCATAATATGTTGGATTTTGAGAAAATCTTTTGAACTTTCGCTTGACCTGACAGATCCAACAGTAGAATGGTCAGTGAGAATTTATAGTAAGGAACACACTTTGCCTTGTAAACCATGTAGCCAAGTAAAACAAGGAAGGCTAAAAAAAGTTGATTTGTTGGACAGTGGGATGGAGTAACAGTGTAGTAAATACAGAGTGAGGCTGAGAGAAGTCTGGTTGTGGCCGGGAGACGCTGTAAAGGCGAGTGTAAACCACATCACTCGCTGTGCCAAAGCAAGCGTCACTGTTCTAGTCCCGAGTGAGGTAAAACGGTCAGAGAAGAGAAGTCGAGGCGAAATCTCCACGTTTCTGCTGCAGGACAGCGTCAGCCTGCCAGAGGCTCTTAAAAGGGTGCTTATAGGGTCACAAAGTACAACGTTTTAACATGGGGCCATGTGCTATGCTACCGCATTGTTTATTTGACAGTTTACAGTCTGCGCTGGTGAACCAGAACCACTGGGGTCAAATCTGACTGGATTTGCACTTTTTTCAGAAAATTCTTGGATTACTAATTAGTAATCAGTGTTTAATAAATAAACATGTATTTTAATTGAATAATATTTCCTGGCTCAGAACCTACCCACTGGGGACGCATGTGATTGTGCGTTTCTTGGTGCTGGTCCCAAGCCCAGGTAAATGGGGAAGGTTGTGGCAGGGAGGGCATCTGGCATAAAACTTTTGCCCGCCCACTGTGGCGACCCATAACGGGATCATCCAAGGGAAGATGAACATACAGGCTCTCTGTAGTGAAAGTAAAGTGATTGTCATTGTGATACACTGCACGCGGTGACACAACGACATGTGTCCTCTGCTTTTAACCATCACCCTTGGTGAGCAGTGGGCAGCCATGAAAGGCCCCGGGGAGCAGTGTGTGGGGACGGTGCTTTGCTCAAGCGGACCATGGTGGCACCTCCATAGCCACTAATCCACCACTGCCCTGGGTAAGGGTACATTCTTGGTGTTTTAATGAGAACAGGTCTGCTTGGTTGCGTTGGTAAAGTGGCAAAGCAAGAGCAGCATAAGTTTCACTACATTTTTTGCACACTATGACTCCAAGAAGCTTTGCAATTTCGACTTTCTGTGTACCTGACAACAAAGTTCGTTTGGACACTTTGACTTTAAGTGTCATTGATTTCTCTTTTGCTTTGACTATTTCTGTCAGTCTGTTGATTCATTTCTCTGCTCTTTGGATCAGACACAATGTGTCTTAAGAGCGTGTGTGGTAGAAAAGGAGTAGCTTCCTTGATTTTAATCACTATTCCACATGGCATGGACAGGAAGCTGAGAGAAACTTTCCACACAAACTCAGCCCTGCTGGACAGCTCGGCACGTGGATGGTCGTTTTCTCGCTCTCCATGGGTGCTTTATAGGCTATAAAATAAAATGTTATTATTTCAGCCACAGAGCTGCATTTGAACTGTTGCATGACCCTATAGAGCCCATAAACTATTTTAATTTAGCATTATTAAACTAATTACTTCTTGAAATAGTCTGTAAATGGTTTAATGTTTCACCTTTGTAAATAAAAGTATCTAACAACAGGCTGGGTGATTTAAGGTAAAATACGATGGTATATAGGAAAAGTAGTCTCTGGTTCTCAATTAATTCCATCTACACTCACTGGCCACATTATTAGGCACACCTTGCTAGTACCGGGTTGGACCCGCTTTTGCCTTCAGAACTGCCTTAATCTTTTGTGGCATAGATTCAACAAGGTACTGGAAACATTCCACAGTTGCTGCAGATTTGTTGGCTGCACCACCCTGATGTGAATCTCCCATTCCACGACATCCCAAAGTTGCTCTATTGGATTAATATCTGGCGACTGTGGTGGGCATTTGAGTACAGTGAACTCATTTTCATGTTCAAGAAACCAGTCTGAGGTGATTCGAGCTTTATGACATGGTGCATTATCCTGCTGGAAGTAGCCATCAGAAGATGGGTACTCTGTGGTCATAAAGGAATGGACATGGTCAGCAGCAGGTAGGCTGTGGCATTGCAACAAGGCAGGATGGATCCATGCTTTCATATTGTTGATGTCATATTCTGACCCTACCATCCGAGTGTCGCAGAAGAAATCGAGACTCATCAGACCAGGAAACATTTTTCCAATCTTCTTTTGTCCAATTTTGGTGAGCCTGTGTGAATTGTAGCGTCAGTTTCCTGTTCTTAGCTGACAGGGGTGGCACCCGGTCTGGTCTTCTACTGCTGTAGCCCATCTGCCTCAAGGTTCTACGTGTTGTGCGTTCAGAGATGCTCTTCTGCATACCTTGGTTGTAACGAGTGGTTATTTGAGTTACTGTTGCCTTTCTATCAGCTCGAACCACTCTGGCCATTCTCCTCTGACCTCTGGCTCACTGGATGTTTTCCCTTTTCGGACCATTCTCTGTAAACCCTAGAGATGGTTGTGCATGACAATCCCAGAGGATCAGCAGTTTCTGAAATACTCAGACCAGCCCGTCTGGCACCAACAACCATGCCATGTTCAAAGTCACTTAAATCACCTTTCTTCCACATTCTGAAGCTCGGTTTGAACTGCAGCAGTTCATCAACATGCCTGAATACATTGAGTTGCCACCATGTGATTGGCTGATCATTAATTTGCGCCAACAAGCAGTTGGACAGGTGTGCCTAATAAAGTGGCCAGTGAGTGCATATGTCCACCAATTTTGCATTTTTTACATCTCTATGCCACTTACTCCCTGCACTATTGTAAAATTGTTCTTTGCTTTGCCTCATGGGAGTTTAGTATATTTATACAGCAACCACATACAGGCATGAAACGTGGTTCTCCAAATCCTCTTAGGTCAATTCATTTTCAGGTCCATCATTTTCATTAAGTCCATCCTCCCATTCACTCCCACTCATTCCAAAATCCACTCATACTCATGCATACAGACTTCAAACGACATTATTCACCTACAGCATTAATCAAGTTAAACAAGCACCCCCCCACCCTCACCCCCACACATCTAATTACAAATATCTGCACCAGCTACACTGCTGAATTGCCGAATAGTGACTTCCTTGTTCATAACATATTTTCCAATAATTTTGTACAAATTTATATGAGTATGTCTACAGAATATTATATTACAAAATACACTGATTTAGTTTCAGAAGAAAAAGCTAAATATGCATACCAGGAGCTGCTGATTATGAATTAAGAGACGAATGTTCCACTAAAGAACTCTTACAGAAACACCAAGCAAACCTGCAGGATTTCTATTCTTCTAAAGCCCCATGCCATTATTTTTTAAGGAATCTGCGCGGATCCCTCAGGAGTACCTAATTAGATCCAGATAAGAAGAGACACGGCCAGCGGGGGCAGCGCATGTTCAGAACCTCATCTGGAAGAAATGCTGCTGCTGCCGGGCTGGCAACAGTTATGAACGGAAACCCCTTAAACCAGCAAAGACAGAGTGTGGAGACTGAAAAAAGCACCAGACCATACCAATGAAGACGTGGTGAAGACCCAAAAATTAGAATGCTGAGGTCATTACCTCATCCCAGCCGGGCGGAATTAAGAGAACAACAAGTACAACCACAAAAATGCACCCAGGACTCCCATATTCAGTGCTAAAGGCACCCATAACTCCTTCAGAAAATGAGCAAATGATGGCTCATACGTGGGATCAATCCTTCTCACCTCTAAAAAACAGAATGTACCAGTGCTGGAAATTGCATGGCGAAGACACCTTCAAACACCGACATGCTGCGCGGAAAACGAGGGAGAAACAGCTCCTTTGGGTCCTGGCGGACCAATACGTTCAGCTGGTACCGGAGACTCCATCCATGCTGCGCTAAATTTACAAGGCCGCACCAGATTCTGGCAATTCATCCAAAGATCTCAGGTCCAACCTCTGGGCTGTCAAGCAAGTATGCGGGGCAGTTTATACCGAATGTCAGCCTGTCAAAGCAACACTGCTCTAGCACATTACAAAATGAGATTACAGTAAATGACGCATACCGTTAAGGAACAGCTCCTCTTGTCTCGCATGTCTTGCAGCAGCTGAGAAGCAGCGCTTTTTTAGCCAGTCAGGCTCAAACTCACTGCTGTGCTGGTCAGGCCATACAATAGACACCTAGTAGACACAACAGTAATGTTTTCAAATAGGGTGTGTGGAGATCAGGCATCAACGCTGAAGAGAGAGATTGAAATGTTTTTTTATTTTTTTTAAGTTGTCTATCACTGAGTTACATTTTGGCTTTAGAATACAGAGAACAGTACAGGGTCACAGTGGCTCCACTCAACATATATTTGGTATCATCAGTTGAACCCTTGTTGTCCTCTGGGCCTATATGAAAACTCGTAGAGTTTGTGAGTTACACTGGCTTGCAAACATTTTTATGCAAAATTAAGATAAAATTGACATAAAATGTTTGAATTGTGAGTTCATTGAACAGAGCCAGAATGACCCTAAAAGAAAATTCCCTATTGGGGAGGATGCAGAATTGTGCTTACGTGTATGTAATACCTGGTGTGTGAAATGCATTGAGGAGTGGTGTACCTTGTTGCTCTCCATCAGCCGGACCTTCTCCACCCCGGTGTGGACATCCAGGTCCGAGAGCAGCAGACTGCGGGCCTGAGCGGACTGCAGTGTGCAGAGAGGGCACTGGCAGTTATCCCTCAGCCAAGTGAATGGAAACAGGCTGCTGCTGCCGTCGTCCCATTCCACTTGTAGGAGCCTCTCTCTGTCCAGGGTCTGAGCGCGTCGCACCCCCGGACTGGGACCCAGTGTAGGCTGGGAAGCCGCTGCCAGCGTCTGTTGCCCCAAACAGGGTGCAGATGGTTTTCCCGCTGCCCTCAGCGTACGCAGGAAGCCCATGGAGGTGCCAGAGACACATCGAGCCAGGCTTGATAACATCTTCATGCAGAGCGTCTTCTGTGTAGCACTGACTAACAGGATGTCTGGGGGGGGGACACATTAAATAAGCAGGGGAGTTAAGTAAATTTTTAATAAGCTGATTTATGATTCTTACCTCTGTTTACACAACCTGTGTGTTCCTCATTACAGCGACTCAACACAACCGGCGTCACGTGTGGTGGAAAGTCCTGGCCCCAAGGTGGGTGTCTGAACACACACTGTAACGGACAAACTGTAACGAAAACAATAGCCAATCTGACTACAACATACTGAACTTCAGAACTGCTGAGGTTTTAGTAAGAATCATTACTTTGTGAGTGTTAATGATTTGCACGCCCTGATGCAGGGACAAGTAGCCCTTTGATGCAACCATCTATTATATAACCGACATTGCATAACATAAGCCTGTAACAGGTCATGGCTTACATAATTCGACACCGTTATAGCACATGATAACTGATTTCTGTTTAATGAAAATGTTTCGTAATCAGTTTTGATAATGCTGTTATCTATCCTAATTGCCTCTTGTGCTCTTGGGTAATTTTGTATTATCATATTGTTGTTTGCTTAAAACTTTCTACTGTAATTCTGAAGTTTTATGACATAAGCTTTTAAACATATAAACAGAAGACAAAAATAGTGTTCTCCATTAGTATCACTGTTTTTTTTGTGCATTGTAGAACATATTTAGAACATAAATACAATATGTTCTGAACATATTGTATTTAATATCTATGATACAGCAGATATGGCATTATAAATTACAATCGAATGATGAACTTCCAGTCAAATGTAATAGTTCGATCAATATATATTTGTCAAAGCAAATGAGAAATCGATGACACCAGCCCACCTGGGCTTCATTTTATTTAACAAATCATAAATGCAAAACAAAATGCAATATGTATTTTTGGTATGTTAAAAGTTTCAATGCTAAGGTACAGTACAGGCCAAAAGTTTGGACACACATAACTCCACATGTGTTCATTCATAGTTTTGATGCCTTCAGTGAGAATCTACCAATGTAAATAGTCATGAAAATAATGAAAACACATTGAATGAGAAGGTGTGTCCAGACTTTTGGCCTGTATTGTATATGATTAGGCTTACTTGAAAATAAAATAAAAATACTAATCGCAATTATTTGCATGATTTTATTAAATTCGTCATTATTTATAATTACATTATCCATTTTTTTTCTGCTATGACAGTGAACACAGTCTTCCTCCAATGGGACATAGTGTACCACATGTTCACAGTCAGACATATGTTTCTTATTAGAACACTTGTATTGTAACAGCTTTTAACAGCATGTATTTTTTTTATCATCATATCTAAATATGAATTAAATTCAATCTATAACCACCTGGAGTTCTCTGCTTTGTGCCATCTGCCCTTCGGTAACTGCATGTGATTTCGTGACGTCAGAGGGGCAGAGAATATGGGTGAAAGGCCACCCGCGGCGAGTAAACCGGCACGCACGCCGCCCTGGCCGGGGCCGGGACTCCCACCTTTCACCCTCACACCCGGGCAGGTTGTAATAACGGAGTAGCAACACACGTAGGTCAACCACGACGCCGCGGTTCGACACACCAAGTCACCACACGGCTTCAGCACGTAAACAAACGTAGCGCAGCATGCTAGCGCGCTACGCGACAACGTTCCGATAACCGAGGTGCAACATTACAGCGACAGCGTTTAAGCAGGCGGCACGTCACTTCGCTTCCTCCTCCGTGCACACACGGCGGAGGAAATGGTGAAAACGGGCGCTTTACCTCGGTCCGGACAGCGCGAACCCGTGTGCTCCTCGCCGGTGTCCGCCGGCACTGAAACCGGAACAGCGCGAGCGCGCCGCAAGTAGGTGAAAGGTTATAAACCCGGTCGCCGTCTCGTACGAGCATTCGAACACACGCTGAGGTTACTGTGGAGTTTGTTCTGCGAAATGTTCAGGGTTATATTGAACGGTTTTGTTCGATACCTTTCAAAGGTTTTGGGGTCAATTGTTGCATTAAGAACAGTCCAGACATTGTTCATGTTGTGACTGTGGATAAAGTGGAATATCTGCATGTCAGCATCAGTGGACCTCAAGTCTGTCACTTTAAAAGCTTTATTCATTATTAGAAAATCCTTGTTGGTAGTAGAGCTGAAACAATAAAAAAAAACTGTCCAGACTCATGTGGTATGTAGTGCATCAGCAGATCTGGATTTGACTTCATCATTATTTCAAACTCTGTCAGTGATTATTTATTATTATTATTATTATTATTATTTTTATTAATGGCCGCCTATTATGAGTTTGCTTTTATATATGCCTATACTGTATCTGTTTATTTGCAAAATTCAGACTTGGTGCAGAATTACATGCACTTTTAGCCATTCACTAAATTTAGCTTTCCCAGGATGCGCCATTTTGGTGTCTGTAACTTTAAATGCAAATGAAGAGGAGAGAGGCGGGACGATTTAAAAAAGTTAAATGAATCCACTGGTTCTTCAGAGTCTTGCATGACAGAACAGAAACTCATTCGGTGTCAATTTTAAATCCAATCACAGAGCAACTGCAATGCTTTGTTCGTTTGGAAGGCATGATGAGTTACTGAGTTGAGTTACTTTTTTAGGGAAGAGGTGGGAAATTCTCTTTGACGACATAAGCGGGGCTAGCCCAGATCTAAGATGACGCTCTCTGAACGGCAGAATATACATATCGCCATTTCTAACCACTGCAGGACCATATACAGGCTAGGGGAACATAAATGATCAGCGGACCTTTAAAAAGATTTAATGGATAAACAAGGATATGTTTCAAGTGTTTCATAATATGTTTCATAATCTGATCATTTGGTGGACCTGCCACACCTGGCATTGTTTGAATTGCTTTAGATGTGTGTGTGTGTGTGTGTTTTGAGTTTGTTTGCCACAGAGATGACTGCTGCACGTTCATGTACCCAAAAGCATGTAATAGCATCAATCTTCAGATGCCTCATGCGTTACACATTTGCCATTTGTGAAACAACAGCTCTCAGCACCAGGCCTTTAAAGTGGACTGGATCTCACTGACATCATGCAAGTGTGAACACTTAAACACACACCACCTTAAACATCTTTATTACGTAAAAAAGAAGAAACAATGCAGACACACATCTGAACTCCAGTATTCCCGCCCGCAGTCATCTTGGTTCATCCGAGGCTTCATCAAAACCATCAAATATTTTGTTCACATATTGAAATCTAAGCATCGGGAATGTTATATCATACACATGGACAACAATATAGACAGTCACAGTATAACAATCTTGTATTGTAAGAGACGCAGACTTTCAAGTTTGCATGTTTATGATAAAATAGCTATTTCCAACAAAAATATTCAATATTAATAATTTATACAGAAGGCAGTTTGCCAAATATGGGTCAAAATGTAAAACACATTTTACATGCAATTTAAGGCATGACAGCATATAAGAAATGATCTGTGTTTTTTTATTTGCATATTTTATGGAACATAAACATTTGCAACTTTTGGACTAATTGGCAAAATATACAATATGAACACTCCTCACACAATTTATATATAAGAAAATAAAGTTGGACAGTCTATACGCGTGTCTTTTTTTCCTCTTTTGCACCATTATACCACGACAGTTCCTGAATGTGAAAACAGGGGCCTGGTGATGTGGTAGGTTGTTACAGAGCTGGTTTCAGTGGAGACAAGTGTGTGTGTGTGTGTTTAAATGGTGGAAGTTGGAAAGCGTGGGTGCGTGTCACAATAGGTTAACGATTAAGCATACAAGTAGCAGATATTAAATTATAGCTTGATCAGTTGTAAATATAAAATACTATTTCATCTTCAGTTATGGTCGTGGCAGAAGTGTACGAAATGCACCTGATGTCTGGTAAAAGTTAACCCGTCTGCGAACTGGAGTCCGACGTCGTCCTCGGGGGATGAACGCGCGTAACGTTACGCGCGTAACGTTACGCGCGTAACGCGCTTCCCGCGGGCCCGGACAGCACCGTGGTTCTGACACGAGAGGAACCCCGCCCTCACACCTTCAGGTACTCGTTCTTCAGGCGGCTCAGCCGCGTCCCGTGGCTGCGGATGATGAGGGACAGCAGCTCGTGCTTGTCCTTCAGGCCCAGGGAGATGTCCAGCGTCTCCTTCAGCACGTCGCGGGTGTGGACCACCATGTTGAGGAAGTCGTCGCTGAGGCGGTGCTCCTCCTTCAGCTCGTTCTCCTGGCTCTGCTTGAACTTCACCTCCAGCTCCAGCAGGGACTTCTCCGAGTTGCCGAAAGCCTCGCTGATCTGCGTGGTCTCCTTGCGCAGGTACTTGCCGTAGCTGTCCTCGCCGTCGAGGTCGTAGGAGATGCTCTTCCCGACGCCCTCCAGCACCCTGGCCGCGTCCTCGATGTGGCGCTTGATGATGGTGAAATCGTCCCTGATCACCGAGTCCTGGTCCTCGTCCAGGCCACATTTGCGGTCGTCGGTCATCTTGAAGAGCATCTGACACTTCTCCGGGTCGTCGTTCTCCTCGTAGTTCCCATCGGGCACGAAGTAGTGGTGGAAGGTGCCGTTAGACATCTCGGGGTACAGGGGTCCCATGAACGCCGCGGCGCACAGACGCAGCGCCACCAGCCCCGCGGCCAGCGTCAGAGGGTGCGAAGCCATCGCGGACCTTCACGTGGCCCACACCACCCACTTGTGTTAATAAGGCGCCCTCCCCAGGAACGCGAGCATCTCTGTAGTCTGGAGATGCTGCGTCCAAGTGCCACAAATATCCGAGAAGGTGTTGGTGTCGTCGGTCAGTCCCCTGGTGATGTCCGTCTGTCAGTCTGGGTCCATCCAGCGGCGAGTGGTCGACATCTGGAGGAATGAGTCCGGCACCTCTAGGCTGGGTCTAATGATAGCCCCTCTCCCTCTCCCTCTCTCTCTCTCTCTCTGTCTGTCTCTCTCTCCCGCTCCTTACTCTCAGATTACAGCCCGTCGATCCTGCAGTTAAAAGGCGGCGGCCTGTTATTAAAGTAGCAGGAGCTCTCAGCCTCTCCAAGTGTAATTAAATCGTGGTCACTGGTTTTAACTCAAAAAGAATGTAAATACATTACATATAATGTATATACACGGTTCCAAATCACCCTAAACTATATATATATATATATATATATATATATATATATATATGTGTGTGTGTGTGTGTGTGTGTGTGTGTGTATATATAGTTTAGGGTGATTTAGAAATGTCCTCGTTTTTAATTGGAAACATAAAAAAAAAAAACATTTAATGGGCCAAAACTCCAGTTCAGACGTTGTTGGTGCTGTAAGTGGCTGTGGTAGCTGGAAATGTCTGTGATTTCTAATGATGGAATGTCTGCATAGTGTAGAGAGGCACTTTATCAGCAACAATTAGTCTGGAGTTTACCTTAACCCAAATCTGTCACAAAGCTTAATTGGTTATTAGAAAAGCTTTTTCAATGATCTTTTAGTAGAGCAGAGTGAGTAGATTTTCTATAAAATATGTTATATACCGTACTAAGGTGCTTATTTGGACATTAATGAACCTTTTAGACCTCAAAATGGCACAAATAAGTATCATGAGGTCCAGTAATTAGCAAGTCCAGTGAATCAAAGAAATCGTGATGCAAAGTTGTGTTCTGACATCATGGTCTGCTCTTGATGGTGCCCTTGTAGGAAAGATGTGACGAGTAAAGGCAGGGAGAAGGTGAAAGGTCAGCTCACAGAATACTTTGCTCCACGTTTTCCTCACATCCCATTTGATTCAAACCAGACCTGCCATCTTGTACCATCTTGAAGAAATTGGAAAAACTGGTTTGAAAACCACATTTGTTACAGTTTTATGTAATTATTAATTCTCACTTAGAACCTCTTGCTCTCAGCATTTTGTTCAGTCACAGTACTGTTTGTAGAACCTCTTTTACCACGAGCCCCCTTTTTTATTGCCGTGACTTCCTCCCATGGGACATACTGTACATACTGGAGGAGAAGCACGTGTTTACGTTCAGACAGTACAGCGCATGGAAACGTGTTTTTTTTAATACGTTTCATTATGTAAATAAAGCTTTTAGTTTCAGTATTTCATATGATTGAATAACTGAATTTACCTGTCTGTAAGGTGAGGGAAAAGCCTGCATCGTGGTCTGCAACATGTTCAGCGGTCGGGGGGAAAAAAAGGCTTTTGAATTTAACGACATGCTTGGGGAAAACACAGGTCTCATCAGCCACGGCTCCCTCTGAGCCTGGTTCCCCTGAGGTCCCTCCTGTAGAATATGCGACTGGTCTGTACTTCCACTGTAGAAAAATATCGCTGCTGATGAAACCTAAACCAAGTGAATTTTGGAATATGCTAAATCTACTCACGATTGGCGTTCACAGGTTGTATGCGAAATGAAGGGCTTTCTGGAACGCATGAATATGGCTATTCAGTATCCAGATTGGGTGTTTCGTTCTCTGGCAGCAGAAGGGGGTATTAACTAAACTGCAATGAACCTCGTGTGAACCAGGATTGCCGCCAGTCCCCCACCGAAGGCTGGATTTAATGATGAGCCGGTGCTTCATTATTCTTCCTGAAACATGATAAACACGACCGGTTCAGGGAATGAAGTCATTTCCAGCAAACGGGTCAATTATTAAACCCTGTCTTTCGTGGACTATTGAGTTTCTTGACTAAAATATGCACATTTTGGAGAAACAAAGATCAAGTTCTCTTTGGGTTTAATTTACGGTCCTTTAAATGCACAATGTGCATAATCATGGTGATCCATTATTCCTTTATCAGTCTCTTATTACCCACAACCAACCAATTCCGTTTCTTCCTGTTAACCTTTTTTTCTAATTTTGGTTTCACTTATCAAACGGGTCAAGTTGTTTTTGTCGTTGGTAGCATTGACGTCTGAAGGCAAGCTGGAACACCGCGTTAAGCAGTAAATTTCATTACCCCGTCCAGATGTTCTGCCATCCCTCGACACACACAGACACGTAAAGGCCCACACAGTCTGGTGCGAAAGCAGGGTGGACATAACAGAGGCGTAATGCATTTCGTTCCACAGCCATCTTTCCCGGTTTTATCACATACACATATGGTCCCTGCGCTCTGTCCAATTGTGACCTCATTTAGGGTTCCAGATACGGACCAAACCACCCAGCCCTATTAAACTGACTTTACTACTCATTTCAACATGACATAATTCTGGAGCCTGAAGTGGGGTTGATTGGGCTGTACCTACTTTTGAGCTTATTTCAAAGAACTGATTGCCTTTTTAAAAGGAATTAGGAAGAACATGTATCAAGGAGAGACAAGCAAATAGACCTATTGATGGAAGAACAGGAACCAAATTCTACTTTCACAGGAGGGAACTAACTTGGTGCAAAACAAGACGCTAAGCCATTACTGCAAAGAAAAATATGCTTATGAGACTTTTTCCAGCTGAATTGTGGTGAGAAGGCATCCCACCAGCCCTGTATTTACGTACACATTGTCATCCTTCATGGCTTTTCCATATGGAAACACATCAGTGCCAGAAGAACCCAGAAAGTATGCTTATTACAGCAGATACAAAACTGTTACATAACATGACTGAAATTTCACATTTTCAGGACGCTCAATGTGCCAGATCCTTTTCACCTCTTGATGAGAAAAGCTGGCTGTTCTTCGCCAGCACAGTCGCTGCCCTAAAACACATCTCACACTTGTAGGGAACACATGAAAGGCTATAATGTGCAGGGAGTGGCAGGGTACCGTCATAAATTCCTGCCGCCCCTTTTAAGAATGGCTTTGTAGTGCCCTGTGATGAGCTTCTTCCTTGTCTGGTCATCAATTTAAGGGACCATTTGATTTTAGACCGAGGTTAACTGTAGCCATTCCCAGAACAGTCTACAGTTCATTCTGGTGTGGACTCGTGGATTTTGTGAATCCTCTGTGTATTGCTGAGAATGTGTGTGTTATGAAAATGAGAATGCTGTTTGCTGTAATGCTATTTTTCATTTTACAACACTACACAATCACACGTCTTGTAAGAATAAATATATTTTTCTAATACTGCTTTAATTCCTCATTTGCACAAATGCATGCGATGGAAAGTGGGAGCTGAAACCTGGATGAATGGTGCCATTACTGCAGGATGTTACTGCTCTTTGAAAAACCTTCATTGTTTCCTTTTGAGGAAGGCTATCATTACTTTCAATGTTTTTTTCTGTAGACATGTACAGCTTTAGAATTGACATTGTGCAAATCATGGACCCAAAAGTCCTTAGTGTAATATTGTCATTTTATAGATGTCAGACAGGTTAAATTGCTGTACTGAAAAAAGCTACTGAGCTACTTCCTTTTGTTAGTACAACTTAAGCAGATGTGTTTGTGGAAGATCAGAGGAAGTGGGGCCATTCCGTTCTCATTATGTGCTGTTTTCAAAGCAACGCTGAAATAATTATGATGCCATTACTCCAAAGGGGCCAAGAGGGCACAGTTACGCAAATCACTATCTTTGGGCAGCAGGAAGGTGCTATGTCTTTTCCTCTCCAACATGATGAGTGCACATGGATAAGATCAAGGGAGCTTTCATGTATGTAAAGACATGTATAATAAATTTTGACATCTGCATGTCCTGTCTGCATGTCCACAGTCCCCCTGAGAGAGACGGCAGAGTAGCAGCATAGTATGTAGCTTGGCCCTTTGGCATTCATTAACAAAGCATGACATTTGAATAATTTATACTACAAAGTGATCCAAAGACAATTTATGGGTCTGTCATTGTAAAAAAAATCAGTAGTGGAAGCAATACTTATATTAAAATTCATTCTTTTTAATTATTATAAATCTTTTTTGAGTGAATATTAATTTAAATTTAAAGTCGTTCAAGTCATATTATGATTCTGGCATCTGTGCATTTTTCTGGACTTAGGATGGTTCTCAGAAGACTCTTTTTCCATAAATTTGTCCTGTTCCCTGAAACCTGTTACGCAACAGGTCATTCAAGTTCATATTACTATTGACGGTTCCCTATAAATGTCAGAAAAGTTTTTATAGGGTACTCCTAACCACCTTTTATAACAGTCAGGCTCTCCAAATGATTGGCAATCCTGCAGAAATGTTTGGAGGCATCCAGGAGAACGCAGCCCCCAAGCCACTGTGCCTGGAGATGATTCGGTGTCTCCCTGGATGTGGTCATGGTAATGAGTGGAAAGTTTGACTGCTCCCCTGATTGGCAGCTCCCAGGGTGCATGGAGAGGAGAGGGCCGAGGAGGGGTCTTCAGGAACACAGCAAGCCCGTTCTAGAGCCTTTTTGCGATTGGGCCAAAATGGAAACGGTGAGCACAAACAACGATGTGTGTTCTGGAGAGAGGTTAATACCCGTTCCTTCTGCATTGTTCTACTCAACCTTGTGATTACAGTTTACATTTGCTAGAACTTTTTTTTTTTTGGCCCACTTCAGTCTGTCAAAACATATTCTAATATTTATGTAAGCTTGCAAAGAAAAAGACATTCCCCAGGAGAAGGACAATGCTGGGAATAAGGTCATATTCACGTCAACGGGTCATTTACGTATTTCCACAAAACTAATGGTGTATAAAAATATGAATGCCTTGGTGTAAATAAAACTCGAAGAAAAGCAATGCTTTGACAGTTAGAGATGATGATAATAACTTCCTTCTTGCAAATCTTCTGGGTGTTTCTCTCTTAAATTATGGTCTTTTTCCAATGGCATAAAATGACATATTAAACAAATATCCTCAACTTCCAAAGTTTTCTTTTCAATAAAATTCACAGGGAAATGTCTAGCAGGAAAATGTGTGATGATGATCTCAAAATGCTTTTTCTCCAGAGGAAAAGCAAAATGCCATTGAAGTGACAGATGGAAACTTTTTGATATTTTGAAGAAAACCAAATTCTGGTCTGGTTATGTTGAGGCAGCACAGTAGGTTGCAATTCAGAGCCAGGCAGAAGCCACCAAAACCTCCACAGTTTACTGGCAGAGTGCAGTGCCTGTGTCCACTGGGTGTGAAGGCACCTGTTTTCCATATATTTATGGAAACCTGTGTGTGTGTGTGTGTGCTTGTGATGTCATATAGAGGATTATAATCCTTGTTCTGCCTTTTGCAACTGAGTCAATCAGACAGATTTTGTGGCTGGTGCGATCGGGGTCAAGTGAGGAATTGGTGAGCTGACAGAAAGGGTGAAGCAGATGACTGGAAGAATTAGCCAAATATTTTTGGAGGAGAAAAAAAAATCAGCATGGGCCACATGTTTGAATACCTATGAACCTGGAGAAATAAATCTGGGAAACATGCTCAGACGGCCAGACTCTTGAAGGGTCTGAGAAACAACAGCACAAAATGTACCGTGCAGCTTAAAGTATCTGGGTTTGAGCTGAGGAACGTTCTTAGCAGCCTGAAGCAGTGCATGAAAAACCAGGAAAGAGCACAGTGCAGCTGTACGAGGCCACCAATGTCACCAGAGCCACTCTGGACTCGATCAAAGCGTACTTGCTAAAATGAGTAAGAGTGGAAGGAAAGTGGCGGAGTGATGTCAGCATTTAGAGAGTTTGAAAGAAGCCATGACAGATTTAAACCGAGCATTCACTTTTATAGCCACGATGGAGGAGTTTGCTAAGTGGCTAATTTTCAACAGCCCATGTTCCATTAAAAATAAGCACAAATACTTTCTTGGAAAACGTGATGTCAGAAAGAACACAATGTGCGTTGAACATGGCAGCTTTCAATAAGAGATTTTTACAAAAATAGCATTTACAGGACAAGTTGAATTTAAAGAGTGTAAAGTTCCATGCCTTTCATGGATCACAAAATTGGTTTGTAAACGTATGGACATTTTTGAGATCTCTTCTTCTTGGAGTAACTATAGACAACCAACTCCCCTTATCAACTCACATTTCCCCTCTAGCAGGTCTACGTCTGAGTGCCATCCGACCTCTACTACTAATACAGGGTGCTGCAGCACAACTGGTGTTTTAAACGTCTCACTCCACCCCACAGCTACGCTCCGTAAACTGCCTCACAGTAGCTGCTCGCATCGGATTCAAAATTCTGATGCTGGCCTACAAAGCAAAAAATGGGGTTTCACCGTATTCTACCGTGCACTGCACCTCGCATTGTCCGACCCTGTAGAACTGCTCGCCTGTTCCCTCCTCCACTGAAGGTACGAGGAGGACACTCATCTGGACTCCTAGGTAGTGGAATGAACAGCACGGTTGTTGAGTATTTTCAGAACGTCCTCTTTAGAGAATACTTAGAATAACTTGTAAAGTTAACATGAATTATGTAAGAAAAACTACAACAGAGTGCATAGAATGATTGTGTTCATAGTTGGGGTCCCAGTGAAAAGTCAATGTGAAAGTGTACACATTCTGATGGGCTCATATGTTACTGGTACTGTATATGCAGGTACATCTCCATCCTCTGAAGAACCTTTAAAGGATAAGACGCATGGAGGATGGCACGTTAAACAACAATGGAGTTGTTGAGAGCTTCCTGGTGCACGGCCACAAGGCCTCCTGCTTCAACCTTGGGAGGGCGCATGCTTTCCACATGCAGTAAGTGTTTCGTGCATCGGCTGGCGTGAATGGAGGCTGGGCCGCTGCAGCGCTCTCCCTGAGAATAGCTGTGGCGGTGTTAAACCCACCCCCGTCTGCCAGGCAGCCGGCCGCAGGGGCAGAAATGTCTCCCCAGCGTCTGCAAGCCCGTAAATGCCCTCATTGTGCCCCGAAACCGCCACACTAGGGTCAGGCAATGTTGCGCAGAACAAACACGGGGCTGCCAAACAAATTACAAGCTAATTTCCATAGGCCGCTGCCACGGCTGAGGTACGGTAGTCTGAAATGTCATTCAGCTCAGGTTCAACAATGTCAGAAGCTCCAGGCGCCTCTGTGGCTTCTGGCCAAGGCAAACACGAGAGACGCACAAGAATAGATTTAATAAAGTTAACATTATACAAACGTGAAACCCGCTGGGTGGGCTGCCAACATCACTTAAATTCAGAGACGGAAGTGGGTTAAAATAAAATAAGTTATTGTCATAGCTGTGAATATTTTTTTGCTAGAGTAACTGGACATTTCAGGGCAGCGAGTTGATGGAAGAACATGACTAGTCTTCCCTCTGCTGAGGTGGCCCTGGCGTTTGTCTGTTTTTGGGAAGCCAGCAAGTACAACATCTTACACGAATAATCATTAAGGTTGTTTTTTGCAGCTCCACAGCAGAATCGGGGCAAGGTTATTAGCACAACACAATTTTCTCATGCAAAGTGATTCACCAAACCAAAAGACTGAAAATTTTTAGATAGTTTTTTTGGGGCTGATTTGCTTAACCTACATACATGCAGCAACCCATCTGGGCGCCACCATTTGGATTTCAACATTTCCTCACATGGACATGCCGCCTCCCAGATTTCTGCATGTCCAAACACCATTTCACCATTTCATTTACTCAGTCCCACCAAAACCAAACTAATATTCATTCCAGCAGATTCTTTGCCATCAGGATCTTGCTATCTACCTAAACAACTTGCAGATCCTGGTGTTTGCTTTTTGGGAAGCCGGCATCCTATATGAATCAGCATAAAGGTTGTTCTTTGCACTTGAAGCAGTGCAGCTCCATGGTCAAAATCAGGCAAGGTTAAATCAGGGCAAGTCCAGTCAAATCAGTTCATGGTTATTAGAACAACACAATTTTCTTATGCAAAACTGAAACACACATTAAAAACAAAATATACAAAAAAAACAAAAACTGAAAAATAACAACTAAATAAAAAAGCACTAAAGATATTATAACAGTGTTGTGAATAATGACACAATTTATAATTATTTGACTACAAGTCAGTTCTAAAACCTGTGTGTGCTCTCCCATTTATCAGTAGATGTCATGCAATAGTCAAAATATGTATTTCCTTCAAGTGAAAACCTGAGAATGATTTTCAGTTCACCCACTACCTGTCATTGGTCAGTATAGGGGATTTTTCACTACAGTTAACACGTGGATTACCTCATCATATCGTGCTGAAGCTATTTATTGCGTATGTGCTCATAAGCTTTGAAGCTGCAGAACTTCTGTTATTAATCCAAACCTTCAAAAGGCAGCTTCTGCCCAGGCTGGATTGTTGTAGCCCTTTCCAGTGCCTAGGGTCGGTGATGGAGGATTTGGTCTGTTTGTGACTCATATAATTTAATTTTATGAGTCACAAACAGACACCACATGTATATGAATGAGGAAGGTTGACCTTGTGATGTCCTTATTTGACCTGTTGAGTATGAGTGCTTCTGTATTTTTGTCTGTCTTATTGCTTTGCTTTGCTCTGCTTTGTGTATACACTGTAAGTGTAATTTTTGGACCAAAAGCAAACTGGATAAACGAGCTGAATGGTATTGCAGTTGACACACTTGAGTCACTCATGATCCTGTATGACACAGAACACAGACACACACTCACGGTACAGTCCAGTTTGAAGAACACCTCTGGATACGTGTTGGAGAACAGCTCTGTCTTTCACTGGTGCAATATGGTATTGTGATGCCCAGAGGCCTCTGGGCGTCACAATAAGGCAACATTTATTTTAAAAAATTACCATTCAAATATAAGTAGTCCATACAGGACCAAACCATTTCACACAATTTCCAGAGTCCAAATAATCAGAACCTGTGGGTTAATCTAAACAATTAATCTTCATCCTTTTTATAATATATAACACACTTTTTCCTTCCTGGCAACTTTCTACACATCCTGAACACCTTCATCAATCAGTGGTTAGATTTGGCCCAAAGGACCACTGGACCGCTGATGTAAGTTAGGTGTGGCAGCATCCTCAACAGATCCGTCACAGTGACATGGCTGTGGCGTGTTCATGTTTTTGGAATTTATCAAGAATCAACCAAAACCCTGTACACATAAGGTGTAGCATTTGTCTGGTTTCAAATTTGGACACTTGTTGCATCAGGTCCCAGTTCCCACAGCTGTTGCCTAAGCAATGTTTCTGAAGTTTGTGTGTGTGTTTGGGGGGGGCTCTGGGAGATGAGAACCGCAAGCTCCGTCCAACTGACCTAATTTTTTGATTTGACAGAATGAGAGTTGTGCTTCCAGGGACATGAAAGTTAGATCAAAGAGTTTCTGGGTGTCCCTTCTTTTTTTAAATATCAGCCCTCCTGTTTTCTCTAGATTCCAGCTTTAGTGTCTTTTCCAAGTCTTTTTTTTCCAGGAACACGGACTCCCATTACATCTGTCGGCAAAAAGGACAATAAAGGCAAAAGACTTTGACGTCAGCTCTCAAGATGGTCTTTGTCCCAACCTCCCTCCTTCTTCCCCTCTACTCTCCCTGTACAGTGGGCTGTTCACACCCTCCAGTTTGAAGGTGACGACAGCTCTGCTTAATGTCTGTGGCTTTCGCACTAGAATGAGAGAAAGTTCTCTTTCTGTGTTTTGGGAAAATAACAGTTATCAACAGTTTATAACTTTTCAAAGGGTGATGGTGTGTTTCACAATGACAATCATTTCACTTTCCAGATGGGAGAAAAGATAAACAGAGTGATATAAAACACTGTGCCACCACATCTTCTGCAGATGTACATTATCTCAAAATTGCTCTCTTACAGCCATGGACGTAAAACATGGGCAGAGCATCAGGGAGGCTGGTCTCCATAAAGCCTAGACCACAAATCCTATGGGTCACGCTCTATGAATTACTTGTTACATAATCACCCCTTATAGGGCTTTATAGGGTTTTAGATTTTGTTCAACCATTTGAACTTTTAAAACGTTCATTTTCAGCTTTTGGAAAAGGACTAGCTGGTCAAAAAAACTAATAATTAAAATCTATCATTTTAAAAAGTACCTGCGATGGCACAGTTCTTACAATTTCTGAACATCTGAAATGCATTTTGCTGGAGAGATTCAGCCGTGGTGTTACAAAACCACCAAGCACTATTGAGACACAAAATCCTCCTGCAGTTGTTTTTCAAAGCCTTGGCTTGGGCAGGTCGCCTCGCGCTAACACCATAACTTATTCTCTTTTTTTCCTGCCAAGAGCCCAATAAAACCATTCATGATCTGGAAGTTTGTGTGGAAAAACACAGACACCAAATCGTTCGGAAAGCTTGATGGATGTGACACGGCTGACAAAAAACTAAATGATGAATGAGCTCAGGCTTAGGATTTTTCCCCAACTGAAACTGTTCCAGGAAGAGTCTAAGCTCATTTTTAAAATTGAGACTAATGATCTGTTCAATTATAAAACCTATTTTTTTAATAATAGTTGTTTACAATTGCATTGTATTTAAAGTGTTCAAATGCAGCGAATCTCTTTTTAAAGGCCTTTTTGAACCTTTATCCAACTGTCTGAAGAGGGAAAAAAGATTTTTGACCTTTACATTAGGATGTGGTCAAATACAAGGAAACATGTCTTTAAAGTTACTCTTTTGATTTACTACAACAGATTTTGTTTTCATTAAGTTTGACCTTTCTTCGTGACTTCCTGATGTTTTATGGCCTGCCCCTTGGGCACTTTTCTTTTACACTCCAGAGGCATTTTACGGCTCAATTTAACTTTATTCATTTGAGCTGAATTAGCCAGGAAACACAGAGCCTCACAGTGGGTGTATAAACTTTTTGAATGAACATGCTGGACGTCAGACTGGGCAGATTACACTCCTATAAGAGCTGAACGAAGAAATAAATTGGGTTAAATGGTGACCTTGGCTTTAAAGTAAAATTTTCAGTGACAGCT
This sequence comes from Denticeps clupeoides, assembly GCF_900700375.1. Taxonomy (NCBI): domain Eukaryota; kingdom Metazoa; phylum Chordata; class Actinopteri; order Clupeiformes; family Denticipitidae; genus Denticeps; species Denticeps clupeoides. The sequence continues at coordinate 12,531,259 of NC_041722.1, forward strand.
GCCATGTTGCTGCTTACATCATCTCACCTACATTTTGGTAGAACACACTGTCCATCACTGCTCCTGATTTTACATGATGCGTGACTAAGTGAGACAACCCCTAGCTAATGTAGTCTACTAATACGTTTTTATTTAAATTCATTTAATTGGAATGGTTGAGTTGAACTCATTTTGAGTACAAAAACAGAGTGATCACACACATCTGCAGAGAATGTTTTATTTATCCACACTAGATCCATGGAGCAGGCTGAGCTCTTTTTCTAGACTGGAATGGGTGCTCGGGGGTACACTGGCACTGGTCACTGGAGGGACCCCAGATGTTTGCTGTTGGTTCAGCATCACTGATGAATGCCCTAGTATTTGAACTAAGATTCTCTTGGCTCCCATGCGGTCAGTTTCCTGGTGTTGATCCCTTGATTCTGTTCCTTCTTACAGGCCATATCTGCTCCACTGCGCTCTCTACTGGCAACAATGGTTGTTGGTCTCTTGATAGCCTCTTACCCAAAAAATGTAATATACTTGGTATGAAGCAGTATTTTTCGGATAAATATAATGATATAACGTCATGGCTAGTAATGAAATATACTTTGCTACACATTCACTTACTTAGTATTTGTCATACTATTTGTGACAAAGTCATTACTCACGAATACCAGTTGGACTGGATATTGGTTAAAATGACCTGGGCTTACGTCTATGCAGTCACATGACAGAGTAAAACAATTTAGTGGATAAAAAAGAAAACACTGCCTGTGATGCAAACGATTCGTCACTCAGGTAAAATTAGCTCTTGATCTTTTGTTTCCAGATATTACCCAGAGATACAGGCTTCAGGAAATGAGATCTGTGTTCCCTTCGTGTTGTCATGGCAACATGGGTGGAATGCTCAAAGGACTGAGGGCAGTTACTCCTCCCATCAGGGAAAACTTTGCAGTTCCCTGATCTCACCAAAAAAAAAAAAAACATTTCCTTCACGTATCTCACGTTTACTTGTTTGATAGAAGAACCAAAAAACAACATTAAAGAAACGCTAACAAAAACAGAGCAAACGAACTCCAAAAGTTAAAGGTCAACCTCATTCATTGCATTCGCTTTTCTGTGCTTTTGGATTATGAGGTCGGATGCAGGGGAGTGGCCAACAGGTGCACATTCAGGTATGGCCGGTTCCTGGAGCTTGTGATGTATGCGGCCCCGCCCTCGTGCCGGCTGGCCTCTTGTCTACCGCCTGCAGTAAGATTTTTGGTGATGGTTTCTGCTGTATCACGAAATAGAGCGCACAGGTATGTTATTGATCTTGTGATTCTTTTAATCCAGGTATGTTATATATTTTTTCCTGAAAACGACGCATAAAACTAGTAGTTATAAACAAGATAAAGGGAATTAAGTACAAACAATAGATGAACATTTTGAACCACTGCTTTTCAATAGACAACAGCCTTGTTCTCATGGTCTTGTGTGGCCTGTTTTTTATATATATATTATATATTTTATATATATATATAATATAAATATAATATATATGTATATATATGTGTGTGTGTATGTATCTACACACACACACACATATATATACATATATATTATATTTATATATTAAACACACATTTGTATATATGCCTGTGAAGAGAATATTGATTATAATTCATAAATGATTATGTGTAAAGAATACAGTATATGTTATTTTTGGTTTTACGTTTTTTTTGTAAAAGTATTTTATGCTTAGAAGACACAATAAGACACGGCCTGATGAATGTGTAACTCTCAGGTTTAATCACTGTTATGTGTTTTGAGTGAATTGGTTTCTGTGCAGTTTAGCTGGTTCTTTTAAATTTGGTGACTCAAGAGCGGCTGTTACAACAATATTTTCCCGGGGGTGCATTTTGAGTGGATGACATCTGGATGATGTACTGCCACGGAAGACTTACTTAACACAGAATTACTTTGAAACTGAACCAAAAGGCAAAAATATGGGAGGTTACACCAGTTGAATTAGGTGTGGCTCACCTGTCTGGTTGAGCAACATAACAGAGAAAATAAATGAATAAATGGTGTCAGCATTTGGTTCATTAAATTAATGCAATACTCTGATTGGTAATCCTGATGGTGAAAGATATCATTGCTGCAAAAGCATTACTTTTGAATGTATCTTCATCGTCGTCATCATCATCATCACAGTCAGTGGGCTTACCAGAGCACAGGAATATGGTTCAGATAAAATATACACATAAAATATTAATAGATTAATGCAGTGGTTGCTATTCCTGTTCCTCCCTCTGACAGTAGGCTTTCCTTCCAAGAAATCCTTAGTTAGAATCAGATGATTGTCAACATCTTAATCATGTATGCAGCGGGTTGAAAGCATAGAAGCTTGGAACAAAAATATCCTGTCAGCGGATGCCCAGGCATAGGATTGGGAACTCTTGCATTAATGATTTATTACTTTAGAATTCCAGTCACTTGTAATTAAACAAAAGCTGTGTGTTGTTTTGTGGGGGTCTTAATGCATACACAAAAGTGAAGATTATTGCGTATATCTCATTCATATGACCTGAAAGTAGTGCTGATGTCTGTCTATCTTTGTTTTTACAGTTTCACATTACATTCACCTCTTTAAGGGGAGTGAGGATGAGGCTAAACGTGGCTGTTGCAGTCTCTCTGCTTCTGGTTTGCCAAAGTATCACTGGGGTTTTACTCAAAGAGGGTTCACCATACGATGAATATGATTATGGCAATCTAGACCTAAATTCATCCAATGAATCCAATGAGGATCAGACCCTATCATCTACTGAAAACTATCATTCAAGCCATGATCTTGATGCCAACAAAACTGCTGGTGACAACAAGGCACTGAACACAACCACAGTCTCTCTCAAAGCCTCAACAACTCCCAGCATGCCCCAACAACATGACTGGAATAATGAAACATCATTAAATTACACCAGTTCACCATCAGAGACCAATGACACCGGGGTGATCAAACCAACGCTTGAGCCCAATGCCACTGACGCAACAAGCCCAGCGTATTCTGGCCCTGAAGACTGGGTGACGAATGGCACAGCAGTGAAGAATGCAGACAACAGCAATAACACGAACAATGAGGGTCTGTCTGGAAACCTGACCACCACGGGACCCCCACCTTCTAACACCTCGGCTACCACAGTCAACTACACTACCACTACCACTACCACTGCAGCTGCAGATGTTACTACTACATCGAAACCCACAGATCTTACAACTACAGCCTACAACTCCACAGCCAGGGGCGAAGTGCGGGGGAACTCAGAGCAAGACGGACAAGATAAAGGTACTTAGTGGTTCAACAACAATTATACAATCAGATGATTGTCAACATCTTAATCATGTATGCAGCGGGTTGAATGTTCTTTGTTTATCATGTACATTTACAGTAATTGGATTGTAATGGCAGTTCAGTGAAAGCGAAGTGATTGTTATTTTGAAACACTGCAGCACAGCACCGAAATGTGTCCTCTGCTTTTAACCATCACCCTGAGTGAGCAGAGGGCAGCCATGACAGGTGCCCGGGGAGCAGCGTTTGGGGACGGTGCTTTGCTCAGTGGCACCTCAGTGGCACCTTGGGAAATCGGGATTCAGACCGGCAACCTTCTGATTGTCCTTGTCCCATAGAGAAGAAACAGAAACAGTAATGCTGTAACTATAACTAACGTAACTGTTTATGCTAAAATATCCTGGAACTGGATCTTGTTCTCTGGTTTAATCAGTGAACTAAATCTTGCTGCTAATTATTGTGTTGGTTTAAGTTCATTGTTAAGGTGCTCAATAGAGAATAATTAGGGCGTTAGCAAAATATGAAGAATGAAATGAAAAGATAACTGGGAAATGAAACATAACCCTTTTAAAGCCAGCTTACATTGGGGGAGTTTTATTTCACTTTTGAGCCTTTCAAAAAAGCCCAGTCTTTGAGCTCACAGGACAGAGTTGAATTTCAGACACTATTGGTCCCTGCTCTGGGCTCAGGCTTTCATTACACACACCTCTACTAGCTGGACAATGAAACCTGTGTTCCCAGAGGAGGGGCAGGGAGGGGCCATTTCCTGAGGATAGAAGTTGACCGCAACCCAAATACTGAAAAGCAGGGGGGGTGGGGATCATTTCTGATAATGAGCATTATTCAAACACTTTCCTGATAACCGGACCTGGATTAACCAGGAGAGGAGGCTCCTAGGAGAAGCAGGGTCAAACCAAATAAAAGCCGATTAACCTCAGTCACGCATGGAAGTGAACATAGAAGCGCTCATGCATAAGAGCATATTGTGATGGTTTATTAAAAAATATGTTGATACTTTCATCCTTTCTGCTGTCACTGCAGGCTTTGCTACTGACAACAGGAACAACAACAACAGAAGACAGGCCTGGGCCGCACTCCTGGGCACAGCCATAGGCGTGGGCTTTGTGGGTGCAGTTATTTATGTAATCCTGAAACGGAGGGGCCGGCGGGACTTCTCGCACAGGAAGCTAGTCGAGGATATGTCACCGGAGCCAGGTACACCACACCTAACATTTCTCAATATCTCCATACAATGTATACACCAGAACTGCGAAGCCCTCTGGCATTTACTGCTCTGCATCCAAGTGATCTGCATGTCTTTATTGCTATTTGCAGTTCTTAGGCTGGACAACAGCGAACCTTTGGACTTAAGATACAACGGCTCTGCGTACTACAATCCGGGGCTCCAGGGGGACAACATTCAAATGGCCAACTTTCCTAAGAGTCATTCCAGCTGAGGTTTTCAGTCACACGCCATCACACCATGAATGCTGCCTGACAAAGAAATGAACTCTGACATGTATATATAAAATATATATGCAATCACGTCCGCACCTTCATAAGCATGACACATTACACAGAATTTACAAGATGTACATAATCTTGCCAAAGTCTTTGTATTAAACATGCATGGTAATTCTTAATATTTTATCTTTTCAAACTGTACCTACAGCCAAACAAGTCACGAAAACTGTGGTCTTGCTTGTTGTGTAATTTTGGTGTTTCGCTGGTGTCTCCATGAATTAAATTGTCCTAAACAAATTTATAAATCAATATTATAAATTATACAAATGTTGTAAAATAGTTGTAAATTAAAGAATTCATTTACCGATACTGCTTGTTTTTAATAATAAGATTTATAGTGAATCCACGTCATTTTGTACTGTTGTGGGGCTCTTTGCATTGTATGTGTCCACTTAAGAGAAGTAACAGTAATTCAAGCTGTAATCAGTGAGCCATTTCATCATATTTACATTCACATACACATTCACAGTAACTTTGACCTTCACCTCATCACAATAGCGATGGCTGCAGCATTTGTATTATCTACATCAGTGGTTCTCAATCGGGGGGGGCGCGAGTTGGCTACAGGATAGGAGGAGATAAAATATTTTTTATTTTTTTTTTTGCAAATTTGTGATCTTTGTTTGGATTCATCTGATCTATTTTTGCTGCTAAAATAGACCAAAACAGTCATTATTTCATCAAAAATGTAAGTGACTTAATATTATTAATTTGTTTGTTGAACTGTCATATGAAATCAGTGTCACATTTTCAATTATGTGGTGATGGTCAATTAAGTGATGGTCAATTGTCAGCTCTCTTGCTCGTCAGGTCGTGTGATGTATGTTGCTGAACTGTATTCAAATGTTATAAATATAAAAACACCAGATTTTGAAATTTAGCTGTAGTAAGTCAATTTAGTTTATTTGTGTGTGCTGCGCTCATAGACTTTTTGATTTCTCCTCGAGAAGCTGTGCAAGCCTCACAGGTTTAAGGTCCTAGCACCCTGACTGTGTCTGAAACTGTCGTATTCATTTTTTCATATTCGTCATTCGGTGGCTCTCAATTTGTCAAAATATTTGCTACGGATACGAAAAATGCAGAAAACCGAACCATCCAAATTCATTTTTATGACGGCCGGAAGTTGCAGAGGCTGCAAGCGTATACAACGTGAGGTCGTAGTTATACGACGTATGTATAAAACGAATAAACTAGTCAGAATTTCAATCCCTACTTCAATCAGCGTCTGAGCACCTGTCAGCGATGAGAAAACAATTTGCGACGTACTTCTAAAGAGGATTATCGCTCTTTTGCATGGGTTTGAGATCTATTTGTGTGCACAGCAAACGAGTCATCAATTGATATGCAGGAACAGATTATTGAGCTGAAGAGTGACAGAAGACTGAAGGAACATTCTGGCCAGCATTGATGCAGGAATATCCTGAACTCTGTGACATCGCCTTTAAGATTCTCCTTCCTTTTCACGTCAACATATTTGCGTGAGGCAGGATTCTCAAAGATGACTGAAAAAAACCCTAAATACCACAATCGTGCACAAATCGAGGATGATTTGAGGCCATCTATCTAACATCTATCAAACATTGAGCCAAGAATTGAGGATCTTTGCAAGGCAAAGCAGGCTCAGGTCTCACATTAACATCACCTACCTGCAAGCTTCTGTAAAAAATGCAGATGATGCCTACTATGATGCCTAGTAATAATAACAATAATAAAGTATAAATTAATTTCAGAGGTCTGGTGCCAATTCCCAATTTTAGCAAAAGCCTAGTAATGATAATAGGTTTATACTGATGATAATAATAATAATAACAACAATAAAGCATGTAACCTCATATAATTATATAATAATAATAATAATAAAAATAATAATAATGTGGGGTGGATACCAACTGCAATGAACCAGCTTTGGGGGGCCCAGCTTGCAAAAGCTTGAGAACCCCTGATCTTTTTGAAAATGCCATTGTATTGTATGAATGGTTTTGCATCTGAATCTGGGAGAACAATTCTTACTGTCACATTACACAATACCACAGGATTGCAAACTTGGTTTTGGTTGACTTATCTTGTATAGATCTTTCAAGATGCCTTTAAAGCTCGTAAAAGTCCCCAAGGCTCTCCACACAAGCACACCACACTAGCATTGAATATAAGGTTGCCTTTTTTTGTGCTCAAGATCAGTGTCACGACATTGACAGGGGCAGTGGTGGTTCAGTCAAGTGTGTCAAGGGACACTGCTCCCCAGGCACCTGTCATGGCTGCCCACTGCTCACCAAGGGTGATGGTTAAATGAAGAGGACACAGTTCGTTGTGTGCACCGTGTGCTTCCCTTTTACGACACCAAGGTAGGGGAATGACCAAACACAGTATATATAGTGCGTCTATAAACTATTCAACACTTTTCCACATTTTGTTATGTTACAGCCTTATTGCAAAATAGATTTTTTTTTCAGAATTCTACACACAGCACCCCATAATGACAACATTTTACTTGAGGTCTTGGCAAATTTAATAAAAATAAAAAACTGAGAACATGTACATAAGTATTCACCGCCTTTAATCAATACTTTGTATATGCACCTTTGGCAGCAATTACAGCCTCGAAGTCTTTTTGAATATGATGCCTGATTAAGTATCAGTATCAGAGCAGTATGGCCAATGCCAACCTGAATTTTACTTGGTATCTGATCAAAAAGGAAATCAGTGGTATTGCACATCCCGTGCTGGGCCACTCACAGAGCTGTCTAAGGCTCTAGGAAGAGTACAGGTGGTTTTGATCTTCTTCCACTTATGGATGATGGAGGCCACTGTGCTCATTGGAAAGCAGGAGAAAGGTTTCTGTAACCTTCCCCTGATTTGTGCCTCGAAACAACCGTGTCTCGGAGGTCTACAGACAATTCCTTTTGACTTTTTACATGAAATGTCAACTGTGGGACCTTCTATAGACAGGCGTGTGCCTATCCAAATCAGGTCCAACCAACTTTGTTTTCCACATATGGACTCCAATTAAGCTGCAGCAACATCTCAAGGACGATCAGGGCAAACAGGATGCACTGTTTCTTCACATGCTTGCATAACAGAACTAAAGAAATACATTTGCGTCCATCTTTACGTCCAGTCACTGAGCAACTGCAATGCTTTGCTCGTTTGCAAGCCATGACGGTCGGTGAAGCAAATTGTTTAGAGAAGGCTTGCATAGATCATAAGATGATAAAAATAAAATGATTCTCATTTTGTCGCATGTCGTATTGACACGGTTAGCGGACCAGTGTTCATATAAGTTCCTCCCAATTATTATTACGGGTAATTTATATTTCTTTCATTTAGTCTGCTATGGTCAGCTTGTCTAGAATGGAATCAGAAAACAAAACCTTCCTGATATCGAACGAAAATACGACGTTGAAATGTAAAAAAAGAGGCAACGTTTTTTCAACGCTCTCGTGTGGGCGGGGCTTCTCAACTGTCACTGCTGTCACTCAAATACCCGCTGGCCAATCAGGCGAAGCCCCGCCCTCGCGGTTGACGTTGTGGTTTCAAATCTGATTCCATAGCAGGTCGCGTTAGCATGTTTACGTTTCGCTTTCCGGAAGGCTTTTTGGGCCCCGCGGCCACCGTAGTGCGCACCGCCGAGTCTGTTCCGGGCGGATTTGTTGTTATTGTTTGATTTGCCTTCTTTCTTGCGCGCCGTCATGATTAAGACCGAGAAAGTTCTGCATTTAAGAAGCTCCCGCGGGCGCAAGGTTCGTGTGGTCAGGGAGCATTATTTGAGGGAACGCGTGCCGTGTTCTAGCGCGCTGTGCCAAGCGGAATGTCAAAACGGTAAAGTATAGTCCCGCCTGAGTAACAGTCTTGGAAAGATCTGATCCGTGTAATTTACCTGCACGGCGAAACTATTATCTCCGCAGAAGGTAAGGTCCTGTCTGCAGACCTGACCCATTATGTGGTGCCGGACGCTGGGGTGGTTTGCGACTTTTTGGAGGTGCTGGAGTTTAGAGAGCTCCAGGGCGTGGTCTTCACCCAGACTGCCTGTCAAGCAGCACAGCAAAGTCGAGGGCGCAGGTACAGCTGAGCTACTACTTTCTAAAATCCTTTAAATACACATGCACATTTCTATACTTTTCACGTCACCTTTGTTTGGTCTGGCGACGGAGAGTAATCTGGATTGAAGGTGTGCAGTGTATCTTCAGTGGCATCCTTGCATTGTGTTGAGCAGGCTGTATAACAGACTGCGCAGCTTGCTGAAGGACCCACGCCATGACTGCATCCTTTTCGCGAACGAGTTCCAGCAGTATTCTTTCTGCCTGAGGGAGAAAGGAGAGTCACAGGAGAAATGGCAGACGAGGTGAGCCATGCGCATTGCATTAAGACATTTAAAGGATCGATTCATTTGTAGGTACATGCTTTGATGTATTAAAATATATTCTGATAAGATGTATTCGGATTCAGTTAAACTCCATGTTCAATTGATATTTTGCCCTGTGACCTTTTATATTATTATTATTATCATTTTAATGGAAAACAAGGACATTAGGCTACTATCTCCCCTATGAATGATTCTAATCTTTTGAATGGTTCTGTGTATTGTACATATATCATAAGCACACATGAACATACAAAAAAAAGGAAACTCCTCTAAACACACGGCTCAAATCTCTGTGTTTTAGGTGCATTTATCATTCAGCAGTGTGGTATTACAACCACCTGGCTGGCCTCAGACCAGTGGTGATGATAACAGAAGACCTGGAGGCAATTGCTGAGTACAGCAGTCTTAACAGTGAGGTGTACGTCATCTCGACTCAGGTAGTAGATCTGGAAGACTGGGCCCTGCCTTCTTGCGCGGTGGTAAATTTTGAAGGACGTGTACAGTTTTGCCTCTTGTTCTCTGACAGGAGTACCTGAGAAGTTTCTGCCCTGATCTGCTGGCTGCCCAAGAGCTTTACTGCTCCATCTCTCAGGCCATGCAGGAGCGGGAGAGTGAGAGTACAGAGCGAGAGTTTGCTGACCACCTGCCTGCTGAGGTACTGGAGGCAGGAATCAAATCCGGCAGGTATATCCAGGTGAGGAGTAGAAGTATAACACGCAGCAGCATTTTTACATTATGTAGCAGCTTCATTGATTTTTTTTTATTTTTTATTTTGCATCCCACAGGGTACCCTTAATGTGAACAAGCACAGAGCACAGCATGAAGCTTTTGTTCGATTTGAGGGTTCAGCAAGCAAAAACACAGGTAATGGCTAATAGCACATAGCCCATGTTGACCGGGTGATGCTTTTAAACACTCATCCTGATGTGTGTTGTGTGGTTACAGAGCTTAACAGTGACATTCTGGTCTGTGGGGGGAAGCACCGTAACCGGGCGGTGCAAGGAGATGTGGTGGCTGTGGAATTACTACCAGTCAAAGAGTGGCAAGGCCGAAACACAGCACTGACAGAAGGCCTGGGGGAGGACAAGACTGGGGACGAGACCCAAAGCCAACCCATGCCTACCGGTAAAGCCTGCCTTCCCCTGTGTGCGGTCTTCAAACCAATAAAAACATTTATTTTTAGAAATACTACAAATGCCACATATGAATAAATATAGAGTGAAATCAGAGCAGTATTTATATGGTGGTTTCTTCCTCCAGGCCGGGTTGTGGGGATTCTCCAGAGGAACTGGAGAGATTATGTGGTCACTTTTCCCCCTTGGGAGGAGGTTCAGTCTCAGAGTCGCAATTCTCAGCGCATCTTGGTCACACCCTGGGACTACCGAATCCCCAAGATACGCATCAGCACCCAGAGAGCAAAGGACTTACAGGTGAGCCTTTTAAAAAGGAATTTGCATGCTAATAATTATTAATAATATATTTAATATTGAGTAAAAAATTGTCATCATAAAACTTTATGAGCAATTTTTTATATTATAAACTGAATGAACTGTGCCTCTGGGGACTAGGACCACAGAGTGATTGTACGCTTGGATTCCTGGGAAAGCACCTCACTGTATCCCAATGGTCACACTGTGAGGGTTCTTGGGAAGGCTGGCGAGTTGGAGACGGAGGTTCAGACCATCCTTGTTGAATGCTGCATCTACGCACCGCCATTTTCAGAGGCACAGGTGAGCTGTGGTGCCATACAGGGCAAACTTAATCTATTTTTATTCGAAAATTTATCTTGAGGTTTTGTTTGTACGTAGTTAAAGGAAATGCCGGTGAATTCGGAGGAGAACCCATGGAAGGTGGACCCTAGTGAGGTGAACGCACGGCTGGACCTGAGGGACACTCACCTGGTTTTCAGTATTGATCCTCTGGGCTGTGAGGATGTGGACGACACTCTATCTGTACAAGTCCTGCCCGGAGGCAAGCGTCTGCAGCTGGGTGTTCACATAGCAGATGTCACCCACTTTGTCCAAGAGGGGTCCCTGACTGACCTCGAGGCCCGTGCCAGGTAAGGGCATGAACATGATCTCCACATTCAATTTCACGTCCTGTCTCATGTGCAGGACTGGTTTAAAGCTGCCACTCTTGTTCTGTTTCATGCTAGAGCCACAACCTACTACCTGGCTGACCGGAGGTATGACATGCTCCCTGCCGTGCTGAGCGCTGACCTGTGCTCTTTGCTAGGAGGGGTGGACAGGTGAGTTGGGTGCAGGCTATTTAATGTGGGAAATATCCCAGAGCTTCCTCTTTTTCTGGATTTGAAGTGGTTTATTTTGCTGTGTGCAGGTATGCCATGAGTGTATTATGGGAGCTGGATGCCCAGTCTCTGTCAGTGTGTAAGGTCTGGTACGGTCGCACTATAATCCGCTCCACCTACCAGCTGCACTATGAGCTGGCCCAGGCCCTGCTTAATGGAGAGCAGGTAGAAGTTCCCGAACTGGCCCAGATGGAGCAGGCTGAGCGGGATCAGCGACTAACTGAGCTCAGGCAGGCTCTGGAGTTGCTGACCCGGCTGGCCCGACACCTCCGGGCTCAGCGCGATAAGGGTGGTGCGCTGGAGCTGGAGGGGGTGGAGGTCCGTGCTCAGCTGGACAGCGACAGGAACATCACTGCCCTGGTGCCCAAGCAGCCCCTGGAAGTGCACGAGACTGTGGCAGAGTGCATGATCTATGCCAATCACTGGGTAGCACGCAAGATTCAGGAGCATTTCCCACATCAAGCCCTTCTGCGCCGTCACCCACCTCCTCGGCAGGAGTTTTTTAACCGGCTCATTGATTGTGCCAAGACTCGCGGCTTCTCCATCGACACAAGGTAGCCATACTTCAGAATAAATACTCACAATCACTTTTCATAAAATATAACATTTAAATACATTCCTTTCCACTCCAGGTCTAACAAGGCTCTGGCAGATTCTTTGGATCAGGCTGCAGATCCACTGGATCCTTTGGTGAATCGGCTACTGAGAATGATGGCCACTCAGGCAATGTCTAACGCACAGTATTTCTCCACTGGAGCCTGTCCAGAGGAACAGTATTACCACTATGGTGTGTGTGTGTATGTATGTGTGTTTGTGTGTGTGTATAATTTATTGTGCCTTTTCTTGGACATGTTTTTGGGATAGTTGTTGATGTTGGCAGGCCTATTATATCCTAAAAAAATTATATTCTACATCAATACAATTAACATCACAAAAAAGTCTGTGTACACACTGAATATTGTTGCTTGTCTGTGTTGCCAGGTCTCGCTCTGGACCGCTACACACACTTCACTTCCCCGATTCGACGCTACGCTGACATCATTGTGCATCGGCTCTTAATGTCTGCTATTAGTGCTGAAAAGGAGAGTGGACCAAACACACACCTGGTCCCCAACAAGGAGCTGGAAGAACTGGCTCAGCAGATCAACAGTAGGAACAGAGTAAGCAAAGCTCTGCCAACGGCAGAATTGTATGCAAAATTGTATGTGTTTTTAATCTGTTCTCATTTATTTTGTGTTTAGGCTGCGCAGATTGCCCAAAAGCAGTCCACTGAACTCTTTCAGTGCCTTTACTTCAAGGACAAGGACCCAGTGACAGATGAACGTTGTGTTGCTGATGCTGTTGTCTATTCTATCAGGGCTAACGGCATGCTGGTCTTTGTTCCTCGGTAGGTCACTTCCTGTTCTGATGAATGTGGTACTGCTGTGGCACTTATACACTCTAAATTGATTATACTGCCAAGTGTTTAGACTGTTGCATATGTATATCAGAAGTTTCTCAAGGCACGTCTTGGCTCTAGGTACGGACTGAAGGGTGCAGTGTACCTGAAAAACCGAGATGGACATGTGCTGAGTTTGAAGAGGGATGGGAGTTGTGTTTGGCAGCCAGGGTCCCTGCAGAGATACCCAGACAAGATCAGCTCGACCACAAGCATCGGCACGCATACCTTCAACGTTTTTGACCACATCACAGTGAGTCCTTCTGATGTCAATTTCTATGGCAGCCATTATTTGCTGAATTTCAAAACCCAAACATTCTTCAACATAATGAGCAACTAATTAGATGATCAAATGGGAACAGACGTAAAATCTAAAATCTAGAGCTTTATATAGCGTACCCGCAAATTTGTTATATATTTTACGGCAGTATACAAGCTAACGCACGTTTACTTATCCTCAGGTTCGCGTGTCAGTGCAGTCATCTCGGTGCCACTCAGACAGCCTGTGTTTGGAGGTGATTGCCAATAGGCCCCACCAAACACCCCAGGCTGAGTGCCACCCTGCTCCCAGAGGCCGATCCGAGTTGGTGCAGGAGGTGGTGCGGCTGGCTGAGGAGGCCTCCCAGCAGGCCAACGAGAACGGCAGAGCTCCCAAACTCACCAGGGAGGAGAGGGAGTTTCGACAGAGCCGAAAGCCCAACCTGTACTCCCTCCTGGTGGAGATCGGCGAGTTGGCGCTGCTGGATCTGGCTGCGTGTGAGCAGATCAGCGCTGGATCACAGGCCTGCACTGCCTCGGCGTAGTCTACTACAAGGCTGATCATTCTCTAATATACCCAGTTAGGAGAATGTTTTCATATGGACTGCCCTCTAGGATGAATTATGATGCTTGCCAAACTATCCATTTTATTTTTTTTTAAATAAAACTATTTTCATAATTTCAATGTCATTAATATTGTTTCTACAGCGTTAATACCAGAATCATGTATAAACTAATACTCAAGTTGATTCACAAAGTCAGAACTTTTAATAAAGGTCAACAAAATACTGGAAAAACAAGAGACAACAAAAGTGCACTTGACAGTAAACAGAACACGTACAAGAACAGAACAAGTCAATGAAATTTCATCCAACACATGCTGCACTGCAGGAGAGGTCCACATGACCATCTTTTTAAGTGTTGCAGACATAGTTTGGTGAAAGGCAGAAAAACAATAATTTTGTTTGACTTGAAAGTTCAAAAACATCCTGAAATGACTACAGGGGCAGGTAAATGAAGGCATTAAAAAAAGAAAAACAAAAAAATGTCTCTGCAGTGTCTCTCTGACGGACCAAAGCAATCAATCACTGCTGTCGGCCGTACCGTTGGCCAGCTCTGCAGCAGGGCTGTAACATTCGTCATCAAACAAGGGTGAAGCTGGACGTGTAGCTCTCACTGGCTGCTGAGGTTTCTCCGTTTCCTCAGTGCCAGGGACATGCAGGTCGTTCTCCTGGCTTGAGACTGTGGGGGAGTGGTCAGATGGCTCCTCCCGGTCTACAGGCTGTGAGGCACCTGAGTAGGACAGCAAAGTAGAAATGTATTCCCGGTTAAGTGTGTTCAAACCAGGTTAATCTTTGCCAAGTGTTATAGTAAGTGTTATCACATCATCTGTTTTGGCTCAGGTTGTATTATTATAATAAAAAATATATAATAATCCCATACAGGCTTGTAATTCAGACCTAATGCTGAAAGAACTTCTGAGAAAATGGCATTTCCTGGTTTCCTGAGATTTGTAGAAAATGGGTAAATATCCTAAAAAAAATTTCCTACTCGTCTAAAGAAACCACTGCAGTGGTCCGTGTTAAGGAATTAATCTTAACAGTGCTGTTCCTGATTTTTTGGTGCGTTGGAGCCACCTTGCTGCTGTTGCTGTCGAGCCAGCCTCCTTTCCAGGGCCTGCTGCTTATTGAGCTCTATTCGATGACGCTGCTCCTCCGTCAGAGAGAGCGAGGCTGGGGTGGAATGTATAATGTGGTCGTCACGAAAACCTCCATCCGCAAAAGGGTCCAACTCTTCCGACACATGCTCATCTTGCAAACAATCTTCTCGCTCATCTGACAAAGTGACAGAAAGGAGGACATTTTTTCAAAATATGAAAGCATATTTGACCATGACACTTTGACCAAAACGTTCAGTTCTCACCTTCTTTAGTATTAAAATCTTCATGTGTCAGCGGCATGTCAAGCCGTATTCGTTTAAGACAGGTCTTTAAAAAAACAAAAAAAAAACAAACAGTATGGTCAGGACCATTATTAAAATATTACATTATGTTTCTTTTGAACATGCCAGTCGTACCTGTACTTCTTTTTTGGACCCCAAGAATTCCACTTTATCAATGAATTCTTCAAATTGCATCTTGGGGTAGAGTCTGTGGGCCCAGTTCTCCATCTTCTGCATCAGGACTCTGAGGTCCTCAGCCTTGGTAGACAAAGAGAACATCAGCATGAAAACTTACATACATTTCAAACATGGCCGTGCATACACATGCAAAAGCCTCAAATCTTGAATGCCAATTTGAATGAAAGAAAAAGTTTTTCTTCACCTCATGCCCTTTTCCTCTAAACCGAACATCATCAAACAGGGTTCGCAGAGCAGGAAGTCCCCTTTCAGAAGTCAGCCTGCAGAGATAATGTGTTAATGGCAGAGGGATAGACACACACACGGGATATTTAGTAATAGTCCTTTTTTTCCCTTCTTTATTCCCCACCTCACAGAATCAAGCTTAGGTTGAGGTCTCTTAACTGTTCGCCTCTTGGCGACTGGAGCATCGGGCAGTTTTGAGAGATCTCCTTCCTCATCACCTAAACGTGCAGTTCACGAGACAGAGAGACAGACGTGTCTACTGATCCACGTTTAATCCAAATGAACAAGGCGCTCCAACGTGATAAACTGAAGAAATACTGCATTTTTGGTGTCTACCATTTGCAAACAGCTCCCCTTCTACGTCACCCTGTCCAGGCGACAGGGGTGGTGGGAAAGCAGCGAAGTTCTCATCCTTAATGCTCTCATACTCTGGGACGTTGAACAGGCTGTTCTCCTGGGGATCGATCATGGCTCGGTGGACCCTGTAAAAGTAAAAAAAAAAAGTTGCTTAAAACGACCACGCAGCGACCAAGTTGGTCCTAGTCAACCAGAATCGATCACTTCACCGATGGTTGTAAGTCGCTCTGGCGTCTGCCAAATGCCTTAAATGTGGCGTCGGAAACACAACTTCTTTAAATCAGAAGAAATTCGGATCCCTTGCTGGCCGACGCACGGCAGTTATAAAATAAATACCCTTTTTTCGACAAAAACAATGCGTTAAAGCTCCCAGTTTGTAATTTGGCGCCGCGGCCAGACTGCTTGTTAGCTGGAGCGGTGCCGCTAACTCTCGTGCCAAAGAGTCGACCTGCCGACGTCGCGTTATTAGACCTCTGACGGCTCCGCTTCCCACGTTCATCTCGCGAAAATGGAAGCGGGCGGAATCACGGCAGACATTCAATAAAATCAGCCAAAAAAACCTTGCCGTACCCGGTTCTGCAAAGAACGCTGCTTCCCGGTTCCTCTTCTCCTTCAGATGCGGCGGAGCCGTGCGCTCATTTTCCGTGATTACTGCCCCCTATCGGACTGGAAGCGCAACTCAGCGCCACCGAACACAGCACTGTTTGTTATTCACGTGACTTTTTATTTCTAGCTGTTCAACACTCGTCGACATCATACATATTAAACACAAGTATTAAACATTAAACAATGTTAAAGGACAAAAATCGCAAGCAAGTGAACAAACTATCATTAATACTATTATAACTAGCATTATGTGTTTTTTTTGTGAGAACCACCCAAGTAAAACCTTCACAATTAAGTCTTGCTAAAGTCATCATAGTCAGATACATTGGAAGTAATTTGAAGTGTCACATTTTAAATTCATGACTAATTTCTGTTGGAAGGCCTCCTCCTTCCTCCTTAAATTCATGGCCTATTGTGGAATTTCATGTGCATTTTAGTTTGATGGAATTGTGAATCATTAAATAATTAAAAAATTACGTTTCTTTCAAGTAGACATTAATCTTACTATGTCCAAATCCGTATGCATAGTAGTTTTGTTCAAGCTCAAGTTCAAGTTCAGCTACATACCTGTTAGACAGTAACACAGTGAAACGAAACAACATTTGTCCGGCATCTGGTGCTACATGTAACATTTAACCAAGGTTTCATTCTGACATAAAGTGCAAACATGGGACACAGGCAGTGCAAGAATAACAAGAGAAACATGCAGACAACAAAGAAGACAGACCAAAAAAACACTGAAATTGGGGCAGTGGTGACCTGCAAGGAAGCGGCTTCATAATCAGAAAGTTGCCAGTTCAGATCTCGATCCGCCAAGTTGCCACTGAGGTCCCCACACACTACTCCCTGGGCGCCTGTCATGGCTGCCCACTGGTCAATAAGGGTGATGGTTAAAAACAGAGGACACATTTTGTTGAAGGCACCATGTGCTGTTCTGTGTATCACAATGACAATCATGTCACTTTCACTTCACTTTCAAATTGGTAATTGAGGTGCAGATGCTGCTGTAATAAAAAAAACAAAAAAACATTGAACATAAGAGTCTGTGTTTCAGAGGGGAAAGTCCCTGATTGTTCAGGTGTCTGATGGCATGTGGGATGAAGCTACTGAACAGTCTGGCAGTGAGGGCCAGAATGCTTCGGTACCTTTTTCCAGATGGAAAGAATGTGAAGAGTGCCTATGAGGGGTGTGTAGAGTCCTTCACAATGCTGGTGGCTTTCCTCATGCAGCGTGTGTTGTAAATATTTTTATATTTATATTTGCAATATTTGAATATTTGTAATATTTGTAATTCTGAGGTCAACAGCAGTCGCACAAGCATTTCATTGCATATCATGCCATGTATGACTGTATACGTGGCAACAAAAATTTGAATTCGAACTGTTTGCTATGGAGGGAAGCTGAGACTTGAGGGTACCAAGACCAAGACCGAGACTGAGACCAAGATACACTGAGGCAGGACCAAGAAAAAAGGATGTCGGAGACCGAAAACAGACAAGGACTAGAATCGACATCACATTACTCAGATCAACTTTAGAGAAAAAAGGCTTTATTTTAAAGTGTCATTACTCATTAAAAATCAAATTCATCTTATCTTTACAATTATATTGTCCATATGTCTCTCGTTTAAAATCTTCCAGATTTGTCATAGTTCCAAGGCCTGGTGGAAAATAATATTCTCAGCAATCCTCTACTATAACCATTTTATCAGACCTCATCAAGGGAAAGAGATGGGACAAAGAGATAAGTCCGTTATACCAGGGACAGAGGCCTCAGGTAAGCTGCGTAATGATCTTTTGCTTTGAATTGAAGACAATTGACATTTGGCTCTCACTCATACATTTTCTTCTAGAGAATTAATCAAATTAACATTAGTGAGACAGTGCTGGTATACTGATCTACACACTTAACAAAGGGTAGTGTGTGTAGCCCCTGCTCTTACACATAGACATGGGATTGTAATGAGCCGGACTCATTTTTTGCACATACTGAAAGATAACACCACAGACTTAGGTGGTGTTTTTGACCTGATCCAGGAACAATGACAAGATACTACTCTTGACATCAAGAATCAAAATCAGAATCAACATCAAAAAATAAAGAGAACATAAAAATAAGACAATATAGATCTCAATGAATTACATATTCTTATTTGGTTCTTATTACTTATTAATTGTCTTATACTTGGTTCTTTAGATAGCTGAATGTGCTAAAAAAAATAACACATCTGAAGAGACACAATGTCCCAGATGTGCTCAATTGAATTCAGGTTTTGGGTACAGGTGGGCCAGTCCATAGCATCAATGCCTTCGTCCTGCAGGAACTGCAGAAGCACTCCAGCCACATGAGGTCTAGCATTGTCATATGGTCTCACAAGGGCTTTGAGGATCTCATCTTGATACCTAATGGTAGTCAGGCTACCTCTGGTCCTTGCAAGGTGGAGGTAATGGTCCTGCTGCTGGGTAGTTGCCTTCCTCCATGTCTCCTGATGTACTGGCCTGTGTCCTGGTAGCACCTCCATGCCCTGAGGATGTCTTGCTAATCGACTATAATTTCCACTTGTTGTCTAATCCATTTGCACAACAGCATGTGAAATTGATTGTCAATCTTCCTAAGTGGACAGTTTGATTTCACAGAAGTATGATTGATTTGGAGTTACATTGGATGGTTTAGCGTGTTCCCTTTATTGTGTAGCATTTTTAAGTAACAAAGCAGTGTATTAAATAACCATCCTAAACTTGTGCCCACAAATTGGGGTACAACAAATTGATATATCGCAAACCGCCAGGGTGCCGCTGATCAAAGTACCGTCCCCACACACTGCTCCACAGGCGCCTTTCATGGCTGCCCACTGCTCACTAAGGTGATGGTTAAAAGCAGAAGACACATTTAATTTGTCACAGTGTGCTGTGCTACAGTGTTTAATAATGACAAAACATCACTTTCAATAGCTAAGATTTCTCTATTTCATGGGGCTTTCTCTATTTAAGGGGCTCTATAGTAGTGATCTAGCTACTTGCTAAAAAACAAAATATCTCCCCCTGAACAAATGGCTGTACTTTGCGTGCATACACAACATTATTTGTCAGATTTAGTAGTTTTTTCTTCTAGTTTGATGACAAGAAACGCAGAGTTAGTCAACAATCTTGTAGTTAATTATATTACATTTCATGGTGCTTTCTCTCCAGATGCATGGTGAATGTAGGCATTGTCTCAGCTGTCTCTGTCATGGTTGTTCAACAAAATTGGCATACAGACAGGCACAAATGGGTAATAGAAAACCATGTGAAATAAATAAATAAGTAACAATTAATTATTTTGCCAATGCCCATGTAAAAAGTTTTGCCAACTTCGCTATGATGCGATGTGTATGATATGTGTGGACTGTGAAGCGCTGGCAGTGTCTGTTGAGAACATGTATATAATGTCATTTTTTAAAATAGATGCCTCTGACTGGTCACATTATATATAATGACACCAAACTGTGTCAAGACCAAGATGAGACTGAGACCAAATAGAGTTGAGACCAAGACATGACCGATTCCAAATAGCTTCAAGACCAAGACAAGACAGACACCAAACTGTGTCAAGACCATGACAAGACTGAGACCAAATAGCGTTAATACCAAGACAAGACCTATACCAAATAGCATCAAGACCAAGACAAGACCGATACCAAATAGCATTAGGACCATGACAAGACTGACAGAGACCAAATTGCAAGACCAAGAAAAGGCCTATACGAAATAGAGTCAAGACCAAGACAAGAGCAAGACCAAATAGAGTCCAAGACAAGACCAATATCAAATAGCGTCAACACCAAGACAAGACTGAGACCAAACAGTCGAGGCCAAGACAAAAACGATTCGAAATAGCGTCAAGACTAAGATGAGACCAATACCAAATAGCGTCAAGACTAAAACGAGTCAGAGACCAAATTGCGTCTAAAACCAAGACAAGACCAACACTAAATAGCATCAAGCCCAAGACAAGATCAACCAAATAGCATCAAGACCAAGAAAAGTCTGATACCAAATAGCGTCAAGAACAAGACAAGACAGAGACCAAATAGAGCTGAGACCAAGACAAGACCGACACCAAATAGCATCAAGGCCAAGACAAGAACGATACAATATAGTGTCAAGACCAAGACAAGACAGAGACCAAATAGTTGAGACCAAGACAAGAATGATACCAAATAGTGTGAAGACTAAGATGAGACCAATACGAAATAGAGTCGAGACCAAGACAAGAACGATACCAAATAGTGTCAAGACCAAGACAAGACTGAGACCAAATAGAATCAAGACCAAGACAAGACTGAGATCACAAAAAAACACTTCTGGAGACCGTTCTCGAGAACTACATCACTAATGCATAGTAAAAGAATAGCACATAAAGAATGTTTTACCAAATATTTATTGGTGGTAAACAAATTTGGACACTCATGAAAACTCACCTTAGTATACTGATCCCAATTTCTGTATATTGTAGTACCTTGAGGCACTACAATGCAAACTCAAAAATCATGTAAAACATGTTTTCATGCATGTTATCCACCACAAACATCAACTGTGTATTAATTAATTGTAACAAAAACTGCATAATGAGTTGCACAGTGTTTAAATTTGCAAAATGTATAAAACTTTAATAAATACGTCTTTCTGAGATCATTATTGATATTTACAGAATCTCAGATTGGCCTAGCAGCATGACCCAAGCATGCAACAGGAAATGTTCTTTTTTTTTTTTTTATATTAGTCACTTTTTCTTCTAAAATCGTCCTCGCAGTAGAAACATGAGGAATATCGCACTGAGGAGAATGCACAAGGTGCACACAGTGGGCACTACAATCTCTGTGACCATCTCCATGTGGCTTGTCAGAGGATCTGAAAGACAGCAATAGCAAAGAGGAAGCATAAAGACACAGCAAAAACTGAATGGAATCAGTGGTTTATTTGTGGAGGACATTTGATGGAACAATCAGAATCACAAGCTAATGGCTGGGGCTCTGAGGGATTCTGACTTCACTACACTTCATCATGTACTGGCCAAACCTTTGGCATTTCTGCATGCTTATTATCCTGGGATTTTCTTCTAGCTGGGGGGGAAATGAAAGAAAATTCCTGTTAGATGTCCTGACCGTCTCATATGCCTCCACTGCACTTTTGAACCACTCTCATCTCTTATCTTTACAGGTAATACCAAGTTTGCTTTTTTTCATTTGACTATTGATTGTAGCAGACTTAATCAGACTTTTCTTTTATTTGACCCCAGCTAGATCCCCATTTCTCTGAAGAAGAAGATGAATCATGTGGTTTTACAGCACTAACCTGCAGCCAATAGCTGGTTACTAGAAGAGCAGATTTCTAATGCCTTCCTCTTCCAGGTTTCCACCTGAAAGAAATTCACACATGAACAGTAATCCCCGTTCTTTAAAGAATGTCCTTCAAGATTTCATTCTCACCTCTCTTTGGTTGGGGAAACCATTGGAGCTGATGATTCGTTTGTAGTACAGGACAGATGCCTTGGGATAGCGGGTCTTATTCTTGCTCTTGAAGTCCACATAATACAGGCCAAATCTCTCAGAGTAGCCCTCATCCCATTCAAACTTGTCCAACAGGGACCAAGCTGTGTAGCCTTTAATATTAACACCATCCTTTATTGCTGTGAAGGAAAAAACATTTATGCCATTTAGCAGATGCCCTTATACAGAAAGGTTCACAATCAGTAGTTACAGGGTCAGTCCCACAGCAGCAATTCAGGGTAAGGTGTCTTGCTCAGGGACAAAATTGTAGTAAGTGGGGTTTAAACCAGTGTCTTTATGGTCTTCTGGCAAGCATGTTACCCACTAGGCTATGGCCCTAATAGGCTACTACCACCTTAATGATTACACATTATATATCAGTATATCATCAGAAAGCTGAGGTGTCCACCTCTGTCATAATAATCAAAGAAAATATATGTCACTGGTAAACACATGAATTAAACTGGTGTATGAATAGTAAATCTGAGTGTTGGATCTTATTGCCATTCCAAAGCATCTACAGGGAACATGGTAAATGACAATGACCAGTTCCCTCTAATTCTTACCAAGAATATAAAGTGGTGTAGATGAACAACAGGCAATGGAGTGTTCTGTTTTCTGTCTATCCTGACTACATGTAAATGATGCTGAGGTGGTAACTTCAGTATAATATCTGAAGTAGCATACAGTCTGCCAACATCCACATCCTGAAAAACCTATCCCATAATTCCCTTACCACTCTGCTCACACACAATGGTATTACAAGACACGGCATGCCGCTGCTCACTGGTTCAGAATATTCTTTACTCACCTTTAAGCATTTCGTTAATGTATTCTCTGAAGTACTGCATCCTCCACTCATCACATAAGTCTGTGCAAATCATCTTCTCTGACACCCCGTTTTCTGTCACATATATCATTGGGTTTCCATACTGTGTCTATTGAGAGAAAAAAAGCTTTGTGAGCTTCAGTGTCCGAGTTTTTGAGTAAATTGGTAAAATGTTTTTTTTATGCAACATGTTAATGTTATATTCATTTTGAGATATGCATAAAGTGCGTTGGGTTCTGTTATAGAGCAGCATTCTTGCACAGCACCTTGACAAAGTGGAGCAGACGGCGAAAACCCCAGGGTACCGAGTAGAGCCACTCAGACCCAGGGTCAGGCCAGTTGGGGTCAACCAGCTCTGCAATGTCACGGTCACTGAAGTAGCTGCCCCCGCGGTTCGAAGGGAAGTTCTTCTGGGTGATGTAGCGTGTGGTAAAGTGTCCAATGCCAAGGAAATCGCAGGTGCCCTTGACATAGCTTTTCTCCTGAGAGGAGAAGGTCGGCAGTCGAGAGCTCCCCAGCCCCTGCTGGGCACTCTTCCTTCCTGAATTATGAAAGTAAAAATTAAGTGCTAATGCCATTCAAAAACATTAACCTATGCAGATCATGTATATATAAATGTATACCTATGTAGTCTTTCATTACTTGAGGATAGTCTCCATTAAAAAGGGGCGAGGCAAACCAGCCCAAGAAGAACTGCACATATCTGTCAGCAGCCTCAATATCCCTCTGATTGGTGATGTCAACTGGCTCCCCCCAGTCGGCAGATAGGGAGATTCCCAACATTCCTGTTCATTTTCATAAAGTAAAACATTGACCCTGCCTTACTAAAACATTCCCGTCTCTGGTTGAAGTGTTGCAGTAAATACCTTTTTGCTTGCTCCGCCACTGGGTGTCATAGGTGTGCCAAACTTTGGCATGTGCCTGATTGAGTTTGAGATTGAGGTTTATGAATATGTTTTTTTTTCTTTTATAATTTAGGGTAATGCTTTAGTTACCAGTATAATGTTATGTGCAGCTTTGTATGCGCCAGTCCCCCTGAGCTTTAGTCCTGGTGCGTGTTCACCTGTCTCATAGCCATTCACAGCAATGGACTGCAATAAAGGTAAACAGTATCAAATAGGCGATTGTTGAAACACCATTCCACAAACTTAAATAAATGTTGTTACTGGTTTTGAAGAAATTGTCATTTTCCATCTTATTTTTTGTGGTTCCAAGAAGGATAGATTTTCCATCTACAAACTTAACAAGAAAAATGTATCCTTAATATTGTATTGTGAGGGACACTGATCTGATATCTTACCCATGGATTGTTGAACGTGATCCAATACTTCACTCGATTTCCAAATCTCTCAAAGCACAAGTTGGCAAAGTCGTTGAAGTAGCTGACCATACTGCTGTTCTGCCAGCCACCATATTTCTCTTCCAAGAACTGTGTATTTCCAGAGAATGGGTCAAATTACCAGGCAGAAATCTATTCCTCTGTGCATTTTGCAAAGTGAAACCTTGAAACGGTTATTTAATAATACCGCAGTACCTTTATGCATTATTCATAGCCAACGGACAGGAGAACACTAGAGGTCTGGTGGTTGCATGTGCCTACCTGTGGTAGATCCCAGTGATAGAGGGTAATAATGGGTGTGATTTTATTTTCCAGGAGAAGATTGATCAACTCATCATAATATTGGATTCCTTTCTCATTGACATGGTCCACTGCAAACACAAGTGAGATTTACAATGTTCACAAAATAAAACAGAAATGTCTAAAAAAAACAATAAAATAAAAAATGCTGAGCTGTTACACTTAATTCCATTTGGAATAATCCGTGGCCAGGAGATTGAAAAGTGATAGTGATTCAGCCTCATTTCTTTCATCAAGTCGATGTCATCCTGAAAAACAGAAATGCAGAAGCTTCAGAGGATTTTTATTGCACACAATTTTTTGTATTCTTTTTTTCAACATCACTTTCAACCCCACCTTGAATTTATAGTAGCCATCACAGGCAGAGTCTCCGGTGTCGTTTAAAAGGATTTTCCCCTTTTTATGGGCGAATGCGTCCCAGATGCTTATTCCTTTTCCATCTTTGTCCCAAGCCCCCTCTGTCTGATAGGCTGATCCTCCAGCACCCCATGAAAACCCTGTTCAAGCACAGAATGTGAACCTTAGCAAGATTTCAGTTCATCTAAGAGTATAGAACATGCTTCACACTGTTGCCTTTACACATAAGTGAAAAAAACAAGACTAACACCACCAGGGGGAAATGAAGAGCTGAAAGAAGCTCAGAAACCTCCTGGCCTAACAGGAAAAAATGTGCTCATTGCTCATTGTGACTTGGAATTTGGGATCATGCACTCAGAATCATGGCTACCAATGTACCAGTTGGAAAGGTCCCATAGTAGAAGGGGCCTCTGTCGTTCTTGGTCCACTCAAAGTCTTCAGATGCAGACACCCACAGCACCAGCAGTAGCACATGGCATGACCGCAGCACCCGGCTCGGTGACATTCTCCGATGCAGGCTCTCACTTCCCTTATACCTGCTGACAGAAAACTGCCATTAGCCTGTAATACTGATGCTGTATTTTTAGATGCTGAGGCCCGTGTTCAAATGCAGCACAAAGGTTTAGCTCAGGAGGCCTGGAAATGCTAAATGCTGCACAACCATGGGATGTATGCAAAGTTCTCCCAGGAACAGCTATGTGTTTTAATCTTCACTTCATCTTCATCTAAGACCTACTTACTTACAGTGGTCAGTGTCCAATATGCTGGGCAGAAGCAAACCAGACAATGAGGCATGTCAGGAAAAAACAGCATTCACATGCAGTGGGTTGAAAAGGTGGAAAAAGAGCAGCAAAAACAAGCAGGTTCTCATTTCATCCAGCCGTATGAAACACTGACACACAGGGCAATCAGGGAAAGAAAGTAGGCAAGTCTGTCCAACGCTGCCAACAAGAAAGACATCACAGTCGCAGTGACGATGGCCAAGGATGAATGAGGCGACTGACAGCACGATTCCTTCAGCAGCTTCTCCACAGCACCCTAACCCTGTCTTTGAAGTGGTCCAGCCTGCAACTCTCACTATCCGTTTCTGACTCGGACTGCCACAAGCACGTCTACATACATACCTGTTCCGTGGCTCGCATTTGTCCCGACTGGAAACGACTCCAAAATGCCAGAAGGTTGACCAAGCTTCTGGATCTAATTCATCCTCCGCAAAAAGTCTCTTCAGTGGCTTTGGCACCGCCGACACAAAACAGCAGCGAAGCGTCCAGCAGATTGGGCTCTATTCAGGGGTCTCGTGAGCCGTACACAGACCCCAAATACCATCCATTGAAGCTCAATGGAGTGTGAACGTAATATGCTGGGACAAACAAATTTTTTTTGAAATGCCGATTTCACACTGTAAGCAAAGTTAATGTCAGTGCGAGAGAGGCCCCGGCGTGGGGGTTTTACAAAGGCAGCTGGGGCCCACAAGAGTCCAAAAATATCAGTGCATTTTGTCTAAAATATTGTTATGTTATTGTTATGGAAGCATGTCAAAATAATTTTTTAGTAGTTATGAAACATTTAAAAGACAACATTTTTCGAATCAAAACGTGCTTGATAAGAAAATATATTTAATTATATGTAAATATTTGGCCAGAAGTGGCAATATGGGCCTACCAAAATGCTAAAGCAGAAAATAATGCAACAAAATGCATAGTATAAAAAACCCAGCATTCTGCATTCTGTTCAGAAGATTTTGATTTAGTTTTAATGATTGCCCCAGGTTCTGCTGTAGTGAATGTGAAATGCTGTGGGTCGAGTGTGAAACAGAAGTCGCTCAGAGGCACCACAATTTGAAACCTGGTGATGCTCTGGAGCCGCTCCTGAGTCAAATTATATTTCTGTCATTATCACAAACCACGCCACATTTTCACGTAGTTGTCTGAAAAATGCTGAATTGTTGAGGAAAAGTGATTGCACTGCACAACTCGTGTGTGTGTGTGTGTGTATATACATTGGCTTGAACAAAAATACAGCATATGTGTGAGCTGTGTTTAGCATATCAATACAGTCAGGGCTCAGAGACAGAGAGCAGCAGAAGGGCTATGAGTGTTCTAGTATTCCCTGGTTGGCCTATGCTGCTGTATTTAAGGGACATTTTTCTGGCCTTGCCGAGCTGACATGAACATCTTTACTAAGGTCCCAGGTCTAGTCCATCAAACCAGGTATGTTCAGAACGTCAATCCGACTACAGCATAGGTCGGGTGGGAGGGTCGGAGGGGTCAGTCTCCCCTGGTCCTCATGTTATATGGTCCTGGCTCCCTTCTCCTTCAAAAAAGTCTCACCATGATGAGAGATCTAACTTGGCATTTATTTATTTTTTTTTATGTAAAATTACATTACTGGTCAAGGTCATGAGGCTGAAGGTCAAAAAAAAGAAAAGAATTATATATGCAAGTTAAAAGTTGTCAAGAACTTAGATTCCAATTTTGAGCATGGAGGAGGGGTAAACAAGCAGGATCTGTGCAGCATTTATGCAGACAGTTAGATGTTTAGGGGTTATGGGTGAATGTTGGTTCCATTTTTGTCCACCCAAGATCTATGTCTGTATTCATCATCACATTTTTCCTGTTTTCAAGTATTATAATACATTTATATTATAATTATACATTTTTGTTAGTGACAATGTGATAATGTTGCATGCACATGCTTGCTTGTGTCCACAGCAAGCTGGGGTCAGTGCTCCAACGTGCATTCTACGGGTCCAGTGGGAGGGTGAGTCCCCCTATTCAAATCTTATCTACAATGCACCCACGAACAATGTGAGGTTGAAAGGTTGCTGTCTGTGGTCCACTGACTGTTCCTGTTGTGTCAGGTGACCCTGTTCGAGCAGCGGAACTTCGCCGGCAGACGCCTGGAGCTGAGTTCCGACTGTCAAAAACTGAGCGAGAAAAACTTCCCAGACAGATGCAACTCAGTGCAGGTGGACAGCGGAGCGTAAGTGCCGTCAGCTCTCAGTCAAACACAACCCCATCCCTCCCCCACCACTGGCCTAACGAACGAACATGTGTGCAGGTGGGTCGGCTACGAGAATGACAACTTCCGCGGGCGCCAGTACCTGTGGGACATGTCCGAGCGGGGAGAGTATAACTGCACAGAGAAATGGTGTGGACAAGCAGACCGCGTCGCCTCTGTGCGCGCAATTAGACAGGTGAACTGAGCGAGACACACAACCACTCTTCTGCCAGATTCTGTCCCCTGTTCCTACGGACATTGATCTGGACCTGGTCAAAATCTACTGCTGGCCAGAGCTGGTAAACACGGTTAATGCTTAGGCTAACCTAATCTAACCCCCATCCAACCCCAAATGTCCATTGATTTTAATGCATTACAGTGAGTAATTAGTAATTATGCCATTAGTGAGTCATAAATAAAACTAATATTACCCAATGATATGAGTGATTAGGACAACCAGTACTCAATGCACCAAAAACACCCTCAATCATGCTGACGGGGCAGTGGTGGCCTAGCGGGTAAGGATGTGGACCAGTAATCAAAAGGTTGCCGGTTCGAATGCTGAACCTCCAAGGTGTCACCGAGCAAAGCAGCATCCACACTCACTGCTCCCCATAATAAAAACTACTCCAAGGATTTTAAAGGCCATTTGGCCCAATTAAAATCCCAGGTAATTGTAGCGACTACATGACATTTTATTCACGCTTTTTTCAAATATGATTTTACACCCAAGCATTTGCGCGTGAAGGTGAAATGAAGCGTGCTTTACTCTGCGATGCAGGACTCTTCTGCCCCTCGTGCTCAGCTGTTTGAGAGGGCAGGCTTCTCAGGGAGGAAGACTGAGCTGACAGATGACATCCCCAACATGATGAGCCGCTACAACCTCAACAGGGCTGCTTCCATCCGTGTAATGGGGGGCGCGTGAGTACACAAAAAAAACAACAACAACAACAAAACTACCAACTAAGCAGCAGACGTATGACCTATATTCTGTTTTTTTTTTTTGGGGGGGGACATTAGCTGGGTGGTTTACCAAGAACCCAACTTCAGAGGCCCTCACTACGTTCTGGAGAGGAAAGACTACAGCAACTTCTCTGACTGGGGAGCTCAGAGCAGCACCATCGGCTCCATGAGACGTGTCCGATTTAGCTGATTTCTCTTCCCGCGGCCACTCCATCCTTCCTCCATCCAAGCTTTTTACAGAAAACAACGTCTTAAGCTGAACACTAACACAGCACACCAGAAAACATTTTTTTTTGATAATAAACAAGGGAAAAAACTAGAGCCTTGTGTAATTTTTTCCCCTCAACTTGCAAAACTTCCTTTTAAACTTCCTTTTCCTGTCCTTAATTTCGGATGCATAACAGGACAGGACAGCCGAATGCGAGTGCTTTTAAAATCAGAAGTAAAAGCAGATTGCATCTCTTCTGGTATCTTTTCACCCTATCAACCAAACCATAATTCTTCCCTCTAAAATGTAAAGGTTGGTATTGGGTCAGAACATTATGTTGAAACATATAATTTCATAAAATATCATTATAACCTCTCTACAAACACAAATGAGACAATCATTTTAAACAAGACTAAAATAATCAAGCTTGCAATGCAGAATGCAGACAGCAAAATCAGTAAATGCGTCTTTTATATTCTGAAGACTGTATCTGTCGATCAGAACTGACATCTTTTAATCATGGGTGTTAGAAGCAGTAAAATTAACACACCTAAACCAAGGCTGCACTCTTGAATCCACTGGAAATTTAAAAAAAATGTTTTCTTTTTATGAGCATGGACATGCTGTCAAAGTCTCAGCACTAACTCAGTAAATAGATATAATGCTCCGAATTCTTCGATGGTAATACCAAAGATTCAACCAGTAAGGACTGTTGTCTTAAATTATAGTTGTCAAAGACATTTATGAATTGTGCTGATGAAGATAATAGTGCAGACTGGCCTGTCTTGTAATACCCGTTTTCTCCTCAAGAGGCGATAGTGAGTTTCAGTATTATCAGGTCTGCCCTCAGGACAAAGAAACAATGCTGGCAGCACATTCTAACCTCTTGTCATTCATGCAAATGGAACCGCCCTTGTGGTTCCTTGTTTCTCATGATCAGGGTGAGCAACCCACCTTTCTGGGCAGGCACGTCCTCTTATTGCATGGGGAAGTTGCATGCTTTGTGGAGAATTAATGCAAAATGCTTGTTCAATGGTCTTTGTGTATTTTTTTTTTTGCATAGTCCTGCGGCAAGACAGGCAGAGAGACAAACAAAAACCAAACCGTGAACATAACCTCTTTGATAACTGATAACAGAACAGGACATTCCAAGTACAGTACCAGAAATGCCAAAAAAAAGCTGCAAAGAGAAAGCTGAAACATTGGCACGTGACAAAAACACCTGACTATGACTAAAATGGTGCTAAGACGGAGTGTTTTTGCCATAATGACTCCATTAATACATTAATGATTCTCCAAATAGCATGTCTTCACAGCTCATACCTGCTCCTGAAATGTGATCCAGATAAACAAACTCTTTCATCTCTTGTCCAGCATTCAAATTAATTTAGTATTTTTAGTACTGAATAGACCGGCCTGGAAATGCATCCTGAAACAAGACTTCTTTGAGTGCGTGGTGTAAACAAACACACCACTCCCAACAAAGGGTTCTTGTAAGGTTTCAGGAGACCCGGTCACCCTCCATTCAGACCCCGCGTCTACCGTCAGATCGCATGTATCCCACGTATCCCCATGCTGGGAAGGAAATCTGCTGAAAGTGGAGCCTTTGTGGGGACTGCGAGTTCAGAGGAATTGTGTGAGGCTTAGCGGGCCTTAACTCTCCGCGTTCAGGGAGAGGCCGCGGAGGCTACCTACCATCTTAAATCCCTGAACGCAGCTGCCAGTTTCTCTCGCAAACATGAGAGGGGTCGATGCAGCCGGTTCTCAGAGGTCTTAACACGGAGCGGGGCATGGCAGACTCACGGACACATGTTCTCGCCTTTGTGCCCTGTGTATTTAAGTGCCTGTGAGAACCGCAGTTGCTCTCCTTTTGTCAGGTTGATGATGCCTCACCGCTATTTCCCAGTCTGGCCCTGCAAAATGGGGGTGGTAAGCACTAGACGGGTGGCATCTGATATCTCTGTTGCTCTCCGGAAGGGAGTGGAGTTTGAAGGCCCTCTGCCTGTGGAATGTGCCGTTTGAGGGAGAGCATGGAGAGTCAGGCTAAGAGGATTTTTCATGTGACCTTGTAAACCTTGTGACCTTTTTAGCACAAATAAAATAACTGCAAGAAAAGTGAAGGAGTAAAAATTAGTTGTTCATTTTGTCACTGTGGTGCAGTGACTCATGCTTCTGCAGTAGAAGCAGGTAACTGTGCCACCTGCTGGGCGGTTAAAACCATGAAGTTGCTTTGTGTGTATGTGTATGTGTATTCATACTCTGTAATGAGGCTGTATGCATTTACTTACTCTCTTTCTACGGTGCATCTGTAAATAGTACTGCTCTTCTGCATTTCTGGTTCGATGCTAACTGCATGTAATTGGTTTTCTACCTGTACCTTTGTACCTTTACACATTGACCATAATCTAACCACATATAAAATAGTTATGAAAAGGTTTTGTGAAAACTGATTTCTGTTTCACAAGAATAAGAGAAACACCTTGGGGCAGTTACACGTTTATAATGCACATGTTGCATGGACCAGGTCCTGTGAGTCTGTCTGCGTGTGTTCAGATGCATTCTGCAGTCGATCTCAGACTTCAAAGCCAGCTGCTGAAATCTGAAATGGTATACCGTAATTGTCCACTGTACAGCGCAGTCCTGCATTCCTACACGATTCGCCCCGGTGTTCTGCCCTTACAATTAATCTGCACTGTCATTATCGCGAGTTTATGCACAAACCTGCTTTCAACGTCGATGTAATATGCTCCCAGAGCTACAACATGAGTCTTTACTGGCATGAACCTAGAATGTGTTGCCTGTATTTCTGCAATATCTTACAATATGGAGTGTAAAACGTTTTTTTATTATTTTACTATCTAGCATCTAAACCAGTCTCACAGGAAGGAAGAAGGTTTTTTTTTTTATTTGCTGATGGAACCATTTGCTTGTAGGTATGTAGACCACTGCAGCCTAGCACCCAGGGCCCAATTGTGGCTGTTTGGAAAAGGCAGCTTTGTGTGAAAAGTGCTGCACGGAGCACCGAGCCTTTGATCACTCCACACACAGACAGGCCTGAGCTAACCGATGGCACAGATATCATGTCTGATATTTTGTGGGCACAAACTGAGAAATTCCTTGAGGTTGAACCACTGGGCTGGATACATTCAGAGCCGAGAATCTCAGGATACATAGTCTTTAAATGCCGTGCTGCAGAGAATTCTACAAAATGCTGCAAACCTCTAACAGGTCGCAAACAGATGACCCCAGAGTCACAGGTTTAAATCCTATATACTACCATCATGTCCGTGAGCATGATTCTTAGCTCCGTGGAGACAGTCCCTGTAATTAGTGGCTGGAAGTTAGTAAAATGTAAATGGAATATTTCCACGTTTCCAGCTTGTACTTGTTCTTGTGAACATATATTTTGGCCACATTCTTTCCAGACTTTCTTGACTTGAACGTCACATCATGCTATGGAACCTAAAAGTGAGCAAAAGAACAGAGCTAAAAAGAACTAGTTATGAACTAGTACTAGTAATATAATATCTCAGTGTGGTTATTAGACAAACGTTTGTTTGATGCATTGCTCATGTATTTTGGGTACAGTTAAGAAAATGTGTGGCCGGAAGTGGGCTGTCGGGTGACATGGTCGGCAGGTTTTCCGTAATGACCGAGGGGCCTGGAAGCTGTCTGCTCAGTGTTCCGGGTCCTGACATGAACAGACAGGCCGGCCATGGCGTTGCCTGCATGGAAGCTGCCACAGCGGCCACCTGCGTACCACAATTATCAACAGCGCTCTGGCCGGCCAGCAAAACACACTACACAGCACCAATTAAAGAGCGCGCACGTTCCCCTCCATCCACCCATCACTAACACTCCTGCATGTCTGACAAGGCTCCCTTTTTTCTCCTGCTGCAAATGTCTAATTAACATCGGGGCCTGTGAGAGCCAGAGCCTTCCAGAGCTGCTGAAAGGGACGAGGACTTGGACCGGGTAATCAGCTTAAGCACAAGTTTATTTCCTGCCCTCGCCGCCCTGCAGCTTCCAACTGCGATCGGGGTCCCCCCCCCCTTTTTTTTCCCAAATCTGTTTATCTCCAATTTCCTCTGACTTGTAATGGGTCTCATCGGCACATTGTCACCTTCAATTAAAGCCAAAGCCACAGCCCCTGTTTCTCAGATCCTTTTTGATTAGAGCTGATTTTGGCAGGCCTCACTCCAAACAATAACCTGGTCTGGTTCATTACGTCTTCATCAGCACCTCGATGACTACCGCATTGTGAAAATGACTGCTCTCACTAAGTGACTGGGCACATTATGGCACATTTAACTTGACGATATGAGCTTACATCACAGAACAATGCTGTGGGATCAACTGACAGCCACAACAAACAAGAAGCTTCAGGGTCTTTAACCAATCACTTACCTTCAGGGGCTTTAACC
Source organism: Denticeps clupeoides (assembly GCF_900700375.1). Classification (NCBI taxonomy): domain Eukaryota; kingdom Metazoa; phylum Chordata; class Actinopteri; order Clupeiformes; family Denticipitidae; genus Denticeps; species Denticeps clupeoides. The sequence goes on from NC_041722.1 coordinate 12,564,728, forward strand.
GATCACATGCCATCTCTACCTTTTCATATCTGTTTAAAACATTTATGTTGGAGTTTATGATTTGTTTCCATTCAAGGTGTCAGTTGTGTGTATGTATAATATGTATATAAGATTTTTTGTATAAAAAACTTTTGTTATGGACGGTGCAGCAGGCAGTGGTCTGATATGAGGCCAGTTATATTTTTCAGCATTCTTAATTCATTTGAAGTAGTATTAAGGCATAATGAATTTAATTAATATTAAGAACAATGTTTTTTCACTGTGGCTAAATTTAGTTATGATGCATGGCGATAAATATTCTTTTTCAACATCCCAAAATGAGAAAGTATGTCTATGTTGAAACCTTTACACATTTTTGCTGAACTGAGAACTGAGCTTGAGCTCACCCAGTCCCTTAGAGCTTTGAAAGAAAGACCTTTCCTGGGCCCCAGGTCTCCTGGAGAGGACCCCACACCACCCACAAAGCTCCTGATGTTATCTCACCCAATCGCAGGTCAGAGGAGTTCACACACACACACACATACACACACACACACACACACACACCAGAGGCATGCTGTACAGCAACTCAGTTCTGATCATTGCTCTATTGCACTCCTTCTTTGCTCAGCGTATAAATCTAGCGCCTGCCGTGCAAATGAGCCAAACCGTTAAGCTGTTCACAGATCTTGATAAAACTGCTGTTTTGATGATGCAGATGTTTTTCTCCCTGATCAGATTGTGCCCACACATACTGAAAGTGCATTTTAAAGTTTAATAGGTATGTAGATCACCCCGTGGCCTGTAGTTTGAGCCTAAGTGGAAAGCAGTGCCATTAAGGCCTGCGCTGCAAAGCTGAGCTGAGTTCCAGGGCAAGATTGGCATTGTTCTAGCCGAGGGCAGTATTTATGATGAAATGCGGAGGACAGTGAGAAATGACAGTGCTGGGAGTGGACTGGAGAGCCCTTGGCTGACTGAACTGGGCCTTTGTGTACAGATGGCAAAGAGTGGGCTGGCCGCTTCCCCAGAGTGGCTCCCTGTGTAATTACAAGCTGCCAAAACACTCCAGCAGCGGCAGCAGCACACATTACGCATGCCTACCTTTCCTCTGCAAACCTGAGCTAAAAACAGAACACTGCAAGGCTCCTGATAATTATCATTCACAGAAGCAGGAGAGCCAGCCCTTAGGTGAAAAAGTCACCCTTTAAAATACTTTGCAGGGAATTACTAGCTTCACAGGTTTGGAAAGGCTGACTTGGTACAGTTTTTCCTCCCAGCCTCCCCCTAGTTTCCTTGCGCTGGTCGCATTACAGGGTTATAAACAGCACTATCTAAATTAGAGATCCTCTGCATTCACTTGTCATGCTCAATCACAGACGCAGGCCTTGAAGGGGACCATGCAGCTGTAATTCAGCGCTGGAGCTGCCCGGCCGCTACCTCCTTCCACACACGCTGCAGTGCTGCACATGGCCACTGACAGTGCATGAGCCGGAGACGACCTCCATTTTATGAGCCAAGATGAGGAGGTCTTTCAAAAAAATTACCTTCAGGCGTATTTTCCACTATTGCAAGTTCTCGGTGTAGAGATTCTGCTGAATTTTACTATAAACAGACAACACCTTGAAGTACAGAAAGTCACAAAGTGACTTAAGGTTTACATTATAAATGAGAGATTTCAAGGCTGGGTTGTAATGGATTACTGTGCTGCATGTTCATAATACATGGATTCAATTTAAAAGGACAGTATTTCTAATGCAGAATACATATACATTAATAGTATTCGACAGACCTGCTGAGTGACTTACGTAAGTGCTTTAAGAAAACATCAGAGAATACTTGCAGAATACATATGCTGTGAGCAAAAACCCTGATTATGATGCAGTGCAACTGTTTTACATACGCATTACAAATGTGTATTCTGAATATATTACTATCTTATGTACTGCAGCAGAATATGTACACATATGTACACAGGCAAGCATTTCATTACAGTTTGAAGGCATTTAAATCAACAGAATGTACTTTTTAGATATTTATGAGAGTGAGTGTCATATTAAATAATGTACTTATAGAACACTGCACGTGAGTGTGTGTGTGTGTGTGTGTGTGTGTGTGTGTGTGTGTGTGTGTCTGTTATTGGAGGACAGTCTCTATAGCCCTCAGCCAAAATGTAAAATGACAGACACAGATCCCCTTGCTTTTGGAGTTCCGTATGTTTTGGCCACAGCTCCTCCCTGGGGCACCTGATGTCTCTGTGCTTCCTTATCTTAATAGCAATTAACTGTTACTGGTCTGTGTCAGTGACGCAGGCTGCTAGAAAAAGCGACATGATAAAAATGGTTGCAATGAGAGAGAAAGACGGAAAAGGCTTGACAGAAGACGAGAGATAAGACGGATATGGATTATAGCCCAGATACGCCTGGAATGTAAGATGAAGGCTGGAAAGGCAATTTTCTGTGCTTCCCATAAACATTAATCCATGATACATTTTTGATTATTTCATACACTTAAAACAACAAACAGCTTTTAGGTTTACAGGCAACATATTACTATGCGATTGTGCATTTAAACTGCATGTATGTTTGTAATCTATACGTAATTTTACTCATATTTCATCCGAATACTGTGGAAATGTACCAACTTAAATAATTTGGTCCAAACTGAGCTGCAATTAAACATTTTTGCAAAAAGTCTCTGTATCAGAGTAACATTTAGTTAGTTTTTGTCCTTTTTGTCTCACCATACACCAAAAAGTGAACACAGACATCAGGAGTATATTTGGTGTTGTCGGCTCTGAGCAGGATGATGGTGTTTGTAGCACAGCAGCATTGTAACGGCATGCAGGCCTCCCCTTCCATAAAGCTAGAGAGCATAAACACCTTTTAGCAACATCCACTGTGCGGGTCCCTAGGCAGCTGTCTCATCAGCTCCAGCCTGCATGTCCCATGTCTCAGTTTCCCTGCTCCGTGCCAGACACAGGCAGGAAATGAAGGCACGTTTGGGTAGTGGTCTGGCCTTTGACCCACGATCTGCAATGCACTCGTCTTTGAAGTCTGGTGGAGAATCACATGCAATTACTTGTGAAATAGAACATGTTCTCTGGACCACTTAACCCATGCTGTGAACATCCATCCGAGGGCAAAAGCACTTCACCGTTCTGGGGAACGTTTCGCTATGTCCCCGCAATGTTCTCTTCATATTGGGTCAGTATGTTCACTATAGTGTCCCTCACTGCTGCCTTACATCTAAATCTCAGCAGGGTCATTAACGTGACTTCCAGTCAGAGGCAGAGACGCTCAGGCCCACATAGGCAAGCCCCAAACCAGAGATATGAAGGTCTCACATACTCACTTCAGTGGTAGGGTGGGTGGGGGAGGGTGGGATTTAGGTTACCCTGAAAGGAGAGTAGCAAAGGAGACGCAGAAGAATATCAGGCCTCACCTTCACAGCTCTTTAACAAATTCTTATCATTGCTTTTGTTTTCTGTGAGCACAGTCCTGAGATGCTGGCTTGATAAGCCATTTTGATGTAGCGGCAGCTGAAATTTGGCAAAGGGCTTGCGGGTCTCGCTGCTACACTTCAGATGCTGGGATATTAGGAGCAGATGTAGCCTCTTTGCTCTGTGAGGCAGAAAGGAAACGTTCCCTGCTGCTATTGATTGCTGATCCTCTGGCTTGTTTGGGCTATCAGCAGGGCTCCTGAACAGATATTGCTAAAGCTGGGTGAGGTTGCAGTGCTATTCATCAAAGGTATAGAAGGTGTTATGGTTGTAAAAGTATTGCCATTTGATGAATGGAATGTTGCTTTCTTCAGACATGTAGCTGGATATATCACTTTTTTGATCCTTTAGAGCTGGTAGAAAACTGTAGGACACATGAGATAAAGGATATAATGAGTTGCTTTTTCTGTTTAAATTTGACAGTAAATTGAAAATAATTGGATTGCCAGAGCTTTAGGTACAAATATTCAAATTTTAAATCTTTGTATCATGAACTGTGTTAAAGCCTGCATAAGTAAAACGTTGACTAGTATAACATCAAGCACATCAGCTTCACAAGAAATATATAACTAGCTGACTTTCTAGTTCTGTAGCTGGGTGATAAGAAGATGAACCCAGGCAGCACTGTCTTGTTTGCTTAGATTAATAGCAGATAACAGGAACAATGGACTTGGATAAACGTCGTAAATGGGCCTCATTAGAGACATCTTGACTTGATGTGAGACATCTTATCAAGTCTACTCATTACTCTACTCACTACTCACATTTACTTGTTGCAAGCAAAAAGTTGCAAAGAATCAACCAGTAAAGACCTCTACATTCACACCAGTATGTCAACAGTTCTTCAGATCGCCTGTTTTCAGTGGGCTATGATTCAAATGTCTATAGTATAATGCCTATAGTGTCCATATATAACCTGACTCCCACAATCTTCAGCTACTGTAATTGTTTAAAAGTTTAAGGTTCCCCATCCAAAATATATTATACAGTAAATGGACGTGCACTGACGTTAATACTGGGTTCTGCAGGAAGCAGGGGGGAACTTTTCTGACACCATGCTGACGTTTATGCGTGACCCAAACAACGACCGTAATAATCAGCGCACTCGCAGCCACTGTAAAAACAGGCTGATACTGTATGTGGATGTTGGCCCCGGTGCCTGACTCCAGGGCCCTTCCTAAAAGATTTTGCCAAGCTCTTTCATTCCTTCCTTCCTCTCACCCTCTTATCTGTAAAGGAAAGTCACTCTGGCTCCTGGCGAGACACATGGAGTCTCCATGTCCTGGCGACCCTCATTGAAAGACTTTTTTTAACCCATAATTTGCATAATGATTCACTAACAGAAGCCCCTTAAACATCAAAGACAATCATAACAATAATGAGAAATAATAAACCAGCCATTCATATTTAGGCAAGAAAAAAGTGCTTTTAGTCCTTAAAAGGAGGCTTTTGGGTGTGGATAAATATGCTTCCCCCCCTAAATACCAATCATAAACTGACAGAGGGCAAAGACCAGGAAACACCTTATTCTTACTCTAATAATTGCAAATTGCACAAATGGATTTAATGCTGTAGGACAGAGGTGCTATTTGCCAGATTGTACAATTCGATTGGCTCCTAATCAACACCGGTTCTACCCGCAGAGAGCAGAGAGGCAGAGGAGAAGAAACGTGTCCTCTAATCCATTTTTATACAGTGAAACCAGCCGCTCTCCTGGGGTTGTCTGGACGCAGACAGCAGACGTCCACTGCATCCAAAATGCTGGATGCTGCACTGTACTACACACAACAGTCCTGGTTACTAACACTAGGCATGTAAAATATATATGTGTATTTAAAATTAAGATTACTGTTGGGTATATGTGTATGGGAACTACATTACATTTTGTTACATGGTCCTAAATGGTACAGCTATAAGCAATAACATTAATACCAACCATGTTCCATAAATATTGCATAACAGTGCAACTTTCTTGCATTTGATGAAACAATGCCTAGACCATGCTTCATATCATTACTAACTATGACATTTTTATGCGGGAAGGTGTGGAACATGAATGCAAAACAGCTAGAGAAGTTGTTTGTGAATCGACGCGCCAGTGTTTTCTGTAGGTATCTGAGAGGAGAGAGCGTTGTCGGCGGAATGGAGGGCTCCGAGCGGCGGAGCCAGGGAAAACTCTGTTTGTGTACGGAGTGGGGAGCTCTTATCTCCAGCCTGTACTGACGCCATGCTCTTCCTGTCTGAAATCTCCGCTGCTGATTTCTCTCTCTGCTACTGACTCCTGTGCTGCCAGCCCCCCTGGCTCTCCAGTTTCTAACCGCTCATTTCAGACTCTTTTTTTTTTTCCCCCTCCCCTTCAGCCCAGATTAGATATAGGCGCTGTACCTTCTTACGTAAATGTCTCCTGAAACGCCTGTTAGGATGCACGCTAAGGAAACTGTTGAAAGGCCAGGCTGAGTTTAATAACAATTGGAAGTCAATGTGCCACTAACATATTAAACATTTTTTTATGTTTTTGAATGTTTCTGTAATGTCACTTTACAACTTTTACTCTTCATTACAATACTGTTACTGTTACAGTTAACACAAATTTCAAAGAAACACTGAATTTGGATATCATTGCACCCATTTTGTTCAAGCAGTATGCATAAAATTCACCAACCCATTAAACTGGAAATATACGGCTTAGCCAGCCTAAAGATGTTATTCCAACTTTTGTAAGGGAAGTCATTGTCTCTGCACTGTCTGCTATGACTGGCATTGTCTGTCCCATGTCAGCCATGACCAATAGTCTGTGGCCAATCCCCTTGGCGCCAAATGATCTGTGACATGGATGTAATCAGGAATAGCGAGGAGCTGCCTGAGTCACTGAGCCTTTCTTTCCTTTTCCTTTATTTGGGACATAATGTCTTCCTAATTTTCTTGGACCTTCTTTCTCTTTCATGTACGTCTAAACAGAGGCCTATTTAGAAAGTAAACAAATGAACCAGTGCTGGTCTGGTCCCAGAGCTTTTGCATGTTTTCCACATAGTCTGAAGTCGAAAGCCACATGAATGGAATGGCCATTGTGCAGATACTGAATCTCGATCTGTGCAATGCAACTTATTCATCTGTGCATTGTCTAAACACACATATTCATCTCAAGGTTGCATGAATGCAAAAGATGCCAATGCATGTTCCATAAAACAGCATGCAAAACGTAAAAGTTTTCAGTGACTGTTAAACCTGTTAAGATTTTTGGCAGATTTATCTGAACTATAAGTGTTGCTCAGCTTGCCTAAGCTCAGAACTGGCAGGCAGAGTAGTCTCCCTTAGAATTACATTCCTCTGATTATATCCATCTCAACCAGCCATGCTTGGAACCAAACTGGACCTGGGATTTTTTCATACAAACAAATATAGAAGCCAAGTTGGAGCAATACAGAGAAAGAGAACAGTGGTTTTCTCGTGCTGTACCTAACACTTACATGAACATCATTTAAAAATAATATTTTAAATATTTAAAGGCAGTCCTTTAGCAACAACTTAAGTAAACTTCCTATGATATGGCATTCACTGCTGATTAGACAAAGACCAGAAATTAAGACAGATTGTTTAGTTTCAGGGTATGGTTTCATATTTGGGAGACATTTACACCAATTGCATTTTTAAAATGGTAAAAAGATTTTGGTGAAAGTAAAAGACCATTGAATAGTTGCTGAATATGGAATATAATGCAAATGACTAATTTTAGGCAAATGTATATATTAAAAAATTACAGTCAGTTTTTGTTTGATGCACTAAACCTACCTTGCAGGCAGAGGGAAAGGAGGCAGGGAGCTCGAGAGAAAGGGAGGGACTCGAGTGGATAATTACGCTAGATAAAGTGTCTGTGTCTGTCTGTGCCTAGATTCCTTTGGTCCACGGCTCTGATGTCTTCTTACAAGTATACACTCTGAGCAAACACCTTAAACAGAATTTTTCCCATTTTATTTACAAAAAAGAAGGGTCTCTTCATCTAGGAAGGCCAAGACACGGGGGCGTAAGGGTTTAAGTGCAGTCTGTCGCCTCTTGTGCAGAGATGTCTGCTATCTTTCCCATAAAGCCATTAACTGAAATGGGCCTGATGACAAGTTATTCCTGTGGTAGACCTCTCAGGCCCCTCTGCTGGACCACAGGGGCCCTGGGCATGGATGTGGGCTATTTTAAGGGGCAGTTTGGTGCCGGCCACCCTGTCTCCAAAGCACAGCCTCCCTGCAGATAGTCTATCTACTGGTTTTAAATGGAAGCCATGACAATTGTTAGACTGACGCCAGGCGAGGGAGTTATCAGCTCTCTGTTCAGATAAATTGCTGGAGCTCTGATGCTTCCTCTGCACAAAGCACGCCCAAACTTCGGATGATATGTCCTTTGATTTGATGTTAGTTTCTGACTAATCAAGTAAAGAATCCATTTTTTTTAGCAAAATGAACTAAATTACATGGTTAAATGTCCTGTGAAGTCATAACGGCGCTATATGTATGATATTTCTGTGTGTGTATGAGCGTGTGTGTGTAATGTCAATGCAAAGCCTCATTGACTTTGGAGAATTGCCAGTGTATATAGTGTAAGCCATGGTGTCTAAGTTGATGTACACATGCATCCCCCAAAGCCCTGCACATAAAAAATATTACGATCCACACAAGCTTTGTACACAACCCTACAGCCTAAAAAACACACACAATCTCACATAACTGTTCTCTCACTTAATTCTGTTATTGTTTAGGCAAGTGCATGAGATTATAGTTATAAAACACTGTTCCTACTCATCAGAGCCATTTACCATCCAAATTCCACAGTTAACGAGTCAACATAATTAACCGTCCTCACCCTCAAGGGTCAAATTATCGATGCAGCAATTTCTAGGTGCCATCGCTAGGAACCGGCAATTAATTAGGAATGCATCAGATGTTTAGCATTTTTATATCTTATTATGATGAACTGAGTTTTTTTCTTTGATTTCTTCAACGGCATGGTATTTAGAGGTCAGAAAGCGCAAAAAATAAGACAATAGCTGTATTTCATTCATTGAAATTGGTAATTAGAATCAGACTGATGGTGAAGTACTGTACTTTTCGGGAAAAAAAAAAAAATATATATATATATATATATATATACACATACAGCCTAACCTGCTTAAGATGGTTAGACAGCTAGTTAGACCAGCTTTGTTGTGCAAGTTTGAACATCTTAAGATATGGTTTTAACTCAGTTTAAGTCATACCAACTAATACAACCTATTTTTGTTATTTTGTCATCCAGCTAAAATAAAAACAACAACATTTATTTCTAATATAGCCCAAAATCACATACAGTATGTCTCAATGGGCTTTGCACTTCATATTTCAGTCACAAAGTAATGTTCATCATTTAATAATTAAGTGATACGAGTACCTCATTTACTGTATGTTGTTTGTAATGAAATGCTTTCTTTAACAATTTCAATTATCCAGTGAGAGTTAAAATGCTAACAGGCTAGTTTGAGTGAAATAACGTGAATTGCAACATAAACTGTATGCCCTCTATTCAACATAAAAAAACAAAGTTTTTATTGATGAGAGGAGGGCTGTTTTATATCGACATGCAACAGAAGCGAATTCCTCTGTGGCTGGTGCTACTCTACTGTTTAGCCTGGAAGAACAGCCTGAGCGCAACCACCGTGCCCTTCATTCATTTCAGGCTAATCGATACAGTGTACATAACCGTGCGCACGATCCAAGAACGCCTTTATCTCGGGACAGTCCTGCTTCATTTCACCACGTTATCGCGGGCCCGTCCGTCTCTGTGGAGTAATAGTTGACATCTTGACAGCCAATTGGAGGCCCTCATTCCTGAACTTCTGCAACTCGGGGCGAGTTAATATACGACGGGGCGGGGCCTCGGGAGGGGGCGGGGCCTGGCCGCGCCGACTCCACATGGAGACCCGGTAACCCTTTCATGGCTGGGAGCCGAACCATTATACACTAATGGCGCTAATGATGCTGCTACGGCGTCCCCGTTATAGCTCTCCTAGCCAACTGTATTATTATTAATAATAATAATAATAATAATAACAACAACAGTGTTATGTTGACTTGTTTATAAAAGAGCACGAACGAGATTTAACTCCATATTTGCTAACTTTATCATTTGCATATTTGCTCATTCTTCAATTATTGCAGATATGGTGCACTGATGAATTCATATATATACATATACATGCATATATGATCTGTCCACTATTCCTTCTGGGGTTACGCGAACCAGGCGCCGCGTTTTAAAACCCTGTAAATTGGTTTAGCCCAGGCTGCAGTCCACCAAGATCACTTCTTTTTTCTTTCCTCCCTCTCTTTTTCTTTTTTCTTTTTTGGTGGAAGCGTTAACTCAAAGCGGGGCGGAAATTGCGCCTTTAAGAGTGCAGAAACTTGAAACCATGTTTGCGCAACAATCAGCGCTGCTCCCAGCCGCCAAACTGTCTAGACCAGCACATGATGGGAATCAGCCAATGGCTCCGCCGCACTCCTCGGGGGCCCCGTGTGTATGAATGTGTGCGTATCTGCAGGAGAAAAGAGGGACGAATCGACGCAGAAGGAACGGCCGAGGAATGCCGCTCTAATTTACGAGCCGTGCTGGCGGAGTGAGGAGCGCGGTCCCCGCCGCGAACTGCGCGACTGCGAGCCGATCGGCGCTTTTATTCTTCTTTTTCTTTTCTTTCTTTCTTTCTTTCTTTTTTTTTTTTCTTTTTTTTTTTTATAAATCCCTCGCGTACGTTGGCGTGCCGCGTCGCGAAACTTGGGATTATTATGGGTTTTTCCCCCTTTTAGTAGAGTTTGGGACAGACCGCGAAGCGGTTCAAAGTCCAGAAAGGAAGAAAGAAAGAACATAAAAAAAAGGAGAGAAACGCGAAGGAAAGTTATCGGCGAGCGACCTCACTAATAGCCAGTTTTGTTATTCCTCTTTTTTTTTAAAAGCAGGCCTGCTTTAAAACGGAGAAGCTGGATTACGACTGATCTGTTGGTGGCTTTTTTTTTTTTTTTCTCGCTCTCTTTTTCGCAAAAGAAAAGCCACCCCGTTATAATCAGGTAACAGAAGCCGTCCCATGTTAACGAGGAAGCGGCCGAAACGTTAATGCGGTGCCGCCTGAAAGTCCCCGGGAGGTTCGAGTAAGAAAGTGGCTCGGATTGCAGGCGACAGTATGATGTGATACAACATGCAGCCCCGCGCCCGGGACGTGAATGTGGCACAGCCAGCCTGCGGTGAGTCCGTGTACGCGTAAAGCGACGGGGACGGGGACAAAATAGGACGATCGGGCGAAGGCGGAGAAGAGAAACGAAAAGGACGAAGAAGAAGAAGAGAAAAGAACAATCGGGACAGAAAAGTGTCGTATGTTCAGGTCGAAACGCTCAGGTCTTGTGCGGCGACTCTGGAGATGCCGTTTGGTTCCAGACGCGGACGGGGAGGATGTGAGTAGCGGCAAGCGCAGCGACGGGGGCGGCCGGGATGATTGGTTCGACAACCCAGAGAAGATCCCCAAAACGGAATATACGCCGGTGAGCCGGAGCGGGAGCCGGGCGAGGCCGCGCGGCCGGAGCGCGGAGGACGGCGACGGGACGGAAGACGCCAGGGGTCCCGCGTCCCTCCCCCCCTCCCAGCCGGCATGGAGGAACGGTGCCCCCCTCGGGAGAGGCCGGCCGGCGCTGGACCCGGAGCTGAAGAGGAGCACGTACGCCTTCCTCAAGAAGCTCCACGAGAAGTCGCTGGACACCCTGCTGGAGGCCGTGGAGTCGCGCGGCGCGGTGCTCAGCGCGTGCGTCATGGCGTCGCCGGCGGAGCTGCGCGTGGGCGGCGACGCCGCGACCCCCCCAGTTCCTCCTGTGCAAGCTCTACCGCTGGTGCGACCTGCACAGGGCGGCCCAGCTCAAGCCGCTGTGCCACTGCCAGAGCTTCTGGGCCCCGGACGGCCCGGCGGCCTGCTGCAACCCCTATCACTACAGCCGGATGTGTGGACCAGGTAAGGAGCCCCGGGACCCCCGGCTAGAACCCTAGAACCCACCCCACCGATCCCAGTCGGCACGCGCGCGCCGGGGCTTCTCCCAGGATGAAGACGTACGTCCCCCTTCCTCCCCACCCGCCGCCAGTGCTTGTGGCAGCTGTCAGGCTGTAAATTCAGGAGGACAGAAGCTCTGTTTAGAGACACTGACTTCACCCGCCGGTCGGCAACAGTCACGGCACTGTGTGTTTAGAGGTTGTTTGTCTGCGAAGAATTATGATCATGCTTCTCGGGCTAAACGCTTGTTTAGAAAGTGGAGGGTAATAACAGCGTAACAATTTAACGCTGTTATTAGGCAAAATAAGGGCTGGGACTCGGCACGCCGGCCTCCCATATGCCAAATGCTATAAACGCGTCGCGTTTGAAATTGGATTTGTATTCGATGGGCTGTTTTTACGCTTGTATGTTATGGCCACGTTCGTTTGGACATTGGGCCCTAATGAAACCACTGCATCTGTCTGATGTTACAGAGTCACCACCTCCTCCCTACTCAAGGCTTTCCCCCACAGCAGACAACAAGCCACTGGGTAAGACGCCGATTTAACGTCCACACGCCCTACCATCTCATTCACGTCTATAATTCTGAGACTGGCACCGAAACGTTCACATAGCCGGGGTTATAATGGCGCTTGGTAATTTTCACTCCAGACCCCACAATTCTGCCGTCTGCAAAAAAAAAAAAAAACAGGCCCGAGTAGGATCCGCATGGTTTTTATTTTTTTTTTTTACCTCTGGTCATTGTTTGTAGTGTCTGAGTCTTGAGTGCGATGCCATGCGGTGAACTGATGTGTTTTTAAATGGCAGATCAACCCGATCCTCCATTGTCTTACACTGAAACCGAGGCCTCCCACCCGGTGATGTCCAGGGACTGCTCAGGTGAGTGCCACATGCTGCGTGCACTGTGGGATTGACGCTGTGTGATCACTTTGTGTGTGTTCCTCGAGTAATAAGGTCATCTGTGTTAGTTTTGGGACGTTTCATCAGCCGCCCACGGATGCGAGACGGATTCAACACTATAACTAAATCAAGCTTGAAACCACAGCTCATGAGAGGGAGGCTTTAGATGCGTGGAGGCTTCTGAGGCCTGGAATGCCAAGCGTTCCCCTCCTGGGAACTCGGAGGAACACGTCTGTGGCTCAGGGTTATTTGCAACTCGTTTTTTTTTTTTTTTTTTGCTTAACCTCTTGTCCCACATATTGCATCACAAATTTATCATGATTCCGAACTGTTCCGTTTAGGGCCATGCCATCTCTACCACCAAGAGAACAGGAATGATCAAGGGTTTGATCTTTCTCGACCTCGGTCTTTCATGATCTTTCACTAGACCACATTCATGCTACATGTTCAGGTGCACTGTGGCTCGACCCTGAATCAGTCAGTGTAGTTCTTCATCCTGCCCTGGCACATTTAGAGGCTGATCTGCCCTTCGAAAGAGCATCTAGAGAGCAGGAAACGCTCAGCTGAAGTGCCACAGGAACCATTTGTATTTATGCTTCAGAGCACAGAAGGGACTGAAGTGTCACTTCAGGAAATTTCTTATTCCTGTTTGCAGTGATGTGAAAGTATCATCAAATGTTGGTCACTGCTGACAGAGAACATGTTTGTTAACCTGCGTTTTAGTTGATCTATCTGTACATTCCAGATGCATTGTAGCCATAGAAAGCCCATCTGTTTCCTATGAATTTATTATTTTAATGGTATGTACATAAACAGTGTTTATCTGTTTGGATTTCAAGATGAAGTGGATCTTGGTAGTGCGGTCATTCTTATCAGAAAGAAAACCCCATGGAAATATTTTCACGATTAATCGTCAGGTTATTTTAGCAAAATGTTTCTGTGTTATCAGTGCATTAAAATGAGGCAACATTTAAATTCGAGTATGGAGTATGTGCGCTTTTTAGCGGCTGCAGTGTTCCTGTTTAATGCAGTCTGAAAAAACAGCTCCTGGCGAACACAAGGGGGCGCTATAAATGCAGCCTCACTTGTCAACTCATTTGCACGTTAACGGCCAGGCAGCTCCATCTAGTGATGCTTCCTTATAAGACACAACACACAGATTAACCGTCACAATTTAAGGTTTGTAAAGCCATCCATTCTACAATATACTTACTTATTAATTTCTTACCCACGTGCCACTGAGATCGTTGGTCACTGAAATGAACACATCTCAATGGAAAGGTGTGATTTTTACTTGTTCGCATGAGCCATAATAAAAGAACTGATTTTAGAAACGGGATATTCAGTAGCGTATCGTCAGTATTCATTCCTCTAGTCCATTTATGTGGGTGGTAGTAGCCTAGTGGGTAACACACTCGCCTATGAACCAGAAGACCCAGGTTCAAATCCCACTTACTACCATTGTGTCCCTGAGCAAGACACTTAACCCTAAGTTGCTCCAGGGGGGGACTGTCCCTGTAACTACTGATTGTAAGTCACTCTGGATAAGGGCGTCTGATAAATGGCGTAAATATAAATGTATATTGTGCGCGGGTGCGCTTTTTTTGGTTGAGATTTAAGCTTTTTTGCGGCTGTTTAAACTCCTACACCTTTCTGAAAATCTGGTGCGCCGCACAAATGGCTGAATGTCAAAAGTTCTCAGCGTTAATGTAATTGGACGCGGCCCCCGCCCCGCTCGGTCATTTTACGATTGTTCCACAGTTTTTCCTTCTCAGCCCTGGTCCAGTCCTGCTCCCACGTCTGGCCCCTTCTTACGCGCAGAAGGGCAGACGTGATGACTGGGACCGCCGTCTCCAGAAATCAGTCTTTGTGGGTTGTTTATTTAAGGGAAGTGAGGCCTCAAACAAACATCCTGTTTGAAAAACCTATCGCCTTTGGAAGCAGCGTGAGTCAATGAATTGGCCCTTTGATGGCGTGGCGAGGCCTAGGAACGCTGCAGAGACGTCCAGTATCTTTAACGTTGCTCCCAGGGAAGGCCATGCAGTTTTCCTCATTAGTGCGTTATCCAGAGAGGCAGAAAAGGCCTCATGTTATCCCACACGATTATAGCCACATGTATAGCTTTGAATGGACATAAGCCATCTTCTGAAAAAAAAAAAGGGGGGGGGGGTTGAGCGCGTATAAATCTTTAGGGTTCTTTCCCAGTATCCGTTACATACGGTACTCTCGTGCGCGCCTACACGCTATCGGCCAGACCTCCAGTCCCGTCCACAGCGCAGCTATTTCCTGCGCGCTGTGCTTCAGGTGTTAAATGAGTTGTCCGAACAGCTTGAAAGGCCGTTGAGCTGCCGTTTGACTGGAGTTTGGGGAATGCGGGCTGCCCGGTGAGCTGCGCGTAACAGGACGTGTCCAGCGAGCGGCTCCTCTTGTCAGCGCAGGGCAGCGGGTCACGGCAACAAGCACCGGGCCGCGGAGCGCCATTAAAAATGTATGGAATGCCCAACTGTCAGTGTGGTGTTTTAACATGCCTGTGGTCAAGGCCGTGCGGCGAAATGACCGCGTTCATGCATGTGCCCCGTGGACCTGGTGAGTCCATAATGATGCAGTGATTTGCCATGTCTCTCCTCTTACTCAGTTCGCGTATTTAGCTTCTATACATTGAAGTCTTTATCCGATTTTGTTACAGTCACAAGGCAACCTATAATCCCACCCAGTATTTTCTTCCAAAACCGAAAAGACTGTATAATATCACTGCTTTGAGAATTATGGGCTGTGGCACGACCTAAATACTTAATGCATGGCTAACACAGTGCAGAAATTGTACCAATTGTACAATACAGTTAAGACCTAAAAGCATTCTTGGTTGTTATGGTCAGGTCTGTAGCATCTGTCAGGGTTTTCTCTTTTGCTAGTCTTCAAGTAGTTAATATTGTTATAGAGGTATTTTTAAGGTATTTAGTTCTGTATTCCACAAATATTGATCTATTAAGTGACCGTAAGAAATTATTCCAGTGAGCAAGGGATATGTGACATGTATATTTTATATTTTTGTTTAAGCGCAAAGAACCAGAACGAAGAGTTATGATTTCATAAACATATGTACGGTTCCACGTCTGTATCTTTTCGCCCTGGCCAAGGCTGAAAAGCTCCTGTCATATATTACAGATGAAATCAAAAGTATGACTTGGCTCTGCGCTGAGCTAAGACTGACCACGCCTCTTCTCGGAGTGTTTCGTCACACGAGCGGTTTCTCCCGCCAGTCCGATCTGAAGCTCTCCCTGCAGACAGTTTACTCTCTTCTGCTGTTGCAATATCCACCTCATGAAATACGCACCATGTCAAAACATTGCAACACTCTGCGAAATCCTGGGCACTCTTCAGTAAATTCGATTGTGACAAACAATGGCGAGTTCTGTGGATTTTATTTTCCTATCGCCCGTCCCGCCTTCTCAGAGTAGCAATGGGGAAGTCTTATGGCACCATGGCGATTATCAAATATTTTGCGGCCTCCAGACAAGAAGTAGAGATCCTGTTCTGTTGTGTCATTTATTTCTTCATTGCACGTCCCCCCCCCCCTCCCCTCCACCCGCCCTTTCTGTAGTGCAGCCCGGCCATACTATGTTAAATACGGTTTGAATTACAGGACTGCCTGTGGCTTTTTCTCTTCCCTTCAGAGTTTTTGCCAACTCGCAATTTGCCTAATGAAATCCTGCCGTTCTGTTTAATCTAAAGACTCCTTGCAGATGTTGATTAGGAATGACTCTACTGATTTTTTGGAAATGGTTCCTCCCTGCCTTTTTGTCAGGAATGACTTTAAAGGGGCCGTTAAACGCGGGGCGAATGCAACGTGTGGCGAATGCAACGTGGGGCGAATGCAACGTGGGCCCGCTTTAGGAAGTAGTAACGTTCTGTGCCGCTGGATCACTTTCTCCCCGCTGAGGCCCGCGATGAAAAGGAAAGATCCTGACACGGCCCATTTTCCTCATCTGTCGCCGGGATCGATCGATGGATCGCGGGGAACTGTGTAACTGCCTGCGGCGCCATCAAAATATTGTGACAGGCAGCGTTCGGGCTTTATTTCTCTCTCTCTTCCTTTGCCTTTGTATTGTGGACGATGTTTACTGTGGATCTACTGGGTTTCAGGGTAGAAAATGATCTATTTACACCTGGGGGGGGTGGATTTAAAATGCCCCTGCGATGCTATGCTAACTGTGTGACACTGGCAGGAGTGAAACAGATCAAGACGAGCCGGCTCCTCTTAAACCGTGTATATTTGCTTATTGTCTCGTTTTTAAGCTGACCATGTTGATGCCCCCCCCTCTCGACCAGCATATTAAGGTGCTTGTACAACAACCCCCCCTGATGCCGTTCCGGCTGTCCTCTCGCGGCCGTGTAGCTTTTTAGCATCACGAGATAACTTCCTCCACGGGCGCACATAGTCGAACCGGAGTTTATTATGGCTGAGTCAGAACTTGATTTCTCTTCTCTTTGGCCTTGGTACAGACACCCCCCCCTCGCCCACCTCAGCCTCCACCCCCGGCCTCCCCACCATCAATGCACTGGAAGAGTCTAATAGCTAATGGGGGGGGGGGGACAGAATGCTTGGCACAGGATTAGAGGCTCGCCCCCTCCTCCCCCTTTTCCCTTCTGCGGTGCTGGTTTGGGATGTGGGGTATTCTCTCCAACAGCGTAATATAAAATTTAAAAGTTTGAAAAATGTCTCTTTGCAATATGAGTTTGGATGATCTGTGGAGGGGTGTTTTAATACAGACGGAGTAGGGCAGCTAACCTAATTTAGAAATAGAGTAGAATAAAAACGTATATTGATGTACTTTATGTACTTGCGGTAATTTTCCTGTTATCCAAGGAATCTTAATGGACTCGAATAGTAAAAACAGAAAAGGAGACAAAAGTCAGCAGGACCCCCAAACAAAGCTCACTTTAACCAGTTTGGCCTAGTGAGTTGTTTATTCAGTAACAGAGCGGCAGGGTTGTGCAAGAGTTCTTACCCTTTTTAACTCTTCTTTTTTTTAAAGCTCTGTTTCAGGTAAGAAAAAAAGTATTATTTCGGCCACTCGGCATGCCGTTCTACGCGTGTCTCGAAAAGGGCAGTTCGGAGATGAGGAAGGTTATAGAAAACTGGTATCATGGACACCTGAGATACTGTAAGCCCACTGGGATGGCGAAACCCAGCGTGTGTGGGTGGGTAGGTGGGTGTATGCATGCTCCGCTTTATCGCCGCGGTTTTGGCCAGAGCAGGAAGGCGCGGAGTGAGGCTGAAATGGTGAAAGTGTATCTGGGCTGCTCTACCTTAAAGGAGATTGTAAATAGGAGGTCATTTAGCCCAGAGAAGTTTGAGAATGAAAGGAATGGGGCCACAGGCCCAGGCTTTAAATCCTCTGTGTCAATAGACCCTCTGAAGCAAAATAATGGCATCACTCTGTGTGTGAGTTAATCAGAGCTGATAGCGTGAAGGCTGGGGGGTCACGGGGTCACGGGCTTGTGCTAAGTTGTCAGGGAGCTGAATGCTGGCCTTCAGCTTGTGGTGGGAGGGGCGGACAGGGGGAAAGGGGGACCCCCTGACTGGCCCGCTCACCCGACTGGAATGCTGGGAGGGGGGCTGGGGGTGTTGAAGGCAGAGATGACAGATTTGTGCTTTTTTTTCCAGAGCCCTTGTGCCACTTCAGAATCCAATCCTATTTAAAGGAGATTTTGAGGAAAATTTGTGATGTTGCTTGCACAAGTCTTCAAATCATGCATGTATTATGTGTTTTGTGTCTATTGGAATACTTGAAACTGTGGAAGAAAAAGGAAAAAAGTGCCTAATGTCTAAAATATTATTATAGGTGAATGACTATAAAAGTTTGCGGTTTGTCGTTCTACCTTCAGTAATAGTAATAAAATAGCTGTTTAGGTGGCAGGAGTGACCTGCATCATGTCACGTGCACACTGTGCGTGGACACAAGGAAACAAAGGACGGTTAGTTGTAGCTTTGCTCTCCTTCCGTCTCAGTTACGGCTGATTAGCGAGAAGGCTGGCTGCACACTAGCTGTTTCTTGATATCTTGACATATTTGGGTGGAAAGCGGCACAGTGTGCCCATCATAGTACTCACATGTTAAGCATGCTAGACAATAAAGGTAAAGGTAAGCTGAGATATGACATTGTTCATTTTCTTTCATGTTTCAGATACCAGTGTTTCAACTGGCACCCTGCAGCGGCATCACTGGTGTAACGTCGCGTACTGGGAGCATCGGACGCGGGTGGGCCGCCTCTATTCAGTGTACGAGCACTCTCTCAGCATCTTCTACGATCTACCTCAAGGCACAGGCTTCTGCCTGGGCCAGCTCAGCCTGGAGCCTCGCAGCAGCACCGTCCAGCGCACGCGCGGCAAGATCGGCTTCGGCATCCTCCTGAGCAAGGAGCCGGACGGCGTGTGGGCCTACAACCGCAGCCAGCACCCCATTTTCGTCAACTCTCCCACTCTGCACATTCCCGACTGCAAGAGTCTGATTGTGCGCAAGGTGATGCCGGGCTTCTCCATCAAGGTGTTTGACTACGACAGGTCCTGCCATGTGCAGCATTCTGCAGAGCCCGGGCACCTGGACGGGCCCTTTGACCCCAACAGCGTCCGAATCAGCTTTGCTAAAGGCTGGGGACCCTGCTATTCCAGACAGTTCATCACCTCCTGCCCCTGTTGGCTGGAGATTTTGCTTAATAACAGATAGCACACACACACCATAAAACTATCCCAAAAGTAATCTACCTAGATTTAATATAAAGTTTTATATATTATGAGAAATATATTATACTTGTAAATAATGAGTCATTTCTACCGTGTAATTATTTATGTATGGTGCAATGTGTATATGGACGAAGCTAAGAGAAAACCGGATAATGCACTTTTGATTCTATATATTTTGTACATATATAGAGTCTCTCAATGCCATTTTGAGCAATCACTCAAAAAGAAACTAAGATAAACCTGGTTTTGGTGTATAGTTTTTATATACTATCAATACCCAGAAAAGGCCATTCACACATTGATAATAAAGTATTCATATAATAATATATTTTGTATGTCTTTACTGTTGTTACCATACTCTTCATGCATTATTTTTTTAAATATTGGATTGGAAATAAATGGCCTGGTTCTTAAATAATTTATTGAGTGCAACCAAGGAAGGGCTTTTTGCTGTGAGTTTAAAGGGGGAAGATAAAACCTGAGCATGTGCAGGCAGAGGATCAAAATTACAAAGATCCAAAAAAAACACAAAGTTGTCAGTTCTGTCAGATTTGAGATCTCATAGTTTTATTGCACACCTACCTGTAATGTGCGCATTTAACTTTAATGAGGGTTGCTGCGTTTACTGCTCAATTATGCCGGAAAAAAATGCCTTTGCCGATATGACAGCTATTTATCACCTCTTTTCAGGTCATAAATGTTAACGTGTCCTAAATCTAGGTGCTTTATTAGAAATGTTTCGATCATGCAATTTTAAAATGTTTAATATAACTCAGACCCATCACGATTCCATGTCACCGTAGTTCGGATGTAACGATGTAACCGCATTAATAGCTTTTCGGGGCAAACACAAGCCTTCGTCGTACACAAACGGATCCTTAATATATCCTTAGCGGGGACTTTCGGCCACATTTTTCTGTACACTAGCCTTGTTTTGTTTCTTTAAGCACCATGTCTGTCAACCACTGTTGTAATTAAACTGAGACACTGAGACTGGGTGAACACAGTCTTCTCTTTCAGCAGCCCTGAGCCAGAACACAGCCCACTTTCTGCACTTGAAACGAGGCCAAGAACAATTTTTTTTTCTTTCTTCCCTTGAATCACAAAAGCATTCCTCTTTCAATTAACCCCAACCATGCAATGAAACTTTGCTTTTTGAAAACAGGGGCTAAAGCACCAATGATGGCTTAGTAACCAAAACTTTATTTAAGTGCACTCTAAGGTACATGTTTTACTCGGTACGGCATTTCTAATGCGGTGAGCATTGGAATATCGTAAATATATTGAAAAATGTGCATATCCATAACTGATAATGGTAGCATAGTAACAGAAAGGAGTCTGCGTGCTAATGCCTTAAATCCAGCTTGCTGGGCTCTGTTCTCGCCGGCTGATTTTCCCTCAGGAAGTCCGTTCTCCTGCTAGCCGCATCATGGATGTGCGTCTTCCACCTTCTCGCACCTCCCTGGGCCTCCTGATCCATTTAACTGGCTGCTCGGAGCCCGACTCGGCTAAACACTTCATTTGTGTTCGCATTGCTCGAGTGCCATGGGTCATATTCTCCTGCTTTAAATGTCAGAACGCAGAATTCCTGTCGTTGATTACGCCGCAGTGTCCTCAGTTCCCCGACAGTTTACTGGTGTGTGATGTTTTTATGACCTGTTTGAGGACAGGGCTTACAGTGTAGGACCAATTTGCTCAGGCCAGAAGGAAAAGAACAAGGTGAAATATGAGGGAATTAGCCAATCTTCAACCTCAATGGCTGGACCTGACATTCCAGAGCTATGAGATGCATACCCAGTGTGAATGTTGACCTTACTGTGAGTGTGTGTGTGTGTGTGTGTGTGTGTGTGTGAGCGTTTCACTTTTCTACAGATCTGCTGCAGGATGATTCCAGGCCAAAGAGCTATTTCTGATTTCAAAATGAAACGTTTTCTAATCACAGGGATACGTCTTCCCCCTTCTTCGCAGCAAACTGCCGTTCAGGAGAAGCCAGTGCAGCTTAAAGGTCTTTACAGTCTCAAGACTCTAAAAATAGCCGCGTGCATTTCCTTCCACTGCTGCTTAGAGGATTTGTTCTGTGCAACGTCTTGGTAACACTTTTTAGGGTACCTCCCAGCACCGAGATGTCTGACCCGTCATAACCATTGCCTTTGTTTCTCAGTATATCCAAGGCATGCATAATGCATGCTGCTGTTTGCCATCAAGTGCATCTTTGTTGTTCGGCGTCAGCGTGGCAAACCACGTGGCACCGTGAGCTCGCTTGCCGGCGAGCGTATGGGGCTTTCTCACGGATGCTTCGCTGATAGGTGCGTTGCCTTTGCACCTCGCCTCTCGTGTTGTGGCAAGCCGGAGCAGCTGCAGTCTGACAAATGTTAATGTGTTACGTGTGTTAGAAGCCAAGTTAACATGAAATGGAATCAGTGCTGAGAATGAGCTTCAGGCTAAAAGCAGAGCTTCTTCAGTCGGGGGGGGGGGGGGGGGGGGGGGGGGGGGGGGGGGGGCATGCTGGATGTGTGAAGGCGTTGATTAAACGGACTCACCCATGGCGATGAAAGATTACTTGTAGTAATGACAGCCACGCTGCAACACTACTGCTCGGTTTGTACATTTTTAGAGGAACTTATATATTGTGGACTTTAATATTGAGCTTGGATAAAAGACATATTTTAATCACACATCAAGCAATTATGAATGCCTACAAAGTAATACAGTCTGCAGCGTGCCATGATATGCACTGCATTTTCACTGCAACCATAAATAACCAAAAGTTCCATGAATTCAGTAATCTGAACATTACATCCTATAAATGAATTATTATAATACAACAGTCATTATACTGTGAATCACAGTGAGTTGATTACATTTGTAAATAACTAACCATACATTTTGCAAAGAATATGATTAATTCATAAGACTACAGCTTGCTATAATATTTAAAACTATTACAGAGACAAGAGTCAGGCTGCACGCCCTTGCACGTACAACGGCTCACGTTAATTTTGAGTGGTATGACGTCTTTCACAACCGAACTGAATTGTGGGTCCAATGCTTGTGGTGCTTGCGAAAGAAAGCTAAAATATCTTGAACGTTTAAAGCACGGACGAAAATCATGCTTTGTCATTTTAAACCATTTGCTGTGACTCTTCCTGTGAGAAATGCACTGATGACTGCTGAGAAGGCCTAAAATGCCTAGAAGTAGCTTCCCTCCGCCTCCTTCTCAAAACTACAGGACTCAAAATGAACACAAATTCATACGGCGATTCAATTTGAACACCCCTATTCGCCAGAGCTATTATTTGGCCATTTGGTAAGAAAAAAAAAACAAGAATTTCAATGCCGCCGGGGTTAGACTAATGGTCTACAGTCCATTTACAAAAAAAAAAACGTTCCAGTGGGAATTTTAACCACAGACTCTCATGAAACAGAGCTCATGCAATGCCTTCGGAAGTATCAAGGAATAACCATTTTGTTTAGCTCCTCGGTCATCGTATTCTCTTATTTAGAGTGTTTATCCGAATAAATTTGAAGTAAACAGGACGCACGGTGACATGAATGCATGTTTGTTTAGCGTCTGCTGGCACGAACCTTTGGGCGGCCATGCTTGCATCCTGCAAAAGCCCTGTGTTGTGCTTGTGCATTTTTCACTGAGCCCTTTGTAATTATTTGATCTAATGTGGCCGCTCGCATCTCGGGGCCTGATCGTTTCTTGTGGAGGAGCCAGGTACCGCGAAACGCCCAGCCATCCGTTTGCTCATCTTTAATTAATAATGATTCATCTAGCCACGGTGCTAATTAGAGCAAGGCAGCACTGACATCCTCGAGCACGATGCCTCGTGACACAATCTCCAGCTCCAGTCCTCGGCAGCTGCTACTCTGTATGCCAGAAAACGGCATTTTCCTGATACTGTCACAACATTTACGAATAAAACAATCCGTTTTGAAAAGGAAAGCCTAACCTGCTCCATAAGCGAATGCATTATTTTTATAGATTGATTTAGAGGAGCATCAGTTTACCATTAATGTGAAGGAACCCAGATATTCAAAGCTATGGAGCCATATGTTTGCATTTCTGAGCTACTGAATGGACATGCGAGAAAGAGCAATAAGGAGGAAGGTGCACA
Organism: Denticeps clupeoides; assembly: GCF_900700375.1. Classification (NCBI taxonomy): domain Eukaryota; kingdom Metazoa; phylum Chordata; class Actinopteri; order Clupeiformes; family Denticipitidae; genus Denticeps; species Denticeps clupeoides. Next base: position 12,588,015 of record NC_041722.1, read on the forward strand.
GCTCCCTCCCTCTTTCGCTCCCTCCCTCTCTCTCCTGGCTTCTCTGAGGGGATCGGATGTTCTCAGCAGTTCCAAGCAAGCGAAGCTGGGGGCAGGCAGACGGTCTGGCTCCACAGTGGACTGTGCACAGACACGCAGCCAGACATTCTGTCATGAGGTCTGCTTTCACTGGGGTCAGCTAAACAAGCTTGTTGGTCCTAAACACTCACACACAAACACACACACACACACACTCACATACACACACCTCACTCCCTTGATGCCTTAACCTGATACTCAATACAACAGACATTTACCCTTCTTTGTCTGTTCTGTCTACACAATGATGATTGATGTAGCGAGAAATGGAAATTAAGCATGAATGATGACAAAGCCGCGGGTATTTTAAGTACTACCTCACAGTGTGTCTCTGATTCTCCGGCTACCGTGCATGTGCTCCCCTCCTGCTCACTTGGCTGCCCTTTTAATCCCAGGCCCTGGGGCTTGAGATCAGTGAGTGGATCAATTTGGAAAATTTGAACAGAAACCAAAAATTTTAAAGCATTTTAAACGTTATCTGTATCAATATTCATTTGAAATGAACCCGAAATTGTATACTTCACACGTTCAAATGAATGTAATTGTTTCTCTGTAGACTTAATTCAATTGAGCTAATTTGCAACAAAATAACTTAAGACTATTGCCAGAATAATAAATGTTCTGAAATAAGACCACTGCCTTTATATTTCATTGTCACAAATGTTTTGTGTTAAATCAAGCCATAGTCTTTGCAATTTATGTTTTACATTTGTTTATGAAAGCTTGGGGTTGTTTTTGAATACTGAATGTGATCACATCAATATCAGAAGTTTTATGTTATTCCTCTGAAACTTAAACAAAACTGGAAAGTTGAACAAAAAGTTGATAACCTCTCCAGTCAGGATGCTTGAAAATGATTTCTCAACGTGTGCTGCCATCTGGTGGTAATATTTGGTGAATTTGTTATAGGTGTGAGAGTGTGAGTGAATAGTCTGCGTGCCCTGAGGTGGGCTGGCACATCACCCTGGGTGAGACCCCTGCACCCAGTGCCCCGGGGAGGGCTCCGGCACCCACAACCCACAACAGTAAGTTAAAGTGAGTTAGCGAGTTCAAACGGATGATATTTCAGCACTTTCACAAGGCTTATTTATGACAAACTCGACTGCTGTTTTGAACTCCAAAATATGGTTAATTACAACCCCCCCCAACCCAAACAACCAAACTGGCACTGGTGTGCTTGTCTATGGTACATCTTATCATGAAGTGCTCAATTATTGCTTAATTAAGCACTTCACACTGTATGTGTACTTTACTTTTTAAAGATTTTTTATATCATAAAATTAATAGAACTCACAAATTATTTTCCATGGACGTAGGTGCAAATCCTTTGTAGTATTTGTTATTTTACTAATCATACCACATAACAAATTAATATTAGATACATTAATTTAGCTGAAACCTGTGAATGGACTATTGTGTTTTTATGTTTTTCATCTTTAGTAGAATCAATTGGTGTAGAGAAAATATAAATCCCCCATGACAAAAATGAATTCAGTCTTCTGAGGGCCAGAGTATATACGTGTATATGTGCGTGTGTATGTGTGTAATATTCCTCATCACCTGATATTATTTGTTGTGTTTTTGTATAGAATAGCAGTTGAACTGAACCCCTTTATGAGAGGACATATATCAAAATTATACACTCTGATCCAGAACATTTATTCACCCTCATGGGAATGCTCTCCATGTTGCAGTTGGAAAAACTGCAATCAAGCTAATCGTCAGGAAAAGTTCAAGGAGATATGGTCACCATTTATCGATTATGTTAAACCATCCAGTTTAAGTCCAGCAGAGCCAGGCAGCTCCCACAATTAGCACACACTATTCCTGTGTGTTCGTGATCATTTTCATCCTAGTTAAGTAGGTGAGTTGATGTACTGGAGGTGCTGTGGCGTTTCCTCCCCTGTGGTACCACAAATCATCACAGAGGGCAGCAGAACACAGTCATTGTGCTGTAACCGCGTCACAAGAATGGACCTTCACTTTCCTTCAGGAGCAATCAGACACATAACAGCTCATAAAACAATAGCAAAAAGAAGCCCTTACTGCCTTCAGGTTTGTAATTATTACCTCTGTTAATGACTCATTTGAAGGAATAAATTTGAAGGAATATTATGCGGGGCAGTGGTGGCCTAGCGGTTAAGGAAGCGACTCTGTAATCAGAAGTTTGCCGGTTTGAATGCCGATCTGCCAAGGTGCCACTGAGCAAAAGCACCGTCCCCACAAACTGCTCCCCGGGCGCCTGTAATGGCTGCCCACTGCTCACCAAGGGTGATGGTTAAATGCAGAGGACACATTTCGTTGTGTCACCGTGTGCTGTGCTGCAGTGTATCACAATGACAATCACGTCACTTTTTTTTTTTGACAACGAATTGCTAACGACTGGAGTCAGCAGGTTCAGTATTGAGCCTGGCTCTCATCTCCAGGCCATGTCTATGACTAATCCGTACGCTGCTTCATCAGCCTCATCTACCGGACAATAGAGCAGTCACTTCAGCAGACTTTGCTCAGCGCTGAGTATACTTTGCTGTATGAATCATTACTCTCGGTACAACACAACGCGCCATTTCTGCAGACATTTCGCTCAGCCAGTGACTCAAATCTGCAGCGGTTCATTACAAATATACAGAAACGCCAGAGAAAGCAAACAGAGGGAACCTCTGTCTGACATCGCAGCTGCGTTGTAACGCCACAGATCTGACCCAATCAAGATGGTTCAGCTACTGTATATTTAAGACACCAGCACGCATAATCACACCTTCCCTAGATTTCTGCCCTGTGTTTGGTTTTAGGAAGGAGGGGCTCTGAATACCGTGTTCCAGATGATGACAGGCGCTGACATTTTTAGCTACATTTTACATTTACATTTACAGCATTTATCAGACGCCCTTATCCAGAACGACTTACAATCAGTAGTTATAGGGACAGTGCCCTTGGGGTTAAGTGTCTTGCTCAGGGACACAATGGTAGTAAGTGGGATTTAAACCTGGGTCTTCTGGTTCTTAGGCAAGTGTGTTACCTACTAGGCTACTACCATCCTAACTAAAGAAATGGCACTGAAGCCAGCACAGGAAGTAGTCTTGCCAGCTGCACTCGGCGCACCCTGCAGGTTGGAGGTAACTCCCCACCCCACCTTTGCCGTGTAATAAAAGCTTCCTTAATAACACCCTGTAGTGCTTCAATCATCTCGGGTACGCCCATAAACATATAGCCAGTGGAGATTCTGCCCTGGAACACTGCTTATTTTGACTTTCTGACAGTAACAACATGTGCATGTGGAATAATTGTTTCTTTGAGAACAAGTTGTACAATAACAAAATAGGGATGAATGGAATCCAATAATCTAGGGTGGAAGTAGCCTAGTGGGTAACACACTTGCCTATGAACCAGAAGACCCAGGTTCAAGTCCCACTTACTACCATTGTGTCCCTGAGCAAGACACTTAACCCTGAGTTGCTCCAGGGGGGGACTGTCCCTGTAACTACTGATTGTAAGTCGCTCTGGATAAGGGCGTCTGATAAATGCTGTAAATGTAAATGTAAGAATACCTTGTATTACACAGAAGCACATTGTTGAGACTGCTGAAATATCTTGTGTGCATCCATGTAAAATGTCTGCATTCACTGGTTTTTATGTGGATTTCAAGTATACTGTCAACTAACGTAGGCATGTTGGTCTGTTGGGATGCACCATTCTAATGGAAGTCAGTTTTATCTTTCCACAGAAGTCAAGCTAGAGATAAAAGGCCAGCAATCGGTAATCTTTTTTTATCAGGCCAGTAGGAGTGTCACATTCTCAGCTAATCACAGTCACACAAGGCCACTTCCTTTCATTAGCCTACCCCTGCTCTTCCTCTGGGAGAACAGCTGATGCAGACCCCCCCACTCCAGCAGCCCCTCCAGATCCCCCGGTGTCCAGAAGCACCACAATGCTGCTATCATCCATCGGATTGTACACGGTCATTGCCCATTCAGGCAGCCGTCGCCGTCTTTTGTCCGGCGCAATTCTTCACATGGAACTGCGGGCCCTCCCTCCTCGTGGGCCGAGGTCTGCTGCTGTCCATATGCTCTCCTGTCCCCCACCCCCACACTCCGAACCAGCTGTCATGACTGTCCAGTCCCAGGGGGAGTAAACAGGTGCCAGGCCTGTCCTAGCCACTGTGGAGAGCTTAAAGTGGCTCTCCGTCCAGCCCACACAGCTCTGCAAGGTGATGGTGCTATTGTCATCAGCTTTGAGGGAACAATAAAGGAAATCCAACTTAGTCAACGAATAAAATAAATCTAAAATAGAAGTATGTCAGTATTGTGGGAAATGTTTAATTGCAATAAAAAGGAGACTTTTTGATATCTTTAATAATGAAGAATTGAGAGACACAAAAGAAGACACATTGGTTCAACCACCAAAGGGTGCTTTTATAAAGTAAAAAGCAAAAAATATATAACTGCAGGAAACTTCAAAAAAATACATTCATGGTTCTCTAAAGCAGATGAAAGGAGAAGGGCTGTCCATCACGCTGGAGTGTATTTTTATACCAGGCAGCTCGCTGTTTTAAGAGAAGACCTGTCATCGGGGAGCTGCACACAGGGAGCATGAAAAGAATGTATGTTTTGATAGTTTTTTTACAAATCAATGTATAGAAATGTAAAAACATAATTTTATTGTGGACTAACAATCACATCATGAATGTTTAGTATCAGTGTAATTACATAGCTACCGGTAGTGGACTGGTGAAAATGACAAAATGTCAAATTATTCCCCAAATGTAGTTGTTAAAGGAGCTTTGGAAGGTTTTGTGCGGGTCTGCCCTCTCATCACTGATTCAGCACTCCGAACGACGCACCGAGTAACATGACTCTGTCTGACCGAGGCACCCAGTAATGCAGAATATTCACCGGACGAGGATCCCGTATTTGTGTTGGCCGGGCAAGCTGGGGCAGGTTTCATACATGCTTCACCCACCCCTCCCCACCTCCTGCCCCCTAAATTAAGCACCCCCTGCAGCCTGTGTCTGAGGAGCCTCGGATAGATTAACATCCAAGTCAAGGCCCCGTCCGCACCCTCGCTCTCTCTCTCTTTTCTTTAGGGACTAAAGTTCATGCGGCCCATTTGGGCGGCTTCTGTTGAACACCACTTTCCTGAGCTCCATTTCATCAAGATTTCCTTTATAACTTACATATTTACATGCGTACGCCTCTCAAATGCTCCTTCTGAACACATTTACAGCTGCTGTGGTCGTCCAGCACTGGTGATGAATAACCATAGCAGCAAAACTTAAATTCCCCAACTTTGAACGTGTCACCCCAGAGGGGCCAGCATGTAAACCCCGGCGAATCTGCATGTAAAAGGTCCGCCGGGCTGGTATGTGGAGCCGCGCCGAGGAGGCCGAACGATATTTGCATTTCGGGCAGGCGAGTCCCAGCCCTATCCCATAACATCGCCGGCGGAGGAGTCCGCGGCTTTAAAAGAGGCGCCGGGGCGACGACGACCCCACTCCGCCGGGCGACGAGGCTTCCGTTTTTAAAAAGGCTTTTTTATTTTTTTTTACAAACCAGACGAGCCGTGGGACCTTGGCAGAAACACGGTTATTTCGTCTGGTTGACGTTTATTTGTTAGGAGAGCGCGGCCGGAAGCGGGGACTGGATCTCCCCGCGGATGGATATTGTCGGTAGCCGCGCTGAGGCAGTTGTAGGCACTAGTAGCTGTCGATAACTTTTGTGCGGGGTGCACGCGAATTTCAGTCACCGCGAATTTTTGTCCTCCCCCCTCCTTCTAGTGTTAATTTATTGCGTTGGTAAATCACACGTTCATGCGTTCGTTTATTTTTACGACTCCGTCGTCTTTTCTATTTACGCTCGAAGTGTTTTTATCAGACTAACGTGGTTCACGTTCATTGCCGACGAGCATTGGACCGAACGGAACGAGGACTTCGGCGACCACTGGAACAAAATGTCCATTTTACCCTTCACGCCGCCGATCGTGAAAAGACTTCTGGGCTGGAAGAAGGGTGAGCAGAACGGCCAGGAGGAGAAGTGGTGCGAGAAGGCGGTGAAGAGCCTGGTGAAGAAGCTGAAGAAGACGGGCCAGCTGGACGAGCTGGAGAAAGTCATCACGACACAAAACGCCAACAGCAAGTGTATCACCATACCGAGGTAACAAACATACAATCGAGCCGCTCAGGCCGCTCAACACACCCATAATTAATACTTATACCACACGTACTGAGTAAATGTTTTGTATGTCATTGCGGTTTTTTTTTGTTAGCGTCACAAATAAGCCGTCACTGAAGTTGACAGAGCTCGATGCACCAGTTTCGGCCAATAATAAAGTGGTGTAAACTGGCCAAGAGCACCTCACGAAGATTCAGGAATATATTGTCCATTATTTCGCCACTTTTCCCATGCTAGCCCTGCTTGCCAGGTTGCCAGATAAGTGCATGGAAACAAGCAACCAATACAACACAATCTTTTAAAGACATTTTTGCTCAGTATAATCGTTGTTGAAGTGTGTCTATATAGAGTTCTGCTAAAAAGCACGTCGCGATTTATAAGTTACATCCTTGTAGTCAGGGCAGATGTTACTACTCGTTCAGGCCCCGAATTGGTTCAAACGAGCAGCGTCGTGCTGGAGACCAGCTGTTCATATTCAGCGCTATTAACACGGCGCGCTTAAAAGAAGCGGCCAGCTCTGGCAACACGGCCGCCGGCCGCCCCTGCGTTATCTGGGTTTAAGGAGCTTTGGCTGCGGCTAGCAGCGCTAGCTAACGCGCGCAGGGGCTGAAGGCGGCCCCCTTTCGGGCCCCGCGTAGGTGTCAAGAGCGTCGCCGGCGGCGCCCCGTGTCACCGTCCCGCTTCCTGTCACCCGGCCGAATCGCGACGCGCCGCGGGACGCCGCGCGGCCTCGCGTGTTTTCGCGCGTCCCGCAGATGCGCCAGCGATGCTGGGGCGTTATATAACGCGCCCTTAATCTGCCGCGGAGCCTAGCCTACTTGTGGCTGGATTGCAGGCCGCCGCTGCCACCGTGGTTCGGAACGGCGCGAATCGCGAACCTGGTTTTAGTGGGACGGCCCCGTTTCCCTCCAGTTAGTTACGTTGTTGTAAATGCTGTGTGGCAAAGTGCAAAGTTTCCACCGTTTGTTCTCAAAGCCATAAAAACAGGAGGCCAAGAGGCATAAAGTGGAAATGCTCCTGGGATAAAGTGGAAATGCTCCTGGGGGGGCGGGCAGGTGTCTGCACTAAATGGCTCGATGGCCACCACAACGTGTGACTAGTGCTTCGCCCCCTGCCCTGATGCTGTGGACACAGACCTGGCTTTACAATCTCCCCAAAAGTAAAACATCCTTCAATTAGGAAGATAAATTGCTTTAATATAAAACAAATAGCGGTGGCGATTCGATGCGATTTAACCGTCTACGCATGTTTGCAAAGCCCAAATACATTTATTTCCCCCCCCCAGCTGCATATCGAATCGCCCTCTGTGTCACATTTGTTCTTATTCGGTTATGCAACCTGCTAATACCCCGAGGTTTCGGCTGCAGGGCCGCGTTGCATCGCAGCGCTCTTGTGACGACGATGACGACGAACCAAATTGACCTCAAGCCAATTCCAGTGTTTGTTGATTTCTGCACATTTGAAAGTTTTTGGTTTGTCTTTTTTTAAAAACTTCTGTTAGCGTTTCACTTAAAACAGTGGTTCCCAACATGGGGTCTTCACAATTTATCTGCGCTGAGGTTACCAAAAAGACATTTGTTAACATGAAATTTATAAAAAAAAAAAAAAAATCTCCAAAAAATAAAAAGACCCAAAAGAAAACTCCACGATCCTTTAGGCTACATAGACTACAGTGTAAAAAAACAAGGAGACTTAACAACAAAAACCTACAACTGCTACAAACCTACAAGTGTTATTCCTATTTAATGCTTGTCCGTGGGAAGGAATTGGAGTTGGGGGGTCCTGGCATGTCTTGGACAGGGGCAGCGGGGACCCACTGGTTTAGAAGAGTGTGATATCTCTGTTGAGGTACGCCAGAATGTTCGGGCTTAGGCCCGCACCTGCCCGGTGCTGCCATGCACCTGTCAGAGCTCCCCGCCCCTCTCCCTGAGAGCCGAGCGGCGGCCACCCAGACGTCCGTCTTGCTCTGAGAGGAGAGGAAGTCTGCAGCGGCCATATTTTGCCCACGTTTCGCGGTGACATCAAAGACACAGCCGACAAGAAGGGGCCACTGTAATCCCTAATGAAGGCTCGCATCACAACGATAAATATGAGCAGCAAGTGTCGCCGGGACCGTTTTATGTTTAAGACCGTCTGGGCCCCGCAGGGATGTCTGAGCTGAACATCCAACATCCTGAAACCCGATCTTCATTTCAAAGCAGCGTTTAATACCTAGACGGTATAGGGTGTCTTTATGTTTAATAGCCGTCACACACCCTTTGTATTCTCTTTTGTTTAAGTGACTGTACCGCCAGCGAGCGACAGATCTCCCCCTCACACGCTCTCTGTAGTGCGGTGATGGCGTTTTTTTTTTTTATCCTTTGGTGGGTGAAACCAGCCCTGCGTGTGTCACGGCTGAGCGCGGCGTCTCGCGGCGTGGGCGTCTCTTGCGTAGCGCTGTCCAGCCGGCAGCAGCCTGCCCGCGAAGCGCCGCTCTGCGCAGCGGCGGCGGTTCAGCGAGAGCGCCGAGGCCGGTGCTTGTGGCGAGTGTGAAGTACGCAGCGCTAGGCGTGGTTACTCAGCTCGCAGGAATGTGTGGCCAGGGCCCTGGGGAGGGCGTGGGCCGATGTTTGGTTTGCGGCTCCTGCAAGGGGTTGAAGGTTTAGAAAGTTGCGGCCTACTCCCTATAGGCTGGAGATAAAGGGAGCTCTGTACACAGACAGCCGTGCTTTGTGCGATGCTGTCATCAACGCCACACTCACTCTGTCTGTCTGGCACAAAAAAAGATTTTATTATTTCAATCAAATATCAGAAACTGTGTAATGTCTGTGTTACAAGTGACTTTAGTACAGGTCAGGTGTTTGCAGTGGTGTTTAGAGCCGGGCCCGTAACTAGATTAATCGTTCAATGTAGTGCTTTACGATTAATCTAATCGCGATGTCAGTCTGTGCGATTACATGAACGCAAAAGGATGCGATTTAAATGATTAGTACATGGATTGGATCGGATCTGTTGCCGATCCATTCTCTCATTCTCTCAAAGTTTGCGAGCTGACTGAAGTCTCACATCTCACGTCTCACATCTCAGTCGGATGTGACGTGTTTGGTCACATGACTTTCATTTCGGAGACATATGGTTAGACGGCGCATGACGCGCTGCATCGTACGTCAACATCGCCGCCATATTGCGATAGGCTCTGCTGTGGCATGAAGCATATACATGTCTATGGAGAGAAGTGCATAAAAATGTCTCACTCTTGTGCTGCTTGGGGCTGTACAAACCGCTGTACGCTCCAAACCAGATCCCGGGGGATTACATTTCATAGTTAAGGCAGGACAATTGTTTTGAATATATTTGGCCATTATAAAATCCCGTTTTGTAAGTCTTAACCTTAGCTAAGCTAGGCTAAGCTAGCGAAGCTATGCATTCCTGTGTTCAAGTCAGCCTCCAAACAACGTTTTGGCTAAACGTAGGCATGAACTATTTAGACTGTTCTTAGCTGTTTAGTTCACTTTTCTCAAACTTTGAAGGTTTCCTAAAGAAATTCACCTCAGTTTACAAATCTTAACCTTAGCTAAGCTAGCAAAGCTATGCATCCTTGTGTTCAAGTCAGCCTCCAAACAATGTTTTGGTTAAACGTAAGAACTATAATACGGGATTTTATAATGACCAAATATCATCAAAACAGTTGTTTAACCTTACCAGGGTTTGTCGTTCGACAGTAATGTAAAGACTTTTTTGTGATTATTTAATTTAGTAGAATATTGTATTTTGAAAGCACTGGGCATTTCAAGTTGTTATAAGTAGTTTGTATGTTTCACTTTGAAATTAAACATTTCACTATTAGTATGCGACTTTTCATTGATATACAAGCAAGTGTCCTTTATCACATCGCAATCGCATATCGCAATATTGATCTCAATAATCACAATATGTCTTTTTCCCCAAATCGTGCAGCCCTAGTTCAATGATAATCAAAAATATTTCCCAATGATTAGCGATTATTATTTCAGACATAAAACTGGCAAACTGTGAGGAGTGAAGGCCGATAGAGCACGTGCCATAAAACGGAGGTGACTTAACCCTGCGTTTACATTTTTATGAACAACGTCCTAGTGAGCCAATCCCAGCTGCTGTATGTTTTCGGGCCCATATACTGTGTTGGCCCGATGCTGCAGGCTGCGTTTGGTCTTAGATGGAGTCTGCCCGGTCCTGCTCCCCTGCTGAGTACGCCAGCCGCCGGGCAGTGATATCACCTGTGGATTAGAGTCTAGCCTTTTCTGTTTACACAAGGAATGGTCTAATGGGTTTAGCAGAAAGCGGGAAGTTGGAACCTCACACTGTTTTGTGTCAACCAGACAGGAGAGGAAGTTCAACCTTTTTTTTTTTAAGGACGCAATAATTAAAAATAGGTTATTTTTCTGCATGCCGCTGGAAATCCAACTCGAATATATCATAACGGAGGCCAGTGTGCACATCTGCAAGTTTGTTGTACTGATATTGTGATGTACAACATGGGGTATAGTAACCGAGTCACATAAATATAATCACTTTGGCGTTTTTTGCCATAAATATGATGATAGATGATACCCTGCACTACTATATCATGTTTCAAAGAGACATTTGGATTGGTCGCAGCCGCACAGTATGTAATGTAGCTTTAAGGCGGTGTTATGACACGAGCTTAACACATGGACAACACACGATGACATCACAAACACAATTCCATCACCACAACAGGGAGCGAGACGGAGCGGAGGGGGTCGGTCGTGGTCATGTGTGCTCCGTAGGGTGTGTGTGTGTGTGGGTAGATGGGGGGGGGATGCAGATCTGCAGATGGTCTACTATTCATGCAGGCCTTTGTGCCACAGCCTCCTGCTCTCCCGCCTCAGATTAATGTCCAGCAGCCATGCAGCAGTTTTCAATAGACTCCGCATCTTTGGCTGCTGGAATCGTTGTAAAAAAATATGGAAACCTAGGCTGGTTTCTGCCTCAAAAGAACATTCCTTGTAAAGATTTTCAAAGTTTAGGTTTGTTTGCAGAACTTTGTGGATTTTGAGGCGTGTGTGTATGTTTGTGTGTGTGTGTGTGTGTGTGTGGTGGTAAGGCTCAGACGCGCTCAGTGTGCGGCCTCACAAGTGTTTGTGTTGGTCCTGAGATTAAAGAAGCCCGGCCCGTCTGCGTCACCAGCCCTACCACCCCCGACCACACGCACGACCCCATTCCCCAAATCTCCCCACAGCGCCCCAACTCCAGCAACAGCCGGGAGGGGGAGGGGATAGGGATATAAAGGGCGTGCATCCCCTCTGGGGTTACAGGGTCAGCATGGGTTTTGGAGGCCGTGGGGCTGTTCACCCAGTTCGCCCGGCAAATCGATATCAATTCCCAGTTCACTTTTCACAGATGCCACAGAATGCCGCACTGGGGCCCAGATTCCACCGGAACGGAAAGGGACTCGTGTCCAGCGGACTCACCAGTACTGCGAGGCCTTCACCCATTCTGTCTTTGTGTTCAGGCACTGGACTCGGTGAACTTTCACTGGCCGCACGGCAATGTTTACGCTCCTTTTAGTTTCCTGGAGCCGTGTCATTATCACAGTGAATCAGATTCTACAGCTGGGGTGAGATGGAAATGGGAGGAACTTTGCAGCATGTAGTACAGGGACGTTTTAAGGATGACAATTTGTCACTAACTGTAGTGTGAATATCGGAATAGAACTAAAAAGTTCTATTGATACTACAATGTACTAACTGAAATATTAACAGTAGTGAATGTTGTTAGTATCTGTTGTTGGAGTCACATTAGATTACTCCATTAAGGTGTTTTTCATCTGATACCACGTTGCTGTCGCTACTAACAGTTAAACACAAAACCATTTTATATGGACTATTTAGCAAGGTTAATGCATCTGTTATGTTTGGCTCTCATATTGTGCATCAACCCAAAGTTGTATTGTAATTGTAACTGGAGCATAATGGGATAGTTGAGAGAACGAACAGCATTATGAGGGTGCACACAGAAAAGAAAAATCAGCTTCATTTTCTCTCCATCTCCCTTGCATGTTTGTGTGTAGGTATATAGGATTGTGTGTGTGTGTGTGTGTGTGTGTGTGTGTGTGTGTGTGTTCATGCTCCCAAGCATGCAGTGCATGTTAAGTCCTGCTCTGTGCTGAGTGCAGCCGAAGGCGTAGTGTATCTGACATTCCTGTAAGTGGCATCCCTGCCCCAGATTCTTGCCGGGGTCGGACTGCCCCGCTGAACTCCCACTGCCTTGTGCCTCTGCAGGGCCGCGGCTGTGACTGCAGGCGTCCACAAACTGTGCCAGCGGATGATGAATATTTCAAAGGAAACCATGTTCCAGACGTGTCCGCTGCATATTTAAAGCGTCTGCTTGCAGGAGAGCACAGTTGCTGATGCACAGTTCCAGGAGCTGGTGGTCGGGTGAAAGATAGACCGGTTGGCCTGTTTGGTCAGAGTGGCTCTGGAGAAGAACTTCAACACACCCACCTATCAGACAGAATTCAAATCCAGTTAGTTTGTCTTTCGTCCTCTTTAGTCATTACTCAAGCAGGAAGTTTTGTTTATTGGTCCACCCTCCAAGACCGTGGTCCAGTTTTATTTATTCATATAGCTGACACCTTTATCTAATACTTAGTAATCATTAATTACCAATCCAGTCACCTATTGCCCTGAGACACAATGGTCCAGGGGTTCACTACTCCAAATCCATATTGCCCTGTACCTTAATATGCATACCTCACTTTATCGTGTAGGAAATGCCACTTATTGTGATAGATCAGCACTGAAAAGATCCTCTTTATTGACACCAGGGCGGTGCTCCATAATGGGATCTGGTGCTATTGAACATGTCGCCAGTAGTGGTATGTCATGGAAGATGGACCTGCCCATAGTGTAAATAAGTGCATGTGTGACTCGTACGATTGTTTGTGGATGTTACCTGATCTGCTGATAGACAGGCTGTCATTGGTCAATGCTCGCCACATACATCTGAAAACATTCTGGCAAAAAAAAACGTACCTAGTTTGAACACACACACAAAGGTTTTCTGAACACTTAAAATGCAAAGTAAAGGTGACTATGATTATTATTTTTAATTGTTCTGTAATTTTACTCATTTTAGAATGGTTAACGGAGATTAATGCTTTCACCATTAACTAAACAACAATCTGGTTATTTATCACAATGGTTATTTATCTGGTTTTGTCAGTCAGTAACCAACTTTGTTCTGGTTGTGGCCGGAATAATATGATTGCACATGCTTAGAAGCAATAACAGTTCCAGGGGATTTTCAAATGTGCCACCAGCGCAGGCTGCTGTGATGACGCGTCTCTCGCACCGTCATCAGGAGTTGGGGGGCTGGGCGCCGGCCTGGATCACTGGCATCCTGCCAGCAGAGCCGAGATCGAGGTGCTGCTCACTCAGGCCGCGCTGGCCTTAATTTTTTTTTTTTGTTGTTGTTGTTGTTGCGCTGTTTTCTGCGCCACTGATGTGTGAAGCCCATGGAAATGGCTCGCGATTTACAGGCCACTCAACCTACCTCCGTCCGCGCCCAGAGCAAATAGTACCACGCATGTCACCACTCTGAGGCCAAATGACTTTTATTTTATCATAAGGTTGTGGATTAATAAAAACAGGGCATGTCTGGATAGTCGGAAAGATTAGTGTTACATAATTCACATTTAACGGAGCTTCACACAGGTTTCTGTTTTTTTTTTGCATCATGTTTTTGCCTCTCGGTTGTTTGCGGTGACTAGTGTTTTTGGACAAAATTAGAAGCCCATTGCAGTCTGCTGTGTTTGTATGTGTGCATGCTCAGGGTTGCTTGATGTTTAATTTACCCTCGAAGCGCCATGCCATAAGGTAGTTTTGCTGCAGCGGACACCGTATGTGTGTATAGGTATAGGTGTGTAATTGTGGCCCTGGGAGGTTATGTAGCTGAATGAAGGCTGACTGTGTGTAGAGCGTGTAGAACTGGCCCGTGTGGTTGGTGTGACCTCTGTGGCCGCTGCCCAAGTGTCTTGCTCATGGTGCGTTGTAAAATAGTACACACTTCCTGGCTTATTCATACACTTTCCTTTTCTGGATTTCCTGAATGCCTTTATTGATTTGAGTCATTTTGGTAAACTCAGTAAAAGTCTATAAAAAGGACTCAGTACTGAAAGATATTCATTTTTAGATGTGCTTTACTTTTTTTTTACTCTGGCAGCAAAAGTAAAAGTATTTCAAAGTTCAAATTCAAAGTGAAGTGATTGTCACAAGTGATACACAGCAGCACAGCACACGATGCACACAGTGAAATTTGCCCTCTGCATTTAACCCATCACCCTGAGTGAGCAGTGGGCGGCCATGACAGGCGCCCGGGGAGCAGTGTGTGGGGACGGTGCTTTGCTCAGTGGCACCTCAGTGGTACCTTGGCGGATCGGGATTCGAACCGGCAACCTTCTGATTACAGGGCCGCTTCCTTAACCGCTAGGCCACCACTGCCCCAATTTCTATTCTATTTCTATTGTCTTGTTTTTTTAATTTACTCACACTCACTTTTTTTGTCCCCAAGGTCTCTTGATGGACGCTTGCAGGTTTCACACAGGAAGGGCCTGCCACATGTCATCTACTGCCGGCTGTGGCGTTGGCCGGACCTGCAGTCGCATCACGAGCTCCGTGCTGTGGACCTGTGTGAGTACGCCTTCCACATGAAGAAGGATGAAGTCTGTGTCAACCCGTACCACTACCAGCGCGTGGAGACCCCAGGTAAGGCTTACGTCAGAATCATTTTTGGACCGCGGTGTTCATTTATGGGCAAAATAATTATTATAAAGAGGAGCTTCTGGCTTTCATGAGGTAGGGGGCTGAGAGCATTACTTTTCATTTACACACCGTTCTGTGCGAACACTACATTTTCTTTTGAGGTGTTGGTCAAACAAAGACAGCTTCTTTAACTTATAAATATATGTATAAACAGAAGATACACGTGTGCTGTTGAAACTGCAAGATAATGAAAGAATGGTTTCTGATCAAGGTTTACGATCAATGTCTGTGTTCACATTGAATACCAAGTGTAATAGCGGCGTCGTGGCTTTTCTCTGTGCAGTGCTGCCGCCTGTTCTGGTGCCCCGACACGAGATCCCAGCTGAATTCCCGCAGCTGGACGACTACATTCACTCCATCCCAGAGAACACTAACTTCCCTGCAGGGATCGAGCCACAGGGCAACTATATCCCAGGTGAGACACAAACAAAAATCAGCAGTTTATAATGTTTCACAGGTTCATTTTTAAAATTTTAAATTATTTTTCAAACAATGTTAAGGGAGGATATTTTCAGGTTGCTATGTAAGTAATGGGTGTGAAAGATCTGATAATCTATGGGCGTGTTTGATATGGTGACTATGGCAGAGATTCACTCACTGCCAGGTGACATCATTTTGAATTTGATATATTTCGGGGGAAAATTGTCTGTTGAGAGTTGCTAATGAAGAAACCAATTCTTATTTAAGAATTGTAAATTGTCACAGTTTGGTTTAATTTGTTCATTTTTAGGCAAATGTTTTAACACTGCTGGCGCTTGCTTGGGTGATGTATTAGCAGGAGGAGGGTTTAAGTTGTGCCCAAAACAAGGCAGGGCCTTTTATCATTGGGCCATCCAAGAAGCCGATCTCTGAGCCTGCTTGTTGTCCGACGTGAAGGGTTTTTAAAGAGACGTGAAGAGGCCGGGCTGCAGTCTCAGCAGCACTGTGGTAGACATTTAAGCCAGACAGGCTGGCAGGTTACACCGGGGGGGCTCTGTTCTCCCTGGCTAGTTGAGTGGCTGGGTGAGGGGGCGGCCCATTGCTGTGTGCCACAAAAAGCACTGGAGTCAAGAAGCCGGTCTGTGTGAAACAGACACTGTCTGTAGCAGTGAAGAAGTCAAGAAAAGCAGTCACAAAAAGAAATGGTTTGTCACTTTCAGAAGCAAGCAAAAAATAAAAAAAAATATGTAATGGAGTATATATTTAATCAGACACTATACAACAAAAAAGGGTAGTCACCAGATCAACAAGAAGACAGCACGAGTTAATTCTGGTTAACTCAAGTTTACTCAAATTGGCTTTATCAACATTGGACACTGAACTGTAGGAAATATTCTTTGTTGCTCATCCTGATTATACATTATTTCCACTTATACATTATTATCAGCTCTTATTAACCTGTTTTTTTTGCTGAAACTTTACTGTATTTACGGGACATTTCTCATATAATAATCTCTCTCTCTAAATATATAATCCCATTTCAGACTTGTGTGTATATTTGTTGCTTTTTAAGGGACTAGATGAATTAAGGTGATGCTTTTGTGTTTCAGAGACGCCCCCTCCAGGCTATGTGAGTGAGGACGGGGAGACCAGTGACCACCAAATGAGCCACAGCATGGACACAAGTAAAACCATACCAATTAACTTTACCCATAGTCCTGTCTCATCAAGCTGAGGCACCTACACCTCTGTTTCTCTTTTAAAAAACAGGCTCTCCAAACCTGTCCCCTAGTCCAGTATCTCCAGCACACAGCAACTTGGGTAAGTTGCAGGGAGAAACATGTGGTATGTGAGTGTATGTGTGGGTTTACTCTGGATAACATCATTTAATAAAAGTTATTCTTGCACAACATTTCCCAAGCCTCCTGCTCACCGAATTTGTTGCCCCATTTAAGTTTTAAGTACAAAATGCTCTCGGTTTCCATTTCTTCACACTAAAAGAATAAACCTGACACCTTCATGACTTCTGCCAGACTTCAAATCACAGACCCATGCCAAGATTTGGGAAGGTTAGGAAGCTTCAGAAGCCAATTCAATTTCAGTTTGCCCTGAAATTTTATTTCTTTTATGAGACATTTATTTTTGGTAGAGATTTGCTGAATCATTTTTATTAATCATGTTACAGTGACTGAAAAACACAACAGTTACGTCACTTAACCAGTTTATTTAAGCCACTATCCTGATCTTTTGTTTATCATAACCTTAGGGTTTAACAGGATCTAAAAAGTAGAGGATAAGAGGTGCTTCTTTAAGACAGGAAGTTCTCAGTGTGTATGTGTCTGTGTGTTTTAACGCATGCATAAGAGAATGTTGGTGTTGGCAGATGGATGAGAATAGGGAACCTCCCTTTTTTGGAAGGGCTCTAGATAGCTCAGAGGAAGCCACTTGTAAACGTAGCTTTTGTTTCTTTCCCATCTGATTTCAAAGCGGCACCAAAGATACAGGCCTCCCACACTTGAACTAATAATAATATCCTGTGAATTATTATCGCTTCACCAGATTGCTTGGGGGTGTCTTCCCGGAGCTTCTGCAGAAACAACAAACAGTCAGTTTCCCCAAGCCGAGGTGGCTTTATTTTAAAAGGGCCTTGCATCAGCACTGCAGTCTTCTTCTCCGAAGCATTTACAGGAACTTGTGTTTTTCAATCTGCGCACCGTTACCCCGTAATTTGCCTTCTGTGTCGCTGGATCCAATTGATGCCAGTCTTTCCACTGGCCTGGTTTGTGTTTCTGGGAATTGCTATTCCACATTGACATCACTGTGTCGTATGTATCCTCCCTTTTTTTTTTCTTGCTCTGTGTATCCGTCTCATTCCCAAGTACCTACTTTGCCCCACTATAATACCTCTTTTATTTACCCTCCTTCAGACCTTCAGCCAGTGACATACTGCGAACCGGCATTCTGGTGCTCCATCTCTTATTACGAGCTGAACCAGCGCGTGGGGGAGATCTTCCACGCCTCACAGCCCTCCCTCACCGTGGACGGCTTCACTGACCCATCCAACTCAGAGCGCTTCTGTCTGGGTTTGCTTTCCAACGTCAACCGCAACGCAGCTGTGGAACTCACACGGCGCCACATCGGTAACCTGCCTGCCTTTTTTACATTTTACAGACGGACGCTTATATGGAGATCAGTCGTGGCTGCAAATATAAGTCGCTCAGGAAAAAAGTTTTTTTTGATCTCTGTTCTCCAGGCAGGGGAGTACGTTTGTACTACATCGGAGGGGAGGTGTTTGCAGAGTGTCTCAGTGACAGCGCCATCTTTGTCCAGAGTCCCAACTGTAACCAGCGCTACGGCTGGCACCCGGCCACCGTGTGTAAGATCCCACCAGGTGAGGCGTCAGTAGAAAAGTTCCGTTTGCCTCCGATCCCACATGTAGCAGTCGTGCTGCATGATCCACACACTTAAAACAAATGCTTCTCATGACATCAAAAGCAAAAACTCTCTCAAATTCAGGATATGATTCAATTGTTCTTGTTCTATTTTTCTTAGAATAATTTTCTTTCTGCCACAATTTTCTTGACATTATATAGTGTAAAGTTATAGTGCAATGTTAAGAGTGTTCAGAGTGTATGCTCTTTAAGTTTTTTTGCACGGTTTTGTGATTTTTTAAGAAATATTGTAGATATGTGCATTGTATTTAGCAGTGTATTATATAGAATTTCTTTAGTGTATGAAATTTCCATTTCTGTGAAGCATTTCTTTTGCACAAATTCATGTTGCTGTGGTTATTGTTTGTGTGTTTCAGGTTGCAATCTTAAGATCTTCAATAACCAGGAGTTTGCAGCTCTTCTGGCCCAGTCAGTGAACCAGGGCTTTGAGGCCGTCTACCAGCTGACCCGCATGTGCACCATCCGCATGAGCTTCGTGAAAGGATGGGGAGCCGATTACAGGTAATCAGCGAAATAAATGAGTTTATTCAAACCTACGTCACACTGTCATATAACAATAAGGACTCTCCAGTGGGTTTCCATGGCATTATATCAGCTACCAGCAGTACTGGCCACCGGCACAGACCACCCAGTCACAACTTAATTCAGTTCCTCAAAGCAGAGTGGAGTCCCATTAAAACGCTGTCATTTTTGTCTTGTGCTTCTTTTGTTGCTTTTACTGCTACCTCATGTGACACTAAGCTCCAGCATGCTTCAGACACGTCCTGTCCTGTTTGTCAGCACATGACATTCTGTGGCATGATGCCCTGACATGGGATTAACGCACACGCTCATTCAGAGCGGTTGGCCTGAAATCACATCTCCGGAACTGTACGTTCTCAGAGACATGCGGTGATGTCTCCATCCCTGAATCACGCTATGAAAAACAAACGCGAGCTGTCAGACTTTCCTCGGTCCGCTTGCCCCTTCCCCACATGGCTTTGAGCAACTTCATTGTTTGTAAGGCAGCAATGGTTGGCCTAATCAGAGCCAGATGTAGGTTTACACCCGGGAGATCATCTGGAGAAAGTGGCTCGGGTCTCCAGACAGCGCAGCATGTGGAGACACTTAAGTGGCAGGTTGGATTTCAGCTGACGCCCACTCGCGCTCTCTCACGGACCGTCACCCACCCCCGGTCACTCACCAGTCCAAACCCTCAGCCAGACTTGCGGCCTCTCCGTTACTGAGAGGAGACTCCCAAAGGCCTGGATGAATGAGGCTGAAGTTTCTGCCTTTCCCTCGCCCCCTCGCCGTTCTCCTGCATGGAGATGTAATCAGGGCGGACTGCCGGGGTCCGTGATTTACCACTGCCCACTTGGCCTTGTGTGAGTGGGAGGCAGGTGGACGTCTGGCCAGCCAGCCTCCCTCTGTGCTGCTCAAGTGAGTTTAATAGCAGCGGAGGACGGCCGTTAAGATCAGTCACCCTGGCCCGGCCGAGGCGGTAGTTTGCTGTAAGATTTAAAACGCTGGTGCTTAACGACCGGCGGTGTGTATGGGGAGAGAGAGGCGGGCGCGGGTCGGCGGGGTAACAGGGAGAGACGTGAGCAGAGCGGGGAGCTGCTCGGAGACACTGCAGCACCGCTCAGGGCCACGGCGCAGTCTTGTGTAAGCAGGAAGGAATGCAGGAGACTCTGTTTGGCACAGACCCCTGTCCCTGTGTGGTGTGTGTGTGTGTGTGGTGTGTGTGAGTGTGTGTGTGAGGGAGAGAGACGGCGATGAATTTAGTTCAGGTCCAGGCAGGCAATTTGGCCTCTGGGCCTGGCTGAGCCACTCCAAATGAGACTGCACCCGAGAGGGATTAGGCGACGGACGGAATGAAGGGAATTTTTGAATGAAGCCTGAGTCTTAAGCACTCCTGCACCTTTTGGAAATTGCAATATAGCAACATTATTGTATAAGTTGTACTGAATTATTTTTTGTCAAGGCAACATAATATGAGCTCCGCTGATTTAGCATCTTTGAAGGCGTTGAAATGGAATGATTATTTCAGAACATTGCCGACAGTAACCAACTAATCTGACTACTAATCCTCACCTTGCTATAATGCATGCTTATATGAAATATTTGTGTGCAAAAATGTAATGTATCTGTATCTACATTTGATGTATGTATTGTGTTTATGTATTCATATGTACTAATACGTTCATTTCTGCAAATTTCTTTCTCCAGGCGACAGACAGTGACCAGCACCCCCTGCTGGATCGAGCTGCATCTCAACGGCCCCCTCCAGTGGTTGGATAAAGTTCTGACGCAAATGGGCTCCCCCAGCCTCCGGTGCTCCAGTGTGTCATAGGAAACTGCCCACACAAACAAACACACACAGAAATAACAGGAAATGTGCAGCACAGGAAAAAAAAACCCTAAACAAAGCGAGAGGGCGGCGTGAGCTTCCGACTCCTCGAGCCTCTGCTCCCCACCGTCAGCAGCACTTTGTTTTTTTACATTTTAGTTGCGATGGGGAAGTGCATTAAGCAGTACAACAGCTGTTTGTACTGATGTTTTCCGGTGTCCATATCATGTGATATTCATTTTAATACGTGAAATCATTTGGCATGTACTGCCTAAAAAAAAAAAAAAAAAAAAACATGTACAAATAGAATTTTTTCTCAGATTTTAGCAGTGTGTATATATAAAAAAATATATATATTAATAACAGCAAATGTTTTAGTTGAGTATTTTTAAAGCAAGTGTTGAAACTGTTTTTTGTACAGTACAAAATGAAGTTTTATAAATTTCAGTTACTTTTGTCCTTGTTTCGAAATTTGTCGTGAGTGTAATTTCCCAGTAGAGGATTGTAGAACTTGAACTTTGTTGTAAAATGACCAGTGTGTGTTACGGAGGAACTTTCTGGCAACGTTATATTTTTTTATCAGCACCAGCGACTCATTCAACTCACGGTGCTTCTTGTGTCCTGTTGTCTGTCGTTCACGCAACACAACAGTGTTACATCTCATTAATGTGTGTATACATATATGTAAACCTGAAGATTTTATTAAGCTTCTACCCAATTGGTCTTCTGTGTTTAAAAAAAAAAAAAAAAGAATAATTTGTTTTTTGCTCCCCAACTATGAAACGGTGCCTTGAGGTCCATGGCATTAGTGTAGTGTAGAAGTTCCTGATATTCTCAAATGTATGGCCATGGTGGCTATTTTTTTGGTGAGGGGGGGTTATTTATGCCAGCACTGTGTCCCCTGTTATATTAAATGTGATTGTGCTGGGTGCGTAATCTCTTTGGCGGTCTGCTCTCTGCATGCAGATCCTGGCCATTTGATGCTAGATGCCCCCCCCCCTTCTTTTAGGAGGAATCAAGCATCATCCCATACGCATTTATTTATCCGAATAGGTGAAATGTAGAGAAGTTGTGGGTACGATTTTGGCCAATATTTGGGTAACAATACCGGTACCTGCCCAATAACACAAGCATTGAACCGCCCAATGCTTACATACAGAAGGCCTCTCTGTATGAGTATCAGAATATGTTAGAAGAGGGGAAAAGTGCTCAATTGTTACTGTCATTTTAACAAAGTCAAGTAATCAGTTGGCAAGGCCAAACTTTTTTTTTTACCAATGCTTCGGTAAAGTAAGTCTTGATTGTGCCTTTCCATTCAAAACTGTATACACAATGTGTTTCTGATGCTTAGAGTCTTCTACAGGTTTAGCGTGTATGATGTTGCTGGTCCAAACAAAATATGTACATACATCTACAGAAATGATGATGCATGCTTATTTTTCTCCATTCTTTTTACTCTAGATTCTATTTTGCTACCAAATATTTTTATAGAAAGAAGTTGCTGTTTAGCAATGCACTTGCTTTACCGATAGTTTCTTGCTCTATAATAACCTATAATACACAAAACAGGTACCAGAAGGCAACTGCTGGCGGGTTTAGGGAAGTTTGTACCAGAAGGCGAGAAAAGTGGAGAAAAAAAAGGGAACGTTTGCACAGTGTGAGCATTGCACGTGCTTTCGACGGGCCCTCGTGCAGCCGGTGGTTTCTTTCATGCTTCCCTTTGAAGAGCTGCCCGTCTTGTCTCAGACAGAACGGCAGTGCAGCGGAGACCGAGGAGTCCCCCCCACCTTCATAACCTTCTGTAAACAGGGAGGAGGGGGCGTCGGCTGTGCAGTCGGCAGTGTGTGTTTTATCCTGGGTATTTAGGTAAAGGATTGAGGCTCGTATTCGGAGAGCATCACCCTTAACTGAGCTCACAAAGAGTAATCCTCAGCACCCAATACTATCTAGAAATTTGTTGAATTCATAAATTTGTCTTTTGTTTTGCCTCATAGTCTTTTTTTTTTTTTTTTTTTCATGTGCGTAGTCGTGTATGTGTTTGTGCTTTTTACTTCTGCTAAATGTCTTGTGAAACGTTATATCCTAATATTTTCCCAAAATGTCTACTCAAATAATTCAGTTAATTGTATTTTGGTTGTTGCTGTATGTTGTCTTTTAATAAAATTTATATCTCATTTTGCTTTGCAAGTTCGCTTTGGTGTATTTTTGACTTTTCTTTTATAACAAACAGAAAGACAGCTTCACAAAGTGAACAGTAAATAATCCGCCTTCATGTGTCAAACAGACGCTTCCAAGAGGTCAGTCCTCCCGATGTGAAATAATAACGCTCGCGGAGTGCCGACAGGCTTCCGAGGGGTGTTTACTGATGCAGACAGTCTCCGTCGCTCTCCTTACACTGATGGCTCCTGTCAGATTTCGCTTTGTGATTAGCAATCTGCCTGTCATCGCGCTTAATATAAGACGTGCACAGCCTTGCTCTGACATGAAGGCTGGCTTTGTTCGCCGAGGCCTCTGGGGCGAGGAGGGACTGCAACCTGTCTTCGTGCACGAAACTACTTTACCAACACACTCAAGGGTGACAAACGTTTGGAGAGTGTTTCACAACTCTCCCTAATGGTGATGACAATGGCGTATTTATACAGAGGAAATGCAAACCAATATGGCCTAAGGGAACACATTAACTGCAGGCCACTGAGTGGTTGACCCTTTAATGGCATTTAACTAAGCAGACTCTCATGATTTCATCTGCCTCGGCCTTGAAAATAATTTATTGCGTTTGAATGGCTTGATAATTGGAAGATGTTTATTTGCTTCATTGGAGACACACCTCAATACCCGTACACAACACCCCAAAACTGCTCTGCTGTGAATGGCGAATGGAGAATAATATTTGGTCAGCAGGTGGCTCTTTCCGGAGAGACATTGCCTGAAGAAGTTGTGTTTAGGACAAATGACAACTGTGCACTGATAACTGGACTTGTACAGGAACAGGATGCCCAGATAAACAAGCAGGGGCATTTGGATTCTCTGCAGAGGGGAATCCTGATCTGACAGTTGGACGTTTTGCCATCTAAATAGCATTCCATAATAATACCTTGTTGACAAATGTCAAGGCAAAAACGAGCAGCAAGGATTGACATTTTATTTTAAAATGACAGTATTTTAAGATATAATACAGACATAATACATAAACAATTGAGCATCTTACACTCTTTTTTTGTACTTGTAACTTGCTGAAGGAAAAAAACTCTAGCCAAAAATGTCAGACATGGCAACCCAGACCTGTGCTCTCAGCACCGAGTTTATGGCGCCCTCTACTGGACGCAAGGCCAACGTGACTATCCGATGACGTCACCGCGGTGCGCCCTCACAAACCACGCCAAACTGCTGACTCAAAAAAAGGCAAACAGTAGTTTCCAGACAGAGGAATGACAAATGAGTTTGCATCGGCGCATCTCTACGTGCTGCTGAGTTTTTAAGCATGCACTATTTGTACCCAGGCTCAATCAATTGCATTTTGTTTCCCATTGACTTTAGACTCGCTGCCTTAATTTATTATTTATTGCCTATAATGTGTAAATAACACAGAGATTTCTTCAATGGGCTTATGTATCTTGAGAAAATATGCATTTTCCACATTCATTTCTTACAGATTGATGAGGCTTTGTCCTTAATGAAACAGTGTTCCCATTTTAGAAGATGAGGCCTACTGCTGAGATTCCATAAGAATGCATTGTATTGCCTCTCAGCGGAATGTCCCATAAATGCAGACTTAAATGCACCCTTATCACACTGGAGGAGATTTAATTAGGATCAATTAGATCAGTTAGCAGGCTGCATTTCTGTGCTCTGCGGCCTATTTCTACTTATTTCTAGGCCTGTGGGTTTGTTGCCTCGATGCTGGTGACTGGACAGTGGAAAATGACAGAAGTTTCCACTCTCGGCTTCATCCCTACAAACAAGAAACATGAAGGTCACCCAGCTTGGGGATGACAGCAAGAAGCATTTGTTGGTAAACAAATTAATCTTCCGAAAGGTCACCATTTGTCGCAGAGCACCCTGCTCTCTCGCGAGCATGGCGTTTGTCATGAGGGACGGCGTGGCGGCTGTCAGCGTGTGCGCTGGGTGGTCTGGCCACCGGCTGCTGTGCCCGCGCGCGCCGCAGATTGCCGCATATCAGCATTCCTCAAAAGCGGGCCGCACCTGATTGCTGTGCCACGGGCCAGTGCGTTACAGCTGTCTCCGGACAGAAGCGGGTACCTGTCCCTGCATGCCAATGAGGCGGGCCCGCGCTCCTCCAACTGGCACCCGCTGGCCCTCTGCCCGCAGCCCGTCCGGATCCAGAGCGCCAGCCAGCACTTCTCCCAGCATGCCTTCTGTGAGCGTTTTTCAGCCCCTCACTTCTCTCAACTTAACAGAATCCCAACACCTGGCGTGGGCCGGTGTTCCATCTGAAAGCCCTGCCACGCGAAAAACGAATGCCAACAGAAGGACAGGAACACACGGCAAATGTTAAAACACTGCAAACTATTGTGATCTGCTGGTTCGCAAGGTAGCGCTACAGAGACCTGAGTTTCCAGCTTACACAGAGAAGTATTCCAATTAAATCCAACACTACAGTACACTGCTACTTATTTTATTACAATAATATTTAAAATGTTGGGGTAGCCGCGCAACTTTATCGATTAAAGACTGTGTTACTTGCTGTCTAGCCGCGTTTCTTCGGGTGAAACTTACTAAAATGCATTTAATGGTGCGAGGCAGTCCGAGGTAATTTCATTTGCAAGCAAACATACACTTTCCCCTAGCACCCTAGTCAAAAACAAGTAAAATAAAAAAAGCGATTTTTACTGACACCCACAAGCTGCCACGACTCTGATTAATAGATGGTCATATCCCTGCCTCATGAAAAGTGGTTGTTTCAGTGGAAGGGAGGAAAAAAAATCCATCCGGTGACCCAGAACTAATAACATTCTACTTGAGCAAGCAATTGAACGGAGAAGGATGCCATTGTTTATTACGGTGGTTGGTGGTGACAGGGCCATACATGAAACAGGCCATCGGGTTAATACCTTTCAGCTCGGCCGCTCCTGCTCGGCCTGTTAGGTGTGTGCACTAATCTGCTCCGTTTATCTTGTGTGTTCCAGGGTGCACATGGTGCCCGAAAAAAAAAAAAAAAAAAAAACAGCGGCACAATCTGGTATCCTTTTGCCGGTGTTCATCCAGCACTAACCCAACACTGGCATTTTATTGCTCAAAGGTTTCTCACTCATAGCTCAGGCGACTTGTATATAGTTTCTGTCAAAACTGCTTGAAATGAAAAAAGAGACGCAACCGCCTTCAGCTAAAGAGTGTAAAATTGTTGCTTTAAATCTTTAATTAACTCTGATTTATGTATGAACATAAATTAACAAGCAAGTTGGTACAATGTGGAAATTAAAATTTAAAATGTATAAATGTATTATTATTTATACATTGGTTTGCTGTATTTCCTGCAAGAGAAATGTATTGCCCCTTTTGGGAAACAAATTTGGGGATTTGTTGAAACCTCTACTTGCGACATCAAGTGATAAGTAGGTTTAAAAATCCTCCGGGCTCTTTTCATTTTGCTCTCACTGTTTCTGAAAAGGGATTTTCCGTTCTGTAGGACAAACACCGAGCACCATTGATATTCCCTTTAATTTCACAGTCTTGATGTTGAATGTGACCCAATGACCACCGGAGAGAAGAAACCTAGAGAGAGCGAAAATTGATCAGAATTTATTGTTATTGTTATTTCTGAACAAAAACAGCACATCTGCTTTCATGCGCCACCCTGTCCCTCATCTACCTGAAGTTTACATTCATTTCCAAATTCACTTATAAGCTAAGGAACTATTTTTCCTCCACGTCTGGATTTCCAGGACGAGATCCAAGAGAAAAAAGAATCCAGCCCTTGCCAATATCTCCCTCCCTGTCATGGCAGATTTGCTGAAGGGAACAGAACGATAGCAGCTGGATTATTACGAAGCTCCCAGGCACTTGTTCTCCTGTCATGTCGAATTGTCCCCTGTCTGCTTCCACCAGATGTTTCGTGCTACTCTGAATACTTAATAGTATAAAGCTTGGAAAAAATGAGCCCTTTGGATATAGTTTGCTGCTTATGATTAACATGACAGTAATCTTGATGTTTTGTTTGTTTCCTCTTGCTCAACCCTGACCAGATGAGACGTCGAGAGAAGAAATATGGAAATACAGCAACACGGGGACATGGAGCGCAGCCACAGTGACCCCGCTGACACCCCGACTCCTTTTCAGCTCATTTGGTCTGTAAGGCCAGCGATCAGTACTCACTATAACTAATCCATCATGGTGTAGCTGACAGATGAAGACTGCTGTGGCATCTCCCTCTTTAAAAGTACACAAGGATCGTCTCCCAGCATGATGCGCACTCGGGGCTGAGGAGGAAATGCGAGAACGGCCCTGTTTTTCTGGTCCACTGGCGAGTTCTTATCGGTTCCGCAGAAGTGGAGTGTTTAGGATCCCACCGGGGCCGGGGCTGCGCGGGGAGGCGAGTGTTATGGAGGTGACAGTCAGCACCACGCAGGCCTACTGTAGCGAGCGATGGAGGCCCGCTGGCTCGGTCTGCTCCGCCGGTCCCTGTGATGAGCGGCGAGGAGGACGGTTGGCTGCCACCTCCCGGCTTCTGCACGCTCAGATGGCCTGCATCAGGAGAGCCCCTGAGGCAGAGTGGCATCAGCATCTGGAGTATTACCTCAGCAGGGTGGCAGCGGGCATAGCCTGACAGCTGCCCCATCTCGCTTCATTCTCTTTAAAATCTGCACTTGGGTGCACATACACACACAAACACACACACACTCAAGCACATAATACTATTACCCTTACATTACACTTACTAATGCATTCATACGTGGTTATTGCTATTATGGGTGTTATGGCTGTGGGTGTTATTTCTGCAGCATTAGGTTCGGCTCGGTATGAAATGTCAAGCTTCTCCTGACACTGATGAACAGTCTGATGCAAATTGGGTGTTTGGGAAGTCATTAACGGCCCGCGCGAACATAATTTTCTTTTTGTCACGTTGACACGTACAACTGTCTCCATCCTGTTCGGCCCTCTTCGTTTGACACACCCATGTAGACACACAGCTTCCTTCTATTTGTGTGGACAGCACCAGTGGCCAAGTGGTTTCACATACGATAACATGCCGTATGTTGGATGCGCATTGGATACACAACCAATGTATACACACACCCGTACATTGAATGAGCGTGTTGCTTTTTGTGGTTTACAAGGACTGATACACACCACCATTAGAGGGACATTTGAGATTATGATACTGGAGGGCGTGTTCACATAATTCTACCACCACAGGCCGGTGTCCAGGGGCTGAAATCCAAAGTGTCCACCTATATCACCATGTACCTTAAAAACAATAAATGTGTGTATGTGTGTGTTAATTTGATAGACGGAAAGAGAGAGAGCATTCTTTTAATTACACCCCACAGTCTTCCATTGCGGCAGTGGCGTGTTACCCACTAACTGAATTAATTGGGGGAAGATGTTTCTTAGTAGGTAACTGATTTAATTAATACTGCTAATTTATGCTCAGCGCGTTCCTGTTAAAGCAGAAGAGAGGCGCGCATGTAGAGACTTGATGAATGTGCGCTTCGCCCCGTCACCGATCGACGCCCGTCTTGATTCCCAGCATCTGGCAACCAACTGGAAACACATCGGGTCTTCCAGGAGGACCATTATCCCGCTCCCATCATTAGCTCGCGGCTCTGCAGCGCCCTTAGGCCTATCACACGCCGCCATTACGCAGCGCATTACCGCTACTTTATAGAGCTCGGGGACGGTCTGCTTGTCTTATTCAAATTGGTCTCGGCAGGAAAATGTTCTGGTGGTGATGAGAGTAATAATGCCAGGGAAAAGAGTCTTCGCCTTCAAACACCATTTAATTTGGAGATTAAGCAAATAAAAGCCATTACGCGCTGGCACGCAGTGGACGCGCGCAGGCACGATTTTGTGTAATTTCCCCTCATTTACAGGAAATGAACTATAAAAGATTGGGATTTGTATGTTGGCTTGTATATTTTATGTGTTTTTTTTTTTGTTGTTGTGATCAGAGTGATCGTCGAATCCCTGCGTTCCCCCAACCTTTTTTTTAGATGACGCCTCAGCAACCCAGCAATCTACCGTCAGAAAAAGCCAACTGGAAAGTTTCCGGGCCCCAGTTTTAATCAAATGTGCAGTCAAAATGATTAGCTACAATGTTTGAAATTATTTAGTTCTAATTACAAGCAGATGGGTGCTTTATTTGCACTTAGGGCGACTGAGCAAAAGAAATGCTGTGTGAACAGGAATAATTAAGAAGTTGAACAGTGCAGGATTTTTTTTTTGATCTTCTGTGGTTGAATAATCATCAGCACAATGTTAATTAGCACACATTTAATTATATAATTACATTTTAAAACAGCATGTCATCCCAGAGAGTTTAGGTCCTGTCGTTAAGTCCATTAATCTCGAGCAAAACCTCAGTTCTGGACTCAGTTCAAAATGGCTGTTCTACACCAACTGGTGGCTGTTCCTCATCGACCGGTGCTGAAGATCAGTGGGTACTATCGTCACAAGTCTGATGCCTTTCAACATATCAGTAATGGACCCGTGACCATAAAACCATATAACACAGGGGTCACCACCCCTGGTCCTGGAGGGCACTTGTCCTGCACATGTTTGTGTTTACCTCCATTTACCAAAACTGATTCAACTTCTGTACTGGTTTTCGTGCAGTTCTTGAGTTGAATGAGGTGTGGTGGAACATGGAAAGATCTAAGCTGTGCAGGACTGGTGCCCTGATATAAGATCATTATTTGTATATTATATTAATATATGGGTATATTGAGTTGGCCATTAGTTGCTTTTGGGACATGTAAATATGTTATGTTATTATAAATGTTTATTGCCGGACACAAAATGTGTTTTTCTATGTGCTTGTGTCATGTAACATATGCCTCTAGACTGTAGTTTTAATGACAATGTGATTTTTGCCTATTGTTCTGGTGCACACCAGGTCAAGTCCCCTGCTCACATATACATTCAATATACATGTGTCAATAACTGGGGAGAAAAAATTCTACTAGTACTGCAGCATGCAGCAAACACAATAACAATATCATGCTACACTTTAATTCATGTGCAGTGCTGTGAATTTGTGGAGATCGAATGCAATGAGGAAATAAAGGTGATTCATTTACATACTTTTACCTTAATGTACGAAAAATCAAATATGACCTATAACAAGGATTTTATTAGAACTTCTAGAACCCCCTTTCAGTATATAGTGTTGAACGGGATTCATTGATTAAAAAAAAAATTCATCAACCCATACATTCTATCATGTGCCTGGCTGAGCTTTTGCAAATTTGTCCAAATATCTCAGATATTGATTCGCCTCAGCATTTCTGTCAAGTACACCCACTGTTTCCCTTTTCTTGTCTTTTCTAAAAACTGCATTACATAAGTGTGAACCTGTCTGAGAAGTGTGAACGCTGGGATGGATTTGGTTATTTCTACCTTTGGAGATTTGAATTTGTGCTGCTTACTGGCTCAACAAATCTGTTCCACTTAAAGAAAGCGCAAAATGTTACACTCTTTCTCTGTTTTGTGAAAACTATTAACGCGTTTCATTTCTGACCTGTGCATGTGTGTGTGCGGATAAGATATTGAGGTAAGACACTGTTGTAATTTATAAAAAATAAATTGTGGGGAAAAAAAATCCCCCTTTAATAGCCTCTAATTCTGTTTTGATCAGCAAACAGGAGAGCCTTCTCTTTATTTATGACTGTGTGTTTCTTCTCCGCACGTTGTGTGTGTGTGTGTTTTCTCGCAGAGAAAGTGCAGACACGAGTCATTTTCCTCTTTCTCTTCATTTTTTTTTTTCATATTGATTTTGTTGTTGTTTTGATGTTAAACTATGCCAGAAATGTCACCGAGATGAATCACTGTTAGCCGCGACTGGCTCTGTTTCGTGCCGGTGACAGAAGGGATAATTCCGCATGGATCAAATAAATACAGATGTGAAGTAATTAGTTCTATTCCCCAAGAGCTCATTGCTGGCACACTAAAGATGTGAGGTATTGGGTAGCTTCCCAGCAGCAGCTTCCTTTCAATTTACACCGTAGGAAAACAGAACAGGTCAAAACCCATATGGCCATCAATAAGCTATCTGCTGACTGCTGCATACAACAGACTGCTGCGTGATGGATCTGAAGGCAACCAGCAACATTTGGTGTCAGATCAGCTTTGCAAGGCTCCGATATTTTTCTTTGACATTCGAGGAAGAAAGTGCCTTTTTTGTTTTGTTTTGGAGGCCAAATCTGCAGTCATGTGACAAAAGCACTGAGCCGTCTGTCCTTGCGCGCCCTGGTTTCATTTGGCGGTTTCTTTTTAGTGAACTCGCGATAATAAAGTCGAGGGACCTGCAGAAGTGATCATGGTTCATGCCATGACTACATGGGCAAGGCCAGGGAAAAACACGAATGCGCGCGTCGCCGCGCCCGCCTAATTCCAACAGCATTAAAAGGAAGAGCTCTCTCAGGTTCCCGCAATTATTGCCCCTTCAGAAAAAAAAAAAAAAAAAAAAAAAGGTTATTTATGCCGCGCAGTTAGCAATGCATTGATTTAATATGTCTGTAATCAGTAGCTACAGCTTCGGGCCTGAAATGTAAATTTTTCTTGCGCTTACAAAGTAGCCTTTGATTTCCTGTCACGCGTTAATTACTGTGTTTTGCCACTAGATAGGAGGCTTTGTGTAAACTAATTACGAGGTAATCATTGTGTACCGCGAGCAAGTTGCTTTCACCTTTTATTTTATTTTGCGGCGCGCGCCCATCTTGCCGCCTGGACGCCCGGCCGCACCTTCCAGCTATTAGCTCTCCCTAATTCATGGAGTGACACTGTTCGGATCGGCCCTGTAATTGTTGTGGTATTGGTGCTGTTAATTACTGAAGTAAACGGTTGAACTGCTGCCAGAGCTCATTGCGGTGGTGCGGCAGAGGGGCTTAAATTGTGTTTTCACCATCTGGGGACCCGGGGAGCGGGAAGAGTGCAGGGGAACAGCAGCAAGGCTCAATCGCCAGGCTGCAGCCTCGGGGCTTCCAGGCCATATGGTGCCAACACTTTGCCTCGGCTTTATTGCACACCTTGCTGTTTTAATCAATGGCAAGCCTGTTCACAGGATGGGGAGCGCAGAGGTTATTTCTCAGTGTCGTTTCTCCGCCACCCCCGTTCTCCACCCTGCGTAACCCCTGTGACTTCCTTGTTCTGCTGCTTTGTGCATTTTCCACCCGGGAGCCGAGAAACAAAGCTGTTGTAACTGATGAATAATTTACATTAGTACTACTTACACATATTCCTTGAATCATTGGCTTGTAATGATAGGCAAGTTCTGTTTTTACACAGTAATTTAGTAATAAAATAGGACGCACTTTGGTGACAGTAATACGGCTGGTACTGTAAAGCTGCATGTTTACGACCCCCTCTGTGCTTCCGTGGACGGGCTGTGGTCAGAAGCGAGTTTACAGCTCGCTTTAATGTGTTTGTAAAAGCACTCGGCGCCATTGTCTCCCCACAAAACGCTACAATAGCTCAGCCGTAACGTCCCCCCCCCCCTCACCGTACAGGCCGGCTGAGGAGCGGCGCACAGACTCCCTGCTTTTCAGCAGCCTTGTTTAATTATTGGCTGTGCCGGGGAGCTCAGCGGGTGAGGAGAGTGTGCGAACGGCGAGAATAATAAAAAAAAAAAAAAACACGCCCTTCTGCCGTCCTCTCTCCATCTCTTTCTCCGTCTCTTTCTGCGAGAGGGACGGGGGGGAGCGTGGGAAGTGTGCCTGTTGTTCTGGACGCCGCGTGTCCAATAGCCCGCGGGTGAGGATGATTGACTTTGCTGACCCCAGGGCCTTTACAGGGGTGACAAGAGGCATTGTGGGTATGTCACTATTTATTCATGGTTTGGGCTTTGTGCACAATTAAATGTGCGCAATAGTTAGCAATGCTAATTGATTAGTAAGTGCAGGAAATAAAATTTGCTTGATGGCTTTAACAGATGGAAGACCCTGTCATCTGGTAGTAGCCGCATAAAAAAACGATAAACGTTCATTTGCTTGTGTATGGTTATTAAATATTTATGTCCAATAAATGCACTCATTATGCATTTTAAGTCCACGCTTTCTAACGGCCACTCTTAATATTACATATGATGATTACCTCGCCGATCTGTGTTGCATGATGCGCTTTGTAAGGGGAAAAAAGCGCTGCCTTTACTAAAGTGCTCTACTCAGCTTGCGTTTATGGCAAGATGTCACTTTGAGATGACAGTGACCTTAGACTCTTCACACCCCACTGACTTCTCCATGGCTTGTGACACCGCATGCAGGGTTTGACCCCTGAGTTTATATTATCAGGATGGGCTTAACCCACAAGACTGGGCTCTAAGTCTCTTATGTCACACACACATTATACAGAACATTTACAGTGACCTCACATTGCACGCCTCCCCATGGACAGGACCCACAAAAACATGAACATCACACAGGGGCTTAACATATATAATTGCAGTCATATTTAATATGGCGTACATCTATAATGTATAAGTATTATAATTTATGTTATTAATAACAATTGCAATTTCACATTTAGAGATCTAAAAACACTAAAATCAGCAAAAACAGTCCTTTAAAATGTATTAGTTAAACGGCATTCTTTTGGGCTTTTTACTGAATATATTGGTAATGCCTCAGAGTGTGGGTTAACAGGCCAGATGGCAGCGTAAAGGAGTGTTTTGTATTGATGTGCATTAAGTTCTGCTGTAACTATTGAATTTGCAAATAAATGCAGCAAAGTGGGAATTGAAGAATCCAGCCACCTTCAATTACTAACCTGCAGGGCTCACTCGGATAGCTTAACACAGCAATTAACAAAAATTAAGCCATTGTGGCATTCCCTACATTCAGAAACAAGAGTGCTATTGATTGGCAGTTGGCCCTGTGATTGATTGCCTGATTGATCGACTTGCATAGACATTCATCAACCACTGAGGAGAGAGTGTTGGGGGAGGGAGGGGCAGGTGGGGTCAGGTGCTGTTTGTCTGATGAAGCCATTACACTGCAGTGTGACATTCTGATAATGGACTGTCACCCCCTGTCCACTCTGACAGCCCTTAACACAT
Organism: Denticeps clupeoides; assembly: GCF_900700375.1. Taxonomy (NCBI): domain Eukaryota; kingdom Metazoa; phylum Chordata; class Actinopteri; order Clupeiformes; family Denticipitidae; genus Denticeps; species Denticeps clupeoides. Next base: position 12,621,992 of record NC_041722.1, read on the forward strand.
CCTCATTACCCTAAAGGTCTGAGCGCTGCTCTGGAATCCTGAGTGGACGCAGCCGCCCTCTCGCGTTACAGAGCGACACGCATGAACTGGAACCATAAACTGGGCTAAATGAGACGAAATCATACAGACCTTTTCTGACCTTTAGAAACCAAAACAAAAAGAGATGAATTCATGGGGTTTGATCAAACGCATTTATAGTACAAATCAATAAACACTGACAAAAATGACAAAAATGCAGGTCCGTAAAAGGGAAATAAAACTGGAGGACTGACTGCAGAACCAAGATTGTTTGCAAGATCAGGAGGTCACTCTACATCTGAATATGGAAGTGAAAAATTTATGATGACCAGGAAGCTAATAGCAGGATGTTCAAAGTGCACGAGGAACACCTAATCTTCCTTTTACAGCACAAAACATTCAGTCAACCAAAGGCATAATTGTATATATTTGAATCAAATACAACTCATCATTCAGAATCATACTGTCACACACAGTGAAGCCCAGCGGTAGCAACATTGTACGCCTAAGTGTTTGTTTCATGTAGTTACTGCATGATTAATACACGGCTGCCGAGTAGTTATCTGTGGTTCTGATTCCGGGTTTTTTTTTACACAAACTACCAAAGGAAACTCAACCAAGAGACCGGCAGAGACTCATATTCCCACATCTGGTATGCCACAGGATAAAATGGCAGAATACCAAGTATTAAATTGAAAGGAAAACGAGTTTCCAAATAAATATTAACAGAAACGTAAGTCCGTTTTTTTTTTTTTTTGAGACTTGAGACAGTGATCAAGTGCAAATTGTACAAAGAAACATTTCAAGTCATTACTTTCATTTTATTTTTCTCTGTAGATTGTTTCACTGGGTGGGCGACGGGCACGGGGGATCAAAGATGAAAGCGAAAGTTCAACATCGTGTTTATTAATGCAAGATCGACAGCACAGATCCGGACGATCCTCCTGCGGAGGCACACCCTGGTTAAACCCAAAGTTTATTATGGCTGCAGACGGAAAGACCCTTGTGGCACAGCGGATGGCTGACACCATAGCAATCCTCCTGGAAGCGCAGATGGTTTCCACCGAGTTTAAATACACAATACACACATGACTTACAGATATGCCCTTATAGGGAATGGAGCTCTGTCTTCACACTGAGACTGCGGGGGAAAATGGAATATTCCAGAAATGCTGTACATTACATCCATTTTTGTAAAACTTGGTATTCGGTATTGTCTTTGTATACTAATGAAATAATCAGAAACTAACCAGATTTGCTAAAATATTACCAACAATGGTAGAAACACATTCCACACAAATTTGAATCGTGAGTGGAGAGCACAGGTACAAGTTCACAGTCCTTCTCTCCCCTTCGCCGGCGTTTACTAGTAGCCAATTGTACCGTAGCAAAAGGGTAAAAGATGTCAGGGCTGGTGGAGAGCCGGTCTTGTTCTTTATGGCCCGCCTCTGGTCCTCTGGGAGCCATGAAGGCAGGAGGCCGGTGTAAGATAGATGTGCACGTGTTGTGATAGGTCATCAAATAAACTGCCACGTCTTATTGTGTCAATAAACTAATTCCCCTTTTAGGCTGTGCCCTTTGACCTATCAAAGCACAAGCAATTCTGGCGTATGTCAGCGGTCGTATGGGTGACTTGTCTTGGAGGTGTTGAACCGCGGTGAAGGCACCGGCCGGGATGTGTCATTTCGGACACTGTCAACGCAACACATCTTGACGGTTCGGGCATGTCCACAGCACCGGTCAGTGAGTGACATAGTTTTTCACAAAAACAGGGAACTGGCAGGGGTTTTAATGTCCCAGTTTTATCCATCAGAGCCATGTTAGACACTTCAATCTCGCATGCATACCGGGCTGGCTTGAGTCTGCTGCGGAACAAACTGCGAGGTGGAACTCTTCCCTTTCCCCCCACCATGAGCCACATGCTGCTTTCCTCTTCAGATCTGACATACGGGCTGGTGGAATGGCTCCCCAGCCACACAGCACCACTAACCCATTCTGTTAATGATCGCCATTTCTTCAAACAACGCCGTGGAATGGGCTTCGCCTGAGATGAGTTTCTTCCTAATGTTGTCAATACGAATTGGTGCCACACAGATGCCGACTTTGATCGTGCAGGCTTGAGGAAGCAGTGGAGATGCTGAGTTCCTGATACTTCCTTTAATTATGATCAAGTGTCTTGTTCAACATGCATTCCGTACAGCCAAGCTGTTAAAATTTAGTATAGTCTTGTTTTAATGTGCTTTGAAAATGTTTAATGCTGTAAACAATTATAGTGTAGTAAACACTTTCAGTAACCAAATATTCAGAAACAACACTGTTATTTAACGATACAATCATGAATACACAGATGCTTAAATACTTATATTAAATAAGTAATAAATGAATGTACCCTTGTTACTCCATGTTGAGCACATTAGTGAGGCCTCAGCAGAACTGAGCTTAATATTAATCTCTTTATTATGATTGGTGAATAGTATCTGCTCCACCATGTTACAGTATTATTACAAAAACAGTCATATTTAATTTTTTTCACCTAATTTATCTCAGAGCATTATGATAAATAATAACTCATTTTGTCAATCTCACAAACATGTACAAATTCATTTACTTTAAATGCCTATAACCAGTACTGGTAATGGCCTCCTTACATTTATGACCACTAGAGGGTAGCATTATATGGATGGATTTGCAAAAAAGAGCCATCAAAGGTAAATGAAAAGCTTTTTTTTGTGCTCTGTTTTTATTAAACTAGACTTAATAGTAATTAGATTTACATCATTCTTCGTAATTGCACTGTTGTTACAGCCCAGTTGGATGTTACCAGTAATGATTTTAAAGGGTTTCCTTCATAATGTCCAGCACATGATGCAATGTGCTTCTATTTCCTTGACCTCAGAGGATCTGGCCAAATTGAAAAAGCCCTGGAAACGTGTGAGTGGACTCTCTTTGGCAACGGGGGTTGTGTCTGGAGGGCAGAGAGTGACAGCAAGGCTTTTCCTGTGCTGCTGCGGGGTCCATAGGGCTGAACTTTTGCCCTGTAATTACACTGCGCTTCACTGTGTCGCTCAAACGTCAAGCCACTGGTCTCACTGAACCCGAGGCACCATGGCCCTGACCAGTGCTGAAAGAAAGAAAGAAAGAAAGAAAGAAAGAAGGAAAGAAAGAAAGAAAGAAAGAAAACTTGATATCTTGGAAATTTACCACACATGGTCCATTCTACTGTATGTCATCAGAAGGGCAGATGTGTGTAACTGTAGCCTTTGACTGTAAGCCTACCTTGTTTTCTCTTTAGCACTGAATCAGCATTATGCATTACAGTAGACAAAGGCGAAGTGAAAAGCTGCCGCCTGGACTACCGCAGGCAAACAAGGATGAGGGGTGTCGCTAACAAGAAGAAAAGAAGACAAAAGCGGATAGACTGTTTCATGAAAATGAGCTGCAGATATCTTATTGGAAAATATTCTTAAACGAAGGCTATAAGTGGGTCGCATGTGTTTGCCCTTGTATTTCTGGCGACACATTGTGATGCAATGAAGCCTCAGCTGCAGAACTGTGGCTTTTAATGAAAAAGTGGAGCTATAGAAAACAGGTAGGATCCAGGCTCGTATTTCAGTTGGCTTTGTTATGTCTGACAATGAGGCGGTGCGGTTTGATTCTTACAGACTTAGTAAATGGCTCTCTGGAGCCTGTCCATCAGCCAGCCCTGTGTATTAACCAGACAGGGGCCACCGCAGGATCAATACACCACTAAATCAGGCCCATTCCGGCCGCCTGATATCTCCATTTGTATATTTATACGTCTGTAGATGTCATTAATTCCTCTCCCTCTCAAATCTTATTTAGGGCCGAGACTGGGATTAACTGGTGAATTAGAAATGTGTTCATCTCTTTGTGTTTCCAGGATGGAAAAGATAGATAGACTTGTTGTCCTCTTGCCGATGTATCTACACTTTGATATATGAATCCCTTGAGGTCGCTCACTACAATTACTTGAGAATTACTTCGCAGTTGGACCAGCAGGAGAAATTTTGGAATTTCACGCCACTCTAAAATGATAAGCATAATCATGTCATTAGCATATATGAGTCTTAGCTGATGAAAAAAAGCTACAGTGTATCAAGTTTCTTTTTCTGACATGACTTGTATTTACTGAAAAGCAGGAAAAATTTCCCTCCCGTTGCATATACACCGCTCTCCATCATTCGTGACCCGGGGCTGTTTAAGGGGGCAAAACATTAAAGTCACGCTGCAAGAAACCCCACTAAGCATTGTTCTGCCGGCCATTTTTTAATGCACGGGCCAGTTTCCCCAGGTTAATTCATGCGACCCCGGTGCTCCACTAGCACCAGGAAGCTGTGCAGACATTGTCGGTAGGAAATGAGCCCAGGTTACAACCTTGGAAAGGACTGTGAAGAGCGTATCAACACCAAAAACTCAAAAAGCACCAAGGATTATTAAGGATTCCAGTTTTTTTCTTTTTTTTTGCCGTTTAAAACAGCTTTAGAAAGCTACCAGTCAATAATAGACATTTTTGTGATCTTAAAAGGCGTGCAATGATAAAACATCCTTTTAGAAAAGGTCAAACACAGGTCAGCCTGTAATTTAAGGTTGTACAGCAAAGCATTGATTGTGTTAATGATATTTATAGACAAAATGTTTATTGATAGAATGACCTGAACACACAATACAATGAAAATGCTTGTTTCCCCCAATGATGTTTTACTGTCAGGCATCATTCTCAGGCCACATTCAATAAGTGAGTGAAGTGACAGTGTCTCTGGTGATTGTAAAAGAAAACCCTTCCATTTGCCCTGCACAAGCTAAAAGCAGAGTAACAGCTTTGCATGTAATAGACTCAACACCTCATACATCACCGGGGCTCTGGTCACAGTACTGGGTCAATAGACAGATGTAGCGAGGTGTCCCCGTTGGACCAACCTGGGCTGCGGGCATCCGGGTTCCGGGAGGTTCTGGTGAGGAAGAACGGGGGGCGCCGTTCACATATCGGGCCGGGGCTATGTGCTGCGGAGCCATTATTGGGCGGGCGGGAGCAGAAGGTCAGGAGGCAGGCAGCCATTTGCATTTCCTGGCAGGAGTATTTAAGTTGACGGATAGGAGTGGTAGCAAGTCCGCAGCCACCTGGCACTTAGTTATTAACAACTCCTTCACAAGTGATTTATCTGGCCCTCCATAAGGAAAGGGAGGTGCTACTACCAGAATATTATTTGGGAAATTAGCCCCTGTTTAAGCATAAAGCCCTGACACTTGTGACCCCTTAATATACTTATAATGATGCCATTTACTATACAGATGTTAAGTCAGTCTCAGTTCTGCAGTGTCTGACTGGAAGCCAGGTTTGCCGCCTGCTATGCTGGCGAGAAACAGTCTGTGCTAATCAGGTTTAAAGATCTGTCAAGTAGAGAAAGGAGTTAAAATGTAGTAGTAGTGGTGATAACTGAATTGATAATGATACTAACAGTATCAGTGGCCCTTGCCTGGAAAGCAAGCTGGACACTTAAATTTTTTATCTGCATTCCTTGGCCACTTTATTAGAAACACATACCCTGTCGCTACAGCACTTGGCTGTTTTACCGCTTTCACAACTTCACTGCTTTCAGCTTTACCTGAAGTTAGGAAACAGCCCTGGAATGGGAGACCTGGCAAAATGTGGAAGAGGATGAAAAAGGCACTGAAACAGAATGATGGATGGTGATTATGGTTGGGGGCACGCACTGACACGTCCCCTAGTTAACTGCCTGTGTTCTAATAGCATGTTCTAAAAGCTCATTGAGCTGGGCAATCAACCCTGAGAGTGATGATAGCGGTGATCAACTTGATAAGTTTCTGCACTGAAACAATAATTAGCACAGCTTTTGTATTAAAGTCCTGTCTTTCGACTACAGAGCTGAGGTCTAAGTACCAAATATAGCCCTTGACCCCTGAACCACTAGTTACGTACCCAATATTTTGATTCACAGTGGAATGAAAGGAGATTTACAGTTGTGTGGGGAAAAATGCACACTTTGTCTGGAAAAAGAAATCTGAAGCCACGGCTAACCCTCATGAGTCAGTCCGGCTGACTCTCAGGTTTGTGGATATAACCTTTAAGGACAGATTCTTCACAGTAATAAGATACTTCTTGTGTTCCATAGAGCTTAGGGTGCCATTAAACATTACTTGCTTGAACCTGCACATATAGCACAGCATCACCATTCCATTCATTATAACATGTAGCGTTTTTAAAATGTGAATATATAGTTTGTGTCACCCTTGGTCTGCAAAGCTCTCCAGTGAAATTCCAGGTGAGAGGAGACACTGTCCTGAGTACATTAACACAGTTCCAGTGCAAAGGGCCGAGGACATTAATAGCTGGAAGGGGAGAAAGGGCTAAAATCTCTCTGGTGGTATTTAGATCATCCATCATCAATTATTGACCTTAGATTCAAGTTTAAAAGTCTGTCAGACGTTCCGTTGAATTGTTTGATAAATATTTCATCATATGACGCAGGAACCTGACACGGTGGCACCACGGTAAGAGTACAGAGAGATCACCTTTGAACCTGACCTCGGCCACATGGAGATGTGTCATGACTAGTCACAACATCTTCGTAATTCGTCTTATTTCTAATTCTAAGTATTCCCTTTACCAAGTACCAAATGTTAATTTTCAAGACAACTGCTATATTACATCTTGTGTAGAAAATGATAAGTATAAGTGTTTTATTATAGCAAGTGTTTTATTATAGTTTTTATGGTCTAGTTTAGTCTCTTCAGGCTGTGCCTTGATTTATTCATGTTTGAAACTCAGTCCCAAAATAAACCCCTGACTCCTGATTTCAGACAAATCTAACAGAAAAAATGTTTTAGAATGAAACATGAGACATGCCACAATTGCTAAACAACACGAGTCTAATGTCTGACGAAATCTTCACTAATTAAACAAACATAATATTACATTGTACATGCTGACTATATATACAATAGCTGATGTATCTGTAAATGTAGACTGAAATAAAAACATACCTTTTACGGAAACGTAATTATCTGATTTAGCTCAATAATTAATGCAACTGAAGGCAAAGTAAAAGAAATGTGAGACGATAATGAGATCCTTTTTTTTTTGCAGTAGCTGCTGTTTGAAGTGTTCATTTGTTGTTGTCTGTAGGGCTCTTTTGGTTCACTTTGCTGTTCTTGTTAAATAACTGCGGCTCATACGTCTAGAGTCAAATTGAGCTCACTCTCAGCTAAGCAGCTTGTCAATAGTGGCCAGTGAGACTCTGTGCTGATAAAATTGCTTTTAATTACCAGACAGTGGATGCTGCCCCCTTCTTAGAGCCCTCCTTCTTCATATCCCAGCAAACTTAAGGGTTTGATTTCTGATAATGTGGATTGCTGACTTAGCTTGCATTTGCTGTATAGCAAAAGACCCAACAAACATTCCCTCAGAGAGCCTGCTTGACAAACTGCCATATAGAT